>NC_135644.1:7160000-7797500 GCF_053574225.1 Canis aureus
AAAAAATAAGTTGACTGATTTAATTTGGCAGGATTGTAGAAAACACTATGAGAATGATTGGAGCTGAGATTAGAAACATTCTTTTTTCCCCTAAAGATCATAAATGGGGCAGCCCGGGTGGCTCAGTGGTTTAGTGCCGCCTTCAGCCCAGGGCCTGATCCTGGAGGCCCCGGGATCAAATCCCATGTTGGGCTCCCTGCATGGAGCCTGCTTCTCCCTCTGCCTGTGGCTCTGCCTCTCTCTCTCTCTCTGTGTGTCTCTCATGAATCAATAAATAAAATCTTTAAAAAAAAAGATCATAAATGGCCTTGAATGCCATGTGAAACCAGTCAGATATTTAGATCAATAGCCAAGATGGTAATGACCTATATTCTAAAGCTATGGCATCAGAACTGCTGGCATGACTAGTGGGCTGGATTAGGGGGCTGAAATACATGGACAGATATGTATGAAGTCTGAGATGTCTAAAAGCAACCATATCTAGGGTAATGTATGTGTGTACCATTATTTTTAAAGAATATGCATAGGTAATATAAGTGGAAAAAGGGGACTTAAATTAATGGTGCACCTTTGATTAAATTTCTGCCCCTGACCTACCAAGACACGTTTCTTGACTTGGTACTGTCACCGGACCATAAATTCCAAGAGGGAAGAGACTTACTGTTAGCTATTGAATTACTTATTGATGTGTGTTCATCATTTTTCATTATATTTTAACTCCTGTATGATGAGGGGTGGATCAGACAGACCACAGGAAAGGAATACTGCAATCACCCATTCCCACTTCAGAATGAACACCGTCTGTGTTGCCAGCTGTGGCTACTAAGTAGACGCGGCATTAATCCAACTTAAATTCTAAAACAAAATCAAAATAGTTAATTGCCAATGACCAATATTGTCGTATTCAACCACAGAACAAAGTAAAATAATCTATTTTTTTCCAGCTAAAAGAATAAAATACCAACAAAACATGTTTTCCTCTTTAAAATTCCATATAATTATATGATTAAATACACTCTCTCCCTGTACCCCATGCAAATTAGAATAACTGAATGTTTGAGGAATACTTTCAACCTAAATATTTACTCAGGGAAGTGGGTTACTTGTAGTTTGTATAAACAACTTATTTAGGCATAATGTTTATTTCCAAGTAGTAAAGTAATGATATAAAACTCTTTGGAGCTGAATTCTGCAACCCTCTATAATGTTTGCCATTTTAGACTATATTACTTTTTCCCTCCTGTAAACATTTTTAATGAAGAATTTAAATGCATGCGACCATATGTCTCTTTTCGAAGCAACAACTACTCAGAGGAAACAAAGTCCCCAGTGATCAGTTCGCTTATGTGTTAAGTAAAATAATATCCTAAAGAAGACACACATTAGAACACTTGAAATATAATGGAGCCTTTACCATATTTCATGTAAATAGAAACCCTAGACTATTTCTACAACCATGTTATTCAAAAAGGAATAATTATATATATTTACTAGAAAATTGACTTCAGAGATCAGATCTATGCCCAGGCACTAAGCTCAAAGGATGCCTAACAGAAGAAGCTGCATATATCATTAAAACTTGAAGAGAAGGACTTAAGAAACCACCCCATCCAAGCTCCTGTCATTACAGAATGACCACTTATTGTCCACCCTGTGACAAGGGTATATATTTTTTCCTCCAAGTGAGAGCCACACACAGACATCGCACATAGTAGTCCCTTGGCTTTGCTCACATTTCTATCACAAAGAAGGACTGCTGTCGAAATTTACTATACATATTTTATGTTACGATAATCTTGGCAGCCATAAAACAATTCTCATTTAGACCCTGCTATTTTACAGAGGGTCCAAATATCAATAGCAACTGGCAGAGAACCTTCTACTGGGGTCAAGAATATTTGAGCTGCAGGTTGCTTTGTGTTGACAATTTTTAGTTCAGTACTTACGATTCCTTTCTAAAAGCCATTGACTTTCTTTACATGTTAATGTTTTTACAAATGGAAGAGGCATAGAGTTTGATGGTGTATAACAGAGTCAAATTTCATCTTAATTAAGCGTTCATGTTTGTATCTCACATGCATTTAATAAAAAAAAAATAGGTTCAAATATCTGCTTCTTTCCTGATCTGCTGGATGCAATACCTCATAATACTCATTTATTACCAGAGTTTTAGTTCCTCAGCCCTTGCAATTATATTTTTAAGTGCTCCAGTGGAAAGATGGCATACTTTTAATTCGATGTTTCTCAAATATTATGTTCATATTATTATTGAAATGTATTGTTTGCACTGAATTAACGATCTGCCCTGAACTTGTCTCTATAGTCTTCTAATTACTGTGTCATTATAGAATTGGCTAATGTTATGATTTTCAAGTCAGATTCCTGTTGTCATACTCGTATTGTATTTCAAGTAATCTATTTTTAAACACAGTAATATTGAAATGCCTCCACTAAATTCTGTACTCAAGTTTTCTTTGACATTTTACACCTAGATATTGAATAGTATACATCCTTTTAAACTGAGAATTGCAATAATCTTTCTGATTGCTGAGTATCTGGAAGATTGATTAAAAACAGGTTTCTCGACAAAACAAGACAAATTCAGTGGAGTTTGCCAGTAATTCAAATAGATGATTAGGCCATTTGCAGAAATGAATATTGTAACTCGCATTAATAAAAGGGTTAAAAGAAAGCTCACCATTAATGAATAAAGGGCAAATTACATACTAGTGACTATACAACAAAAACATACGGTAAATAATAGAAATTTTTTACGATGGAAATGGGTAAATTTTCTGGGTAGTACCATTATCACCAACTATTTTTTCTTTCAGAATAAATGCTATAATTTATATGATGCACTATAATGATGACATCTTCTCTGTTTCCTAGAAGCATTACTACCTTCCTATTTTCAATGGTAAACTATATTTGTATTATCAAAGATTATATTAATAACCAGCCAACAAGAATTGTATTCCACTCATTCTTCATTTAGATTGAGAAAGTGAGGGATACGAACTAAGTCTGAGCTTTAGAAGTACTTACTATGGGGATACCTGGGTGGCTCAGAGGTTGAGCACCTGCCTTTGGGGTCCTGGGATCGATTCCTGTATCAGGCTCCCTGCATGGAGCCTGCCTCTCTCTCTACCTGTGTCTCTGCCTCTCTCTCTCTGTCTCCCATGAATAAACAAATAATTTTTTTAAAAGTACTTATGATGTTGAAGAAAGCAAAAATAAAACAGGAATATTCACACAGCAAGTAAAGAACTATGTAAAACACTATGCAGCCAGCACTGAATTGTGTGATTCATACTACAGGGACGTAGGATCACTGAGTGAGAGATCTATGAGAGTGGGAGGTAGCACTATGGTCTTGCTAGAGAAGGAAAGAATTAAGTTAAGACCTGAAAATGGGAAGACTTTGAAACAAGAAAAATAACTCAAGACTGATGGAAAAAGAAGTAGAAGGATAGTGGGCAGGAAACTTTAAATGAACATGATTTGTAAGAAACAAATAGTCTAAGATTAAACCCCTGCTAAAGATGATATACCAGGTACATGGGCATTAGATAAAAGTATATACAAATTACGTGTATCTAGGCAAGAGAAATACACAGGAATCCTAACAAAATTCACAGTTACTGTATTCAACTGTCTTTTGAACAAAATGAGTTAAAACTATTGTTGAAAGATAATGTGGAGTAAGGAAGTCTATTAAGGCAAAAATTAATTTCATGGTTTCAGTTCTGTTACTCCAAACAGTGATTTCATTGTGAAATCCACTGGTGTAATTTAAATTCCTTCAATCAAGCCTATGAGAGTATAGTATAAAAAAAGGATACCAATCTATTAGTTTTAGTGCCTATCACTGAAATTATAGATTTGGATACCATGAATTTAATCATGATATATTAGCATTTTTCCATGCGATCCTCTTTTATTTATTTAAAAAATGTGAAATTGCCTAGGTGGGAATTATGGATTCAATTAAACAAATAGCTATTGAATATATTAGGTACATTTGGGCTTTTACTAACTGCCACTATGGTGAGAAATGCAAATAAAGCATTGAGCTATTTCTCCTCCCTAGGGTCCAAGATTGGAGATGTGTAACATTCAGTAGGTGAGACACATGTGGGAATTGGGCTTTCAGTGAGGGTAGGACTTGAATAATCATGGAAGAGAATTACAGACATCAGGAAAGGCAGGAGCAAAGTAGCAAGGTGGAAATAAATAGATGGTGTTAGGGGCAATGTTCAGGAGAGTGACGGTTTCTGTGGTTGAGAGAGCTGGAGGTGGCTAGAGAGCATGTGGCACAAACAAGGTAGGAGTAGATTTGCAGAGTTTTGGAAAACAAATCAATTCTGAAGAAGTGATATATGGGCGCCTGGGTGGCTCAGTAGTTGAGCATCTGCCTTTGGCTCAGGTAGTGATCCCAGGGTACTGGGATCAAGTCCTGTATCAGGCTCCCTGCAAGGGGCCTGCTTCTCCCTTTGCCTATGTCTCTGCTTCTGTGTGTCTCTCGTGAATAAACAAGTGAAATCTTAAAAAATCGATTTTAAATCTAAAATCTAAAAAATTAACAAGGCAGGAAACAACAAATGTTGGAGAGGATGCGGAGAAAAGGGAACCCTCTTACACTGTTGGTGGGAATGTGAACTGGTGCAGCCACTCTGGAAAACTGTGTGGAGGTTCCTCAAAGAGTTAAAAATAGACCTGCCCTACGACCCAGCAATTGCACTGTTGGGGATTTACCCCAAAGAGACAAATGCAATGAAACGCTGGGACACCTGCACCCCGATGTTTATAGCAGCAATGGCCACGATAGCCAAACTGTGGAAGGAGCCTCAGTGTCCAACGAAAGATGATGGATAAAGAAGATGTGGTTTATGTATACAATGGAATATTACTCAGCTATTAGAAATGACAAATACCCACCATTTGCTTCAACGTGGATGGAACTGGAGGGTATTATGCTGAGTGAAGTAAGCCAGTCGGAGAAGGACAAACATTATATGTTCTCATTCATTCGGGGAATATAAATAATAGTGAAAGGGAATATAAGGGAAGGGAGAAGAAATGTGTGGGAAATATCAGAAAGGGAGACAGAACGTAAAGACTGCTAACTCTGGGAAACGAACTAGGGGTGGTAGAAGGGGAGGAGGGCGGGGGGTGGGAGTGAATGGGTGACGGGCACTGGGGGTTATTCTGTATGTTAGTAAATTGAACACCAATAAAAATAAATTAAAAAAAATAAAATAAAAAAATAAAGAAAAACAAACAAAAAAAAATAAACAAGTAATATATAATGCAAAACCAGACTTTGATTCAAGATTTGAACTCTAGCATTAGTATTTGTATTGACACTGAAGCAGCGTGAGAGGTGAGTAAAATGTCTGTCTTTCCTTCAAAAGCTTAATCTAGGAGTGATTCAAAGATTTGAGAAGATAAAGTTAAGTATGACCTAAAGCAGTTCATTAAGCATCAGCAAAAAAAAAGTACTGCAAAAAAGTATGCTAGGTATTTTAAGTCTTCTGGATGTGAAAAATGATAGGTTTAATGAAAATGGAGAGAAAATTTGAAAGATGATTCTGAAATCTGTAAGCCCAAGTACCCAGTTTTCTAAGGTATCCTTTCACCAATATCCAAATCAGCCATAATTGAAACTGAACCTTGTTCAAGAGGAAGTTTGTTTTTTCTGCAAAGCCATCCTCATCAGATGTGTCACCCCAGATCACTGCTCTGGGGAACCCCTGGCCCCCATCACTTCTGGCCATTCTATAATTGCTTCTCCATGAAGCTACTGCTCTCTTCAGCTCACCTTGGTTCAATGCCTACGCATGGGTCACCTGCTTTAGGTCTCTCAAGCGTATGTAGATTGATAAGATGAAAGAATGAAAACAAAGTAGAAAAGGAAATTTCAAACCTAAATATGAGATGTCACTGCCATAAAACTCACTGCCCAAAGTGTCTCTTTATTATGTTCTTACACAGAAAATTCCATAAAAAGTATTCTCCCTTCTGCACTCCAACCTGCCATCCTAGTGTTTGAGTCTGTAGGCTCCATAGGCCAACGTGAGTCTCCCAGATCCTTCTCATCTACTGCAGATCATATATCTCCACTCTTGAACCTTAAAAAAGGAGAAATATCTCAGGGCTTTATTTATATTTCTTATCATACTGGCACTTACTAAGATCACAAATGTACTTAATATTTTCAACAACTATTTGTTTAATTGAATCCATAGTGTGTACCTGGCAATTTCATATGTTTATAAAGGAAGGATGAAATAAATAAATTCTAATATCTCATAATTAAGAGCATACCTATATAGCACACCTATATTCTCACCTCTAGGCACATCTACTTAGTCTCACACACCTACACAATAAATGGCATTCATCTTAGACTCTATCCTGTCTCTCACTCAACATATTTAGTTTAATATAAAATCCTGTCCATTTGGCTTTCTATTTAAATGACCATCATTCCTCCATAGATTGTTGCAATAGGCTCTTCATCCAGTCTCTCTCCATCCAGTCTCAATCCCTCCATCTATCCCTTATGTTATTATCAGAGTGGTTTTTTTTTCCTAAAACAAATAAAATCACACCACTCCCTTATTTATACTCTGTCAAAGGCTTCTCGTTGTCAACAAAATAAAGATCAAACTCCTTCACATGTTTGGCCCTTCTTCTCTAGCTTAATCTCCTGGTCTTTCCTCTTCCTTCACCTCAACCATGATTCTCTATTAACTACTTCCAGTTAGGGAGTAGTAGAAGAGGTGGGAAACTAAAGTGTGCCCATCTAAAATGGGCCAGGCTACTGGGCCCCAGCAAACAATTGTTAGGAAGAAACCTATATCTAGTATTGCCAAATCTTCTGATTTTCTGAAGTAAGCCTCAAATTCAGATTATTATATGCAACATCCCACTTTTAAACATTGCACCTAATTCAAAGAAGTTCGTAAAATACTCTGCAAAGCAAACTATACATATATGATGGGTCAGACTCCATGTGCAGACTGAGAGTTTGTGAGTTCTGAACTAACACTTGTAAGTGTTGTCTGATGTAAGGACAAATTCCATTATCTAATAAAGTATCTGAGACATAATTGCTCTCTATAAGGGATTTTTGCATGTGTATAGAGTAAAAAAAAAATGGTATTGATACCTTGGTTTAAAAGGTAGTTAAGGGACGCCTGGGTGGCTCAGTGATTGAGACTAGAGCGTGATCCCGGGGTTCCTGGATCGAGTCCCACATCAGACTCACTGCATGGAGCCTGCTTCTCCCTCTGCCTATATCTCTGCCTCTCTCTCTCTCTTTCTCTCTCTCTCTCTCTTTCTTTGTGTGTCTCTCATGAATAAATAAATAAAATCTTTAAAAATAAAGAAAAAATAAATAAAAGGTAATTAAAAAGATTATTTGAAATGTCTGGGGACTTTTAAAGTAAAAAAAGATATTACATTAATTCATTATATGCACTCAGAGCTCATTAAAAAAAAAAAAAAAGTTTCTCTTCCTTTGGCCCCTGTCCCCAATAGATATATTGCACACAATTGGCAGAAAATTGAGGTTGACATGTTACATTTTCCCCCATTATTTAGCACCCCCCATGCTTATACTCCCCAGTTCCACAGACTGTATAAACAGAAAATTAAAGAAATAAAATCCATTTCATCATAACTGACCCCTATAAATTACTTGTGACTCCATGAATGTAAACACATGGCAGGCTACAAGACTGTTAAGTAGGCATGCAAAATATTTACATAAATGGTCTTGTGATTTGGTTATAAATTATGTGAATTACTCAAAGGAAAGGTGCTGTGTAAATGTAAAATAATAATGATGATAGACTATCCATTATTAACCATATAAAAAGAAAATGAAATATTTTGTGTACACTTAGCACATAAGCAAATTCTTTTACTAGAAACAATTAAACAGCAAATAAAATATGCTTATGTGCTGGAAATGGACAGCTGGATTTATGCCACTCTTGCAATATCTCCATCTCAAGCCATATGGTTCTTGCTCATTAATGCAATTTTTAAAGAAAGTCTCACTTGAGAGTAAGTCGGAGTATGATAAATAAACAAAAACTTATAATATCATTGTCCTTTTGCATAGTAATTGTATTTTATTCAATTTATATCAGCAATAAGGTTTTCCCCAGTAACACATCCTTATATAATTTGACGAGTACACACCCTCTTAAACTTAGCAGATCTAGTACGTCCTTAATCAAAGAGTGATTTAGGACAATGAGGCTAACCTTAGTTGATGAAGGGAGCAGTGGCACAGCAGTATTTTCAGACATTCCAGAAACAATATTTAATTTAATTCACATATCAGTGTTGTTTCAGTCCATACAGAGATTAAATTTAAAAGGACCTCCCCCTGAATATAAGGGTTATATAGATTTTTCTTCAATTATGGGGCAACAGGGGACCCCTGGGTGGCTCAGCAATCTAGCGCCTGCCTTCGGCCCTGGGTGTGATCCTGGAGTCCCAGGATCGAGTTCTACATCAGGTTCCCTGCATGGAGCCTGCTTCTCCCTCTGCCTGTGTCTCTGCCTCTGTGTGTGTGAATCTCATGAATAAATAAATAAAATCTTTAAAAAATATATGGGGCAACAAATTTTGAAATAAAACGACTTTGCAGGGTTTGTTCAAAGACAGCCAGCTCTTCTCTTAAAAGGGATTTAGTCAGAAGAGAATGTTCTTAAGGAGCCTTTTAGAAGTCACATGTAAGGAGAGGAATAACTCTGTGAAAACTGCTGTGCCAAATTTCGCATAGATAGTACATTTTCTCACTTTCAATAGGTTTATATTTGAAAAGACATATATATTTTCTTCCTAGTGTACTGTAACCATGGATTTTGATAAGTAGATAGTGGTTTAATGGTAATGAGAAAAAAAGATAAGCTGAAACACATAAAAATTTGTTTGATGATATTGAATATTATAAAAGAGAAATGTCTATGGTTAAGTTCATTCTAAAATTTATGGCTTGCAAATTTTGACGCTAGACAGATGACAAAACATGTATAGGTTTTAAGGGCCAGAGATCAGATTATTAAATACCCATTAAACTATCAAAAAGAAAATACCTTCAACACCATAGGAAAAAATCTAGTATAGGCCATCATTTTAGGAAGGATGTAACAATATTTAGCCTAGGGGGGTCTCCAGACTTTGTCTTGGGCAGTATATCTAGCCAAAAGCCACAAAAGTGGGTATCAGAATCAGCTTCAATTTCTTGATTAACAGTCACAACACATAACACAAATGTCGACTTGGGGTGGGGCTGCCTTCTAAAGAATCTACTGAATGGATGAAAGAGTAAAATGCTAAGCATATAATCCTTCATCCAATTCTCAGGAAGCATGACAAACTAGGAATAGTCTCTAATTCCCAACATCAACCAAAGCTAGACTAATAGAAGGAGGTAAACTAAGGCAATATCCCAAAGTGTTGTTCTTCCCAGCTCCCAAAATTTACAAGTGATTTCCTGAGATAATCTTCCTCAGAGTGAGCATCAGTGCAGGCTTGGAACCCACCCACTGGCCTATGTTAGCTTTCCTCTCTCATGATGAATTGGTCTTTCACCAACATGACTGCCAGCAACTTCCCACTGCGGAGAAATGAGAGACTGAAAAAGCATTTCAGAGCTGCTTCCCGTGATACCTGTGTCTAAGAACTAGCAAAATTATTATAAGAAAAAAAAATAACTAGTCTAGAAGGGAGGACCAGCAGTCATTTCAATAGTTTGACTCTCATGAGAAAATTCTATATTTAAAATAAAAGCTGTAAGTACAATGTTATCATTGTAATATTTTGCTTTTCTTTTTTTTATATTTTGCTTTTCTATAAGTACAATCTATATCTAATTGGCTTTACTCTTCCTTTCTTCATTTGTTTACATGGGGTCTTTTAAAATGTGTCACAATTAGTGTAAAGCATTGAGCAAGCACCATAGCCCATGTGTCAGCTGTTCTTAGACTACAGAGTGTGAACAGATGCTGAGGTCTCTGTGAAATGCTCTAGCATAAATTTTCATTTGGGGTGGAAAAAGCTGTGGGAAATTGAATCAACACAGGGTACACAGTAGTGTTAGATGCTGGACTATGATGGAACCAGTGTTCTTCATATTTCAACCAGAAATGTCATGTCAGCAAAGCAATATCATTTATCTTACTCTTTTGTTTAAATTTTATTATGTTCATCATTTTTTAATATATTGAATTAGTTAATTTACTTGATTACATATTTGTAAAAGAGCTACTATGTGGGTTTTTATCTGTTTTATGTTTGAACATGTTTAACATTATGTTAAAATCAAATTAAGTCAGTATAGTTCCATAAGAATTTGAAGGGATCTTCAAAAAGAGCAAATAATAAGAAGCTTTAAAACTCAACCATATCAAATAATAGAATCAACTTTTATGGCTGTAAAAATCAACTGAGACCCTACAGGACTAAATCAGAGTGATCCATGAATTATGTAATCCTGCATCCCCACGGACATCAGTTAAGAAAAATATCAGAACATCTGTAAGGATTTCCCACTATAAAACTCTTAATTACTTATTTCCAAACTATTAGAATTCATTCAGTGGAAACCCCCAGAAAATAATCTTGTGTTTACTCTATCAATGATAAAACCAGTCTCTGAGTTTTGCCTTCTCTGATACTGACTGCAGCAAATGACACAAGTATGTCACCTTCTTTCAATCCATCAGGAATAGGATTCTCCGAAATACAGCTTTCAGGCTCACACACCTATCTAAACCCAGGAACTGTGCTTAGTCTCCCAAAAGACTACATAAAACATTCTATTCCTTCTGGCCATAGAATTGGCCCAGTTTGTCTATTTCTAGACATTTTCTTCCCTACACCTTATTTTGCTTGATTTTAGCTGCTTTTCTTCCTATAGATAGAAATGCGCCTTCCTCTCTGCCAAATCAGTAAGCAAGTCATATCCCCCATAATTCTAAAGCATGTTCGACAACACCTGTAAGATAAAACATGTCCTCTTGGGCCAGTGTTTTCCAAAGAACAAGAAGAGAGAAGACTTCTCTTTGCTTTGCTCATCTTTTTTCAGGCTATCTGATTTAGCCTTGCAGAAAGGAACTCGTTGCCTCATTCACAGATCCAATGCGAGCCAGATAAACCTCCTTTAGATGATGAATGTTGTTCTAATTTGAGGAGTACTACCTAAGTAACGCTTTGATAATTTATTAAATTCAGGGGAGATTTTTGGGTATCACTGCACTCACACTTAGCTGCAAAAGACGTCTAGGGAAATCTTAGCGTTTAGACTCAATTTCTAGCTGGTAGGTAAATATATGAGTTTATTATGTGAAAAGTAATGTATATATAGATTCGTGTTATGAAAACGATCATTTGGCTCACCTTACTGGTAAAATGTCATTGTGGAGGGCATGGTGAGGAAGGGGGACCTGTAGCCTATAGGCTTATTTAATTTGGCTGAAACAATTTTTACAACAATTTATATTTGAAAATGTTTACACAGGGCACTCAAACCTCACCATTTCCTATTATCTTACAGCAGGCCAGCTGTGCTCATTTATGCTACCTACCCAATACTTGAAGGCGATACTTTGCTTTGTAATCCCTCGATAGCCTTTAAAAATTCTCTCTGTCACAGTTTATGGGGCCTACCAATATCCGAAATACTTTCTGTGCCTAACAATCCTCTTTACTATTTCAGATTGGTATAATATTCAAAGTGCATTAAGTCCTTAGGGGATTTTATGGGAAAGGTCAGCTGTAAGAGCCGATTATTGCTCATTATTATTAAGACTCCTTTGTTCCATACAATCCCTTCATACAGTTGGGGAACACCCCTCAAGGGATGAGTTTATCTCTGTGTACTTTTGCAATAAAAGCAGTATTCATTTGCGGTCTTGGCCTTATTTTAATTCCTTCCTAGTCAAAGAAAGTCAGTTTTTCTGGTTAATGCTTTTAAATTATTACTTTAAAATATATCCCTTCTGAGACATATTGGATTTATTTTTACCTGTTACCTCTAAACTTATAGTGACTCTGACCCAAATAGACCAAATAGACACAACCTCCTGGCTTACATTCTTCCTAAATTTGGCTCTCCCTACTGGGCACCAATTCCTGGTCTAAATGACAAAATTAATACTTTAAAAATGCTTTTAAAAATCATATAATCATAACCAATCTTTTTTAAAAACCTCACCCTTGAAATTATTGTATTCAATTATAAAGCACTCTTTTCCCTTACTGAAAATCGTATCAGTCTTCATTTAATGTATAGTTTTTTCTTTTAACAGAAAAAAATATTTTGTTCTGTTGAACTTGTGATGATGTGATTATGAAAAACCACTGACTTTGAATACCTGAATAATGAATCAGCAAGGGGAGTCTGAAGAAGTAGCATGTCGCAGTTCAGGCTAAACACTGAATTGTCTTTATTCCTGTCAGCTGCAAGCTGAAGGCATCCTGCAAATGGAAACTACAATCTTGTGAGCTGATCAATGAGGCCTATCTCTTTAGAAGTATTTTCAACTGTGAAAGTAACTGACATGGTTCATGTAAGAGACAGAGGCAGCCTCTGAGGAAAAGAAGCCAGAGCCACCAAGAAGAGAGATTGATTTCCATGGTGGTGGAACCAGCCTTAAAGCTCGGTGGGTTTGCCTCCCATTTGGTATGCAAAAAGCCAGAAAAAAGTGTTACTGAATCATTAGCCATGATAGTTTTGTAAACCACAAAATTTAGTTTTGTAGAAACCACAAAATCATAATTTTACTTGACCAATCAAAGAATTAACAGGTGGAGCAACCACGTTGACAGAATTCCAAAGAGGGATGAGCTTCTCCAAAGACAAACAGAACATGTGGACTGCTTCACTTGTGAGAAACTACTGGAGGCAAGAGTGGTCATCCCATCTAAGTGAGATTAAAGGAAATCGGCTACAGTTTTCACAAACTCTTGGACAGTATGGGATAATGTGTTTGTCTGGAAGAGCTGAGGACTCCAGACATTGTTAGTTTCTTATTTTACTCACTAGCAAGTTTCTGTTTTTATTTTATTTTTGTTTCTGTTTTTTTTTCCCCCCCATGAACATCCACTGGGTGCTCATGAGAAAAAAAAATGGAGCAGAACAATTCAGAGAGAATCCTGGGGTATAACAGACCTGGAGGTGATTCGCAGATGCTTGAACTTTGAGCAAAGCCTTGAAACCATTACAGAAGGTAGGAAAGAACCCATTGTCTTTAAGGGACAGAAAAGGACCTATTGTGGCCAAGGCGAAAGTAGAAAAAAGTATCTATGCTTGTGGGAAAGGTAGAAAAGCATCCAGTCCCAAGGATACTGTTTCAGTAGCAAGCAGAGGTGATCTGTTAATAATTAGGAAAGGGCAGAAAATATTTGCCCAAGATTAATCACAGAAATAAGACAGCATTTGACTGCCATGAGAAGTAGAAGCAGGACTACTGTGGAAGCCCAAACCCAAAACCCAGGTTTACAGGGCCATCTCAGATCAGGACAAGAGAAACCTATTACCATTCCCCCAGTGAGGGACAAGCAACGGCAGTCAACAATGGGTGAGGGGCCACAGCATGGAGAAAAACCCCACGACCACACAAGGATGCAGAAATGGCTGCTAGCTGAGAGTGGCATACAAACCCTCAGAACGCCCCCTGGAAGCATAGTCCTCACTCTAAGCACAAGGAATGGCACCACTAGGGGAATTTGAACCCTATGAGACACTAGAAAAAAAGAAAAAGAAAAAAACCCAAGGACTATGGACTGAATATTTGCTTCCTCCCCCAAATTCATATGTTGAAATCCTAATCCTTGATGTGATAGTGTTTGGAGGTAGAGCCTTTGGGAGTTGATCAGGTCACGAGGGCAGAGCCCTCCTGAATAGGATTAGTGTACCTATAAAAGAGACCCTAGAGAGATCCTTTGCTCCTTCTGCCATGCAAGGACAAAATTAAAAAAAAAAAAAAAAAAAAAAAAAACTGGCAATGAAACAGGAGGTGAGCTCCCACCAGCACTAAATCTGCTAGCACTGTGATCATGGACTTTCCAGCCTCTGAAATTGTAACAAATAAATTTCTGTTGTTTATATGCCTCCCCAGTCCCATTTTTATGGCATTTCTGTTATAGCAGCCTGAACAGAATAAAACACCAAGTTCATCATGATGACTAAGAGGATTGACCCAATCCCCCACACCATTGACCTGATACAAGACAAACACATCTGCCCATTTATGGGTATGAATAATATTTATATCAATTTCAACTGTTTTGTGCTTGATGTTTTATATTCAGGTAAAGATTAAAAGAAATACCAGTAAGTAAGAAAAAGAAAACTATGGTCAAGAGATAATATAAACCCATAAATGGAACCATACTCAGAGAGTTCTTTTAACTCATGTTAAAAGCTCAAGTAGAGAAGGCAAACATCATGCATAAGCAGAGGAGGGCTTTTAGAAAAGAAATAAAAACTATCATCAACAATCAAATGGAAACACTAGGAATAGAAAATGTTGTATCACTCTGACAAGCTCATCAGTAGACTTGACATGACTTAAGAATCACTGAACCTGAAGATGGATCAATATAAATTATTTTCACTGAAGCAAAAAGGATGAAAAAGAGTGAAGAAATGTAGAATAGAGCATCACACTGTTGGATGATATCAAGTGGTCTAATGTATGTATAACTGGAGTTATCAAAGAGATGAGCAAGAATAGAACAGAAGAAATATTTGAAGAGACAAAGGCCAATTTTTTTTTAAATTATAAAATACACCCAACCAAAATCCAAGAAAATTAGAGAACTGCAAGTAAGACTAAATTAAAAACAAAGCAAAATAAAAATAAACAAAATAAAAATAAAACACACAATACACCACCTATGATAGTCAAACTGTAGTAAGCCCTAGATAAAGAGAAAATCTTGAAGGCAGGCAAGAAAAGAAGAACATATTACAAACAAAAAAATACAAAGATAAAAATTAAAGCAGACTGCTCGCCAACAACCATACAAAGCAAAAGACAATGGAGTGACATCTTCAAGCGGTTGAAAGAAAAAACTCTATCAACCCAGAATCCTAAACCTTATAAAAATCTCTTTTAAAAAATGAAAGCAAAAACGAATGTTTCAGTAAAACAAAATCTTAGAAATATTTCACCTCCAGGAGACTTGCACTAAAAAATGTTAAAAGACATTGTTTCAGGCAGAGAGTGTAATATTAGATCAGAACTTGGGTGAACACAAAGAAATAAAGATCCCTGAAAAAGGAACAACAAAGGTAAACAAACCGTTTTTCTTATTTTTAATTGCAACAAAAATAATTAACTCTCTAAAGCGATAATATCAATATTCTATTTTGGGGTTTATAAAATAAGTTAAAGTAAAATGTATGGCGATAATAGCAAAAGAAGTCAAAGAGAGAATTTGGAAGCATACTGTCGTGAGATTCTTATACTTCATGTGAACTGGTGTAGTCATACCCGAATGTAGAGAGTGATAAGGGGACTATTGTAAACTGTAGGGCAACCACTCCCCACAATTTTTAAACAGTACACCTGGTTTAGGTTATCTGAAGTGAACAGGCATTTTAGTTGTAAACAGTCAACAGGAAGCTTGGAGTAAGAGGTATTGCCAAGGGCATGGTAGCTGGAATTTTAGCCCGTAAGATATAGGGCTTCAAAAATTAAAGATAAACTAGAGTGAAAAGCCAGGACTTAGATATAATATAAAGCCACATTAGGGTTCTCAGTTGATGTTGAGAGATCTCAACCATCAACAGGCAGGAGAGATTCCCTCAAGCCATGTATGGAGAAATGACTACCACGAAGAAACCTGGTAGAGTAGGACTGTCACTAGAGCTAGAAGCTAGCTATTGCTCATGCATATTGATTTATTTCTGGAGACCCCAAGTGTCTAGCAAAGTACAGGGACCTACAGTAGCAAGCAAGATAGACAATTTCCTGCATTCGCAGAGCTTACATCCTGAATAAAGCAGGGCAGGTGGATAGTAAACAGACAAATACAGACAGATATATTGCAGTTCGAGATAAAGAGAAGTGTGATGAAGTCAAAGAAATGGGAGTAGGAGAAAGAGTGCCTCGCCACTGGGCAAAACATGCTGGTGCAATTAGAGGCGGCGTCTCTGAGGATGAGCTATTTGGGCTGGCCTCAATGATCAGAAGGAGGTGGTCCTATACTCTAAGAAGAAGAAGTATTAAATGAAAGTCCCTGATGAAGGAAGTCTGTAGTGGCTGGAGCAGAGAGGATTGACAGGTGCTATGGATTCAGACAGAAGCCAGATTTTGTAGAGCCCTATAAACCATGCTATGTCTTCAAATATTACTTTGAGATGGGAAAAGCCATGAGAATGTTTTAAGCAAAGATATAACATATGACTAATATTTTTAACAAGTGAAGCCAGAAGCTATAATGATGCAACATAAAGACTGCTGGTCTCAAGTTTGGGTGATGCTGAGCTTACATATGCGGTCCAATTAAACGCGAAAGTGTTAATACTTCCACTATTCCCTCTCTTACTGCTTCCATCACTTATTAAGTGTTTATTATGTACTGGGAAATTTGTAGAGAGTTTTCCCGTGCATTATATTCAAACTTGCCAACAATCCTGACAAGAAACTGAGCCTTAAAAAAGTTAATAGCCATATGGTCATACAGTGTGTAAGTTTGTTACTGCTGCTATAAAAAATCACCACAAGCTGAGTGGATTAACACACTTTATTAGCTTACACTTCTGAAGGTCAGAAGTCTAAAATGTCTTCACAGGGCTTTAGGGAAACCTAGTTTCCTTCCCCTTTCCAGCTTCTAGAAGCTACCTGCCACATTGGTTGGTTCATGACTCCTTCCTTCATCTTCAATGCACATCATCCAAATTTCTGAGTTCTGCTTCTATCTACACATCCTCTCTTGAAATATAACTTTACTGTCTTCCTCTTTTGAGGACCCACTAAACTACACCGGACCAATTTAGATAATACAGGATGATCTCTCCATCTCAAGATCCCAAATTTAATTGCATGCAAAGTCCCTTAGTCACATAAAGTATTATTTTCATCACAGGTTCTGAGGATTAGGATGTGGACATCTTTAGGGGGTCATTATTAAGCCTACACACAGCCAGCATTTTGGATCCCTATGTTTTGGGGACAAGAGAAAATAAAGGTCATTATAAAGTGAAGGAATCTCTGAGCAAAAGATCAGGAAATGCATTCATCTTTCAGGAAAGACACTGAACTGGAAAGGATGATGGGCAGATACAGAGTAAAAATAAAACCTGGCTAGGAGCCCACATGCATGACCCAGATTGGCATCACCAAAGGAAAAGAAGAAAGAATCAACATTTATTGCACTGCCTACCCTGTGCCAGACCCAATAAATATGCCCTAAATACACATCATCCCATTTAATCCTCACAGCCAATATGTAAAATACATATCAGAGTCCCAGTTTTTCAAGAGAGGAAATCTGAGTTCTGTCAATACAAGTTAATGAAGCAGTGGGCAAGCATCTGTGTCTGGCTCAGATTCCAAAGCTTATGTTGTATTTTTTTTTAATTCAAAAATATCAGAAAGAAAATTTTAAGGGAAATTTCGTCAAACTGGAACACTGGACTACAGGACAGACTGGGAAAATACATGATTTTGAAGAATGGTTGAAGGACGCCTGGGTGGCTCAGTGGTTGAGCATCTGCCTTCGGCTCAGGTGGTGATCCTGGGGTCCTGGGATCGAGTCCCACATCGGGCTCCCCACAGGGAGCCTGCTTCTCCCTCTGCCTGTGTCTCTGCCTCTGTGTGTGTGTGTGTGTGTGTGTGTGTGTGTGTGTGTGTCTCTCATGAATGAATAAATAAAATCTTAAGGAAAAGAGAAAGAACTTGGGCTCTGGAGCCAGAGTGCCTCTGCTTGAATCTCAGCCTTCCTATTCATTAGCTATGTCCTTAGGCAAGATATTTAGCTTCCCTGTACCTGATTCCTTTTCTGTAAATGAGGACAAAAGTAGTCTCTTGCCTCGGAGATTTGTTATATGCATTCAACGAATTAACATGTATAAAGTGTTTCTGAAAGTTCCTAACAATAATAAATGCTCAAAAAGTTTTAGTTATTGTTGTGTCTCTAAAAAAACTGAACTAAAGAAGTAGGTGCTAGTTACAAGGAAAGGTCTGGCCATGTGAGGTTTGGAAGATCTTCATTACTAGAGTTATCAAACCGAAGCTGAACAGTCACACATAAAGGGTGCTTACAGGAAGAGTCTTGCATTGTGTAAAGACAAAACATTTTTTCCCAAATTGTGTTCCATGAAATGCTAGTAAAATGAGATATTTAAAAATGTTCCATGGGTTGGGGGTGGGGAGGATAAGGCAATTGGTTAAATAAGTTTGAGAAATACTATAAAACATATTCTTGATTTGGGAACGCACGATGTGCATATGAAAGCTCTGAGAAGTCCTATAGGAAAAGAAAGTCAAAGAATTTAAAACATTTTTTCTTTTTAACTGTGTGTGTGTGTGTGTGTAATGGTTGTTAATATCTAGTGAAATCTTCTTGGAAATATAGTTTGGAAATGTAAAATTAATAGACTAGATAACCTCTAAAGTACCTTCTGCCTCTAAATTATCACAATTCCAGGTTGATATAATGCAACTCCTAATGTGTTAAAATAACATGCTCTGTCACAATACGACCTTTCAGGATATAACTCTGTTTCACTCTAGACTCAGGATACACTGCCCAGGATATAACCCAGTTTCACTGAAGACTAAAGATACACTGCAATCCTTCAAATACTTACACATCTCTCATTTTAAATTTTCATCTATCATGTTTTTTAGGAAAGGATATTCCTAAGTAGCAACTTCCATTGACAAGGGTACTTTCAGATTCTGAGCAGCTGACTTGGTTTTTACAACCAGTCCCAACAATAATTACCTTATAATTTACAATCAGCCATAAAGACATAATGGTACATTCACCGGCAAATGACCAGATACATAAAATTTTGACCAGAAACGTTACCCATCGCTTCAAAAAATTTGAGAAATATGTTGTGTAGGACCACTAAAAACGTTTTGCAAAGTGTAACTGTGAACTGTTCATTTACTCAAGAGTAAAACGGCATGATTATTAAAATCATATACTGGACATATCAGGTCTTGTTCATGCACTGGCCAAGAGGATATATTTGCAGCTCATAGCACAGAATTGGCACACAGTAGGTATGCTCTCACTCTTTTAACAACTCTGTGAGGCAAGTGTTATAATCTTTTTTAAGATTTTTATTTATTTATTAATGAGAGACACACACAGAGAGAGAGGCAGAGACACAGGCAGAGGGAGAAGCAGGCTCCATGCAGGGAGCCCGACGTGGGACTCGATTCCAGGTCTCCAGGATCACACTCTGGGCCGAAGGCGGCGCTAAACCGCTGAGCCACCCAGGCTGCCCTATAATTTCTGTAGTTTCAGAGATCTCTGCTCTCCATGTGCTCACTGTACTGTAGCTCTCCTGACTTCCTCTACACCTCATGCTCTCACCTGCTTTTGTTTGACAGTCTTTACCGCTGGCCTTGCCTCAGCTCCCTTCTTTTCACTTTTCAGGTCTCAGTTCAGTCACCTCCTCAAAGAATCTTTCCCTGATTGCTCTTATCTGAAAGTGCCAATGCTCCTAGTTAGTGAGTAGCTATTCTTTGCACTTATTACTATTTGAGACTATATTATTATTTTTTTGTATTTTCACAAATGGTATAAGCTACACTGTCATGTATACTTTGAGAGAGCTAAACTCTTATCTGAATGGTTTTGCTGCTATATTGTCCGTTCCTAGAACAATGCTTGGCCCAGAGTTGATTCTCAACAAAGACTCTTAGTTAATAAAGTTACATCTTGCTATTTTGATTAAAGAAGAAAAAAAAAAAACCTCTTTTCATACAAAGCTTAGTTTTAGTATACCTCAGATTTACTAACAAAGGAAAATCTTTTTTTTTTTTAACTTTGTTTTCCTAATTCCTGGTAAGGATGGTGCATACATGACAACAATAAGACTGCTCAAGAAGTTTTGGAACACTCAGGTCTCATAACCACAAATGGTATTAAATACAAGAAGAAAAACTGGAGTCTCTCCAAGTAACTGACAACACAATGCAATATAATGGAAAACAATTGTCAAGTGAGATCCACTAATCATTCAAAAAATGCTCTGATAAAAATGATCTTGGGGAAACTGCTCAAAGAGTACACAAATCTGTTGGTAACATTTGTTAGGCCAGAAAAAAATATGCTATATGTTTTTCCTGATGGAAGGATCATCTCAGTCAGATCATAAGAATGTGTGTCAACAGTGTTCCAAAAAAATTGTCATTATATTGCATCAATACTTACTACTACTTCAGTAGACCTCAACCTACCATGAGCTTTGGAAGTTAATTTTCCCAGGACCTCATAGTCTCTGCATTGATCATACTTTAAGGTTTTTTTCCTTGTTCTTCATCCTTTTTTTTTTTTAAATTAAATTTTGAGACTCCACAGCATCTTCCAGAATTGTCTTTATCCTTTAAATCTCCTTCACATATTTTTCCCACCCATCATCTGCTGCTTCTGGAAACCACTAATCTATTTTCTTTATCTGTGAGCTTGTTTGTTTTGTTGTGGTTTACTCATTATATTCCACATTTGTTCATTAGATTCCACATATAAAAGAGATCATACAGTATTTATCTTTCTCTATGACTTACCACACTTAACGTAATGCCCTCAAGGTCCATCCAACATTGTTGCAAATGGCAATATTTCATTCTTTTTATACCTTGAATGGTATTCCATTGGATATACACCCCAATGTCTTTATCCATTTATCCACCAAAGGACACTTAGGTTGTTTCCATTTCTTAGGTATTATAAATAATGTTCTAATGAACACGGGGGTGCATATCTTTTTGAGTTCGTGTTTTCGTTTTATTTGGATAAATAGATGAGGAATTGCTGGATCACATGGGGGTTCTATTTTTTAATTTTTGAGGAACCTCCATACTGCTTTCCATAGTAGCCGCATCAATTTACATCCCTACAACATTGCACAAGGCTTCTCTCTTCTCCACAGCCTCACCAACACTTGTTATTTTTTGTCTTTTTGATAATTGACACTCTAACAGGTGGAAAGTGATATGTCATTGTGATTTTAACTTGCATCTTTCTGATGATTAGTGATATTGAGCACCTTTTCATGTGTCTTTTGGCCATCTGTATGTCTTCTTTGGAAAAATGTGTATTCAGATGTTTGTCCTTTTTTTTGTTTGTTTTTGTTTGCGCATTTTTAACTGGATTATTTGTTTTGCTCTTGAGTTGTATGATTTTTTTTATATATATTTTGGATATTAGCCCTTTATCACATATATGACTTGCAAATATTTCCTCCCATTCAGTAGGCTGCCTTTCATTTTGTTGATGGTTTACTTTGCTGTCCAAGCCATCATTTTAGTTTGGTGTGTCCCATTGGATTATTTTTACTTTGGGGGTCAGATTTTTAAAAATCATCAGTAAGACCTATGTCAAGGAAGTTACTATGTTTTCTTCTAAGATTTTTTCGGTTTAGAGCTTTATGTTCAAATCGGTAATCCATTTTGAGTTAGTTTTTGTATGTGTGTATGATAGGGGTCTAGTTTCATTCTTTTGTATGTGCCTGTCCAGTTTTCCCAACACCATTTATTAAATGGACTATTCTTTTCCCATTGTACATTCTTGGCTCTTTTATGGTAAATTAATTTACCATACATGTGTGGGTGTATTTCTAGGCTCTCTTTTCTGCTCCACTGATCTAGCTGTTTTTATGCCAGCACCAAACTGTTTTGATTACTATAGCTTTGTAATATAGTTTGAAATCAGGGAGTGTGAAGCCTCCAGCTTTGTTTTTATTTCTTTAGATTGCTTTGGCTACCTAGGGTCTTTTGTGCTTCCATACAGATTTTGGGATTATTTATTCTAGGTTTCTAAAGAATGCCATTTGTATTTTGACAGGAATTGTGTTGAATCTATAGATGGTTTTGGATAATATGGACGTTTTAACAATATTGATTATCCCAACCCATGAACACAGAATATCTTTTCATTTATTTGTGTCTTTTTCAATTTCTTTCATCAATGCCTTATAATATTTTCAATATACTGTTTTTTACCTCTTTGGTTAAATTCATTCCTAGGTATTTTATTCATTTTGAGGTGATTATAAATGGAATTTTCTTAATTTCTCTTTCTATAGTTTCCTATTAGTTTATAGAAATGCCAAAGATCTTTGTGTATTGATTTTGTATCTTGCAGCTTTACTGAATTCATTAGTTCTAATAGGTCTTGATGGGAGTGCTTAGGGTTCTCACTATATAATATTACGTCATTTGCAAATAGTGACAG
The DNA here is from genome assembly GCF_053574225.1 of Canis aureus. Classification (NCBI taxonomy): domain Eukaryota; kingdom Metazoa; phylum Chordata; class Mammalia; order Carnivora; family Canidae; genus Canis; species Canis aureus. Next base: position 7,182,456 of record NC_135644.1, read on the forward strand.
TTTTGTTTCTTCCTTTCCAAGGTGAATGCTAGTTTACTTTTTTCTTACTTAATTGCTCTGACTAGGACTTTACTATGTTGAATATAAGTGGTGAGAGTGGACTTGTTCCTAATCCTAGATGAAAAGTTTTCAGTTTTTCACCAATGAGTATGATGTTTGTAATGGCATTATCATAAATGGCCAGTATTATGTTGAGCTATGTACCCTCTATACTTGCTTCATTGAAAGACTTTAGATGTTGAATATTTGCCAAAGGCTTTTTTTTTTTTTTTTTGCATTTGTTGAATTGGTCATATGATTTTTATCACTCTTTTTTAATGTGGTGAAAACTTATTTTTTAAAACATTCCTCTTATAAATATGCTTAATTAAACATGGACTTTTAACATAAAACTCAGCAACAGCTTACTCAGAACTATTAACTGAGATTAGGGCTGTTTCCACAAGATCAACAGCAAAATGGCTTCAAGAAATTTTGCAACTGTAATTTACAAGTGTACTAGATAAAATAAGACCCTACTGTCCAGCTGCTACCATGGAGTGGAGTAGGTTAATGAATTTGACCCAAAGATATGTTTAAAATGATCCTCATAGGGATGACTGAGTTGCTCAGTGGTTCAGCATCTACCTTTGGTTCAGGGAGTGATACAAGAGTCCCATGATCGAGTCCTACATCGGGCTCCCTGCATGGAGCCTGCTTCTCCCTCTGCCTATGTCTGCTTCTCTCTCTGTGTCTCTCATGAATAAATAAATAAAATCTTTTTTAAAAATTTAAAAAAAATAAAATGATCCTCATAGTTTTTCCAATCTGCCAAACTATTAATCATGTCTTTTTGGCATAAAGCTCAAAGCAACTTATATTGAATTTATTTGTGTGAGTCTGTTCTTCAAGATCAGCTTGGGCACTTGTAATTTAAGCCCTCCCTTAGAGAACACATAAATGGCCTAAACATAACCTTGGAAAACATATGCTTGAATGCTGATAGAGGCATTTTGACTAACAGGTGCAGTTGAAATAAATGCCTTTATGAACTATATCCTACTATATCCTAGTAATGGACTTCCTGCATCTTTTTTTTTTTTTTTTGACTTCCTGCATCTTAAGAGCTTCCTTTGTCATTTCCATAATCATCATGCTACTAGTGTCATAAGAAATTAGCGTGCTCACCTCCCTGTCTTTCATAATTATTAGATTATTGTTACAATAAACTAATGATTAAATTGAAAGAACAAGACCACAATATTAAATGGTTTTCACAGAGAAATGTTTAATAATTTCATAGGAACTAAAATTAGTCATTTTATAAAGCTGAAGAGTCTTTGAGAAATAAAATTGGTTTATTGCCTTTTCCTCATAAAAAAATCATTTGGTTAAGAGGGATTCATTGTGGGTGTTGATGATGCCTGAAGATGTCATAATCAAGACTGATTTAGACCAGCATGGCCTGACTGAAGATGCATAAAAGCTATTAAAGACTGACATCAATATATCACAATCTCTGGACCACTAAAAAAGAACTGCTTTGTGAGCAAGTGTGTAACTTTTTTTAATGACATACTCCATTGCTGAAACAGGAATTCTGAAATATGATATGTCCTATACTTGAAAGTGCTAACTCAATAATCAAAAATAATAGTAATAGAATGTACTAATAATCAAGAAAGCTCAACAAATACATATAAATTAGCTACCCCTCTTCTGCCAGCAGCTCCTATCAGTAATTTTTTTAAAGATTTTATTTATTTATTTATGAGAGAGAGAGAGAGAGAATATGCACACAACCAGGGTTGGAACAGTAGATGGAGAGGGAGAAGCAGGCTCCCCACTGAGCAGGGAACTCGATGGTGGAGGGGCAGATCCCAGGACTCTGGGATGATGACCTGAGCCAAAGACAGACATTTAACCCAGTGGGCCACTCAGCCACCCCAGTAATTCTTTAATTAAAACATCTCAGGCACTGAAGCCAGACCAACACTTGGATTAAAATTCTAACAACACTATGTACTAGCTGTGTGATCTAAGACAACTCACTTAACATATATCAGTCACACTTATTTCAACAAGTTATGTGAGAATAATATTTTTGACTTAAGATTGTTGTGAAAATAAAACATCTTTAACAATAACAGCACCAGGGATCCCTGGGTGGCGCAGCGGTTTGGCGCCTGCCTTTGGCCCAGGGCGCGATCCTGGAGACCCGGGATCGGATCCCACGTCAGGCTCCCGGTGCATGGAGCCTGCTTCTCCCTCTGCCTGTGTCTCTGCCTCTCTCTCCTCTCTCTCTCTCTCTCTCTCTCTGTGACTATCATAAATAAATAAAAATTAAAAAAAAAAAAAACAATAACAGCACCTATTACATTATCAGCAAAGGTTGGCCTATAGAATTAATATAATGTTAATTTCATTAATTAACTCATATTATATTAGAGTTACCATGATGGCATGTGCTAATTATCATTGAAAAAAAAAGTTCCTTTGGATATTAGTCAGCTCAAAATATGTAATAATTTGGGTCATTTTCATGTACAATGTAAATGATGGTTATAATGAAGAAATGCAGAAATGTCCTATAAACAGATATTTAAGAGTAAATGATTCTAAATGGCATAACTTATTACCAATTACTAATTTCAATTAAAGGTTTTCTTGTCCCTTCCTTTTTTTAAGATCTTATTTATTTATTCGTGAAAAACATACAGAGAGAGGCAAAGACACAGGCAGAGGGAAAAGCAGGCTTTCTGTGGGAGTCCGATGTGGGACTCAATCCCAGGACCCTGGGATTATACCCTGAGCTAAAAGAAGGCGCTCAACCACTGAGCCACCCAGGCATTCCTCTTGTTCCTTTTCTTGATCCTCCCAGAAAAAGATTACTACAATAATGGTTGACCACAAGAATATTCATAACAAAATTATTCAGAAAATCCTAAACTGGAAACAATCCAAATACCCATCAAAAGGAAAATGGATAAATAACTCACTGCATACTCATATACTAGAATGCTACACAACAATAAAAGGTGAAATGAATTACTGATACACATAACATAGATCTCAAAACCATTATGGGTGAAAGATGCCATGCACAAAAAGGTATATAACATATAACTCCATTCATATGAAGTTTGAACACAGTAAAAGTGTCTATGGTGACTGAAGTTAAGATAGTGCTGATTCTACAGGGCAGGGATGGTGGGTACTAACTGGGAAGGGCTGTGAAGGAATTTTCTAGGATAATAAAAATGATCTGTATCTTGATCCTGGTGTTTTCCTATGTTTATACATATGTAAAACTTATCAAGCTGTGCATTATGTTTTGTACACTTCAAAATATATATATATATATATAATATAACAAAAAAGTAAGAAAATATAAAAATAAAATGAGAAATTACTTTAAAAAATTTTTAAAGAACAGACTTGGCAACTGGATTGCCTATGCTTGTGTTTTTACCTCTTAAATTTACACTAACTAGGACTTTCTTTTCTGATTGAGAGAGAGTAACAAAAGTTGGATCTACTCTCCCACATGAAATAACAAAAAGTCCAGACAAAAAATGGACATCAGTATAGAATAGTAATTCCCCCAAATTTGAAAGTAAAAGAAGTGAGCCCTACCGTTGTTCATATAACTTCCTGGGGAGAGATATCAGGCTGCAGCACTGGGAAGGATAATCTGGGTAGAGCTTCTCTGAAGCTTACATTCTGAGAAGACTAAGAGAGCTAGAGTTTGCAGAACATAGTACCAGGGAGGGGAGCACTTCACAGAATGGGAATTCCAGAGATCCATATAGTATCGTCTTCGATATTTAGTTGATGAAGGATCAGTGCGTGTATTTGAGAAAACTACCTGAAGCTAGGGTAAGAACTGCCTAGAAGTATTTGAAGGAACAATAATCACATTAAATGTAAATAATCTAAAGACAGAAAATAAAAGGCAGAAGTTCTCATATTAGTTTAAGAATAAAGCAAGACCCAACCATATCTGCCTACAAGAATGCCACTTTATAAATACAAGGAAACGGATCAATTAAAAGTAAAGGGATGGAAAGAAATATGCTAACAGTAATCAAAAGAAAATTGGGGGGCATCTGGGTGGCTCAGTCAGTTAAGCATCTGCCTTCATCTCAGATCATGATCTCAGAGTCCTCGGATCGAGCCCCGTGTCAAGCTCCCTGTTCAGTGAGGAGTCTGCTTCTCTCTCTTTCCCTGCATCACTGCCCTCCACTCATGTTCTCTTTCTCAAATAACTAACTAACTAACTAACTAAATAAATAAATAAATAAATAAATAAATAAATAAATAAATAAATAAAATTTAAAACAAAAGAAAATTGAAATGATTCTTTTAATAGAAAACAAAGTAGATTTCAGAGCAAAGATTAACACCAGACATAAAGACCATTTTATATCAATAAAATAATTAATTCTTCAAGAGGATATAACAATCCTAACTAGTATACACATAATAACAGAACTTCAGGGACTCCTGGGTGGCTCAGTGGTGGAGCATCTGCCTTTGGCTCAGGTCATGACCCCGGGATCCTAGGATCAAGTCTTGCATCGGGCTCCCGACAGGGAGCCTGCTTCTCCTTCTGCCTGTGTCTCTGCCTCTCTCTCTATCCTTCTGTGTCTCTCGTGTCTTCTCACAGAAGGAGAGAAAGAGGCAGAGACATAGGCAGAGAGAGAAGCAGGCTCCATGCATGGAGCCCAACGCGGGACTCGATCCCAGGACTCCAGGATCACGCCCTGAGCCTAAGGCAGATGGCCGACCGTTGAGCCACTCAGGTGTCCCTTAAGAGGCATATTTTAATATAGGTACAACTACTATAAGAGAAAGGAAAGAAATTGAGCTAAAGGTCCAATAATGGAATTAAAATAGAAGTATCTGCTGAAAACAAAAGAAAGCAGAAAAAAAGGGAGAACAAAAGACATAAAAGAAATAAAAACCAAGAAGCAAAATGACAGGCTTAAATAAGCAATATCAAAAATTGCTTTATATATAAATGGAATAGAAACCCCAACAAGAGTCAGAGCTTGTCAGAATCACTCTACACTACTTCAAGAGACAAAAATACAAAGTCATAAATAATAAACATAAAATACTGGAAATAGGGATCCCTGGGTGGCGCAGCGGTTTGGCGCCTGCCTTTGGCCCAGGGCGCGATCCTGGAGACCCGGGCTCGAATCCCACGTCGGGCTCCTGGTGCAGGGAGCCTGCTTCTCCCTCTGCCTGTGTCTCTGCCTCTCTCTCTCTCTCTCTCACTGTGTGCCTATCATAAATAAATAAAAAAAAATTAAAAAAAAATACTGGAAATAGACATGCCATGTCAAACAGTAAAATTAAGAAAGAGAGAATTATAATATTAACATAAAAAAATCAACCTGAAAACTAGACATTACTACAGACAAGAGAGTCTTTTCATGATAAGGGAGTCAGTACATCAGAAAGCTATGACAATTATACATATATATGTACCTCAAACAGAGCTTGAAAATATATAAAACAAAAACAGATATAAAGGGAGAAATATACAAATACACTATCATAACTGTAATCTTTAACACATCAGCTCTAGTAACTGACACAACTAGAGAAAAATCAGCAAGGTAGAGAATCTCTGAATGACATTATCAATTAACTAATTAATCATATTAACATTTATAGAACACTATACTTGACAATGATAAAATAGATTCTTCTCAAATACACATGGAATGTGTACCAAGATAAACCAAAGTAGAGCCATAAGGCAAGTCTCAATAAATATCAAGAGACTTAAACTTTACAAGACATATTCTCCAACCACAAGAATTTACAAAAGAAATGCAACCAAAGAAAGCACCAAATATATAAAAATTAAACCACCTCTTTGAATCCAATGGATGATGAAATCATGAAGAATACACCTGTACATTGTAATGTTGTATCATTAAAAATTGAGAACTTAAGCATTATGATATGTATCTAGTGTTGGCGTTTGGGGTATTGAGTGCTATGGAAAGGAGGAAGTGTACTGAAATGATATCAGAGACAAAGTTCATCTGTTCTATCTCTTTTTGCTTTTATATATTATGGTCAATTGTTGGATATGCTCCTTGTTTGCTTAAGAGTATAGATTCTGAGTTTTTGGATATAGTGATATACACACACACACAGATCTGCCCTTTGCTTGTGTTTATGTTAAGGCTACGCTATTAAGTGCTTAAGAATGTAAAATTAGCATGTTCTCCAGGTAGATTAAAACCTTACATTATAAAATTTAAAAAATAATATTAGAAAAATATTTTTAACTGAATGATATTTAAGGAATCACATATCAAAATTTGTGGGGTGCAGCTAAAGTAGTGCTTAGCAAGATAGGCCAACACTAATTACATTAGAAAACAGAAAGGTCTCATATATAGTAGCAAAGTTTTCACCTTACCAAATTAGAAGAAGAATGACAAATTAAAATCAAAATAGGTGGAAAGAAGAAAATAAAATAGTGGACAGAAATAAGAGAAATGCAAAGCAGAAAGACAATAGAGAAAATTAATGAAACTCAAGATTCATCCTTTGGAAAGATCAGTAAATTTAACCAATCTCTGGCCACACTGATGAAACAGAGAGAGGAAATAAATTGTCAATATCATGAAGGAAAGAAGACTATATGCCTTACAGACATTAAAGGGATAATAAGGGAATATTATGAACAAACACATGCCAATAAACTATAAAATTTAGATGGAATGGACAAATTCCTTGCAAGATAAAAACTATAAAAACTTACTGAAAATAAAAATAGATAACTCAACAGAGCCCTACATCTATTAGAGAATTGGAATCTGTAGTTTAAAAATGTTCCCTTTCGGCCTTTTTTTTGCCTTTTTAGCTTCTCTCATGGGAGGCAGACTCTGCAGGAGCAAATGGTTGTTGACAGGGCAGCGAACAACGTGTGCCCTGTCTCCCCCATAATACAGTCAACACCGAATCCCCCTTAAATCTCTCCTCTGCCTCTCAAAGGCCCCACCTGCCTGTACTGCGATATATACATTTAGGAAAATCAAAGAGAAAGGAAAGGAGAAAATTATTGCTCTCTTCTCAAGCCCCAAGGGCAATGTCATGATCTACCTTTTCCATTTATAGTAGAGCTCTCTCTTGTACCTCTACTCAACTTGTTTAGTATCAGTAGCACTGGCTTGTCCCTCTGTCACAACTCCTACAATTAATCCTCCATGCTCTTCCATGTAATGGTTAGTACTGCCATCTGTGAAGTCCAATGCCAGGTTTAAATCACACCCCTTCACTTTTAGTTGTGTGACTGATTAAGTTATACTCTTGTTCTAAACTTATTATGTATAGGGTTGTCTCGGTGGCTCAGTTGGTTAAGCATGTGCCTTTGACTCAGGTCATGATCCTGGGGTCCTGGGATCAAGCCCTGTGTCAGGCTCCCTGCTCAGTGGGGAGCCTGCTTCTCCCTCTCCCTCTGCAGCTTCCCCTGCTTGTGCTCGCTCTCTCTCAAATAAATAAAATCTTTTTTTTTAAATTTTTTAAATAAACTTCTTACATGTAAAATAAATATTGTTAATACTGTCAATATCATAGAGTTGCGAAGATCAAATGACTTAATACACATGAAGCATTTTGAATAGGAAGTACTCACTGCACATTAGCTATCAGTACTATTATGATCATTACTATTATTATTCCTAATTAAGGGGTAAACATATCCTTGGTGATTTTGTAAGATCAACAGAAAGACCATAGTTAATACATCTTAAATTATTTTTGGAGCCAGTTAGTTGACTAGTTGGCTAACTAACAAATAAATTGCCTTTATTCCTATGGTTATTTTTAATTTTCAAAGATGCTTTGCATATCTTTTCTATTATATTATTACAAAAATACTGCCTTCTTTTTTTAGCTGCTGGTAAAAAGTTTCTAACATACCAGGGCGTAATGTCCTAGCCAGGAGCTGACGGTATTCTTAACTGAGGAGTGTATTTTATGACTTCTTTATGGTGTTCTCTGAAAATTAACAAGGTGACTACATTAAAACGTTTATTAGTGTGTTTATGCTTTGGCACTCCTGTTAGACTTTTATTTAATTTCCAACAGGGACAGCCATTGGGAGGAAAGTTCCACATAAACAGTTAATATAAGTGGCAAAGGAAACTGATATGAATTCTAATAGAATGCAGATGTCCTGAGCACTGTGAAAATGTTGTCTCTGACATGATCATAAAACATTAGGGCCCAAGGATTTCTCAGATTACAAAATTTTGGAGTTGGATCATACCTATGAGATTGTTTTGGTTTACTCCTCATTTTACAGGTGTGGAAAGAAACTGAGAAAAGAGAAGTTCAATAACCTATTCAAAGATCTCAAAACAGGTTCTTGGGCCTCCTGTCTCACACTCTCAATTTTCTTTCCCCTATGTTAGTTTTCCAATCTTGTTGATTTTTCCTTCCCTGAATGATAGTTCCAAAGCTTGCAGTTGAATTTACTTTTCCATCACTTAAACGGACTTTCATTCAAAAGTGTTTCCATTAATTATTAAAATAGCCGATTGAAACTTAATCCAAATACTATTCAGTTTAAATTATTTTGCATTTACCCAACAAATTCCCCTTCATCTCAAAGATCAGAATTCCATGTACTTATAAGACTTATAATAGACTGTCTCCAAAATTTACTGGTGCGTAACTAAGGCATCAATAACCAAAGAAGTACATGAGATTTCTATCAACAATTATCTCCTTAAAGAAAGCTGGAAGGGACACCTGGGTGGTTCCATCAGTTAAACATCTGACTCCTGACTTTGGCTCAGGTCATATCTCAGGGTTGTGGGATCAAGCCCCATGTCAGGCTTCTCTGTCAGAGGGGTGTCTGCTGGAAATTCACTCTCTCCCTCTCCCTCTGCCTCTCCCCTCTGCGCTTGCTCTCACTTTCTCTCTCTCTCTCTATAAATAAATAAATAAATAAATAAATAAATAAATATATTTTTTTTATTTTTAAAGAAAGAAGACCTGGAAATTTTATTTCTCACAGAGCTTCAGTTCAAATACTCTGATTTCAACCAAGAGAATAGCCAGGCTGGGTCACTCATACCACTTAATCTATTTAATTCCATAAATGCAGTTTCTACATACTCAACAGAGAGGCAAGCCATTCAATTTGGAAACTTCACTAGATATTTTTGGCGACTCCCCCTTTTCATCAGGTCACACTGATGTGTGAAGTGACGGACACTTCTCAAAAATGTGTAGCATATGCCTACTCACCAATATCATACTCAATGTTGTCATCAAAAATTACTTATTCATATATTGAGCACACGTTGGCTTAAGGCCTAAAATTAAGGTCTGATAATATGCCCTGCCTTGACAGCTTGTAAAATTGGAAAGTTTTCAAATGGCCTCTATACAGGTTCCCCTCCCAACTCTGCCCCAAGGGTATGTTTCCCTAGCCAAACAACCCTCCTTATCAAACAGATTGGTGTAGCTTTTGCTTCTCCCTAAGTAGCAGTTTCAGTTCCCTGACAACCTGCAGAATTATTCAAACAAGCTCACCGCACCCTCCTCTGGGAACCAGAGAGCACCCCACCCTGTTGTTGCTATGAAACCTACCACAGCTCCTGGCTGTTTACTCTGTTCCCAAAGGCACCCTCACGTGGCCCTGCACAGTGTGCGGAGTCCTCTTCCAGGCTGTGAATACATACGACGAACAAATTTCTGGGGGGTCTCAGCTGTCCAGTGTTGGATATGTGTTCAGCCTTCACTGTAATCTTAGGGTAAGAATCCCTCAATGGGGTGAATAAGGGGATGACTGAAACACACACATAAATGCTTCTGCTTTGTGCCCAGTGAACTCATTAGCTGAAAGAGGAGACCTCAGTGGGCAGGTTCTATTCCATACTGTCTACATTATGTATTCAAATGTCCTTGGCCCATGCACTCCCTTTAAGGTATATAATCACTAAAATTATAAAACAAAGATTTTGTAATTCCCATCCTTGTTCCTGTGGGTGGCCAGCTGTTTCCCATTTCAGACAACAGAATGAACCAAAAAATGAATAAAATGCTGAAAGAGACTACATAAAAGAAAGTGACAGGTGTTAAACCTTCTACTGGATGTTCTTCATTATCATCTAAAAAAGGACAGATTACATTTTTAATTTAATGCAAGGAAAAAGAATAGTAAATGATTTTACATGGATTTTTAATACTATGTTTATACCAGAATGACAAAATAATTTTTACAAAACACTTACAGGAGATTTACAGGTTGAGACAGACTTAAACCAGATTTATATCCCTTGTGCCTCTTGAGGACTCACTGAAGTGATAGTAAAGGAATAAATATAGTATGAACTGATCATAGCACAAAGATTGGGAAGTGGGGCCATGAGAACAGAAGTGATTTTAATGAATTTGTAAAGTAAATGACTGCATACTAACCAAGACAGAAGTTAGTCTAGAAAATGAGCCAAAGTCTAGAAAATGACCTGAAGAAAGTGAGAATCTACAAGTCAGAGAGAGAGAGAGAGATACTGAGGGCAGGAATGAGAAAGAGCGCTAACCTAACCTCTCATACAGAAAGAGCGCTAACCTCTCATAACCTCTAAAATACAGCGTCCATGTATTTTAAATCAATCCTTTGTGGGCTGTGACAAGCACTTTCAGTCTAAAAACTCAAATTTCTCTTACTCTCAAAGAAGTTTTATCATTTTGGGGGTATATTATATCTGCCAATAGATACTGGTCATCTGTAGTTGCTTAAAATCTTAAAATCCCATCCCTTGATATTGGCAATTTTCCACTTCTACCTTAGAAGTCAAAATATTCAGAAGAGGGAAATGACCTCTGGTGGGTGTGGTGGTAGAGACATCACATCCTTGGGGCAGAGCAGGATGGAGAATCTTTTGCCTCCAGCCTTAAATAGTGGGGTCAGTGTCACTTGAACTACAGAAGCTCCTTTGTGCTTAAGCATCATTTTTCTACTAACTTCAAAATCCAGTCCTTATTCCTGAGTGGCAGGGATATCCAGTGCTTAGAGAGTCATGCTTTTGCTAGAGAAACCTCTAAGTTTTCCTGGGGCATCCCCAGAGCTCCACGGTCTAGCTCACCACCCATATCATAGATATTCCACCAAATACATTTTAACAAATTCATTTACTTCTTCAACTAGCCAGGACACATTCTGTTGTCTGTAGGAAGAATTCTGACCAACATATGTCTCCCACTGCTTCATTTTTCCTTATGGACATTTTACCACTGGCTTACGTAGAAATCTTACCATGCCTTATGTCATCTAGAACATTCACATCTTTTATCAATATAATCACAATTTTATTTCTTTACACTTTTTTTTTTAAAGATTTAGTTATTTATTTATTCATGATAGACATAGAGAGAGAGAGAGAGAGAGAGAGAGGCAGAGACACAGGCAGAGGGAAAAGCAGGCACCATGCAGAGAGCCTGACGTGGGACTCAATCCAGGGTCTCCAGGATCACACCCTGGGCTGCAGGCGGCGCTAAACCACCGCACCACCAGGGCTGCCCATGTTACTTTACACTTTGATACTATATTAAGTTGTTCTATATGTCTTCCAATCTTCCAGAAAATAAACTTAGTTGTCATTTAGATTTTTTTGATTCTTGTTACTATTTAATCTTCTAAAATCAGGTTTTGGATTTTTCTAAAAGCCCTTTATGGTCTCTAATCATAGTTTCTTAGAAGTGCATCGTACACCTAAAAATGTAATGATCTGTTTCTCTTATTAGTTCTGTGTCCTGTAGTGGCCACTTGGCTCTTGCTATTAGTTTCCTTTCCCTGATCCAAGTTCATGTGTTCTTCTGGGGAGTGTAATTGCTTTTTGCCTAGTCATGACAATGAATATGGAATCCTTCAGCATCAAGTCTTTCATCTTTACAATCTCTCTGAAAGATAGTAAATGACAGACTGAGAGCTCTTCTCCAATGGGCCAGCAGCAAAAGCACTGGCAAGCTAGGTCCTCACTGAAGAACTATATATTATTATGGAAGGGAAGCCCCTCTAATTTTTTGATACCTGTGACAAGGAAGCCTAATACTATATTTACACTGGAGTGTTATAGTGTCTTTGGGTACAGGTAGTATTATTCAGCACTAACATGTGACAAGAACATAGGAGCAGTACTCTCAACTGGGTGGGATCTTCCACTTGGAACACTTGGAAATCAATTAATGTAACCTATCGCATCAACAGGCTAAAGAAAAAAAATCATATGATATATCAATTAACGGAAGAGGAAAACTATTTGACAAATTCATGCCCATTGATGATAGAAACTCTCAGCAGGCTAGAAATGGAGAGAAATTCCTCAACTCCATAATATCTACAAAAACTACAGCCAAAATCATATTTACTGGTGAGAAATTACATTTTCCCCCTAAGACAAGAACAAAGCTTGGATGACCCCTCTCCCCATTCCTGTGTAACATCATACTAGATGTTAAAGCTAGCACAGTAAGAAAAGGAAATAAAAGGCATACAGATTGGAAAGGAAGAAATAAAATTGTCTTTGTTTTCAGATAACAAATTTGTTTTCAGATAACAAATAACAAATATAAATTTTCTTTATAGAAAATCCCATAGAAGTGACAAAGCAAAAGGAAACCAAAACATCCTGAAACAAGTGATTGTGGTAAGGTTTCAGGATGCAAATTTAATTTACAAAAATCAATTGATCTTGTAAATACAAGCAATGAACAACTGGAACATGAAAATGAAAATGAAAATGTATGATCATTTATAACTCATAAAACAATTAAATAGGTATAAATCTAACAAAATATTTAAGATCTGTATGAAGAAAACTGTAAAGGTGATGAAATAAATCAAAGAAGATATAAATAAATGGAGAGGAATTCTATGTTTATCTATTGGAAAAGACTGTATTTTTAAGCATGACAGTTTTTTTTTCCAATTTGATCTATAAATTCAATGCAACCAATCAAAATTATAGCAAGGTATTTTGTGAATATTAAGAAATTGATTCTAAAATTTATAAGAAAGCAAAACCCCAGAACAGCCAGTACAAAACTGGCAAAGAAGATAGATAGCTGGAGAACTGATACAACCTGATTTCAAGACTTATTGCACTGCTATTATAATCCAGATTGTGTGGTACTGGCGAAAAAACAGGCAGGTAGAGCGATGCAACAGAGGATAGAGCTCAGAAATAGACCAAAATGTATATAGCCAATAGAATTTTGACAAAAAACAAAGGTAATTCAATGAAGAAAGAATAGTCTCTTCAATAAACAGTGCTGGAACAATTGAATATCCAGATGCAAGAAAATGAATCCAGATATAGACCTTTCAAAATGGATCATTTAAACATAAGACACAATAGTATAAAACTTCCAGAAGACAACATAGAATAAATTCTATGCTTGGGTTTTATGATGCATTTTTAGATACAATATGAAAAACATATCTATGAAAGATAAAATTGGTAAATTAAATTTTTTAATTTAAAACTCCTCCTCTACAAAATACACTGTTAAGAGAATCAAAAGACAAGGCACATTGAGAAAAAAATATATTTTCAAAACATATATCTGATAATAGACTTATATCCAAAATATACAAAGTACTCTTGAAACTCAGCAATCAAAATTGAGCAAAAAATGTAAACAGATAACTCACGAAACATATACAGGCGCAAAAAAAAAGTGCATATGTAAAGATATTCATCATTATTTGACATTACTAAATTGCAAAGTAAAGTGACAATGACATATACACCTATTACAATAACTAAAATCCAAGTCCTTATAATACCAAATGCTGGTGAGGATGTGAAGCAACAGAAACTCTCATTCATTGCTGATGGAATACAAAATTCTATAGCCACTTTGGAAGGCAGTTTCATTGTCTATTATACAGCTAAACATATCTCATATGATCTAGCAAACAGGCTTCTGGATATTTACCCAACTGATATGAAAACGTACACTCAGACAAAACCTACGCGTTTATAACAGCTTTATTCACAATAGTCAAATATTGAAAGTGACCAAGATGTCTTTAAATAGATGAATGAATTAACAGGGCGATACATGCATACAATGGAATGTTATTCAGAGATAAAAAGGAAACGAGCTATCAAGTCGAGAAAACACAGGGAGGAATCTTAAATGCATATTGCTATATTGAAAATGCCACATACTCTGATTCCAATTATATCACATTCTGGAAAAGACAAACCTATTGCAATAATAAAAAGATAAGTAGTTGCCAAGGTGTCAGGGCATAAGGGATTTTTTTGGGGGTAGTGAAATTATTCTGCATGATACTGTAATTGGGATACATGACTCATAATTTGTGAAAATCCATTGATTTCATAGCATAAAGAGAGAACCTTAGTGTGTTAAATGTTTCAAAAAATCATTTAGACACTTGTCAGCTCCTAAGATGGAACGCGGAATGTGATGAAACAATCTAATTGTATGATAAATGTATGGAATTACCTCACAGAAGAGGGTAAGGGAAAAGGTGCTGACCTAAGTAACTATGGAAATGAGTGGAGTCTGTAATGCTAAAGGCAAAAGAAACTATACATAAGAACTGTATTCTAGTTGAGAAAGTGTTTCCCTTGGGAGTATAGGTTAGGAATTCTGATCCCACTATATATGTACACTAGAACTGATGGATTTCAAAGGAGAGTTGATGGTGTGAGCCACGTTTCTCACTGGTAGATGGAAACCTATAGAAGGCTACTGATGACAGATGAATCACTGACCTCTGCCTCTGAAACCAATAATACATTATATGTTAATTAATTTAATTTAAATAAAATTTTTTGAAAAAGAAGGCTACAGATGAGCAAAAGGGAGCTAGAGGGTAGCCCGGGTGGCTCAGCACTTTAGCGCTGCCTTCAGCTCAGGGCCTGATCCTGGAGACCTGGGATCGAGTCCCACGTCGGGCTCCCTGCACGGAGCCTGCTTCTCCCTCTGCCTGTGTCTCTTCCTCTCTCTCTCTCTCTCTCTCTCTCTCTCTCCCTGTGTGTGTGTCTCATGAATGAATAAATAAATTTTAAGAAAATCTAAAAACAAAAAAAAAAGGAAGCTAGAATGACCTATGTGACAATGGATTTTAGGTTGGAGACTTTCATATGAACTAATGTTTAGTTATATTAAACTAACAGATGGCATCATATAGAAATTTATAGATATGCACATATACATAGTTTAGTATACATTCATATATTTTGTTCTATCAGTTGAAAGGGCCTTGAAGAAATGCATTTCAGTAGCAGCCAGCTCACCTACTGCCCAGATCTTGATTTCTAATATCCTTCCTCAGTAGGATGAACCAGAGTTCCTAGAAGAAATGAGACTGATTCTAGAATGGGGCAGGAAATACAAAATTAGAAGCTAAAGAATCTTGTACTCTCCCCCTCCCCAAATAAAGAAATGCTTAAAAAAATCCACAATAGCAGTATGTCAAAGGAACACAGAAATTAACTGAAAGAACTTTCAATGGTCAAAGATGGAATTGTTTGGGCAAAAAAATAGAGCAGCATGGGTGATTACCCTGAGTATAAAATTAATACCTATGTCTCTATACTGGTATAAACAAATAAGTAGGGAAGAAGAGACAAATCTCCTATGAAGAATTCCAAATAATTTATGGACATACTCCACTTTCAAGCAGGCAGAACATAGTTCCCCACTCCTTAATGTGGGCTTTCCACAGTGGTTCCTTCCATGCAGTGTGAAAAGTTATTCTTTACTAACTTTATAGTATGGAATCCTGATAAACACTACTTCAGCCAGGTGATCAAGGTCAACATCAATAGTGATGTCATGTTGACAGCATGTACTTCTGATGCGATGTGATGAAAATGGCACTTCATCTTAGTGGTCTTCTCAAAATCTGTAACTCCCATCATGACTAGAACATCAGGTAATTCCTAAGTGAGGGGCATTCTACAAAAATGTCTGACAAGTAGTCCTCAAATCTGCCAAAGTCATCAAAAACAAGGAAAATCTGAGAAATTCTCATCTCCATATAGTAGTATAAGGAAACAGAGCAACTATATGTAAATGTGGTATCTTGAATGGATCCTGGAACAGAGAATGGTTATTAGGTAAAAACTAAGAAAAAAACAGTGTGGGCTTCAGTTAATAATAATGTAATAATACTGCTTCACTAATTATAACTAATGTATTATAGTTATGTAAAATGTTGATAATAGAGGGAATTGAAGAAGGGCTATGTGGGAACTCTCTGCCATCTTTACAAATTTTCTGTAAATCTAAAATTATTCTAAAAATAAAGTATATTAAAAATTAAAAGAAAAAAGATAAAGTCATCTATGCTTTGTCAAGTCTGTATACAGCAACTTAAAAGGACACATCTAAAATCACAAAAACACATTTTATCAGCAAAAAGAAACAAAATGCAGCATTTTCCTTTGGCTAAAATATCATTCCTTTTTTTTGTTGTTGTTGTTAAGATTTTATTTTGGGGGGAGCGAGATAGAGAGAAAAACCACACAAGCAGGGGTAGCAGGAAAGGGAGAAGCAGGCTCCCCACCAAGCAGGGAGCCTGATGTGGGGCTCATCCCAGGACCCCAGGATCATGACCTGAGCCGAACCCTTAACTAACTGAGCCACCCAGGCGCCCCCTCCATCCCTTGTTTCTTAAAATACCAGTTGACTTTTATAAGATTAGGAATGACTGTCAAGTCTTCATAAGGCATTTGATACTATAATACTTTAAAAAGTTCATCCATAATAAAGCAAGTAAGTTTATTAACCCAAATGCTAAATTTGAGGTAACTATTGCCAGGCTACAGATGGCTCTAATTCTTGGAAATTAATTACTATTCATATCATAAATATATGGTATTAACTCTAAAAGTCAGTCCCTAGAAAAACTAAGGGAAATTGCCCTAATGCCAACCTCACCTCTGAACGTCTCAGATTAATTTTCAATTAATGTTGTCTCGGAGATGAATAGGTACAAGACTATTTTTGTTACTTCTGGCCTCACACAGATGTTGTTTATTTAATATGGGTACTGATTAAAACAAGCACTCAAGGAATGGTGTGAAGAGGGAAAGAGAAAAGAACTATCAAATATCTGTGTATCAATTAGTGTTTCACTACAGAAAACAGAAGATGCTGTGGCTGTAGTCAACCAAAAGGATTTAATACCAAGGATGTGAGGGTGACAAAACATGAGAGACACCTAACTCTGGGAAATGAACAAGGGGTAGTGGAAGGGGAAGTGGGCGGGGGGGGGGTGACTGGGTGATGGGCAATGAGGGGGGCACTTGGCGGGATGAGCACTGGGTGTTATGCTATATGTTGGCAAACTGAACTCCGATAAATTTTTTTTTTTTTTAAATACCAAGGACGCGGTGCTGATAAAATCGCTGGATGGCCTGAAGGACGCTCTGGGCTGGGCCTCCACATCCTCACTGCATGACTGGCTCACAGGGAACCGCTAGCTCAGCTCTAGCAGGGAGCTGGGGATCAGGGAGACGGTGCCTCCTCACCTTGGCACTGGTACGAGGATGCTGCTGCTGGAAGTGCTGGCTCCTAAGTCTGGTCCTGCACCAAGAGCATACAAGACCTCCCCACACCCCCTCCGGGCCCTCCCTTTCCCCCCTTCACTCTGCTCTGCATGCAAACCTCTCACAAGTGCATTTGATTGATTGAACTCAAATTACCTCTGGAGCTTCTTCTCCAAAGGAAGCCTGAGAAATGTACTTTTAAGCTTCCCAGTCTCCGCCATCCAGAAAGCACATTAAGGTAGAATAAACACGGAGCCAGTCGATCTAGCTTGCCCACCACGTATGACATTAGACGGCTGTAATGTGAGAAGTGCATTTGAGGGGTTATTATCCACCCACCTCTTCCTGGAGGCATATTTCCCCCCAGAGTTTAGCACTGATCTATTCCTACAGACCCTGTGCCCAACTTATCACTCAGAAACCCAAATGAACCAAAAATGCAGGACCCGCTGAAGTTGTTGCAACATCAGGGCCATCCTGCGTTTGTTCTCCTAAAACATACCATAGGGTCTGCATCCAAATTTCATTTTCAAAAATTTTCCCTGAATTTCATATAATTTCTCTTTGGATTCTTGAAGTGTGTATGCATTCACATACACACACGTACAGATACACACACATGGCCTCTCACAAACACACTCTACTCGGCTTTAATCAATGTGAGAAAGGCCTCCATGGGTCATACACATCTATTAATTGTGAAGGTGACTTCGTCTAAACTCACAACTTTAGTATTTGTCCTTCCAGATAAAACATTTCCCCCTTGGAACGAAATAATGAGTTTAGCCCTGGCTATTTATCCATGAACTATTCCCATAGGCTAACCTCTTACTGGAGCTCTCACTTCCCAGCATAGGCTTCTTTATTTACCAACATCTTGTCTTTTCTATAGACAAGAAAAAATTATTAATTCTTATTACATTAAATGATAAACTGAAGTCCTCCTAGAAAAATACAAAAGGAGTATAAAAATCAGTCCAACTGTGCTTTTACCGGGCGGTATCTTATACCATGTTGGAGGAAAGACTATTCTATTAAGATATACAAACAGAAATTATCAAAGAAAAGCAGCCAATAGGATTGGTTGCTGAGATGGATTGGGAAAGACGACTGCTGCAGTCAGAGGAATTACTGTTGAATGAGGTATGAATGATCTCTTAAACGTCCTGTGGAACTCTGTCAGCCATGTCACTCCACTCCTGCCACACTGGTGTGTAAAGACAGATGAAATGCAAGAAACCGCCACAGATTTCTGAACTACTACAGAACATTTCAAAGAGCCTCTCAATTACAGATGGTACCAATGAAAACACACAATTCTGAAATAAAATCTCCTGCACTATTTTTTTTATTCATTCTTTAAATTCTAAAAAATACATTCTATAGTAGAAACTGCTATACCCAAGAAGTTCTCTGAATGGATTGTAAATAACAATAAAAAAGAAAAAGATCTGAGCACAATATAAAAAAATAAAATAAAATAACCTTCTCTTCCCAGTCTATAAAATTTCTCAGATAAATTTTTGAAATGACGTATTCATCATTCGGAAAGAGCGCCAAGAAATAGTGGTTTAAGAGGACCCTAAATTTAACATGCTTACACTTGAATTGCTACTATATCAAGAAAAGAATGTTCCACATTGGATTTACTAGCACACATCAATTTATTCATGAAACATCTATTCTCCTATAAAATATACTTCATTTTATCTTCACTTTTGTACAACACACTTCAACACAGGAGTTCTTCACGAATGCCTTCAAGAAAAAAGAGAATAAACAAAAATTTGCACCATCAGATTTTCACAAAAATTCAATTGTACACTAAATTTTTATGAACTAGAATCAACAAAGGATAGGATAATAGATTGCTGTCAAAGAAAGTTACATTTAACTCAGAAGTAAGTTATATATTATTTTCCCTTACACATGAACTTTAAAAGAATTATAATAAGATTGAAGCAATAGTTTTTTTTTTCTTTTACTTTGCCTCTAAGTAGCCAAGATGGGGCTATATTTAATATGCATGTACCCTGTTCAAAGCAGGTATCCAAATAGCATAATAGTAACAGGTGAATGATAATATTCATACTCCTCTTTTCTATCAAGCACATTTGTAACACATTGTGCTAGCAAACTATAATCCTATATTTTTTCATTATCAATGAACTGACAACAACTTTAAAACAGGCAAATAGCAAAAGTTTGCCAAGTAACAAAACTATTTTGACCACACATAAGTCAAAGAAACCAGTATCTATTAAGTATTTACTATATACCTGGCAAGATGATTGAAGCACTCACATTCATCATTTTAATCCTCTCTGCAGCTCCTTAAAGTACCTATCAATAGCCACCTTTATACAAAAGGAAACATGGACACTAAAGAATTTAAATATTGCATGAAAAGTTACATTATTGATAAGGGGTAAGATCATTCCAACACAATTCTGTTATTCTCCAAAGACATGCTCCTTCTACAGTCTTACATATTTGCTGCCTTACATACCTGCTGCTATGAGATTTACTGTTATAAGCACTGAACAGAGCAGTGTTTAGGGTCTATTCATGCACAGATCCAGGAAATAGATACCTTGAGTACTGAGCCACCCAGTAGGATGTCTCTAAACAGTTCTTCAAAAAGACCCTACCTTTATCTCATTTCTTGTGCATCCCAGGATGTTAAATAATGGTGTGTCCTTCACTGGAGAAGGGGACCCATCTTTTGCAATAAGAATATGGTCTACAAAAGGGCATTTCCTTTTGGAAGTCACTTGTTTCTGAAAAGTTTTCCATGCTATAACTAGAATTATTTATTTGGGTGACTAAAATATTGCACAAGAAGGGACACTGATATTCATAAACACATAATCTCCTAAATTTTCCCCAAATTAATTCCACATCCTCCATTTCAAGTGAATTCACACCCACCACTCAAGTAATTGACATCCACCATTTCATCATTTTGATGAAATGTTTTCATAAGTACAAAACAAGCACCCTGGGAAATTCTGCTTAAGCTGGTTATAAAAGACAAAGTTTAACTGGAAAATGAATCTCAAAGGAATCCCAGTTGTCCTCACTGACCTTTGTAATGCAAACAATGAAAGGAATATGAGGAGGAGTCTATGGATTACTGAGGAATTGAGATAGTTCTCCCTTTCTTTGGGGGAGAAACATTCAAAAGATACTAACAGTAAGTTATATAGACCCATCTTTTGGTTTTCCTTTACCCTTTGAACATCACAGAAGAAAGGGCAGCAGGCTATCCCCAGAGATGTTCTCAGTCCTGCTCAAAGGCTTACACTGCAGAGCTTTTTTTAACATGACGTTATGCTATAATGCAATGGTCACCAGTTAAGTATACTTACAAGCAACCCAACATCATCTTCTCTGTCCCAGCAGAATCCATCATACCACAACTCATTATTACACATATTGCTACTGCCTATGCCAGACAGCTTCTTGCACACTGTCAATTGTGTTGCAAGAATCAGGGATAATTCTAGGTGTTTACTGATATTCATCCTATGCTCCCCAACGAGGGTATTATAAAAATATTCTTCAGTAATATTCTTGTTACTCTTATTAAGAATATTCGAAACTTGGGCCACCTGGGTGGCTCAGTGGTTGAGCATCTGCCTTCGGCTCAGGTCGTGATCCCAGGACGATCAAGTCCCACATGAGGCTTCATGAGAGGTAGCCTACTTCTCCCTCTGCCTATGTGTCTGCCTCTCTCTCTCTGTCTCTCATGAATAAATAAATAAAATCTTTAAAAAAAAAAGAATATTCAAAACTGAAGTGAAAAAAGGATCAGTGGAAGAAATTAAATGAGTTGGCTTATGAAATAATCTACAAGCACTTCACATTCAATTGGGCCAAGTAATATCTAATATTATTAATATCTAGTACTTCTAATAGTAGCAAAGTTGTAGCCTGAAGTATATTCCAAACTTGATACAACTTTACCTTCGATAACAGCTACTGATTCTCTTGGCAGGGCTGGTATAGGCAGCTAAATTCTCTGCTTGAAGAACGAGGATATGCATTTAAAAGTCTGAGTACTCTAACAGAGGAAAATCTAAAGAGATCCTAATGTAGTGTCAGATAAAATAATTCTTTATTTTTTCTCCTAATCCTGGATCTCACTTGGGTGAATATAGGATTAGTAGAATATATTCAGCAGGTTTAGGGTTTAGAAAGCTGGTGTCCTAGAACAAGAAAAAGTTCAATTTCCTTGTTAACTGTACACAGATGGATACAGGGATATTTGGACTTGGAGGGAAAAAATAACACATTTTAAAGATTTCTAAGAAATGTAACTGGCTTAAGTTTAAAACCAACAATGTATGTGGATATCAAACATTGTCTTATAGCAAAGGCAAATAAGTAGTTCTTACCAGAATTTTTTGTAATAATAGTTAAGGCAAATATCTCAGGAGTTGCATTATAATTAGAAAATAGTGTAGTTTTAATACTCAAAATAATAGAGTTATTCTTTTTCTTTTTAAGTATCAAGTTCCTTCAGGAGGTGATATCAAATGGCTACTTATCTGTCTTCATTTACACACCCAACTTCTCACAGAAATTTTCATGAAAATACTGAAAGAGATACAAAGTCATAATAGAAGTAGAAGCCAAAATTACCAATAAAAAATGTGGCTAAACGCTGGGAAGAAATTTTCCTTATAAAAGTGCATACTTAGATAAGATTGAGAAATGATCAATGTCCAGAGCTATGCGGTGTGATACGATAGCCATCCGTCACATGTGGCCAGTAAGCACTTGAAATGTGGCTAATTCCAAATGGAAACATAGAGGAAGTGTAAAATACACAACAGATGTAAAGTCTTTGAATAAAAATAAGAATGTGAAACATCTTGTGTAATTTTTATATTGGTTATATGTTTAAATGATAATATTTCAAAATACTAGGCTGGATATAATGTTTCACTTGCTTTCATTCAGGTTTTTTTTTTTTTTTAATGTGGTTACTAGAAAATGTTAAATCACATTATGTGACTGCCATATTTCTAATGATGGTGGTCTAGACCTTTGAACCAGCAACATGGCTAGAGAGGAATTACATGTGAAAGGTTCCACTCTCTTCCAGGGAGCCCTAATGACAGAGAAATGGGGCCAGAACCACTGACCTATTATATAAGATGTATTTTCTAAAAGAGTCAGAATCGGTTCCACCTTCTGTTCTTTTGATATCTATCAATAATTTTCTTCCTATATCCATTAATGAAGCCGCATCTCCTAGCAATGCAACATGGCCAAGAGTAAAGGGCATAGGTTGTAATAAAGTGCAACCTGGAATCTTGTTGATAATAGCTAAGGACAGAAAGAGGAAAAGTATGAAAACATTCAGTGTTCATGAGGGACTGAAATGTTCTTCTAGCATATTATTCAGGAATAAAGTAATCTATTCATAGTAAAAAGAATAGGTAATCAAAGAACAAGAAAACTTTCTGTATGTCAAAGGAATAGTAATAAAAGATTTTATAAAGTAGAAATTTCACTGGTGACTGTGTAGATCAACTTTGTTTCAGTGTGTACTCTAAGAATCTGACAGCACAGCGATATACAGTAAAGAGAATCAAATTAATATCTTGTCCAAAGACATACTTGGGCTTGGCTAGATATTTTCCAATTCAAGAAGACTACAGAAAGATTTATAACATGAAGCAAGGAAATCAATCTACTTAAGATTAGAGGAAAAGCATCTCTATGAATGTAGAAGAAAATGTGACTCCATCTGGTTTCACAGACTCTATGAAACAAGAGATAAACTAACATGACAAGAAAGAACATTAGCTAAAACAAAAATAGAGTTGGCAAAAAGAAGAAAATAATTCAGAGAAATGAAAACAAAATAGCAAAATTAAAATATATATTGGAATCAATGGACTGCAGAATCAACACTAAAGTAATAGAAACAAAATGTAGAATATGGTCTGTCCACTGCTCATCAACAAGCTAACCCCATCAGAATCACATGCTGTTTTCCTTTTTCCTTTTCTTTTCTTTTTTTTCTTTCTTTTTTTTTTTTTTTTTTTTTTTTTTTGAGAGAGAGAGAGAGTGTGTGCTTGCATGGGGTGGTAGTGGGGGAAAGGAGAGAGGGAGAGAAAAATTCTCAAGCAGGCTCCATGCTCAGCACTGAGCCCGATGTGGGGCTCGATCTCACAACCCTGAGATTATGACCTGAGCAGAAATCAAGAGTTGGAGGCTTAACTAACTGAGCCACCCAGGCGCCCCAAGATTGCTATTTAAAACCACAGACATGGAATCCTAACCTTCAGAGCCTGACTTAATTGATAAAACAGGTCTTGAAAATACGTGTTTTAAAAAGTTCTCCAGTTGATTACAATATACACATAATTGTGAGAATGAATAGTGCATTGAACCAGAGGAGCTAAATGCCAAGGAGAGGCAAAAATAAAGATGAGAAAAATAACAAATATGGAAAACAGAATGGAGAGAGAAATTAGCAATTATAAGCTTCTTCAGGAAAGAAAGAAGGGAGTAGAAATATTTTCAGTACCTTAAAAATAGAAAGGTAAGTATATATCTACAAACTGAAATTCTATGGAAAATGACTAGAAAGAGAAACACATTCCTGGACATATCTTGGTGAAACTCTTGATTGTCAAGGATAAAGAAACAAATCTTACAAATATCACAAAGAAAAAAAGTTACTTGGGGTTAGTTTCAAATAGTAAGAAATCAGGCCTTTTCCACTTTCTTATCTGGAACTGATTTATAGCAAGCAATGAGATAATATTTAGAAATTTTATTAAAACAGGATTTAACTTAAGATCTACATAATTAGCTGACACTTTATGTGCAAAAGGGACAAAAATATTGCAGGTATGCAAAGCACAACAATGAATCAATGAATTTTTTAATGAAAAATATTCAATGATTTATTAAAACACTGTGCTAAAGAGACTTAAAAACTGGTGAATTAGAAATATAATGAAGGAAAGTTACCAATACCAGATAATAAGGCCCATGATAAATCTATGATAACTAAAACCATGTGATACTTAACAAGAAAAGAGAGGCAGGTCTTAAGAACAGACCAGAAAGCAGAAGCAAACTGAAGTATACATAAAAAAAAAAAAAAAAAAAAAAAAACCTGTGCATTCAAAAAATATTTAAAGAAAAAATATTTTCTGGATTAACATATGTGCAGAGAAGAAAAATTATAGGAAGTAAATTCAGCAAACAAAAAAATATCAGTTTCCTCTGGATGGTGTGAGATTTCTGTTCTATTCTATATAACTTTGCAAAAGTACTCTGCCAAGAAAAAAAACTGTTATCACAGATAATCATAAAAGAAAACTAAACAAAACAAAATTAGAATCCTTACAAGTATTTTTCTAATATTGTAATTTATCACAGTGCAAAATATTTTGTAATACAAGGATTGCTTTGTGTCCTCCAGACTTTCTTCAAAATGCAATGAATAGAAAGGAGTAGAATGTCCTGGTGAGTTAGTAGCTTGATCACTTTCCACCCTCCTTCCATTACAACCCTAGCCCCAAATCAATACAACTCTTAAACTAAGCAAATACTAGTGGCTACAAGCAGGTAATGTTCCAACTGAGAGATAACACTGAAGAACATTCAAGGTTGGAGAGTCTAAGCCAATGATGGGAATCCTGCTGAAGTCTTGGGAGAAATGCAAGGACCCAGGGGGAAAAGCTGACTTAGGCTTCAAGAGCAATCCCTGGATTGCTTCATCCCTAAACAATGAAGGAAGATGTAGATGAGAGAATATGTTCTTTATATCTATAAAGCTAAAGTAATACAGAAAACCAGGTTCTTGTTTGGCTTCAGGGAGTAACCAACAATCAGCACTGCCTGGCAAGATGATGGAAAGAAACCGAGTACACGAAAGACATTGCTAAGTCACTGAATCAACCACACACAAAATCAATCCAACTTCTCTGAACAACCTGTTAAGATAAAATAATTTCAATAATATTGTACCTATATTTTCAGCCAGTTTAAATCCATTTACATTACTTGCCATACAAAGCCTCCTAATTCATATAACAGAAGAAGATAAGGAGGAGAGAAAATTGTGATGGACAGTAAATCTTAAAATGTGTTATTGTTAAATACAAATAAACAATGTTAGATTCTATGGGAAAGTGTAGTCTATGTGATAAAGTTTCTTAAAACACAGGAGATATATTTTAGTGGAAATCTTAATATTCACTTGGGACTAAAATTTCTAGACTAGCATTTAGGGCTTGGTGGGCAAGGCCAGAAGCAAAAGTTTTCAAACGTTTTATCTGGGAACTCAAAGTGGACATTAGGAAAAGAGAGAGATGAAAAGTATAGTAAAGTTTATACCTTATGGCTAAAGGAGAATTAGAAGCAGGATGATATAATATTTGGTAGATTAATAATTGGTAACTTATTTTAATATATGTATTGACATGTATATTTGATTATAAGGGATAAAAAAAGAAAACATAACTATTAATGAAACTGGAAATCATAGAAGAATTCCTAAATTTACAAGATTGAAAAGGGAATAATAACTCGATCAAATCAATACTAATAAGGGAAAGGAAGACAAAAATTAAATAGAGTTTTTAAAAGTAGTACTTCTAAATATGAATGCAGAAAGTTCTAAAGAATATTAGCAAATAATAACTAACAGTTTATCAAAAGAAGTAGCAAATGAAAGGTTCATTCAGTATAAGAAAATATATCACCATAATTCATTACTGCAAAAAATGTAAAACAGAAAAATCATATAATAATAATAGATGCTGAGAAGGCATTTGACAATACTCAGCAGATACATCTTAAAAAAAAAATCCTAAGTAGGAATAGAAACAGTCTACTTAAATATAAATAAGTCTACTCATCAAAGTTCAATAGCAAATATCACATTAAAAGATAAAACACTGAAACGGTTTTATTTATAGTTTGGAACTCAGCAGAGATGTTCACTGCTGTCATTATTTCTCAGTGATATTTTGGAGGTTCTGGCAAATTCAATTTTAAAAATGAAATAACTTATATAAATATTGTAGAAGAGATGAAACTGCCATTTGCTGATAATGCACTTATATGCTGGAGACATCAAAGGGATTCCAACTTAACAATTATGAAATTTTATAGAAGAGATTTGTAATGTGGATAGATAAGAGACAGATATGCAAAACTCAACAGCTTTACATTAGAGTATGCATCTGTATCAAAAAACATAAAGGAAAAAAGAGTAAAACTAACAATAGAAATGAATTAGGTAGGAAAAATCTTAACTTCCCAGGGCCCCACCGAATACACATAAAGAACCTTCTAATATTTCATTGACACTACACTCTGCGAAGAATGATAAAAGGCACCAAAACAAACAAACATAGCAAAACAAAGACAAAAGCATAATATGCCCTGACCAGGGGCAAGTGGAACTGATATACCACTGGCTGGAATGCAAAACAGTACAACCAACTCTGGAAAGTTTGCTGGTGTCTTACAGAAGTAAACATAACTTACCATGCGAACCAACAATTCCACTCCTGGTTATTTAGAAAGAGAAATAAAAACATATTTCCGTACTAAAATCTGTATGCAAATATCTAAGGCAACTTTATTCATCATCACTACAAAATGTCTATCACTTGGTAAATGAAAAAAAAACAAACTGATTATTCAGTGGAATTTTCACTTCATGATTAAAGTATAAACAAACTCCTAATACATGCAAAAACATATATATTTCAAATGTTTTATGCTAAATGAAAGAAAGTTGACACAAAAGGCAGTATTTTATAGGCTCTCATATATATGATATTCTGGAAAAGGCAAAACTAATTCAAAGATCAACAGTTGCCAGAGATTGGGGCATTGAGAAAACAATTAACTAGAAAGGGACATGAGAAAACTTTTTGGAGGTGACAGAAATGTCCTATGTCTTGATTTCAGAGGTAGACATGTGTCTGTATTCTTTGGAAGAATTCATCAAACAGTACACCTCAAACAGATTACTTTTACGGAATATGAATCATACTGTAACAAACATAACTTAGATAATTGAAGGCCTTAAAACAAGGTGTGAATAAATGGAAAAACATACAATGTTCTTAGATAATGACTTAAAATCAAAATATATTAACTTTCTCAAAATTATCATGTAAATTAGTGCAATTCCAATTAAAATCCCAAAAGAATGGTTCTAGAATTGAATAAAATGATCTGGAACTTTATACAGAAGCAATGTTCAAGAGGGGCACCTGGGTGGCTCAGTGGTTGAGCATCTGCCTTTGGTGAAGGGTGTGATCCCGGGGTTCTGGGATAGAGTCCCACACCAGGCTCCCTGCAGGGAGCCTGCTCTCCTTAAGCCTGTGTCTCTGCCTGTCTCTATTTGTGTCATGAATAAATAAATAAAATATTTTTTAAAAAAGGAGCAATGTTCAAGTATAGTCAAGAAAATAGGAATGAAAGATAAGTTAGGAGACTTGTCATACTGTATCAAAACATACTATAAAACTACTATTATCAAATTATACAATATCAGTATGGGAATAGACAGGCTGGAGGATAATAGAAGATACTGAAACAGATTCCAGTTTATAGCTCATTTATTGTATGATAATGATGTTAAAAAAAATAAAGGGTTTGTTTATTAACTGCAGAACATGAACCATTTATCTAACTAGGAGAAAATTATGTTGAACCTCTATCTTACACTGTGAACAACAACAAATTACTGAGGGTGTAGACGACCTCAATATTAAAAACGTTATAATCATTAAAAAAAATTAGGAGTAGGGAGTCATGTTAACCAAGACAGAAAAATCCTGAAACTACAAACAAGAAAGAAGACATATTTATAATAAGTAATTTAAGTGATTTATATAGGAAAAGATACCAAAAATGTTCTAATGTATATTATATGCAAATGAGATAACATAACATAGAAAGAACCCTTTAAAATGGACAATAACAACAACTCAACAGAAAAATGAGGAAAGGATATAAGTAGTTTACTATAAGCAAATCTAAATGGTGAAAGAATAAAGCTGAAATTCACTATGTCTAGAAAATAATGAATTAATGTAACAATGAAATATCACTATATTCATTAGACTGCCAAAATTAGAAGGAATGACACATATTGCTGTTTAGGATGCTGGGGAAAGTTATGATCATATATTACTGAAATGTAAATCACTGTAATCTTCTGGAAAGCAGTAAGACAATATCTTAGCAGTTGTACTACCGGGAATATATTCCATAACATAAAACTGACAGCATAGAATGTTCCTTGTACTTCTGTTCATATGGCCAAAAATGGAAATAAAATTAATTCTCCTCTATAAAGAAGAATGGCAGAATGATATTTTCCATTTTTTTAATATTTGCCATTTTACTATGAAATATTACACAACAATTAGGATGAAATGAATTGGTTTTATTCCAGTCGATGCGGTGACATGTTTCACAGGTACTATTAAGGTAAAAAAAGATGCAGAAAAGCATTTAATATGATGATTATGGATGGATGGATAAAATCCTTATACATGGTTGCATGAGCATAAAGAAAAAGATAAAGACAAGGTTGTTTAGGCATGCAGTAGGATTAAAAGAAGATGGGAAAGTAAGGCAGATGAGAGAAAAAAAGGAGAGACCACTAAAAAAAAAAAATACTATTTAATTTAAAAAATTGACACATAAGAGATGATCTCTTTTATGTACAACACATATACATATGTGTGATTCTAAGGGTGTATGAATTAATAAGGAGATTTATAAAAACAAAATTAACTCTATGTCTACTGATATATGAGAATGTCAAACAAGATAATTTTATATGGAAAAAAGAAAGTTCTTGTACATATGTTGATTTATCTTTGTGTATGTTTGAAAGAGCAAAGAGAATGGACAGAATGATGGTACCAGGTTGTCAATCTTGACTCCAGAGCTTGAGAATGGAGGACACAGGTGTGCATAGAACAGTGGTGCCACCGTGATTACAAAGGTTTCCTCTATATATCTTTGTTAAGTATTGTTACAAGAAGTGTGCCTTACTGGTGTAATGTAAACAACATAAAATAAAGGGAAATACATGCTGCTATCAAGGAAGAAAATAAAATCACTCTTTAAGGTTAATGCTTTCAACGTAGTTGAGGGAGTAAGACAGATGAAGGGAAATGATTTGTTGTGAGTCCCTGGGGGAAAGTTTCATTTAAAAACATACATTTAAATCCAAAGCAACCATATTAAGCGTTTCGTGGACTTGCATTTCTGAAAGTGTGGATTTCAAACCACCTCTTACAGAATCACTGAGGGGAAACCTATAAAAGGGTATATTTGCAAACCCACCCCAGATTTTCTGAACTAGAGTCTCTAGAGATGAGACCTGAATCTACATTTTTTAAAGATTTTATTTATTTTTTTTGACGGAGAATGAGAGAGAACAGAAGCAGGCAGAAGGAGAGGGAGAAGCAGGCTCCCTGCTGAGCAGAGCCCCTGCCTTGGGGCTGGATCCCAAGATCCCCGGTTCTTGACCTAAGCCAAGGCAAGCACTTAGCTGACTGAGCCACCCACACTCCTGAATCGACATTTTTAACAAATGCCTTCCCCTCCCTAGGATGAATCTTATGCAAAATAATTAATAATTAATAATAATAATAATAATAATAATAATAATAATAATAAGAGAGACAGAGCTTTTGACCAGTGATTCCAAGAGTTGACAAATCTTAAGAATCATCCCTTTAAAAAAAAATGCAATGCAGCAAATTTGGGAAACAGAGCCTCAGGCAGTTTCAGTGGCGCCCTCCTATAAAACAACTGGCATAGCTGAGAGACAGGACCACTGCTTCACTGCAACGTACTTATTATAATTTTACAGCAATATTAGCTGTGTTTATGCAACGGAAAAGGAAAGTGAGATCACAGGTTGTTTTGGTGAGATATTTATGCTAATATTTTCTCACACTTGCAGTCTTTCTTTTTCCACACAGGCCACCTTATAATAACTACAATCGTCCTCCTAGCACATGGCTGATTCCCTGGCCTACCACTTTGGGGCTTTTCTTTTTTTGTCATTCAGAGACCATCAAATGGCAAACCCAGAAATGTAGTTCCTTCACAGCAGATACTCCTGAAGGGGAACCCCTTGGCATTTGTGTTAGCAACACAATAAAAAATCCCCAGCTGCTACAGGGGCTATTTGAGCAGAATTTGTATCAGTGAGGACTTAGTAAAAATATTATTTTTCCTTGTTCAGCTCACAGCCTCGTAAGTCCAAAAGCTCTGTTACCAATCCCCAACAGGTAGATGATAGGCTGCAAATCCAGTCTAAGTTCCATTTCAAATAAACTGTGTGGTTGTGGACAAGTCACTTCACTGTGCCTCAGTGTCTCTGTCATATGAAGAGAATGGGCTTGCAGAACTTCACATGTGTATTTAACAGCCTTCAGTAAGTTTTAAGATATTCAATGGAAGATAGTTTTGTAGCAAATGCAATGTTATGTGGAAATTCAGGGGACTCCAATACTGTAGAGATAAATAGATATTCAATTAGCAAATATTCCAGGTAGTCTAATGGCCCCCGTGCTGTATTTCATGGGGTTTGCCTTTTTGCAATGCTTTTTGGCTTCTAGGTTCCCTCAAATCCTATGTATTGTCAAGCTTTGCTTTTTAGGCATAATGAATATAGGCAGCCTAGAAATCCATGTATAACAAGAAGAAATGTTTCAGCTGGTATAAGAATTCTTAGAAAGAGAATAACTCTTTGTGTTATGAAAATGCAGCAATAACCTTGTTTGGAATAGAAAGTGAGAAATAATGGGACCGAAATATGGGTAAAATTTTTCTGCCTGAGACATGACGATGGACTGTTTGCTTTAAAAAGGTAAATTTAAAAAAGAGAAAAGAAAGGAAGGAAAGGAAAGGACGAGGAGAAATGAAAATAAAGGAGAGTGCGGAGGTTAACGTGACTGGATTTCTGTAGAGAGCCCCCATGTCTGCATTAAAACCTACCAAATCCACAAAATGCTAGCCAATGGATTTAAAACCAAACCAAACCAAACCAAAACAAACCCAACAAACAGAAAACAGAGGAAGCTTGGAACTTTGTACGTAAGTGACGTAAGTGACAAGGGGAGAAATTACGGAAGCCGTTCTGGCAATACATTTGGGGCTTACACCAGGTTTACAGAAATCTTCAAGGGGCAGAGAAGCTCATAAAAACACCTAACCAACTGACTTCTGTGTATTTTAAAGATCAAACATCGGTACATTACTAAGGATCTGAGAATTTATATGTGGATCCAGAACAAATAATAGCATGTCTGGGTCAAATAA
Organism: Canis aureus; assembly: GCF_053574225.1. Classification (NCBI taxonomy): domain Eukaryota; kingdom Metazoa; phylum Chordata; class Mammalia; order Carnivora; family Canidae; genus Canis; species Canis aureus. The sequence continues at coordinate 7,214,357 of NC_135644.1, forward strand.
AGTCTTCCATTCCAATAATGAAATCTGACTATGGAGAATAACATCACTATACTTTAAAAATGTGAACAAAATTGGCTCTCTGGTTTTGCAACTAATGTACAGTAGGTTTTTTTGTCATGTGGAGAACATCAACTGGCAAAACCATTTGCATTGTTTAGACAAACACAATCTGAGTGGGGGGTAAGAAATATAAAAGCTATTTCATAATTGACTTTCAACATCTACATATTTATTTGTTTACCAAGTATTTATTGAGCATCTCCTATATGCATTCCACGGCAGAATCCCTTAGGGAATTTAAAGATAGATTAAGAATTCATTCTTGAAGAAGCTTGGTAACTAAGGAGACAGACTTTTAAGAACAGAAAGTTAAAAAGGAAAGAGTAAATGAAAATTGATTTTTTTAATTGGTTAGAAGAGAATTTCAGAAGCTGAAGTGTCTTTGGTTATATTTTAGGAACTACATTAATACCTAAGAAGTCACACAGATAACAGAAGCTGCAGTATTTCAGGTAACAGGAAGATTACTTTGACTTCAGCAATCACTGAAGCCTTCGTGTAATGGAGAAGTTAGACAGTTAACATTCCAGCATAAACAATGCAGAGGCTAAAATGCTAGGACGTGATCAGGTCTGCTGGGCTGAAACAGGATTTGGGGAGGCAAACAGATTTCTGAAACAGCGATGTTTGTGGAAGACGAAAGGAGAAGACACCCAGGAGCCTAGGATCTATCCCTCTCTAATTAAGAGATCTGGGACAGGCTGCTTACCAGTTTCAAATATCTGCTTTCCAATTATAAAATAAAAATTAATAGTATCTCCCCTACCTTCGTCATAAAAAAAAAAATCAAACAAGTTCACTATGTAGAAGTGAAACAAACACTTTAAAGTTTCATACAAGTAAGTTAATTTTCTTTTTCTTACAATCACAGACTCACCTACGTTTTTAAGATGGATAACCTCCTGGGTTCTCAAAAACGGGGCTTACTGGCATTCATCTTGGCCATCCCGAAACCTAAAACCTGACACTAGTGATGTCTCTAACTCCTGTCTGTTCTCTCAATTTCAATTTAACTTTGCCCCTCCATCTTAGGTTTTTGATATACTGGTAAGTCCCTGCCACTGGCCACTTGACCATAATACCACCTTCAGAATTAAGAAAACAAACCGCTATCCACTAGTGCTCAGTTGACACTGATGTGGCCTGTGCTTGGACAACAATCTGCATATATCAATCACATCTGATGTGGAAGTTAACATACATGAACCTAGAGGAACACACGTCCTCAACACTTGAATGGTTTCGGGATTTATTCTGAGACTAAAAGGAACCAAAACAGTTATAAGCACATGTTGGGAGGACAACAAATATAACATATATAACTTTATAGAAATATTAATGTAACTGGATTAAGAGTGACTTGAATGGAAAGAGGACTGTTGGTACCAATAGTTTGGCAGTATATTCCATTATCACGCTTAAATGTATTCTCTCACAAGTTTTCAAAACATTCTTAAAGATATTAATTAATTTATGTCATGACTTATTCTAGAAAGGAATTAAGGCAGTTTATAAAAATGCACACAACATGATAAATTTAGGGGTTTTTTTAAAAGAGAAAATCATATGAAATGTAAAACGAAGGTAGGAAAGATATGATAAACCCGAGTGATGTTAATATATAAAACCATGCTTCAAAGTTATTTATCTTCACACAAAGAGAAGCCAAAAATTCATCTGTGCATATTTTACAGCATCCTACAGAAAGAATGAAATGCAATCTGTTTCACATATTATAATTATGATTTTTAAAATAACACTTTCTCAATTATTCAACAAATATTTATTGAGCACTATGTGAAAGGCAAAAGTACAGCTCGATGAGCTACCGGTACAGTGAAGAACAAGATGGACAAAACTTCTCTTGGAGTTTACACACTTGTGAGGAAGACAGATAATACACAAATACACACCGTGATACCAGGTAGCAATAAGTGATAGGGGAGACTTAGGATGCAGAATAGAGAGTGGCAAAAAGAGGAGGTATAGTTATTTTAGATCAGGTAACCAGGCAAGACACCTTTGAGAAGATGACATTTGAGCAGAGACATGACCGAAGCTGATTTCATTCTGAGTTTGATAGGAATCCCCCTGAATATTTTAAGCAAGGAATGCTATGATCTAATTTCTACACTAACAGGATCCCTCTAGCTTTTGTAGGGAGAACGGACTGTGGGCAGACTAGACAGCAAGGTGATGAGCCAGAAGGTCTTTCCATAAGAAAACACAATGGCTTAGACCAGCAGGGGCGACGAGCAGTTGGGAGTTGGAATGTATTATGAAGGAGGCTTGCACGTGAGTTGGACAGACTTGGGATGGGAAGAAAATTGCAGCATCTAGGAAGATCCCAAAGTTTTTAGCTGGAGCAAATGAGTGGTGGGTCTCTTTACTGAGAGGGAGATGCCTGGGAAAGGCACATGTTTAGGAAGTAAAATCAAGAATGAAGATGCTTGAAAAAATACACATGTGAAGAAGGAAGTCGGGACTGAAGGCATAAATATAAGTGTCATAAATGTTGCTATGGTATTTATATGTTAATTTAAATTTGAGATAGGACTAGACAAGATTCCTAGGGAGAGTACTGACAGAGAAGAGACCACGCCCAAGTGCTGAGTCCTAAAGGCATGTCAACATTCAGAGTCGGTGGGCTACTTCGTCTTTGCACACCATCCTGAGATCGATCATGGCAGTTTGCTCAGGACTGAAGCCTCTCCTGGGCTGCAGGATTCAGATTGCTAGAATCAGAGAGTCCCAGGCAAACTTGGATGAGCTGATCACCCTATACACTCAGTCCATCCATCCTCCACTCCTTCTTCTCTGCCCTATTCCCAGGAAACTGACCTCAGCAGACCACTAACACCCCCTTCTCCCTTCTTCTTCCTGTCTTCCTAAGGCTCAGAAAATGGGAGACAGCAGCAGATTAGAAGGTAGGAAGAAACAAAGGCATGAATGGATCTTTCTGTCTCTCCCTATCTTCTTGCCAAAATGGCAGTTACCATGTTTGTGCAACAGCCCTCTCTCATAAACTCAAGGCCTTCCTCCAAGCTCCAATTACAGCATTTCTTCCCCTTGCACACTCAGGCCTAAGGGTGGTCACAGCTGTCTGTTGATGCTAATCCCCAGGTGCTTCCCAGTCCCTTACTATTCCTACTAATCTGCACCCACTTACTTCTCATAATAGTCCTTAAGTTAAAGTCTCTAAGGCCAAACTTAATAGGGCCAATTAAAGGAGAGGCCTGAGAGGTAGAGGAAGCAAGGCAGTCCAAGAACTAAGGAGCCAGGGGAGCTATGAGTTGTCAATGTCAGTGATTTTCAGTTTGGTAACATCTTTTCCTGAGAGGTGTTTTAGAAAATTTGTGGAGGTAATTTTTGCTCTCATAATAATTGGGATGCTAGAAGCACTCTCACATTCTGGATGGTCTCAGTTGTCAAAGAATTGCCCCATGTCTCGGTAAATTTTGAAATGCCTGGTTGGACATTCACATAAATGAGGGCAAAAAGAACCCCCTCCAAAAATGTTTGGTCTAAGCTTAGACTCTAACAGAAAGTACTTTTTGCAGTTTTAATATACATTTTACCTTTGCAATAAATGCAAACACCATATAAATCAAAGGAAGGTTGTATGAATTTATTTGGAAATCTACCAAAGTAATTTATCATTTCAGAAAAATTTTGTTATGACAGCATGGTATTTAATTTTCCACTATAACATAGCCATTTCAGTCCGTAATTGTATATTTATTGCAAACAGATTATTATTTGTTTATGTCTTCTAGTACATTTCTAGTACACTGCTCTTGTTGAGCAGTCACATGTTAAAGTACATATTATTATACTATTGTATTATTGTACACTATTTTTCTCATATTATGGTTAAGTAATTATATTGACTTTTTAATAGTTATATTTGTTGGTAGATAAGATTATATATGAAATTCACTTCAAAATAGTAGAGGGAACACCAAAATGGACAATGGGGCTGACAGAAACAAGAGCCACCATTGAAGAGACTTCCAGGAAACTGGAACCCTCAGAAATGACAGGTTATAATTATAAATTAGAGAAATGCAGGAAAGGGGACATTTAAGAATGAGGCTGGAGATATAGGGATGTCTGTTAAGTTCCAGAGGCACAGTGGAAGGGCACAGAGTAGCTGGGGATGGAGACAAGTTTGAATATTAGGACAGGTACAGAGAATTATGCTGATAACAAGAGTTCCAGGAATGACCCAGGAGAGACAGATGGCACACACAATGCCATCCTGGTGTTTGTAGAGGAAGATGGACAACCGTTTTATTGCAGACACTGTCAGTGCTCTGCCTCCGGCCTCTGGGATCCCTTTTTACCACATCTGCTGCCCTGCCCCAGCTTCTTTTCAGTTTTGCTTACAATGGCTGGCGACTGCCACTCTCCTCAGAGGACTGCCCTTGAGCTCCTGGAGCCATCTGGCAGAGCTGGAAATACCTGAGCATTTATGCCTCCACCAGGGAAGCCTTAGCTGCCAAACCAGGGGACAGGTACAGCAACACGAAACCGGGCTCCGTTGCCTCATCGGGAAAAAACTCTAGGGTTTAATTTATATTTCAGAGTTTTCCTATAGAATCAAGCTGAAATGCTCTTCCCTCATTTTTCTAAAAATGTCCCTTTGCTTTGGCTTCTTTCCCTTCCCTGTCCTGCTTTTCCTACTTCCTTACCAGTTTCTCCTGGCAAACACTTCAATAAGTCACTTGCTTTGGAATTCTTGTCTTGGGGTCAGCTTCTGGGAAACTTGGCCAAGACAACCTTCTTCTTAGGGTAGACGAGCAGGAGCAGAAAGCACTCTGGGGGCACCCAAAACAGGAGCTGAGGACAATATCACTGTGCAAAGAGCGGGGTGGGGGCAGGGGGCTGAAGGATGAGGGGGTACCGTTTTGCCACGTGCCAGTGGAATTGCTGAGACTAATTTTCATAGACCACAGAGTAGCTTTTTCAATGGGTCCTGATAAAGAAAAGAAAATCTTCAATAGCACCTTCCAGGATCTCTAACACCAATTTACAGAAGGATGTTTTCTACATCATTATTTATCACTCAATATAATCAAATGCTGTTATTTAGAAACAAGCAACTATGTAGGCTGCCAAATCCATGTGGTACTATGCGAATCCAGCTGCCTATAGTTTAATTTTACCTAGACATAAACTGTAGATTACCTAGAGAAACAGAGGGACCCATATCCATCAGGCAATCCTCCTAACCTATGATGGGTTTATCGGGACGTAAACTCATCATAAGTACAAAATAACATAGGTCAAAAAGGCATTTATTACACCTAATCTACTGTACATCATCGATTAGCCCAGCCTACCTTAAACATTCTCAGAACTCTTTACATTAGCCTAGAGCTGAGCAAAATCACCTAACACGGTGTCTATTTTATAACACAGTGTTAAATGCCTTCTGCCATTTGTCGAATACTATATGGAAAGTGGAAAACAGAACTGCTGTATGGGTATAGAATGGTTGTAAATGTGTTGATTCTTTACCCTCATGATCATGTGGCTGACTGAGAGCTGTGGCTGCCTCTGCCCAGCATCATGAAAGAGTCTCATACTGCATACCGATAGCCCAGGAAAAGATAACAATTCAAAACTCAAAGTATAATTTCTACTGAATGTGTATCACTTTTGCACCAACATTAAAGTCAAAGGATCGTATGGCGAACCTCCATAAGTTGGGGACCATCTGTAGTTCAGATTTGATAAATATTGAGCATCCATCAGTAAGTTTCAAGTTTTCTTTTTTTTTCCTGATTAGCATTCAAAACTAAACCTAAGTTGTTGGTTAACTGAAGAGCAACATATTTTAAGTGTCAGTCAAGATGATGCTCTAGACTATAACTGTCAGACATTATAAGAAGAGCAAAAATGATGAAGAACAGGAAATAACAATTTATGCATCTACCTGATTTCTGTTTCTTGTCCTCTCCAATAGTCAATATTTTGGAGTTAGAGTTCAAGTATTGTATGAAAAAAAAAAAAAAAGGTCCTTTCTACTTAAAGTCCCAGAACTATCACAACAAGAACAGAGACTTTTGCAACCACTGCTTCATATTAGGAAATGTATAGGCTTTGTTTCCTGTCTCCAGAAGTCCCCTTCAAGTCCCAAAGGGAAGGAAAAATTGAGAAAATATTCCCAAATCAAGATTAATAAGCAGATGAATTCAAGAGATAATGGGTACCCATGATCACATAAGCACTCTCCTTTTTAGGGAACATCTTGAGAAATTGAGTTATGGCTATAATGTGGAATTTTTCATTGATATATTCATCTAAGCTTCATACCAACATTATACTAACTTTTTATTACCAGCATAGTAATATTAGGGTGTGCTTAGGGGAATAACTGAGGTCATTATATTATTTTCCTCCCTCTTCTAGTGGGAAGGCACATCCAACACTCAAAGCAGTGAAACTATTTAGGTGTACAAGTGTACCATGGAAAGTTGCCAAAATGTAAGCTCTCAAGCTCTTTCTTCAAGAGGCAGCCCACTGAAATGAGAGGACTCTAACAGCAGGGTAATGAAGGGTGGATTACTCTCTGTAGACTTGAAGAGAGAGAGGAAGAAGTCCCATTGTGGAGAGAGGAGGAGGGATGTCTCATAAGACCATTAACCGAAGGAACTGCAACTGGGGGGACGTTGCCTATGGAGCATCCAAAAAATAAAGTTGCTGTAGGAGTACATCAGTATTGGGCAGCTAACTGCAGAGCCACAGTTAGACGAAGGAGCAACAGTCCTCAATGACAACAACCACAAATTCACTACCACTTTCCAACACAATTCCAATAGTCAGAACAACTTCTTTGTCCCTCTCCACCTAACTCACAAACACACACAGACACATGAGATAAGCAGACAAAGATGCATAAAATACAGAGGAGAGAAGAGGAAAAAGAGGCGTCAGGCTACCATCCTTTCCACTGCAAATACTTCTTAGCAAACTTGGAAGCCAGCATGAGCCGAACACTGAGGTTTTGGAGAACTTTCAGTAACAAAATAAATACGGGATTGTTCCCCAAAGTGAACAGAAATGATTAAAAATGCTACTTGCTGTCAATTTTATATTATCTACTCAATCCACTGGAATGTGTCAGCTAGTATCTGTTTCTTGTGATAACTGGGGGGGGAAATGCCGTTTTTACGGAGTTGCGGAGCTGTGTTTCTATAATGGTCTGACCTCCATCATTAACCTGGACTTCATCAGATTGACCTTTAATCCATTCAAGCATTTATTAAAGAAAAAAGTTGTGTAGTAGAAGAACTATATTGGTCTAAGTGTCAATCACATGCCAACTTTAGGGTTTTAGGAAAGCTTCTCCTGTAACATATCTGAGCCTTATTTTTCTAGAATTTAAAAAAGGGTCCATTAAACTTATCCATACGGTAAGCACTCAAACTCAAGAATGTTTGTGTTCATTCTACTCATAGCCTCCACCTCTAGACCAATTTTAAAGACTGTTTTTTTTTTCAACAATAGACATTAATTAATTGCATTAATTTCTGTGGTGGTATCTTTTTTAATCAATGAGTTATTTCCTTTTTAATTAGGCTAAGGAAGTGAACAGATAGTTTCCCTCTAGGATTTTCTTGTTCTTGTTGTTCTGCATCTTCAAACGACACTAAACATTTGGGCAGCTATTGTCTATAAATCTAGAGTATGTGTGAATTTAGAGCCCCAATTCACCTTAGCTTGTTAAATCTGTGCCTTAACGGCTTTTGCAGAGCAGGAATACCAACATGACTGAGTTGTATGCCTTCCCTGTGTGCATATTTGTCTTCCTTCACTGTTATTTGAGTTAGTCCTTTTAATTTTTTTAAGACAACAGTATGTTTGCATTTGGCCTAGTTCAGCTATAATAAATTCTTGCTCTATCCCATGACAGGTTTTCTTAGGCTGCCATATAAGTGTCCTGTATCCTGTCAAATTTGTTATTTAAATATTTGGATTTTTCTTCTTACTTTCTTTTGGCTTATCTTCCTTCCAGGTTTTGGTGATGATTGTACTCTGACCCTCAAAGGCTCTAATTTGCATGCCCCTAGTAACCAATTTATAGTCAGCTGCTGTAATAGTCCATAACAGTGCCTAGAGTCTTTAAAATAGTTCCCTGTAGCAAATCATATCTATAAACATTTTACAGGAAGGGTAAGTCAACATGTTTAAACAGGCTGCCTCAGAAAGGACCTGTATAATTTATGGAGTAGAATGGAAATATTGCTACTCGAAGCACTTTCTCATCCCACTAAAACTATAGTGTGGCTTCAGTGTTCAGTGACTGACTGTTAAGGGAAGAGATGGAGGAGGAGGAAATAAATCTTCAGGTATTCTTCTGGAATCTATAATCTACTTCTTTTTCCAGCTTTACATGAGTATAAAGAGCTCTGGACCACATCTCTTGAAATTCTCCTTCAATTTCCCTTGGCCTTGAACGAATTATACCACTGTGCCTCAGTTTCCTCATTTGTAAAATGAGGATGGTAACAGCAATCTCTTTCCTAAGGCTGTTGAGAGGAGAATATGAGTTTACACATAAGAGATGCTTAGAATAACCCTGGCCTTCCGTAGGCACTCAGCAAGGGTTAGTTATAATTTTTTACTCGCTCCATTACCTGTTCAGTGCCTTCTTCATCTCCTCCAGACCCTATCAAGCTAATGAGGCAAAGGAAGATGGAGGACCAAAGCCAAGGAGAAAGATAAGTTCTTTTCTTGGATTCACACATCTCGGGCTATCACTTCAGGGGAGACTGAATCTTTTGTTCCAGTCCAGTGTTTTCTGTGTACCTGTTCTTTACCCTCCTGTCCTCTGCTGTCCTGTAGCCTTCCCATAGATCTCTTGAATCTTATTTCCGTGAACAAGACCACCAATGAAACATCTTTGTTTTACTTTCACTTTATTATCCTTGACACAAGAACAAGCAACAAACTAGGAGGAATCAGAACTAGAAGAAAGCAAGCTGTGGACATGTAAAGATAAGAATAACAATTGACAGTCACTTATTGGGAGTAGACCTTCCTCAAGTTTCCAAGGGTAACTGCCCGATATCCTTCCTTCAGTAATAACCCTGGGCAGAGCTCAGGGCTGTATTAGAAAGCTAAACAGATGTTCTGGCTCCATAGAAGAGATTATGTTCTGGTCACTGAGAGAGCAGCATATCATTTCCAGCTGTGATCAATACAAATTGAAAAAATATTTCCTTATATCTAACCTATTCAGTAATTCTTACTGAATGCCCACTATGTAGGTGTGCACGCTGAGGTATGGAATGATAAATAAAACACAGTAGGTTTTAGGTAGTTCATGATCTAGTAGGACAAATTAACTATACAAATAGCCATAATATAAGGCAGTGAATATTAAGTGTCATAGGCAACAAATAAATAAGGATCTCTGAGGTAAAAACTGAGAAGTGTAATCAGTTCCCGTGAATTTAGCATGAAACTCATTTTTTTGCATCAGAATCTCTACTAAAATAGCTACTTAACATTCAAATAAAAGTTAACTAAGTGCCTGGTCTGATCTAGGGTCTGTTCTGGATTCTAGGTTAGGTGCAAAGGTTAACAGGTAACCTAGAATCTTACCGGGGATGTAAAGCATACAGACACACAACGATATATAAGGCCGAATGCTAGAAGGCACAGGGGAACGCAGAGTGGAAAGTACTGCCCAGCAGACCCACACAGGCAACATGGTTGGAGAAGGCTGCCCCCCTAATCCGGGCCCATTTCCAAGTCTCAGGTGGGCTACAGCAATCACCCTGTAGTGATCTTGCTCCTGCTCTTTCCCCTGGCAACCTCCCCCTCCTATATTTTAAAATATAAAAATCAGATCATGGTTCTTCCTTGTCTACAGCCCTTCAAAGGCCTCTTATTGCTCTTAGAGTCAAACTCAGACACTTCGTCACAGTCTAAAGACCTGGGGAGGATGGGGGTGGTGTGCAAGGTGGGGATCTGGGCCCTGCCTACTTCTGTATACTCGGCTCACACCACTTGCCCTCTCCACTGTATCACTGCTGGCTCCTTGCCGGCCCTTGGCCTTGTCAAGCATGTTCTTTTCGCAGCATCTTTGTACTTACAGTCCCCTCTTCCCAGGACTCTCTCCTTCTCCACACTCTCATTGCCGGTCATACCTAGATCCTAGACTTGCCTCTTGAGAATCCCCCACTCCTGCCCCCCAACCTTGTAGTAAGTAGCTGCCAGTATTACTTCCTGTGCCTGAGTTATTAGCTTGATACTCTGCTGCTTTTCAGGTGCGCTGGGACTGAGATCTCCCTTTACTATCCCAAGAGTAGATCTCAGGCAGGCTTCTGAAGTCTCTTCTGGGGCAAGGTAGCCCTGTGTACCATTCATTGCTGCAGCAGTGATTTAGATAATGTCTTGGCCAAAGTGTGGTGACATGAGTGTTGGGTATGAAACCGATGCTGTAATTCTAATGCTTTTGCTCATTTCCTTTGTGACCTCAATCAAGTTTCTTAATCTCTCAGTGTTTATCACCATTTGGAAGTTTCCCTATGTCCCTCCATTCTTCATCCCACACATACTCAGGGCCTCCTTTGTGCATGGTACCATGCTAGCCCCAAGGGCTAACCTGTGAATAAGACACCCAGTGTTTATGCATTTAGGAGCTTAAATGTGAGCACAGGAGATAGAAACTAAACCATTTTATCCCATGATAGAATAATAATCTCCTTCCCAAACCCCTGATTGGGTCTCTGGACATAGAGAAGAGAAGATAAATACTTGGATATTTCCAGATCCCATTATAAAAACCAGTGGAAAAGAAATTTAAATTGGCACAAGGTACAGGGAAAACTGACATTTCAAAGCTTCTCACTGTTGGGTATTTTGCTTGTTTGTTTTTTCTAAAGAATAGATGGCTTTGTTGTTTGGAAAGGCACAATAATGGGTTCTGCTTTTAAAGTACTTCTTATGAGCTGATAAGCTTCGAGTACAGTATAAAAGCAGGAGAATAAACAAAAGGAAAAGTGTCATTTATCTGCACAAACTGTCATCTCCACTAAGGGGAGGGTAAGCTGTACAGATTAAGTTAGATTTAGGGAAAAATTTTTATTCCTTAATATGGATCTAAGCTAAGTCTATAAGAATTGCTGTTTTCCCTGGAGGGTGTGTGTGTGTGTGTGTGTGTGTGTGTGTGTGTGTAAAGTGTTCCAACAGTTTCTTCCAAGATATTTAAAAAAAAAAAAAAAGGAAACATGCCTTCCTTTCATAGGACTGGAAAGACTGCTAAAGTTGGCTACCTTGGGATCCCTGGGTGGTGCAGCGGTTTGGTGCCTGCCTTTGGCCCAGGGCGCGATCCTGGAGACCCGGGATCGAATCCCACGTTGGGCTCCCAGTGCATGGAGCCTGCTTCTCCCTCTGCCTGTGTCTCTGCCTCTCTCTCTCTGTGTGTGACTATCATAAGTAAATAAAAATTAAAAAAAAATAAAATAAAAAAATAAAGTTGGCTACCTTGACATGGAAAACCCTCTCTAGATGGTCTTATAGAATGCCTCTGTGATTTTATTTCAGACAAAACTCAGACTTTAAGAAACATCCTAGTATGGTTGGTTGCATGCCTTCACTAAACCTGTACACAGAAAGGCAAGAATTACAAAGCAAGATCAGCATTTCTGAGTAAAGAGTTGAACAAATAAACTGAAATTTGTCCCAGGATAGTCTAAAGATAAGCTCTTACCCTGCAAGGTATAGAGGGCAGACCTCAAGCCTCGGAGAGAAGTTAGAAGATAAAGCGTTAGGAGGACTTATGCAAAAGTCTTTCCCTTGAACTTCTGGAATAGTGACATTTCACAAAGAGTATCAAGATTTTTTTTCCTATACTATAACCTCCTCTAATAATCTCTAATTCTTCAGTGAACTACAAATGGACAGCCTTTCATTAGTAAGATTGTGAGTAATTTGGTTAAAGATCAGTGAAGAAAATGGTGGCCTTTCTCACATCACTTCCTGCTAATCTAGTAGCAAGTACTGAAGGAAGGAGATCATGGTCCCAGCATCACACAAAGGGAGGCAAAGCAAGTAATATTCAAGACATTCTTTGCTGACAGTAGAAGCGGAGGAGACCTTGATGTGGTGAAGTTGATGCCAAGTTACTAGACTCAAAACAGCCAGGAGCCAAACCACCTTTTCTTTCTTTTATTTTTTTTTAATCAAATATACGAGAGGAAAGAGATTCTCAAAAAGGTGAAGCTGACATTTAGGAAACAAGCACGTACATGAAATTACAATTGGGGTGGGTATTTCCTGGGAAAGCCCAAGCACCAAGAGATTAAAGGTCTGGTGGAATTTGTTAAATTGACAGGGAGCATAGCTAAGAAGGCCACCATGGCAAGGAGAAGGGTGAGGTGAAAGCTGAGAGATGTTCAAAAAACCAAAAGGCCCCAAATTCACCCTGAGAGAGAATGAGGCTGCGGAAGATAGTGGAGATGGGTCCTGCAAGGACTCAAGCAATTTAAAAACGTTGAATTTTATCAACAAATATTAATATTGAATATTTAATACAAGAAGGTTGAGTATTTCCTCCAGGTCCCTAAGTCTAAGTGCCATTAGTTATAGGAAAAAGTGAATTCGTGTTCTGGCTTGCAAGAGAAGGAAAGCAGAGTCCCTTTAGTGACCAGAAAGAGTTTACTGGAATATGTGTATTCTGAGGATGATCATGGTTGATAGAAGTGATAGGCTGAGAGAAGAGAATGGGGTTTCTAAACAGGAAAATAAAAGGAATGCTCATGGTTCAGAAGAGGAGAATTATCATCATTTACATAACAGGGCACAGCTAAGTCTATCTGCAAAAGCAAGTCATAATCTCCTCCCTCCATATGAAATAATTATTTCACTTGCAAAATATCTCAATTCTGATTGTTTTCTTGCCAATGACATGTGTAATTAAATATTTAAGACAAGATGAGCTTTGATTTTCTTTGACAACTAGACTGCAGGATCTGTTTCTAGTGTTACCATCGTTGTGCTATCATTGAAATTCTTTCATGTTACACGTTTACTCATTAATCTAAAGTAATTTTTCAAAGGGACTAGGGTTAGATATTTTCCCTCTTAACTATGTCTATACCATAGGAGTATACACACAATTAAGGAACAAACCATAATTCCCAATTTCCTGCCCACTCCTCCTAGGTTAATCGACCATGTTCAGTTTTTAAGAGTAATTTGAAGTGGGTATTTGTCAAGTCAAACTTTTTTTATAGATCACTTTTATTCAGAAAAATAAATAGAAATCTCCTAGAAGAGTACAAAGAGGGGAAGACAAGAGAGAGCAGAAAAGGAGTAGAGAATGAAAAACTCTGAAATTAGAGGGCTTATTTAAAGAGGTGAGAAAATACTGTAAGAAAACCAAGGGCAGGGTGCTTTACATTCTTGGGCTTCAGGGAGCAAAAGGAAGAGTGGTTACCAAGACCCAAGAAGGAGGTTGATGATGGAGCACCTGGGTGGCTCAGTGGTTGAGCATCTGCCTTCAGGGTTGAGCGTCTGCCTTCAGCTCAGGTTGTGATCCCAGGGATCCTGGGATCGAGTCCCACATCAAGTCCCACATTGGGCTCCCCACAGGGAGCCTGCTTCTCTCTCTGTCTATGTCTCTGCCTTTTTCTAGAACTGTGTCCCTCATTAATAAATAAATAAAAATCATTTTTTTAAAAAAAGGAGGAGGTTATGTTGACACCCACCTTTGGAAGCCTATTTTATAAGGCTAGCCTGAGGCAACTCCTTAATGAAGGAGTACAGGTGGGAGACCGCCTGTACTTTGATTATCTCTTCTGGTTCCCCACTGGTCAATCTTGCATGGAAGCCAGAAGGCAAGTGGCTCATGTAGCACAGTCTGCTTTGGCAGGATGAGGGGAATGGAGGAGAGTTGATTTGCAGATGCAAATATAGCACAAGCAACACAGGCATTGATTAAATCCATTCTTGCTGTCATGGCAAATAAAAACCATACTGCACATGCCTTTTCCTTTTTTTTTTTTAAGATTTTACTTATTAATTCATGAGAGAGACACACACACAGAGAGAGAGAGGCAGAGACAGAGGCAGAGGGAGAAGCAGGCTCCATGCAGGGAGCCCGACATGGGACTTGATCCCGGGTCTCCAGGATCACGCCCTGGACTGAAGGTGGCACTAAACCGCTGAGCCACCAGGGCTGCCCTGCACATGCCTTTTCTAACAAAAATTAAGTACTTTTAATTAAGTAACATAAAGAGTTGTTCTCTTTCCCTTCCTTACCCTAGTCCTCTCGAAGTATATCTCAACACTGATGGTTTCCTTTAGTATTAACAGATTTTTTTTCTTTAGCCTGACCATTTAGCAACATGTTAACAACCATTCAAAATGTCTATACACACAGGTACAGGCCAAGGAAGGAACTCAGTACCTCCACTGTCCATGTTGGACAGAAGGTCCCCCACCATGGAATAGAGTCCAGGCAAGGAGTAGCTGAAGTTGTCCCTGAATTTACATCTTCAAATGGTTTTCAAAGCCCTTCTTAAAAATCAAATAATTCTAACCTGCAGAGAATAATGTTATTCTATTTTTGCCTCCCTGGATTTCTTCCTAAAATTCCTTACAGGATCCTCTAACATTTTTCAGATTGGTTCAAACTTTTTCTCTCCTCTAATTCCTAAAGCACCAGGAGAAAGAAGAGTGTATATAGAAACCACAAGAAGAGGGTGGGGTGCCTGGGTGGCTCAGCCAGTTGAGCATTGGACTCAATTTCGGCTCAGGACATGATCTCAGGATCCTGAGTTCGAACCCCACATCGAGCTCTGTGCTCAGTGCAGTCTGCTTGGGATTCTCTCTCCCCCTCCTTTTGCCCTCCCCCCACTCATGCTCAATAAATAAATAAATAAATAAATAAATAAATAAATAAATAATCCTAAAAAAAAAAAAAAACCCACACAGGAAGAACAAATAGAACTTGAAGGTGTTAACCCTCAGATTTTTCATCCCTTACTTTAATCAATATCTATCCAACTCTTCCTTTTGCCCTTTGCTACTCTGATAATAGCACAAAAACTCCAAACAGATGACATACCACCTCCATCTGAGATCTATCAACTACTGCACTTGGCTTTCAAGAGTTTCATTTTATCTTGCTCCTGGCTGAACTACTAGAGCACATTCCAATATGCCGCTAAAATTAAGGTGCATGTACCATGCTTAATCAATTGACTCCATATTTTAAAACATGATGGTTTCAGGTGAAAGATCCAGAGAATGAATAAAACAGTTATGCAGTCCCCATTATATGGCACTAATTGATTTTAGTACCTCTTCTAAGCCAAAGAAATTTAAATGGGTTAATTTGGGATAGCCTGTTAGCAACACTTAATCTTTTCATGCCTGAAATTTATACTTTATCTATGGCTAAAATTATGAAATCTCTTTGAAATACTTGGTATCAAATAGAATGGAAAAGATAAGCTGGACTTTGTTTTAAATAGCTAATGCTCTAATAGTTACTTGAGTCTTTTTGCTAACAAAAAGGCAAGATAATTAGTCCACAAATGTAAGATCCACAAGAACAGATACTTTTATCTGCTGTGTTCACTAATGTATTCTCAGTGGAGGAAACAGTGTCTGGCCCATCAATTAATATATGTTGAATAATGAATGAATAGCTAAAGCCCCAAAGCAAGACTATCAAAAATCTCAGCATTAAAAATATAGTTAGCTTATTTCAGGTGCTAAATACTAAAAATTATCAATACTAAAAATATTATTACCATTTTTGAATATTTACTCTTTGCCAGCTAAACTGCTTCATCTATAATACCTATTGAATCCTTACAAAAGATTCCGTTTTACAATAAAACAAGTTGGAAGAATCCTATTCTCTAGATGAATCCCATTCCCATTCATTGTGTTTTGGTTTTTTTTTTTTTTGAATTATTCCCATTCCCATTTATTCCCATTCTGAGACTTATGAAGGCTGTTACTTAGTGAACCCAGGATTCACATCTTTATCTAAATCTATCTCCAAAGTTCAATCTCTTAAGCACAAACCTATACCCACGGTTTGCATCACCAAAGTGTAACATCTTGAACTTGGATCTGAGATTTAGTTCTTGAATCAGAAAACTTTTAACTTAGGCTCAGGCAGCTCTAGATTTGAATTTCTATGAGGCCACTGTCCTCTGAGTGACAGTGCACAAGTCCTGTAATTTCCCTGGGACTCAGTTACTTTATCTGTAGGATGTGTTTAATTATCCCACCTCAAGATGATTTTACTAGAATTAGGTGGGACATTCTCATGAAGCTTGCCTAGCACACAACCAATGCTTATTTTTGTGATTTTGTGACTGTAGCCACAAAAAAGCACAATGAATTGGTGGGTTAAATTATTATACTGTGAAGCAAAAATGCATAGAAATGTGATCTAAGTAATTCCAACACTGAAAATACCTATTGTCACTCCATATGTCTTTCTCCTTTTTTGTTAGGTGGAGGTGGAAAAGACATTTCACACCCAGGATCCTATGGCAAACTGTTTCACTTTGGCAATAGAGAGCTTTATCTATGAAGACTTCAAGGCCCATTCTCAGGAAATATAAGACACTGTTGATGACTGAAGAAGGGAACGTGAAAGGTCAGACTGACATTAAAGTCATTCTTGGTTTGGGGCACCTGGGTGGCTCCATTGGTTAAGCCTCCAACTCTTGATTTCGCCTCAAATCATGATCTCAGGGTTGTGACATGGAGCCCACCTCAGGCTCTATGCTCAGCAGGGGGTCTACTTGAGATTCTGTCCCTCTGCCCCTCACCCCAACGCATGGGAACAATGCTCTCTCTTTCTGTCTCTCTCTCTCAAATAAATAAAGTGAATCTTTTTTAAAAAGTCATTATGTTTCATATATTTATAGCTTTGTTTTCACAGCCGAAGGAGAGCACAGAAAAGTAGAGAACATTGCCTCCTAATTACTTTTTACTAACTCCTAATTGCTAGCTGCTTTTGTTTATTAAACTTCCTGTTTTCTTCATAAGATCACAGACATTTTCCTTTATTGCTTAATTTTTCCAAATTACAGGTAAGCACAAGGCATCCTCTGGGACCTATCTTCTCTGCTCTACTTGTACCAAAGGGCATTTTTAATTACTTAAGCTTTTCAATTGTGTTTTTTTTTTTTTAGAATTATTACATACCAAAGTAGAATATCATCTTAAAATGCGTATAATATCTAAGCTACTGTTTGTCTTGAGTGCCTCATTTCATTAAGAGCTTCCCTCTAAATGAGGGCAAGACATGATAGGTAGGGGGAAAAAAGGAAAGAAAAAGAATCTCAAGAGAATGGAAAAATAAAACTAGCATACCCTCTTATTGTGCTGATTTTAGTAATTATTAACTTATTACAAATCTCTGGCAGACAGTAGACATAAAAGAAGCAGTGTCTTGATATTATGTTAAGAAAATGAAGTACAATGGGGATAAGAAGGCATAAGGTAACAAGGTTTAAAAAGTGTTTAGGCATGAGCTTTCCCCCTCAGGTGTAAAGCAAGAGTTCAGGTGAGACAAAGGAGGATTTTCTGGATTTGACTGAGAAAACAACAGGGTAGTTCTGAGAACAATTTCAGAGAACAAGTTAGGCTGATGCAGTTTCTTAGCTTAGGCTGGTCTTGACCATTACCTCAAAAACTCTTTACCCTCCTGATGCCTACGCTGCCACTGGGCCATTGGAATCAGCATCTCTGAGAGTGGGACCTAGGCGCTCCGTGGGTTTGAGCTCCTGGTGATTCCCACCAGCAGCCCAGACTGGGAGCCCCTGGGCTAAGCATGAAGATTTCAGTGCATGATTCCTCCCATTACTTTGAATCACAGAGACATCTAAGTAGACAAAAATAATTATTTTTAAAGGGATAATAACAGATCAAATGCATTTTCCTGTATGAAATCACTCACTGAGTTTCCTGACAACTTCTGTCCATCATTGGTAGAACTGGAGACAATGCTCTGAGTAAGAATTGAGTCGTAGCTCTGAGACTTCAAAGTGACGGAGTTATAAACAGGGGGCTGTTGCATCTCTGTACTCCCCCTACAGCTGCTGGAAATCTAGATCTCTGGAGCAGCTGTAGGTGAAGGCTGTCTTCTTCCCAGCTGCCCAAGGAAACACTTGCCACCCCAAGCAGCTGTCCCAAAGCATAAACGAATTAACCTCTGCCAGGAGTCACAAACAGCTGCTGAAATCAGCTGCTGGCGAGAGGTGAAGAGGAGGGCAGGGGAGCACGTCTGGAGCCATTGTCAGTTCCTTGGGGAACCCCAGATCACTCCCAGTATTAGTGTGGGTGGAGAGAACACCAACTGGTGGAAGCTGGTGAAGCAATCGCAAATAAATACCTGCAAATGAAGTTACGAATTACAGAGGACATACTTTGACAAGAAGCTGTTCATGACTTTCCATTTACTTGGAAACTTCAATCCAGCATTTAAACAAAATAATGCATCTTGAAATGGTAAAATATTTTTCAAATTCATAGAACCGGTGTATTGTTTCTCATCCATTGTTCCTTTTTAAAAATCTGGGCATTAACAAATTTTCTTCTTTGTACTTGTCAGGTTTTATAAACATGAGCTAAGGCTTTTTTTAAAAAGCTACTTTAAATGAATGAATTTCTCCTTCGTTTCGAACAGCGGCATTTTGCATATTTTTTTAAAATGCATTTTTAGTGAGTTAGAGAGTACATTTAAAGGTGTTAACAAATTCTGGAGCTTAAGACATATATTTCCATTTTTCTGGCACCTGGTGAATGCTGCTAAACAGTGGCAGTAAGCTTCACCATCCAGAAGGCACTAAGGTCCTATGCCATTTTAACATTTAATTTTTATCTCCTACCCCCACGATAATATTCTCACTTTACTCTCTTGCTGTCTTATATTTTATACCTTTAATGTCTTATTGCCTGAGTTTTATCACATTTTTAGTTTATTATCTTTTTAGTTCAAGATATGGTAGGTTAACCAACAGAGCTGTAGTAAAAAATATTTTTAAAAGGGTAGTTTTGAAGTAATCCCATAATGATTTCATGTACTTTTATGGTTCAAGGTCTATAGATTTAAAATGACATCGACTGAATCTCTTCTATCTTAAAGCCTCAAATGTATCAGTAAGTTTGCGAATATAGTGTTTTAACTCCACCACCAATGTCTTTTTGAGATCATTTTTTCCCCCTCAGGGTAAAACATATTTTTAATATAATTTTTATAAGAGTATCCCAGAGAGAGAATATATACATACAAATATACCTTTTGAAGCGGAGAAAAGCAGACTTAGGAAAAATCTAGAGAATTAGAGAAAGTTCAGAGAAGCATTATGTAGGGAGCTGAAAGGTAGAAATTGGAATACACATAAAATAAGGGAGGAATAAGGACTACGTCAGTCAGAACAATTTCTGTTACAAACTGAAGGAATCAACTGAAAGCGGTCTAAGCAAATAAATATTTAAACTTGGAAGTATCGACTTTCAGTTAAACCTGTTTTTGAAAGATATTAGGAATCTGTGTCTCTTCCTTTTACATTTCCATAGTCATCTGTAGGCCTTCATTCCTGGTCAGCTTCTGTGCAAAAGATGATGACAGAGATGATGATAGAGATGATGACAGAGATCAAGAGATGAGGATAGAGATCAGGCTTACCTAATCCTACCTTAGCAATCATACATACATCAAATATATCTAGTCTAGGGGCTGAATTTTACTGAACCAAATTAGAGCAAACTGTGAGCTGAACTGTGGCCAGGGAGCATAACAACATATCCAGACCACTTGCCAACTCCAACATCTGAAGAAGGGTAGAGTCATTCCTACCTTGTATGGACTAAAAGTGGGAGAAAGGTTGTGACCCAAAAGAAAGTTTTTAAGATATGGACAGAAACACACGTATACACATGCATGAAAGCACACGCAAACAGCACACACACACATGCACATCTATATCTCTCAGTATTCCAGATGATATAATCAAAATAAGATAATTCAAGGAAGGTTTGATGAAGAACTATTTACTTAATAAAGTTATGGGTAGGGGAAAATAGAATAGGAACAAGAGGAGACAACAGTTTAACAGAATCTATAAGAAGGGAATCTTTCAGAGATTTCTCCCACTTTGAGAGAAGTAATAGCCTTTTGTCAAGAGTCAGAACAAGACAACGTGGCAGGGAAGAAGTCGGGGGAATGGATACCTCCTCCTTCTCTCTCATCTCTAACAGAGATCTGCACTGGAGAAATCCAGGAGGAAGCTAGATGGCAAGGGAGCTCCTGGAGCACGGCAAGAAATAGAGGGACCTGCCAGAGCAAATAGAAGACAGCTAACACATATCACCACTACAGAAAGATAGTTCACAACAGTGCTCAGTTGTAAATGCACGACAGAGCAAATTCGATGACAATACAGGGGGTAGAAGTACCGGATCTGCATAACTTAGAGGAAATCCATCTAACCTCTAGTCTCAACATTTATTTATCTCTCTGCTTTTCTTCATAACCAAGTCCATTGAAAGAATAGTTCACGCACCCCACTTCTACTTTCTCATAAAACATTCACTCCACAATTGCAACCTGGCTTCAGTCCACAACACTCTACAGCAATGATTTTCCAAATATGGTCCCCTGACCAGTGGCATGAATATCACCTAGGAACTTCTTAGAGACGCAAATTCATCTGACCTCATCGGAAGACCTCCTAATTGAAAGCTCTGGAGAAGCAAGAGCTGAGCTCGGCTCAGCAATCTGTGATTTAGCCAGCCCTCCAGGTGACCCTGAAGCACATTAAAGTTTGAGAATCATTATACTACAGAAATGCCTATTTCTAAGGCTATCAATAAACACTACCATGCTAGAGTTTATGAACGCTATTCTGTCCTCATCTTTCTTGACCTTACGTTTGATCTTTTTTTGTGCAATATTTGATATCGTGATCTCTTCTGCAGGGGGGATCAGTCTCTCTGTCACTGTCATCTCACACTCCTGTCCCAACTCATAAAGCAGGAATATCCATCCCCTTAAAATAGTAGGAAGTGGGGTGCCTGGGTGACTCAGTTAAGCATCTGCCTTTGGCTCAGGCCATAAATCCCAGGGTCCTGGGATAGAGCCCCAAGTTGGGAAATCCGTGCTCAGCAAGGAGTCTGCTTTTTCCTCTCTCTCTGCTTCTCCCTCTTCCTCTGCTACTCCTCACTTTCCCTCAGTTCCCCCCCACCCCTACCGCAGCTTGTGCTCTCTCTCAAATAAATAAATAAAATCTTTAAGAAAAATAAAATAAAAATATTAGGAAGAAAACCACTGCTCATGTCTTCACCCATCATATCCCAAACTTCCCTAATACTGGTGAGCACCACTGATAATAAGCAGAGTTAAAGAAGTGAAAATGACTATTCTCATGGAAACTGCCTCGTTTGTCTTGTTTGTTTTTTTAAGTTGCCTGCTTGCAGGCTTTACTGTATGTTCGTTTATCTTGCTTCCTCCATACACAAAACTCAGTAGGGCAGTGTGGGAAGGTAAAACCTACAGTTTTCCAGCCATTGTTCCAGCCAGTAGAAAGGGTAGTATCATTCAAGGAGGAAATAAGAAGGCAATCCAGTTTGGCCTAAGGCACATTTTTCAATCCAACAAATAATTGCTGGATGTCAACAACTGTTGTCAACAAACAGATACCTTTATCTGGCTCTTATGTATATTTTTCAATGCAGAATCCATTAAACTAGTGAAGAAGTATGGCTAATTTTTACTCTAAACCTCCAACAGAAGATGTATTGTCTGGAAAACTGTGAAAATAGTGAAAACTTAACAGTTTTAGATCAAAATATAACATGGTCAGATCGAACATTCTAATGTGTCTGAAATGACTATCTTTAATAAGTGGTGGCTACTGAGTTCTCTAAACTTGGAAATCAGCAGAAACTTATACTGTGGTTAGAGTCTACATGAGTCTACAGTGTGTTAACGGGTTTAGGCTATGTAGCTAAACTTTAGTACAAGTGAGCAAGTGGCCAGTTGGAGCTTTAAGCAACATTTTTAACTGGTGGCCTTGGGCTCAGAAACACAGTTAGTTTTAAGCAGGAAAGGGATTCATATTAGCATTCATGATGAACTTCTCAGAGCATTCAAATGGAACAAGCATAAATCTGGTCTTAAGTGAGAAAAATGTATCCTTTCCTTAAGGTCAGGAGAGACTCCCTTCGGGAATTTAAATTAGGGAGACATTCTCACCTCTTCTGGGACTTGGTCTCACATAAAGTAAGATATTTGCTAAAACCAAGAAAGGGACCTATCACAATAGGTAGGCCTTCATGCATACACTGATGGGAGGCATCTTAGCCTAGAATACCAAGTACAGGGCTGACGTGTCTCCGCATCTGTAGAAGTTGAGATTTTTAGAGTTCTGGGCATCACCAGAAGAAATCTAACAGATTGTTTGTTCCCTGCCCTATCCTATTTCTTAGCTGCTGCTAAATGACCCATAATGGGGAAGGGGAGTCAAGTCCTACTTAGAGAGGAATATAAGTGATAGTGATGGTGCCACTGGAATCACAATGATGAACCAGTAACAAAGGAATTAAAAATGAAAATAATAAAAGTTTATTTTAAAGAAGCATACGGCATAGTTTATTGTTTTTCATTGGACTTCTGCCCTGGCAGAAGCGGGAAAACATTGGTCTTGCAGAAATGGGAACTAGTAACAGCCAACTTACCAATTTCATGGAGAAACTAAAACCAAAACTATTTCTCTCATTTTCTATCATGTTTTTATCCATCTACCCTCCAGATACCATTAAATATACAATCCTCGGCTGACATCAGGAATGAGTCCAGGTAGTATTATATTCTAAACCCTAAAAATTAAATAAATAAATAAATAAATAAATAAATAAATAAATAAAATATTCTAAACCCTGATTATATTATTTTGCTAAAATTGATGCTATGGGGTCCATGGAGTTTTGTGCTTCCTCAATCATATGGGTAAGCAAGTAGGACTGGCCTGCTATGGTCCAGTGTGTCCTATTGATTCTCAAGCTCCTTCAAAAAACCCAGTGGAAGACACTGTCGATTCCAGCTGTTCAAAGAAAACTCACTGACTTAAAATCCCAACTCAGTTGAAAATCAGCAAAATAAAACAGGATAGAGAGCTAACTTTTAGATTTTAGTTCTTTGGAAATTTAATTTAGAAGCAAATTTATTCCAGGCATTAATTTCTCCTCAGCAATTTAATAATTAGAGGGTGTTCTGGTTGTGAAAATTTGGGTCATGTTTCTACTGCTGCTGGCATTGTGTTATCTGGAACACTCTCTATTGTAATTTGACTGAACATATAACTCAGTGAATTATATAAATGAATACAATTTAGGATGGTGAAGAGAATAGAGAATACGTTTATAATACACCATAGTAAACACATTATTGAATGTAGACTTCTTTTCATCTGTTAAGATCATTCTGGGGCAAACTCTGAATTCCTCATCATGGTTCAAAGAGGGGAACAAGGAGTGGTGGATGGTGACAAGGTATGATATCACAAAGATGACTGGCCTTATAAACTATAGTTCTTTCCTGCACTCTAAGTTCTCCATAAGCTTGACTGTCAAGCTAAAGTGTCAAGAAATGGAAAGCTGTGGACTGTAAGAGAATCATTTTCCAACACTGATTACATTTCAGTTTCAAACCCTAACATGGGAACTTCCACCCTCTCCAATCTCCTCACTGCTCCCAAAGGAAGAAGGAATGACCCATATTGGCGAGAGCCTACCCCCTCTTGGGGACATTTAATATGACAAAAGGTCTTTGTGAACTTTCTCCTTTATAAAACTCCATCTTCCTTTGGTTACTGTGACTCCATTATCCTTAAATATTTCTCCTATATCTTTGTGCAATTCTTCACAGTATCTTCCACGAGCACCACTCCCTCCAGACATTCTGTTAGTAGGTTCTCCAGGGTAACATCTTTGGTGCTTTCAGAGTGATCTTTCTAAAATGCATAGAGACATGTCTCTCTTCAGCTTAACATCTTTCAATGGATTCCTTTAGCTCTCAGGATAAAATCTAAAGCTCGTTAGCTTAGTCTATAAAGCTCTTCATGATGGTTCCTGATGGTTTCTCGTAAATAAATGAGTAGGGACATCATCAAATTTACAGATTTGAAATACCACTTTTATAGCAATGTAGATGAACATAGTAGTTAGCCAGTACAAATATCTGCAAAGCAAGGAAGGAATAAGGATATGAGACCCTGACTGAGGAGGTATTGGAGAAAGTGAAAAGAAAGGGTGACTCAGAGATAGTTAGTGGGTAAATCTGCAGCAAGGGCAAATAATTAGAGGCAGATTGGAGGGGAGATAATATATACATTTTTTGTTTAGTTGATGGTGTCATTTTTCAAGAGAGAATCACAAGGAAGAACAGTTTTTTTTGTTTTTTTGTTTTAATTTTTTATTTATTTATGATAGTCATACAGAGAGAAAGAGAGAGAGGCAGAGACACAGGCAGAGGGAGAAGCAGGCTCCACGCACCGGGAGCCCGACGTGGGATTCGATCCCGGGTCTCCAGGATCACGCCCTGGGCCAAAGGCAGGTGCCAAACCGTTGCGCCACCCAGGGATCCCAGGAAGAACAGTTTTAAGGAAAAATTTTAAGTTCAGGTTTAGAAATAACGGTCTCAAACTTCCAACCACAACCCAATATTTGCTCCATCCATTTGAAATAATTTGTCTGAACACAACATTTTTACGTTTTCTCTGTATTTCACACCTACTCTGACATCCTTGAGTGCACCTCCCTCTTCTGTTCCTGATATCTTTTCATTCTTTGAAACTCATTTTAAGCATCCTCTCCTTAGGAAGTTTGCCACACTCCTTCTCTCAATCCATAAATTATAAATTATATCCACAAATTTATGCACCTATCCATCCATTAATCTACTTGATATTTAAGTATCTGGTTAAAAATTTATTAAATATTATTAAGTACCTACTATTTGTCATATACTGTCCCTGCTTTGTGCCCCCTGCTTCTAAAATAATATTTAACATATATTACACTGTAGTACCTGATTTAAAATATATCTGTTGCACACAGTATATGCTCTTTATATTTTTAAGATTTATTTATTTATTCATGAAAGACACAGAGAGAAGAGGCAGAGACACAGGCAGAGGGAAAAGCAGGCTCCATGCAGGGAGCCCAATGTGGGACTCGATCCCGGGACTCCAGGATCATGCCCTGGGCTAAAGGCAGGCGCTAAACCACTGAGCCACCCAGGGATCCCCAATATATGCTCTTTAAATGTAGATATCCTCTCTTATTTGATTCAATCTTCCTAGTACCAGCCTATTATCAGGCACATGGAGACTGTTTAGAAAATTATTGTGATGGAATGAATCCAAGAAACCTATTGATAAGTTAGTTGTTAAGCTGTGGGCAATAGTGCCTTTGTAAATCTGATCTCTGTAGATTCTGTTCTGAGAAAGACAAGAAAACTAAACATCAAATGTCAGGAATGAAATTTTGCACCAAGTTGAGTGAAGTAGGCATTAGTGGGACTGATAATTTAGCAAGCCTTGAAAGAACCAGAAGAGAAGCTGTTGCAACAGGGCACCTCTCAAGTCAAATTCATAAATGTTAAACAATTATCTGGAGGGCCTTTTATGCATCATTAAGAATGAAGTTCTCTGAACCAGGGCTGGATTCATAAAAGAGTAGAACTCAATGAAATACTGTATTATCATTAGTAGATCTTTATTGAATTGTGAATGAATCTTCCATTATGTCAAAATATATTGCAACTTTATTATAACTGCGATTCCATAACTTTCTCTGGCTGTTAAATATTACCATGTCTTAAAAATTCTTACAGAACTATTGTTTCAAAATCAAGTTATGATTTTCCCCATATCTTCCAGATATAAACAAGCAACATAAATATTCAACAAGTTGTCCAAGTTTATCCAACAAAGATCAAGATGTTTTTGTTATTATGATTTCTAAGTTTGTTTAAACTGACTTCAAATTTTATCTTTTATTTTTTTTATTTTTAATTTTTATTTATTTATGATAGTCACACAGAGAGAGAGAGAGAGGCAGAGACATAGGCAGAGGGAGAAGCAGGCTCCATGCACTGGGAGCCCGACGTGGGATTCGATCCCGGGTCTCCAGGATTGCGTCCTGGGCCAAAGGCAGGCGCCAAACCACTGCGCCACCCAGGGATCCCAAATTTTATCTTTTAATAGATACTTGTGCACTCACATTTGTTAACATTTCTTTCTAATAAATATTCTTTAAATATGTCTTGTTTGTTTTTACATATAATTATTGGAGAAGAGGTTAAACATTCTATATTTGAGAGCAGAGTGCCAAACACACTGTATTATAACACAAAGTAGTGACATTTACCTTTAAATAAGTTTAAATTAGACGTGTAAGTCAATAAAAATGTACATATGTGTTTAAAGGCCATAGGATTTTCACTAATCTAGTTCTCACTTAATTGATCACTTAAGGAATTTGAAGAGCTAAAGGTAAACAAGGAAAATTTATAGAATAGGGCTGATTGGTTATGAGAGGTCAAGAAACATTTCTAGCCTACTTAACTAGACAAATAGAGTAACTATTAATGAACAGGAAAATCAAGATGAGGAAAAAACAAATTAAAAATGAATGACTTTAGCTTTAAAGATACTGATTTAGATGTTATAGTGGGATATCAAAATGACAAAAAACATTTATACGTTACTTCGACATATGAGAGTAGAATTCAAGAAGGAGATAATGACTAAAAACACATAGGACAGTCCTTTATATAAGATAGAGATGTATGACATGGTAAAGAATTCAGAGAGTAGAAATGTAAAACAAAAAGAAGACAGAAGCAATCAATGGAGCAAGCAAAGCAGCAGCAGCAATGGAAACAATGCAGAAATGGAACGTAGCTAAAACAGCACTGGGATAGTGTGGAGTTCAGTCAACTGGATCTGGAGTTAGGTGTCATCCTACACTGGATGGCAACAACAGCTTAGTCTGGGGCATGGTTGTTCTAGAACATACCACCTTCCTCCCTGGAGTGCAAAATCACAATGAAGAGGTGACCCCTTTTGCTTCATAGCAAAAGGAGCACTGAAGTACTGCTCAGCCCCAAAACACTGCATCCCAAATAACCATACTGGCTGCAAAAAGAGTTTTTCTCCCCTAGAGGCTTCCCAATAACTGTCCTCTTCAAAAAGCATGAACCCCTCCCATTGCAAAAGTACATCTTCCAGCAACCACCAAACAAGAACCATCTTGCTTAATTTCTCTCCCCTTAAAGAACGAGGAGGGGGTGTATTAATCAGAATAGACTAGGCTGCTGTAACAACCCCCACATCTAAGTGGATTAACAAAACAGAAGTTTATTTATCTATCTTTCTCTCACAGTCTTTTATAGTTTGGGTGACTCTCCAGGACAAGTGTCTTTTCTGTAGTCACTCAGCATTCCAAGAAACTTTGATCTTATGACACTACTGTTCCAACATGTGGTCTGCCTGCTCGCCGCTGGAAAAATAAGAAGCTGGCAGGCTGCACAACGAACAGTGGCAGTTTTATCTTGCATCAACTTGTCCAATCTGAAACTATGTTTCTCGGATTCCTTTTCTCCTTTACGTTTCCCAGTTAGAGGTGATCCAGAGAAGATTAGAAAGGTAAAAATGAAAAAATGCTAGTGGGTATAACTGTAAAAGTCATCATGACGGAGATAGTGAGAGACAGATGCAGAGCTATCAGCAGATTCCTTCTCGTCCAGTCTCTCCACACTAAGAAATAAATGCAGAGGTGCAGAGGATCTTAGCTTCTTACTCACCCCTCGCTCCATGTCCCGACCACCAGCCTTTCTAATTAACAGTAAAACCCAGCTCAGCACCAGTCACAGAGGCAACAACCTTCCCTGGACTTCTCCAGCTGTCTTCTTTTACCATCCCACACTGGCAGGTGGACAGATCTGGCTTTATGTATTCCCTGACAAGCACTTATTTATCCACCTGTGCCAGTGCTTCAGAAGTACTGGTTTGTGATTATTCATTGATCTCCAAATCACCCTTCTATATTCTTATTTCTCCATCTGCTACAACTGTATAAATTCTTACCCCAAAATAAATCCCTTGTTCTACTTTCAGTAGTTACTTTCAGAATCACTTACAGTGGTTCTATGGTTCTACGTTCTTCCCTGACACTAATTGTTAAAATTATTGGGAACAAGAGTGGCTCCAGGGGAACAGAAGTTTAAGAAAGGGAACAAAGAGTTCGTTTTCTGACTAAATAGTAATGAAGGCACTAATGACTCTACTGACAGTGATAAAAAATAAAAACTGGTATTTTGCAACATGCAGTGGCAAAAATATCACTTGAATTAACATCAGTACTGAAAGGCCTAAGAGGGAAAGTTTTTGGTGATCAAGTATTTGCTTTTTGAGAAGGTTTTAATACAAATAAAAGTATAATGAATTAGTTATTTGTTCTAAGTGTACCAGAAAATTGAAGAAAAAAAAATGATGGGCTCAGGATGTTAAAATAATATCTCAAAGACAAGTAAAAACAAATAAGTAAGCAGTTTCTATCTGCCCTCCAAAGGCACCCTTATTGCTTTAATTGTATATCAAAATTTTAAAAATAAAAATCTTTAAAAAAAAGAAAATCTTAAAAAAATGTATACCAAGATTTCTGAACCCAAAATCTAATTCCCTAGGTATCTGAATTACAACCTCAATTGAATTCTCAATCTCATAGTAAAGGCATTAATTGAGAAAGAGTGAGATGCTAAAAAATACGGTAGGCAGATTCTGAAGAAGTAGAAGCCCTTGACTCCCTAGATTGTGCTGACCTTCCTTTGCCAGCGAAGGCAGCCCTTCTTAAATTTTTTTAAATTTTTATTTATTTATGATAGTCACACAGAGAGAGAGAGAGAGAGAGGCAGAGACATAGGCAGAGGGAGAAGCAGGCTCCATGCACCGGGAGCCTGACATGGGATTCGATCCCGGGTCTCCAGGATCGCATCCTGGGCCAAAGGCAGGCGCTAAACCGCTGCACCACCCAGGGATCCCTTTTTTTAAAAATTTTTTTTAATTTTTATAATATTTATGATAGTCACACACACACAGAGAGAGAGAGAGAGGCAGAGACATAGACAGAGGGAGAATTAATTATTTATTTAGAAGGCAGCCCTTCTCACCTTGTGCAAGTACGGAGATGGTGTCCTTTGAGGTAGTTATTTTTCAGGGATCTATGCTATCAAAACCAACTCTCCTTGCTTCTAGATCTCCAACCAGGCATAAGTTCTGCCAAGCTCTAAGTGGTCAGGTTCAAAATGAGTGGCATACCCACTCAAAGATCTGCAATATTTTTGTCATTTCTTTAATCATTAAAAACCTGAGTAGGGAGTAGGGATCCCTGGGTGGTTCAGCGGTTTAGCGCCTGCCTTCGGCCCAGGGTGTGATCCTGGAGTCCTGGATCGAGTCCCATGTCGGGCTCCTGCATGGAGCCTGCTTCTGCCTCTGCCTGTGTCTCTGCCTCTCTTTCTCTCTGTGTCTCTCATGAATAAATAAATAAAACCTTAAAAATAAAAACCTGAGTAAATATGTATGGCGATGACTTATTAGAGTGTTGAGCTGTAGTAGAAGGAATACTTTGATTGGGCTGAGTTTGTTGATATGGCAAAGAGACAAATGGAGCTCTCTTAACTTGCAAAGAGAAGATGAGTAAGACTATTGTTAACAGGCAGCAGAGCCAAAGCAATAATTAAAATGGTTTCAACAGGGATCTTTGGCATTTGACAATTTAGCATGGTACACCTAAAATGGAAAAACACTGGTCTTACTTAATTTATATAAGCAGAAATTACCTAGGAATGGCAAAAGGTTTCTGACTTGAATCATAATAACAGTCACAGCTGGACTTTTGTTTGCTGAGCAGTTTTTCATTACTGACATAATCTCTTTGCTAATAATCAGTCTATCCTATTGCTTCATGATTCATTCTTATAAAATTATACATTTCTATAAACAGGTATAGGTACACCAGCTTTCTCTTCATTTCTTTTCATTTCATTTGCATGGAACATCTTTCTTCCATCCCTTCACTTTAAGCCTGCATGTGTCCTTAGATATGAAGTTTCTTGTATGCAGCACATAGACCTTGGGGTTTTTTGTTGTTGTTTTATCCATTCAATCACCCTATGTCTTTTGATTGAAAAATCTTAGTCCATTTACATTTAAAGTAATTACTGACCAGTTTGTACTTAATGTCATTCTGTTTATTGTTTTCTGGCTATTTTTTGTAGTTCCTGTCTGTTCTTTTCTTCTGCTCTTGATTTTTTCCCTGTGCGTTGGTGATTTTCTTTAGTGTTACATTTAGATTCCTTTTTCATTGTCTTTTGTGTATTTTTGCTTTGTGGTTACTATGAGACTCACATATAACATCCTCTATATATAACAATCTCTTTTAAGTTGATAGCATCTTAAGTTTAAATCTATATCTTTACTTCCCACATAGGTTCTGCTTTTATATCATATTTTATATCTTTTTATTTTCTAAATTCCTTAACTAATTATAGTTAACTCTATTGCTTTTGTCTTTTAGTCTTCATATTAGCTTTTTAAGTGGTTAATTCCCTACCTTCACTATAATTTGAATTAACCAGTGAGGTTTCAACTTTTATATATTTTCTTGTTACTATTAGTGCCTTTTTTTTTCAAAGAAGTCTCACGTTTCTTGTAAAGCTAGTTTAGTAGTGATAAATCCCTTTAACTTTTGCTTGTCTAGAAAATTATTTATCTCTCCTTCAATTCTGAATAATAACCTTACCATGTAGAGTACTCTTGGTTGGAAATTTTATCCTTTCAGCACTTTAAATATATCATGCCACTCCCTTTTACACTGCCCTGTAAAGTTTCTGCTGAAAAATCGTTTTATTGTCTTATGGGGGCTCACTTCTATTTAACAAGTTGTTTTCTCCTGCTGCTTTTAATATTCTCTTTTTGTCTTTAACTTATAACATTTTAACTAAAATGTATCTTGGGGGCAGCCCAGGTGGCTCAGCGGTTTAGCACTGCTTTCAGCCCAGGGCATGATCCTGGAGACCCAGGATCAAGTCCTGTGTCAGGCTCCCTGCATGGAGCCTGCTTCTCCCTCTGCCTGTGTCTCTGCCTCTCTCTCTCTCTCTCTCTCTCTCTCATAAATAAATAAAAAGCTTTAAGAAATATAAATAAATAAATTAATTAATTAATAATAATAAATAAATAAATAAATAAATAAATAAATAAATAAAATGTATCTTGTTGTGAATTTCTTTGGATTCATCTTCTTTGGAACTCTCTGATTTTCTGCAACCTGGATGTCTGTTTCCTTCTCCAGATTAGGAAAGTCTTCAGTCATTATTTCTTCAAATAAATTTTCTATCCCTTTCTTTCTCTTCTCCCTCTGGGACCCATATAACGCGGATGTTATTCTGCTTGATGTCCCACATGTCCCTCAAACTGTTTTCACTTTTAAAATTCTTTTTTCTTTTTGTTGCTGTTTGAGTTCCACTGCCCTGTCTTCCAGATCACTAATTCATCTTCTACTTCATCTAGTATGCTTTTGAATCCCTCTATGTTCAGTTTGTGACTTCTGTTTGGTACTTCCTTTTATTTTCTTTCTCCTTGTTGTTTATTCATTCTTCTCCTGAGGTCAGTGTGTATCTTTATGACCATCACTTTGAATTCTTTATCAGATAAATTACTTATCTTCATATATTAAAGTCCTTTATTGAGTTTTGTCTTATTCTTTCATCTGGAACATATTTATCTCTCTCACTTTGCATAATTTTGTTTGTTTCCATGTATTAGGTGAAACAGTTACCTCTCCCAGTCTTGAAGGAGTGTCCTTGTATAAAAAATTAACAATCTTTCAGCCTTGCCCTAGCTTTTGGTTACTTCTCAGACCCTTCTGATCATCTGAGCAGCCTGATTTGTTCTTGACAGGTTCTAGTTGTTGGGGATTTGCCAAGACTTGTCAATGTTCCAAATGGAAGGATTTCAGACAGTGTCGAGTTTCAGGCTAATTGTAAGCCAGATCCTCAGGAAACAACTTTTAAGGTATGTAGTAAATACAATCTTATAGGTCCACAATTGTAATTCCTGCTGACTTCCAGACCAAGAGATCCAGAGGTGTCCACTGGGCTACAGTTATCAAAATTGTGACTTAAAATATGTGTATAAGTTCCTTTCAATAGGTATTAGTGAGGTATGGGAGGCTAAGGGAGGGCACTAATATGTTGTCCCTCTGCCCATATTCCCTGGGGGGGCTTCTGTAGCCTCTGTATGTGTGGTAAATGTGAAGGCTGAAACTCTAAAACAAGGAAACAGGCCTTTGTTTCTACATGAATACTGGAGATGTGTTTCATTCAGACTACAGTTTGTGGAGTGCACTGGGCATGGGTGCCTGCCAAGGATTCTCTCTCAGATTGTTTCAGACCTGTGGGGCCCAGAATACAATTCCCACTGGCACTAGAGCCATGCACTCAAAGGACATCCATGGTGTGGGCTATGCATACCTGCCAGCTGTGGTGGAGTAGACTGTTCTTCTATCATCTGTGGACAGGGTGCTTGGTCAGCCCAGCTGGGGTAGAGCAAACTGCAGCTTCAGCACAGGGAGCTGGGAACTTGGCCAGCCTGATTGCAGTGGTATGAATGACACAATTATTGAGTAATCCAAAAGGCCGCCAGCTTTGAGTAGGGTTCAAACAAGAGAAGGGATGTCCAAAAAAAATCCAAGATTCCATGTAAGTAATTCTGCTACTTAGGCCATATAATACACCAGATCCAATGGTTCTTGAAGTGTTTGTGGCAGTAGGAATGCTGAATGAGGCCACTGTAAAGCCAATAAATATAAAAAACAGTACACAACTTTAAGATCTTGGAACTAAGCTCTGCCATCCTTTGCAGATATCTACTCTTTTTTTTGAGAAATAGCTTCTGACTTTTATTGGGTCCTAAAAGAGAACAGATGCTTAACAACAGGCCACCAGGTTATCCTGAAAATTAAATTGACTATTAAGAACTGATTGTTGACTTACCACCAAGTTATGGGAGTGGGTGGCCCTGAGGGCAGTCATGAAGGAAAAACCCTAGCAGGTACAATTCTGAGGAAGGCACCTGTTTTTTTCTTTTTCCTAGAATGAGAAATGTTCTATAGGTATAGATCTATGATCATTCTTAGACAAGGGCTGATAATTTGTTTGCTAGTCAGAAACTTGGAAGAAACATGATTGGATTTGGTGAAAAGAACTTCTGGGGAAGAAGCATATAGACGGACCTCTGAAAATGAGCATAGAGTATGAAGATACTTGTGTGACATGCCTATGCCCACTAAAGAGGGACTCCAGCAGAAGAAATTCTAATAATCAGGTGCACAAAAGTACTCATTCTATAGATGCCAGTCAGGCTCCTTCTTCCTTAGCTATTCCTGACTTTGCTCCATTGGTTCATGATTAAAGTGGTCATAGTGGTAAAGATGAAAGTTTATTCATGAGTTTAGCAACATGGACTTCCACTTACACAGGCCACTCCATTAAAAACTACTGCCAAGTACTGGACCTGAGAATAGCAGAGAATAACACTGAGTTCCAACACGGTACACTATTCCCCAGGAAACCAGCCACCTCACGGTAAGTTGACTATTTTGAACCATTTCCTTCATGGCAGAGGCATAGATCTTTTCTCACTCAAGAAGATAATTATCCTGGGGATCCCTGGGTAGCTCAGTGGTGTAGCACCTGCTTTCAGCCCAGGGCATGATCCTGGAGACCCAGGATCGGGTCCCACATCGGGCTCCCTGCATGAAGCCTGCTTCTCCCTCTGCCTATGTCTCTGCCTCCCTCTCTCTGTCTCTCATGAATAAATAAATAAATAAATAAATCTTTAAAAAAAAGAAGATAATTATTCTGGACACACATATGCCATCCTCGACCACAAGGCTTCAGCCAAAACCACAATTGGTGAATTTATAAAGCCTTATGTATTAGCATGGTATTCCACACAACATTGCTTCCGTCCAAGAAACATATTTTACACTAATTAAAAGCAGCAATTTTTCACTAAAGTCTCTGATCTTACCCTGTTTCCTGGAATCAGTGGAAAGGCTCTGATACAGAGTCAACGGGATAT
The DNA here is from genome assembly GCF_053574225.1 of Canis aureus. NCBI lineage: Eukaryota > Metazoa > Chordata > Mammalia > Carnivora > Canidae > Canis > Canis aureus. The sequence continues at coordinate 7,248,616 of NC_135644.1, forward strand.
TCACACTTTGTAGGGTTGGAGTCATGTCCTTCAGCATGTAGTATATGCTCTGGACCAATATGTGATGCTAGGCAAGATTCACTGGTTGCAGAAATAAGGAATGGAAGATGGAATAGCCCTTCCATTACTCCTAATGATCCACTAGCAAAATTTTTGCTTCCTTCCCCCATACATTTGAGATCTGCTAGCTTAGAGATCTTCATTCCAAAGAAAGGAAAGCTTCTAACGGGGGATGAAGCAACAGTTCAAAAAAAACTGAAGGTGAGACTGCCACCTGGCCACTCCTCATGACAGTGAATCAGCAATCAGAGAAGGAAGTAACTCTACTGGGTAAAATGATTTATTCTGAACACTGAGAGAAAATCGTGTGTTTGGCAGAATTCTAAGCTAGCTCCCAAACTTCCCACTTACTAGTGCACAGGCCACTATAACTCCCTCCCCTGGATGTAGGCAAAACCCACAAATATGATTGGATAGGCCTTCCCTTGATTAGGTCACATTACATAAGAATCAGCTGCAGCAGACTGCAATAACATTCTCCCGCTGGAGCTGAAGACATAGCTGTCATGCTGTTAGATAGGACAGTCTCCTGTCTAGGACCAACGAGCACCCTGCAGGAGCTGAGAGTGATCCTCTCTCCCCCTCAGTCAACCAATGGGACCTTGGTCCTAAAACCACAAGGAACTAAGGTCAGCCAATAGTCTGAGTGAACTTAGAAGAGAGCCCCGAATTCAAATGAGGTCACAGCCCCAGCAACAACTGGGTTACAGCCTGGTGAGACTATGGGCAGAGCACCTGGCTAACTTGAACCTAAACTTCTGACCCACAGAAACTGGGAGATAATAAATGGGTGTTGTTTTAAATTGCTAATTTACGGTAACTTGGTACACAGCAATAAAGAAACGAATACAGTTGTATTGCTTCTACACAACAAGGTAGGGAGGCAGGTGTTTATAACACAGGACACCTCTCAGGACTCACATATTCTTACAATAAAAAAAAATTCATGGAACACTACAAAGAATTTAAAATAACGGAACTACTAATGGCACAGAGCCCTCAGAAATCCAGGTTTGGGACACCCCACCAGTCAAGAGACCATGATCAGCTACATTGCTTGCTGAGGGCAAAAAGGAATATGGAACAGATACTAGAAAAAAACAAGTTCTAAATGCCAGCTACAACCATGTGACTATTCATAAACATGAAGACTACAGTAGTTATGAGTATTTCCTCCTTTCTTCGATGTACTTATGTGCATATGTGTGTATCCATATATCTAGACAGGTGGATAGATGGATGGATAGATAGATATTAATCTTTTTCTTTATAACTATCCTCTTTCCTGTTCTCCTACTATTTAACATAATATGTGTTACAGTGATTAGCTAATGTGTCAGTATTTTTTTAAAGATTTTATTTATTCATGATAGACATATATTGAGAGAGAGAAAGAGAGAGAGGCAGAGACACAGGCAGAGGGAGAAGCAGGTTCCATGCCAGGAGCCCGACGCGGGACTCGATCCTGGGACTCCAGGACCGCGCCCTGGGCTGAAGGCAGGCGCCAAACCACCGAGCCACCCAGGGATCCTCTATGTCAGTATTTAAATGGGAGATTTCAGAAAGGGAATGTGACCACTAGAAAATATATGTACAATACCCAAAGACAGATGAAATGACTATAGAATGTTGTGTCCTCTTTTGAGGGAGGACACAGTGTTAGCATGTTTTCAATTTCATGTAGATGCATCATGGTAGGTAGAATCACAATTTAAGTATTAGACATAAATGTGGTTTGCTGTTGTTTCCTACTTTATCTAGTTGGCTAATCTGGAGCTGTGTTTTCCAGAATCCTCTTCCCCTGGATGGTTCTCATTTAAAGGTGATCCAGAGAAGTAATCAATAGGATTTGGAAATCAGAGGTGAAGTAGCCACCAATGATTTCTGAAGGTCATCCAAGTTGAAGGCAGGGAGAAACATAAAAACCTTCCAAAAGATTTCAGCTTGTCTTTGATCTTCTTGATGTTGAGAGACAGAAACAAATATACTCCTAGATTCAGCCTGTTTTTACTCTTCCCTACTCCGAATTCAGTCCCACCTCCAAATTGCTAAGTCTGCTAATGGACAGGAACCCCTAATTATTACCAAACATAGAAACAGTAACCTTCGACAGATTTTTCTACCAGTTTGCCTTTATAGTCTTACTCTAGGAGCTGCACATGTATAACTAAATCACTAATACAAAATCAAATTTTAAAAAAGAATGTCTCACTTATATAGAGGAATGTCTTGGCTGAATCTAAATAGCTTCACAAATTCCCTGGCAAGCTAACTTGTTGATCCACCCCAGCACATCAGAGGGGCTGGTTAATGCCTCTGTTCTCCAGTTTCCCTTACAATTTTTGCATGGTCTTATTCCTATCATAAATCCTTACTCCACAGAGTGTTCTGCTTCCCTGACTGATACAGGAACTTTTTACATCTGCAGCCACAATGGGATAGATCATGGGTCAGTGCTCTTATCTCCAAAGAGGCTGGAAAAGACTGGGTAGTTGACAAGTGAGCAATAGTGATGTCAACTATTTGTTTCTTTTTCATTTTTAAATGCTAATTTTGTAATTTTTTAATATTTAATTTACTTGTCAGAGAGAGAGAGAGAGAAAACACAGCAGGGGGAGTGGCAGAGGGAGAGGGAGAAGCAGGCTTCCCACTGAACAGGGACCCTGGGATCATGACCTAAGCTGAAGACAGATGCTTAACTGACTGAGCCACCTAAGTGCCCCTAATTTTGTATTTTAAAGAAAAGTAATAGCCATCTGCTAATTATTTTTAAAACTGCCAGAAATATAAAAGTTCTATCTTACAAACATCAAATTGCTCCCTTTATCACCTCCCTATAATCCCACTTTAAGGGAGCTCTTTCTTTTGTTCACAAGGTCCAAACAAAAGTTTGGATTGAATATAATACACTCCTCTACAGAGTTCATTTACTTTCTATTTCTCTAACTGGTCAGAGGAGAACACATACTGAAAAGGTGAGTAAAGGGCCATAAATGTCTTTTAGAAGAACAGGTCAGCATCCTCGTTAACAACAACAAAAAAAAGAACAAAAGTAAAAACTAGGGCTAGATGGTAAGGAAAAGGCAAAAAGCAACCTGCTATAAAGGCAAAACAGTGGATAAAGGAGGAGATGAGACAGCAACCTGAGACAGCAATAAAATCCTTAGAAGATAATCCTGAGATAGGGAGGATCTGAAAAGACTCATAAAAATGATGTTGGTAAACCAAAACTAACAAAGAAGAAAAAACAGCCAAGGTTTCAATGACCAGAAAATACAGAAGACTAGAATAAAGAAAATAAGAAGGTACTTTAAAAATGATATATCCCATTTCCCTTCCCAATAGAGAAAGGGATAAGAGCAGGAGCACCGATGCCAAAAAGTTCCAACAGAGAAAGGAGTACAACTCTCCTCTCCATCTCTTTTTCTTTCTTTCTCTCCCCACCCCAACACACACTCACCTACAATGAAAAGATTTTTTTATGACCATGGTAATTAAATCATTAACACAAAATCAAACTTTAAAAAGTAACATTTTACTTATAAAGAGGCATGTCCTGGCTAAATCTAAATTAAGATTAGAAGTGTGAAACCAGCGAAGATTAGAAGTGTGAAGCCAGCGAAGATTCTCCTGCCCCCTGCCACCACCATTCCCTAACTCGCTAACACAAACAGAGATACAGAGACAGACTGAAAAAGAGAGAGAGTGTGTATGAGTGAGAGAGAGAGGGAATGCTTGAGCAATATACATGAAGTAGAAAGTGACCTGTACAAAGGAATTGGGACATGAAGCAAGGGGTATTACAAGTAGTACAGTATCTCAATACATTAGTTGGGAAATTATTATATAAACCTATCATTAATTTGATTTACTTTAACTATAACCACCAAACTGTGATTTCTAAAACAAAACAAAAAGACATAATTAGAAACAACATTAAAGTACAATCTAGTCTTCTGTGGCTACTCTAGAATCTCACAGATGAACAGTCTATTGACAAGTTTCAAAGAAAACCATGAAACTTGGCTTATATCTGAAGCTATGTTACCAAAAAATTGATGCATAGTTGTTGCAGGAAATATGATGTAATACAGTACATCAATTTAACTTCTGGTCCTTAAAATCTCCATAAGATCAGTCACACTATTTCCTGGTGGTATCATTATCATCATCATCATCATCATAACTGATATTACTAAGAGCTTACTTGGTGTTAGACACTTTCCTAAGTACTGTATTTATCTCATGTAATCCTCGAAACCCTAGAAGAGAAGGACTATTATTAGTTCCACTTCACAGATAAGAAAATGGACTTGAGATACTAAGTGATTTACTTAAGATCACACAGTGAAAAAGGAAACCGAGTACTTAAATCCACAGCTCTTTGACATGTAATCCCATGTTCTTGACCACTTATCTATGCCACCTTCTTCCATCCATAGACTCCCAGAAATGTTCATCCAGCTATAAACATTATGCATAAACCAGCAAATTCATTTTCCTATAGATTTTATTGAAATGCAAAATCTTTTACGAAATTCTACATTTTAAAAATGATTATTTTCGTTATCTTCTTGGCCTTACTGCCTTTTAAGAAGACAGTCTCTGCAAAGTCTGGGTTTAATTTAAATTCAACTCAGGTTCAAAAGGTTTGCCACTCTCCAGAGTACTACCATTTCTGGTGTGGAATTGCTGACCTAGTTCTAAGTAAGGGATAAATTCACATAGCTTAAATGTAATCTTTAGGGAAAGAGTTGAGTTATTGTTCATGTCCCATTTATATAGAATGCTGACCTTTCGATATAATCCATTTCTTATTGTAAGTATTTAAAGAATAAAAATAATTGTGCTTATACTTTACCATCAATGATCTATGCTACTTTGACCTTGGTTTTTAGATCTTATTGTCCGAATACCCAACTTGGGTTCATTCTTAGGAAATATGACAATCTTTTATGTTGTGTAAAGTAAAATATAACATACTTAATCCTAAATACTTTAATCTGAGAGGTAAAATGGGTAGATCAAAAACAGCTATCTCTACTTCGTTAAGTCTGATAAAGAGGAGAAAACTCATTAATTAACTATATGATGTTAAACAGACAGTTATTACTGATTATTATACTGATGGTTTATAGACATTGATTTTGACTCATAATAAAGTGTCAGAAACACTAAAAAAATCTACTGATTAGAGATAAAAAATTATAACCTATAACACAAACTTCAAAATGAGAACATGCCTCTAGGCTTCTTGTTTTATTGTATTTACAAAGAAAATTTACTGAAAGGAACATTATAGAATTTAGAAATTGTTACAAAATATGGTATGAAACTCCAAAAGATAAACGCTAACTAGCAAAGAAAACAATCAGAGTTGTAGTTACAGTAATCTCAATTTGGTGTAAATTAAAAACAATGACACACAATATGATTAAGTAAGAGCCACAGATTACATAAAAGAAATAGATACATCAAGAAAATTATTAAGGAAACAATGTAAAAACCTACATTTTAGTAAGGATATATTTAATTGCAAGGAATAGAAATCCTCTATATCTAGCTTAATAAAAACAGAGTTTAACATAAAGGTAAAGATGCAAGTTTCAAGGGCCTTCAAAGAAAGGAAATGAAGAACTAGACCATAGGGATCTCAGAAATGGGACTGGAAGCAGGAACTAAGACATACCTCTATTTCTCAGAGATTACCCATGTCTCCACTCTTCCTCTCATCAGCTTCCTAGCCTGGCAACACATTAACATGGCAACACCATGCCCAGCTCTCACCTCTGCTGTTATTTTAAGTGTCTGCTATTATCAGATGGGCACAATTCCCAGATACCTCAGCTGTGGGTTAATAGCCCCTGGGTTGGGTCTTCATCTCAAATCACATCAGCTGTGGCATGGACCCAAATGAAAGACAATTGTGATAAAGAGAAACTTCAATAGGAGAAAAAAACCAACAGGTCGTATACCTAATTCTACCTACAAGAGAAATAACAGAAAAAAAAATTCAAGCATTAGCCTATATATTTAAAGTTCTAATGAGAAAAAGAGAAAAAATTTATGGTGGCATATGGGCCTGCCCCAAAACAAAACAAAACAAAAACAAAAAGGGATTCTTGAAATAATTTAGTTGGTCTATTTTTTTCTCCTATTTTTAACATAAGTAAAACAACTTCATTTTTAAATTACCTAAGTCAAAAATAAATGCTTAACAATGCTTTTGGTTTGGTTTTTGAACTCAACAAAAGCTGTCATAATAACATAACTCGACAGCTTCCACATAACCATTTTCAAATGGACAGGACTCTTGGATAACACGTAGATATAATGAACACAGAATTTAGGCCACTGTTTTCAAAGCTACTTAAATGGTATCCTTCCAATAAGATAACTATTGTGGTTCAAGAAAAAAAAAAAAACTTAAGAGTTTAATGCAACTTATTTTAAATTGTGTTTTGTTAGATGGACTCAAAATAATAGTTGTTAATTAAAAATCAAAAATTTCTAGTATCTTCTAAGTATGCCTTTTAGGTATATATTTAATATTCAACTATCAAAACATGCATATAATATTATGTAAAGTACCTCACAAAGTAATAAGAACATGTCATAGACTACTACTCTTTCATTCATTGTAGAAATAGTTCTTAGTCAATTTTTTTTTTTTTGCTTAGAATCTATAAATTGCTTTCTATTTTCTATGGAATTCTTGGTAGTGTGCTTTCCACAAATGAGGCTTTTTAAATTCACTGGCTGATTTTAATTTGTAGTGGTCTATCTTTCCTTTATCTACAATTCCATAAGTTTTATTGAGTGCCCACTTTGTGAAAAGCACCGTACTTAGTGATGCAATTAGGTTTTAGACTGGCTTTAATCAGTGATTAAACTTCCACTTTACTCTTTTTTTCTGCAATTCCCTAACAAATGAAGAAATACATACACGAACTGTTAAGTCCTTAGATAATTGAAGATTGATTACATTTCCTAATAATTTACCCACTTTAATTGGTTCTGCTTTGCTTCTATATTCTCTTTATTGCAGGATTCCTCCCTTAGCAATTTTTCTCTGTGCATCTTGAAATGACAAGTTAATGTCAAGGTAAAAGAAAAAAAAACCCCAAAACTAACATTTTTGTACATAATTAATCACTGGAGTCATCTTGAATTGATCTTTCTTTAAATGGAATTAATTATAGAAATTTGGACATCTTTTATTTCCAAATTTTGTGAAGCTGAATTTACACTATTTTAGTTCAGAAATGTTTCTGTGGATAGAAACACCATCAAGTAATATTTAGCCAATAGTGCAGAGCAGTTGGTGGCTTTCAAGTTCTGTACATCACTGCTCTATGTATAGTATAAAAAGAATTACAAATTTATCATCTATCTGGAATTTATGTCTTAGCTTTCTTCCAAGTAGCTAGCAATAAAAGCCCCCACTTCCAAACTCCCTCTTGCAATATTAAAAAGTATTATTCAAGTATTAGCCACATTTCAAAAACTTTTTCCACAATGGCTAAAAATGAAGCCCAGTTACAGCACATTAATAAAACATTACTGTCAGGACACCTAGGTGGCTTAGTGGTTAAGCACCTGCCTTTGGCTCAGGTCATGATCCCTGGGTCCTGGGATCAAGTCCCATATCAGGCTCCCTGCAGGGAGCCTGCTTCTCCCTCTGCCTATGTCTCTGCCTCTCTCTCTGTGTGTCTCTCATGAATAAATAAATAAACAAAATCTTTAAAAAAAATAAAACATTACTGTCTACAATTTTACATAATAAGAGGTAAAAGCAGCACTATGAGGACTGGTGAATTAAGGACAGAGTATATATGTCCAGAACAAGAAACTATGAACTAAAATTCTAAAGTAAACTTAGGGAATTGGGAGGAGAAGAAACACCAGTTGCTAAGGCCAAAGCAAGAGCTAAGTATAAACAGGTGGAGACCATTACATACCAAGTAATAAATCCAAAATCAAAACCAAAGGGAGAGGTCAGAGGTCACATCTTTGGCAAAGGTTGATAACAATTCTTCAAAACTAAGGTTGGTGGTGGAATCAGAGGCATAAAGGGAAAATGGGACAGGTCCTCAGGGTAAAATAGGAAAGGAATAAAATAAAAAAATACTATATCCCAAAAGTTAAAGGCCTAGGAGGTAACAAGAGAGCAAGAAGTAACAATACTCTATAGCAGTAATGTTCAATAGAACTTTGTACAGTAATGGAGTGTACTACCCTCCACCATCCCATATGGTGGCCTATCCATGGGTGACTTGTGAGCATTGTGAGCAATATGACAGGTATAACTCAGGAAATGAATTCTAAAATTTTATTTAAATTTAATTAGCTTAAATTTAAATAACCATTTATTTACTATTCTGGACAGTGTACTCCTATGGAGCATAAATATGATTGGCTCTAAGTCACATGGATTGTTTTATTACCACGTGCCCTCCTTCAAGGGTCCTATAATATTGTCATACTTCCACCAATTAAAAAATGCAGCTCCCTTCACCCAGCATTCATTTTTTTCCTTTTCCCCATCACAGCTATATCCAACCAGGGTAAGACTTAGATTTCTTGAGGGCGCGTTATAGCAGAATATTGGGTTGGTAGGCATAAAGTTCCTAAACTCTAGAGATGTCTGCTGTGCACTTCCCAATGTGCATTTCCCAGTTAATCCATTGCCAAGAGATACCACTTACAGCAGTCACATTGTGGGGACAGGCATGAAGGTGGTGTTCCTCATGGGTTTGCCCCTGAAAAGGAGAAATGAGAAGAGAATTGGGAATATTTAGAGGAATGGTGGGAATGGGAAATGGAAAGAAACAGACAAGAGACATTTATAAAGAATCATTCAGGAACATTTTGCTAGACTTCCAAAGTTTCTGACAGTTAATGGCATATTTACATTATAAAAGCACTTGAAGGACGGTGCCCTAAAAAAGAGCCTGGGCTCTGCAGACCTTAGTAAACTGAATGTTGATAAGATCCTGCTTTTTTTCATCCTGACGACTGTGATAAGATTATAGATATGATGATCCTGCTCTCTGAAGGTCTCAGAGGGCTCGAACTTCAAGTTCAGAGTAAGAAGAGATGTCTGAACTATATGAATAAAAGAAATAGTATCCCTGCAATTTCTAGGTTAGGTGTGGCGGGAAGTATAGAAGTTGGCTCACGTTCCACACAGTGAATACAGCACTAATTACAAATAGTTTGGGGACACCAGGAGGACATCATCTGTGATAACTAGTCCCTGATGTATTCTTCTAGAACAGTGACTGCCACACAGCTGACGCTCAGTAAGTATGAGTTGAATGCCTAACCATGGCTATCTCAGCGTCGACTATCCATTTTTTTCTGAAAATGATACTGGATGTAAATGTCACCATCCATGTGGCCCATCTGCTATGTGTTTCTGAGTCTCACATTTTAGCTATCAAAAGTAGAGCAGACTTCTGCTTCCAAGAACATAAAGTAGACATACTTCTCCCTATTCCCTCTTGCTAAGTACAACTAAAACCACTGGACTTCATATATAAAATGCATAAAAAGCCTCTGAAATTTGAAGAGAAGAAGGCTGACCAGCTTGGTACCTCGGGACCCAAAGAATGACAAAGTGATAAACTCTCTGATTTTTCTTTTGCCTCATATATCTCTGAGTTGGAGCTGAAGAAGTTGGCAACCTGAAAATGCCAATGGGTACAAAAAAGCCCCAACAAAAGCCTCCTCTCTCAGCCAATTAGACCAAAAAAAGGCCAGTCTAGCAAGACAGTTAACTTTTAGACAATAACTGTTCTATTCTAGACAAACAACACAGTAAAAACTATGGTTTCACTTCTGTATCCACAACAGCGAAAGCTGAGAGGGTATCTAGACTTCCAACTCTACAAGGCTGAAACAAAATATTCCCAAACCTCTATCAAAGTGATATCAGAGAAAGCCAAATAGAGAACTGTGACTGTCATCTCCACCAGCAGTGTAGGTGGAGATTGTATGAGAACTTCTACCTCTGCCTAGAAATAATTAGTACCTTTCCAATTCCCTGCTGAGGTGATGTAGGTAGAGAATTAGGATGTTTGCCATTGCCCAATGGTATCAGGGCAATATCTTACTGCACGCCAGTGGAGACCACCTGGAAAACTAGAACTTCCATGTCCACCTCCAGTGTCAATGCAGACAAAATGGAGAACTTGGACTTCTACCTCCACCTGGTAGCAATGAAGCAGTGTCCTCTCCCTTCCCATGCCAGAACAATATGAGAGAAAGCCAGCTAAAACATGTTTAAATGAGATTTAGAGTATCGTAATATGAAACTAGCTCAAACTCTAGAGAGATTGACAAAGGAAAAAAGAGACAAGACACAAATTACTGATACAGGAACGAAACAAGGAATGTCACTACCGACTGGACATACATCAAAATGATAATAAGCACATACTACAACCAACTCATCACATAAATTTGGCAACTTAGATGAAATGGACCAATACCTTGAAAAACACAAACTACTACAACCTATCCATCCATGAAATAGGTCATTAAATGATTCTGCTATATTAAGGAGATCTAATTTGCAATTTTAAAACTAACAAAAAAGAAATTTCCAGACCATTAGTTTCATAGACTTTGGCCAAATATTTAAAGAAAAACTAACACCACTTGTACAATATCTCTTCCAGGAAATAGAAGAGGAATAAACACTTCTCAACTCATTTTATGAAGCTAATATAACAGCTAGAGAAAAATAGTACAAAAGAAGGAAAGATGGATGGAGGGAGGGAGGGAAGAAGAAAACTATAGACTAAGATTTCTCAAAAATATAGACATAAATATTCTTAACAAAATTTTAACAAATAGAATTCTGCAATATATAAAAAGAATTATATACCATGACAAAGTGGAGTTTATTGCAGGATTGCAAGGGTAGTTCAATTTTCAAAAATCAATGTAATGCACCATGCTAACAGGCTAACAAATAAAGATCACATGATCATATTAACCGATGTTTTAAAGGCATCTGATATAATTCAACACTCATTCAAAATTTGAAACTCTCAGAAAAATTAGGAATAGAAAATAATTTCCTCAATATGATAAAGATCTACAGAAACCTACAGCTAACATTATACTTCACTGTGAAAGACTGAATGTTTCCCCCACAAGACTGGGAACAAGGTAAGGAAGTCTGCTCTTACAACTCCTACTCAACATAGTGCTTGAAGTTCTATCCAGTGCAAAGAAAGAGGGAGAGAGAGAGGGGAGGAGGAAGGAAGGAAGAAGAAAGGGAGAAAGAGAAAAAGAGAGAAGAAATCAACTTTGGTCTAAGTCTCATGCTTTATAAAACAAATTAACTCAAAAAAGATCATGGATTTAAATGTAAAATATAAAATGATAAAATTTTTAAAACCCTTGGAGAATACCTTTATGATCTAGGGCTATGCAAACAGTTTCTTAGACTTGACACCAAAAGCATGATCCATCAAAGGAAATTTTATAAATTAAACTTCATCAAATTTTAAAATTTCTGCTCTGCAAAAGACCCTGAGAAAAGGATAAAAAGCAGGCTACAGAGTGGGAGAAAATATGTGCAAATTCTTATCCAGGACTAGAATCTAGAATATATTTTTTAAAAACTCAAAATTCAACATTAAATAAAAAAAAACAATCCAACTGGAGAACATGCAAAAGACATTTCACCAAGACACACACATATATAGTCAGATGTCAATAAACACAAGAGAAGATACTCAAACACCATTAGCCATTAGAGGCATGCAAATTAGAACCACAATGAAGTACCACTCCATACATATCAAAAATAACTAAAATAAACAATATTGGCAACACCAAATACACTACCTGGATCACTCATACTTTGCTGGTGACAATGTAAAATGGTACAACCACTCTAGCAAAGACTTGGGCAGTTTCTTAAAAACTAAATATTCTACAACCAGGCTAGCCAACTATTGCAATCCCAGACATTTTTCCCAGAGAAATAAAGTTACATTCACAGAAAAACCTGCACACAAATATTTATAACAACTTTATTCATAATGGTCAAAAACTGGAAACCGCCCATTAAAGCATCCTTCAGTGGTGAATGATTGGAGACTGAGAGAGCCATGCCATGCAATACTACTCAGCAATAACAAGAAGGAACTAGTGACACACAACAACTTAAATGAATTTGCAGAGAGTCATGCTGAGTAAAAAAATTCAGTCCTAAAATGTTATGTATGATTCTCTACATATCAATCTTGAATCACAAAATTATAGAAATGGATAACAGAGATTGACACAGTTGGAGTGGAAGTAGGTGTGGGTATAATTGTAAAAGGGCAACATGAGGCATCCTTGTGGTGATGGAAAGGTTCTGTGTCTTGAGAGTATCAATGCTAATATCCTGGTTTTGATATTGTACCATTGTTTTACATGATATTACCATTGGGGGACACTGAGTAATGGTACATTGGGTTGTTCTGTATTAAATTTTACAACTCCATGTGAATCTACAATCAATTCAAAATTTAAAAATCCACAAAACTTAAAAAAGTAAAACAAAATAGAGTTTGGGATCAAGTCATGTTCAGAATCAGGGTGAAAAATAAGTAGCACTCTTGAAATAGTATTATTTGATAGCTCTATGTATCTCAAGGTGCATATGAAGGAGGAAGAAAAAACACTTTTCTTTAAAGGATAAAACTAAAAAAGAATTATAAGAGTTAGAAGAATATAGGCTCAATTAGGGAATGAGCTTTTCAGTAGTAAACTAAGGGGTGTCCAACACTGTAATAGGTTGCCTAGAGAAGAAGTGAACTTCAATGCAATGCATTTGAGTAGAAGAATGTTACAAATGTCATGAGTGCAGTGGGTGGAGGATGGGCCTCATCAGGGAATCACAAATTCAAATGCCAAGAGGGAGCTGGCTAGGTATTAAACAGGAACTACTAACGCATGCTGGGAGAAAAAATAAAGAGCAGAAGGAGCAGTGGAGCTGTGGAAAACTGGGGAAGCCACCTGCCACTGAGCTGTGGGACACTCAGTGTGGGACACCGTTGCCTTGTGAGACTGCAGACCCAAAGGAGATCTTCAGGTGTTTCAGGAGACACTGGAAATCTGGCTTTTTTTAAGTCTGTCAAATAGTATAACTGAAGATATTCCTGGTCAAAATGGGGTGAGTTGGGATATGTCCTACCCTTGAAGGACTTAGAATGAGGGCTGCCACAAGCTCCTAACCTCTCGGTGGGTCTTTCCCTTTGGATTTTCCAGCACCATTAATATTTCCCCAGGAGTCTCTCCAACAGGCAGTGATTGACATTATACAGGCACTGTTTTGAATTTCAAAATGAAATTTAAAAAAAACAATCAGACACACTTTCCCTGTGTTCCTGGCATTTTATATAACTGTGGCCTTGGGAAGGCTTTGCACTGTAGGGCAGCTTAGATGTGACTTATCAACACATAGAGGAGGCAAATGGCCCATACTCATCCCTTTGTTTCATCTCAAGTAGATAGATGTTCTGGCTTCAGTTAGGGTCTACAATGCCTATACTGGGGTCCTATGGCAGAAGAGGGGTTTCTACAAATCAGGAAGAGTAACTGAAAACATGGCAGGGGGCATCTGATAACATAGAGAAGAAATAATAAATCCCCAGGTGTCTTCAACTTTCCACTTACCCATCAGACTGATATTTTAAGCTGTGAAAATAATCTTGTATTTAAAGAACATAAAATTACCAGAATATAGACAATTTTATACTAGGGAGAAAACCACGCACGCGCACACACACACACACACACACACACACACACACACACACAAAGGGGTCTTTTGCCCATCAAATACAATGAAAAAATTTGAAGAACCACCCATAAGGACTTTGACGATCAAACGGATAAAGATCAGCACAACTGGCGTGTAAAGAAACTTCATCAAAAAACTGCATTTAAGAATGTTTAGTTTCACACAAAGAGTTTGAGAATCAAAACCCAGTTTCAGAAATGCCCGTATGCCAGGAGTTAAAAGGTGTTAAGCTGTTAAAGTTAACACTGTTGATGGGCATCATGCCCCGGGCAAAGGTCCACACTGTTCAAGTCAGCGAGGTTTTCACTTCGCTGTTTCCTGAATGGGTTGAGTCATTCTGCTTTCCATCCCAGGAAACTTTATTTCTTTGCCTCTGTCAATTCCCTCCACACGTTGTGCATTCCTTTCCCTACTGTTGCTCCAAATGTGACCCATTCCTTTCTTCCTTATCCACTAATGCGGTATATGTTATTTGAGCTTCATGAATGCATTTTTTTTTCATAGAAAGAAAAGAAAAGACAAAAAAAAAAAATCCATGTCCTACTGGGTATATCAGCTTCAAAAATCAGTTCTTAGGACACAAGCTGCATTGGGAATGGCTGACCAGAATTGTGGGCATGACAGTACGTAAACTTCAATACCAGAACAGTCTTCTTAGATCCTGAAATGTCACAGAGCAGCACAAAGAAGAGAGACGTGCTCTCTGCTATTTCATGTCACCTTTAGTCCTAAAAAAAAAATAAATAAAGGTACCAAACAATAGACAATTTCTCTCAAAATGCAGTTCCCTTGCTGACTTTGAGTGTTAGATCCAAGTCTAGTGAAAGCACTAACAACAGTGTTACTTGAGCTTTTTTCCCCCCAATCTGCAGCAAAAAAGAAAGTAAAATTTCTTATTTACTGGATGGCTGGACCAGCCTGTTAACTGGTGACTGACTTCTGCTCTTGCTTCGCCCATCCCTCCAGTTTATTCTCCAAGAGCTGCCAGAGTGAGTCTTCAAAACACCGCAGATGGTGATCCACCCCATCCTCTCAAAACTGCAATGGCTCTGCCTTTCGATCGGGATGAAAGCCCAAGTTCTACACCATCTCCTCATGCACGCATCTCCCTTACTGTGCTGACCTCATCTACACCCTCCCCTGCCCTGCCTCTACTCCCACTGCAACAGTCTCTTCGCTGTCCTTTGGATACACTCAGCACATCTGGCACTAGGGTGTCCATCTAGCCGATCCCTCTGCCAGGACCACTTCCCCACAGACATCACTGCCTTCAAGGATGCCTCAAATACCAACATCTCAAAAAGACCTGCCTCCACCACCCTATAAAAGATGAAAAGTCTTGCTCTCCACCACTTCCAACTCCTTTCGTCCTGATCTTTCATTTGTCCATATTACATATTATGTCTCTGTGTACTGTCTGCTTACAGTGGAAGTCGATGAAAGCAGGAATATTTGTTTTATTCAGCCATTTAACTCAACTACCTGAAACGGTGCCTGGCATATGCACAGTAGACAATTAAACTTGTTGAATAAATTAATTAATGATAAATTGGTTTATTCTTTTTCTTTGAAAAGAATAAAGATATTATCCTGAAAAGAAAAAAAAAAAACTCATGTTAACAAAGTAACTGTAATCCACAATCACTGAATAATCAAAAACTGTTAATTTGGGGTAATTCAAACTCTTTAGGCACCTGTTTTTGTTTTTGTTTTTTTACCCCCTAAAAGAGCCACGGAAGACCTTCGATACCCATCCAGCATAAAGGTCAGCTGGAAAGTACCAGTGGAATCTGAATTAGCAAATGAATCGAGAATTTAGAGAGCATTTTTAAAATTGTCTTCATGTGGAAAACAGGCCCATCTTTTCTCTCACACTAGTTGCCCACCCTCAGCTGCAAAAACACAGGAACCAGAATGTTGCCTCAGGCATCAAAATTTTCTCCTGGTGAAATATCAGAAAGGGAGACAGAACATGAGACTCCTAACTCTGGGAAACGAACTAGGGGTGGTGGAAGGGGAGGTGGGCGGGGGGTGGGGGTGACAGGGTGGCAGGCACTGAGGAGGGCACCTGATGGGATGATCACTGGATGTTATTCTATATGTTGGCAAATTGAACACCAATAAAAAATAAATTTATTAAAAAAATTTAAAAAATTAAAAAAATTTTCTCCTGGTATTTGGTGCATGATGTTAGTTAGTCAAACTCTTCCCTGGATCTTGAGCTTTTCCTTGCAATTTGCTCTAGTCTGGGACCTGGGCCCCAAGTCCCCCACTCATACTTTCTAGTCTTCTAGTGACGTTTTTTAGCCCTTGCTTCCTAATCTCCCTGTTTTCTGGGTCTTTCGATTATGCACACTCCTGCCCTCAACTTCGTCCCTGAGCCTTGGCTGATTTTCCAAATACTAACCTATGTGATAGAAACAGCCATGTGTCACCCAGATCTCCTTTCTCAAAAATACTTGTTGGCCAGCTGTGGTAAATATGGTCAGCAGACTAAGTGCCAGCTCCATCAGGGACTGCCTCACCTTCAAATTGCCATCTGCCCCATAGTCACACCCTTCCTTGAGGCAGCAGGCACCCCATGGTGGCCCACCCATGGTGGCCCAATGATGGACACTCTCAGGAGCCATTCTTGCTCCAGAGCTCCCTGCAAATTGACCGCGGCAGAGCCAGGCATGCCTCACAGTCCAGTCTCTCCCTATGCCCAACCCTGCTTCCACCTCTTTCATTCATAGCTATCGATGTCTAGTAAACATCCTGTATCCCCAAATACCATCACACTGTCTGCTTCTGGAGAACCCAACTGGCAACAATGTCTAATACTTTGAACTAATAAAAAAGTCAAAACTGACAAAATTGAAGAAGTAGGAAGTGAAGCAGAATACACATGAGCAACACTCAGGGAGCAACGTATGATGACATACGAGCCTTTACTACTGAAGCAATGTTGATAATGCTAATGAGTCCTCACTGTACTGTTTTTAATACCAGCTTATAATGTAAGAAAGCTACTTTGCTTTCTTAAAACTTTGAGCCAAAACTCTCTTCTAACTCACCCTCTGGAAAATTCTCTTTCATTTTAGGTTGATGATTCTTTTGTGAGATTAGATAGATAGATGATAGATACATAGATGATAGATAGATAGATAGATGATAGATAGATGATAGATAGATAGAATCAATTCTGAGATAATTAGAACATAGCTTACATTCCAAATGAGGATCTAGGAGAACAAAACTTAATATATCATAGAATTCATAAGAATTTCATCCTGCTGATTACCTATTAACAACCTTCGCTTGTTAGAAATTCACTTTCAATTACATATCTTTCAGTTTTAAAATAATTTTAGGATAGAGTGGATCTTTTTTATCTCTAAGATACAGTGAATTTACTGTTAATATTTCTGCTGCTGGTTGGTGCCATCTTGTATTGGCTGGAATTACTGATCCCCTACATTATTGTGATATTTCCCTACATTATTCAAGATAAAACTATCTTTGATCCAATGCACCTAATGTCTAGGAAAGACCTTCGCCAGACTGGAAACCATGCAAAGGAACTGTCTTGTCTTTGCCTGAGGGTGAATATAGTTAGTATTTTCCAAACTCCCTCTAGTCACCACGCAATCCTTTTGAGTGGCTGATTTCTGTGCCAAGCCCATTCGGCTTGGCCCCTTATGAGTGGTTCTGAATTCCAAAGGCTGCTTGTTTGAAAATTCATGAGCTTCTCAATGATGCGGTTCCTTTTTTGGCTGCCCCACTGCTCAGTTAGTTCAGACAACAAGCTGCCTAGGGATGGATAATTTTTCCATTTAGCTGCCAAAACCTACAGGGGGGGGTTGGTATTTTACTGCTATTGTGGAATTTTCAGAAGTTTGGAAAACAGAGGATTTTATTTTTTGTTTTGTTTTGATATAGGACATTTTGACAATGGCTTTGGCAGTGATACAAAAATCTCCATGCCTGTAAACCAGAATAACATTTTCAGCCATCTGGTTTGCATGTAGCACCCTCTGAGTCGGATAGATATAAAAACAGTTAGCAATTAAGAGGTTTAAAATGGCTTTCCCATTAGTTTCTGAACTGTACTAACCCATGATAAAGATACATCAGGCAGAGAAGGGGTTGCTGATTCTTTGTCAGCACACTTCTCTTTATGATAAAAATTGTCTGACACTTCCATTACTACTTAATTTTTCAATCTCCCTTCACTATCTTCACAACTGTTCACGGATTTCTGGACTCAAAATTTTCTTTTGTCCTAAATATAACATCCCCAATCATAACAAACTACAAAACCCATTAAAAAATCCACTATATGCCCCATTATGTTGATTATTCTCCTTCTCAATATGACTGAGGCTTCATACCAAAGGACAGAGGAAAACTCTCAGAACAGCATAATGTGAGTCACTATCTTTTAATTTTAAATTTCAAGGCTTAGTCGTTATATGATAAACAGTAGATATTTTATCAGGATAGTATTAATAAAACACAGAAGAAAGTTTTGATCCTTGAAACTGAAAAGACATAGTTCTTCTGTATCAGGAATTGTACCTTTTGACCTCTTTTAAAAACTATTCAAAGATATCTATTATAATAATTTACAAATATATGAATAGCGCTACCAACTTGGAGTCTTGTCAATTTCCACTACAATAATAAGAGACCAAAGTTATCTGATGCTCTAAAACCAAATTTCGAGAGGTTGGGCTGAAATAAAAGAGTAAAACGAGGTAGAATTTGAGAAGAGTTGTCTAATTTCCCCCATCCAGCTTGTTCTTCAGAATCCTATCCTGCCTGTCCAAGAAACATGATCTGCTAGTAACCTGAAGAAGAGGCTTTATGCTGTCACTTATTTTGCACATTTTACAGAGAACAACATATTTTTATCCAAGGCTTTCAGAGATTTCTCACTTAGTTGTCAAGTTCAGAAAACCCAGAGCTGGAAGAGATCAGACAGGAATTTTCCCAAACAAATTAGCATGTTGAAGGAGGATGATGTAAATGGCAGCATGAATTTCCCCTTGCTTGAGCACGTTTTGCAGCACAGCTAAGACATTAACAAGTGATGGCCTCATGCTCTTGGGCTAGTGATTTACGAAGTTGCTTCCTGATTTAATAGAGTGCTAGAAAGGATTGTTGTTATACCAACTAAAAGAATCATAAAATGGTAATGAATGTTATGAAACTTCATGAATATTTCATCTAAAGATAGGCTGTCAGATTTATCTTGAGGTTAAAGAGCACACGGGGCATAAATCAGGCCCAAGGTGGAGTTGCTTGAGGTTCATAGTTGGTGAGAACTGTTTACATGTTAGGCAAGGCTATCTGTGGGTGTTTATTACTTTAGTCACATGTTAGACCCTGGTTAAGATAAAGAAAAAACTTCAGTTTTAAAATAAATCATTTAAAAAAGGATCAGCAAGGATTTCTGGGAAGTATTAAAGGTATTTTTTTGAACCCAAATTGGCTTTACTGTAATTTTCTCATTGAATGTATTAAGTATTCAAAACTATAATCAATATTCAATAAAAAGGTGCAATAAAATGGAATAAGGAGCATAAACTCAATTCTTTAGTTGTGAACTGCACATATAACCATCATTTTTTTAAATCTTTAATATATCATCAGTTTCAAGGCAATTTCTCAGTTGAAATATTTATAGTTAGTTTAAAATTCATTACTTATTTTGTTATGTATATTTTATTTCCTCCAACAGAACCCCCCGAAATTATGCTTCCCCAGTCTCCACTAAAAACAGAGAAGTGAAATTTAGTTCAGTGATTATGAACTTTAGTTGTAGCTCCATAGCTAGCTGACAGCAATCCCTTTAATTCCTTTAAATTAGGTTTTTCTCCTTTACTATGTTTTTCAAAGTATAACAAATGTTACTTAAAGATACAGATAACCTTTCTGATTTTTTTTTATTTACCTGGCAGTGGAAACTGAAACCTAACAGGCCATTTATTCATTTGATCAGTCACCCAGCATAATTTTGAGTACTTACTATGTGCCATGTACCTTGCTAGGTGAATGGGATAAAATGATGGATGAATAGAAGTCCCTACCAGTAGAATGTTTTACTTCAAGTGTGGTACCCACAAGGAAATAAGCAATTATAAAAAGTGTGATGGCTGACATAATTGGGGCTATTATGAGGGCACAAGGAAGGGGTATATTTTCTCAAATTTAGGGATCAAAGATGGCACTTGGAGAAAAAAAGGTCTCAGGTCAGACCTATCGGGATGAATGAAGTTAGAATGAAGTAAGGTGTAGGCCAGGAGAAAAGAAAAACACATGATCTATTAGAGGAGGTAATGAAAACTTGTGATGGTTGAAGTGCACTGAATGTATACTTTTGGGAGGGAGGATGAGAAGACGGTAAGGCGTGAAGAGGAGGGCATAGACCATGCTTATAAATGCTGCAAGAGGTTTGAATTCCACCTCAGGGCAATGGATTTCATTGAAGGGGTTTCAGGAGTGTAGTGATATCATTAGATTCTCATTTCGTCTTGTTCAAAGTTACATTTCTTGTTAGGTCTTTTTTTTTAAAGATTTTATTTATTTGTTCATAGAGACGGGGGGGGGGGGGCAGAGACACAGGCAGAGGGAGAAGCAGGCTCCATGCAGGGAGCCTGACGTGGGACTCGATCCCGGGTCCTCAGGATCACACCCCAGGCTGCATGTGGCACCAAACCGCTGCACCACCGGGGCTGCCCTCCTGTTAGGTCTTGAAGAATATTTTATACTTCTACTCTTCATATTAAAATGAAAATCAAGAATTTGATCAGATGTTTTGAGTCAGTGATTGATGGGTTTTGAAAGTAATTTTATAAAGGGGTGGGAGAGTAAAATCATTTATGTAAAAAATGCTGAACATCACCCAGTTCTTTCTTAAGTGGTGGAAAAGAGGGTGATCAAATAAACACACCTCCCTAAAAATAAAGTCAGACTGGCTTATTTACCCTGAAGAACTTCCTGATAAGGAGTAATTCCAAAGTTAGATCATGCAATCTCTTTATGAAGCTCTTAAAAATAAAAATTATCCTTCATTTTAAAGAGGAAAAAGGTAGCTTCTATATTATATTCTAAAGAAATCATTCCCTAAGGTTTAATTCTGTATTTCCACATCTTCGTCCTGCTCAATACCTTAAAAAATGTAGTATTAAAATAACTAATAGTTATTTTAAAAATACAATATACCAGTCTCCGAGTATTTTACATATACCCGCTAATTAAAACTCCTGTTTTACATGTATTAGCTTATTTAATTCTCACTCAGATATCTATATGTTAAATATTATTACACCTTTTTTAAAGATGAAGGAATTAGATCAGAGAGTCAACGAAGTTGCCTAAGTCATATGGTCAGTAAGTTGCAGAGCTAGGATCTGAACCCAGGGAATCAGGCTCTTAACCACAATCCGTGTCAGTCATGACATACTACTTAGCAACATAGTTTACACAGTTTTGATAGTAATAATCAGAAGGAACATAAATGAAAATTGCCATCACAGAAAAAAAAAGCCGCTCCTGTCTATCCTTGAATACTGTTTTATGTGTGTGTATGCAGGAGTTCATATTCAGAGAAAGAAAAAAATCCCATTTCGTTCTCCGCAAGGCAAGTGTACTTTTGCAGATTTGACACGCAGAGCAGTGTATTCGTACATCGATTATTGATGAATGAAATTTGACTGTGTTTTTGCGTCGATGCTTATGTACAGTAAATGCACTGAATCCATGGTATTGCTTATAAGGGAATAAATAATTTTTAAGACTTCCCTTTGCAGAATGTATCATACTGAACTGTCTGTCACATTGCCCTAAGCTGAGTTATAATGTTATTACCTAATAGATGTCACATCCTTCATTCAAAATGAAAATTGTGTTTTTAATTTCCAAAGAAAAACACCCTACGTGTTTAAGCTGATGTATAGGGCATAATACCAAAGCGTCCCCAACACAAAGAGTCATTTGTTCAATTTTCTGACCTGCTCCAGCCTAAAGAATAAGGAGACCATAGGATGACAAAAGGTTTCCAGCAGAAACGGATTTACAGTCAGAATCAGTTTCCTATGTTTTCATTCATTTTGAATGAATACAAAGAATAATCTCTTGCTGCTAATACAAATGCAGCAAACTGAGCCATTAAATTGACAGTGTGATCTATCCCACTTCACACTGCTTTATAAGCAAAATGTATCATTCTCGGGAGCTTTCTCCTGGTTAAATAATTGTAAGAAATATATCTCTTGCCATTACTTTTATTGATAAAACACAGCATGTCATCTTAATTCATTCTTCCACTGCTCTATTTTATCATCTTCTACCGAGTGATTGGGATTCTGATCACCCTGCGTTTGCTCTCAGATTGAAAGCCTCTATCTACTCATCTGTTATTCTTCACGAAGAAAAGCTCTGGTGTAACATCTGTTTTCTAACTGAATCTTCACTAGAGACTCAGATGCCAGCAAGCAATAACCTTGGGGTTCCCTTAGAAATCCTCCAGGGTCCCTGCTATGTCAGGGCTTGAAGCTAACAGAATTAATGGACGAAGTGTTGTTATTTGATTTTCATTTCTGAATTTGATTTGGAGTACACAAGCTTGGTGGAGTAATGATAATGTTTTACCGATCTCTGAAGCTAGTCATCACTTGATGAGAGGTTTAGAAGGCTGGAAGCTTTAGCTGCATATCTGAAACTTCATCCTTTCCCTTTTCTTCCGCTGACATTCAACTACGCATCTTATTTCAATATCAGAATGCAGCATGCATTTGTGTTGTCCCAATCAGGCATTTTCATGGAATTTCCCACTTAAAAAAAAAAAATTTCCAGGGATGATGTGAGGGGGGAGAGAGGAAGGAGGAAGGGCAGAGGGAGAGAGAGAATCTTAAAAGCAGGTTCCACGGACAACATGGAACCCAACACAGGGCTTGATCTCACGACTCTGAGATCACAACCTGCGTCAAGATCACCAGTTGGTTGCTCAACCGACTGAATCACCCAGGTGTCTCTGAAATTTTCCACTTCTAATAGCAAATGGAGTTTTACAGTTTTAGTCTGAAGCTGGCATCAGTTGGAATTTTCTTATTTTTGTATTTCCTCATGGAATTTGCTGAAAATTCATTTATCCACTTAGTTCAAATTATTGAGAAAAGTAATGGACTTAAATCAGAAGCAGATTTTAGCCATGACACATGTCAAAAGAAATACATAACCTAGAAAATTTGTGGATATTGATCATCTTTATAATTAGTCTTAAGCTACGCTAAAAGCTAAACTGTATACTTTAAACTGACATGTGTGTACACTGACACGCAAACACTCATACATAAACACTCACAGGTGCCATATGCATACAGTACATTAATAGAATTATTTATTAGCTTTCTTTTTTCTCAGCTTTACTGAAGTAAAATTGACAAACGAACTTGTAAGATATTTAAAGTATGTATCATGATGATTTCATATACATATACATTGTGAAAGGATTCCTCCCACCTCGCTAATTAACACATCCATCACCTCACATATTTATTTTTTTTAGTGAGAACATTTAAGTTCGATTCTTTTAGCAAATTTCAATTACACAAAATGGAATTTTAGGTCAATATTAGAAGCAATGTGTCACCTACTGTTTAATTATCCATTACTATAAAATCCACTCAAACTGAGCAATTTAAAGCAAAAACTTATTATTTTTTACAAGTGTCTCGGTTGACTGGACACAGTTGGGAAATTCTTTGTATGGCATAGGCTGGGGTCACTCACTCAATGCATTCAGCTGGAGACTGAGCTTGACTGGAAGGTCCCAGAAAGCTTTACTCATATGTTTGGCACTCTGGTGCTCTTCTATGTGGCCATGCCATATAGCTAGCTTGAACTTCCTCACAGCATGGTAATCTCAAGACAGTTAGATTCCTTTTTTTTTTTTTTTTTTTTGAGTATAGTTGACAATGCTACATTAGTTTCAGGTGTACAACATACTGATTACCATGTAGGTATAGTTACCATCTGTCACCCTGAAAATTTATTACGGTGTTCCTGACTATATTCCCTAAGCTATACTTTTCATCCCTGTGACTTAATTTATTTACAACTGGAATTCTGTACTTCTTGATCCCTTTCATCTCTTTTGCCCATCTCCCTATCCCTCTCTCTTCTGGTAACCACCAGTTCTCTGTATTTATGAATCTGTTTCTGCTTTTTTTGCTTATAGTTCATTTGTTTGGCTTTTCTTTTTTTTTTCAGATTCCACTTATAAGTAAAATCATATGCGATTTGACTTTCTCTGACTGACTTATACCACTTAGCTTGATATCCTCTAGGTCCATCCATGTAGTCCCGAATGGCAAGATTTCATTCATAATTTTTATATATATGATATATATTATTTACATATATGTGTGTATCATATGTATATATATACACACGCACCTCTCACATATTCTTTATCCATTCATCTATCAATGGATACGTAGGTTGCCTCCATAAATTGGCTATTGTAAATAATGCTGCAATAAACACGAGTGTGCATTTATCTTTTCAAATTACTGTTTTCATTTTCTTTGGGTAAATCCCCAGCAGTGGAATTACTGGATCATATGGTATTTCTAGTTTTAATTTTTTGAGGAACCTCCCTACTGTCTTTCACAGTGGCTACACCAACTTATATTTCTACCAAGAGTGCACAAGGGTTCCTTTTTCACCACTGCCTTGCCAAACACTTGCTTTTTCTTGTCCTTTTGATAATAGCCATTCTGACTAGTGTGAGGTGATATCCCATTGTGGTTTTGATTTGCATTTCCTTGATGATTAGTAATAATGAGCATCTTTTCATGTGTCTGCTGGACATCCATCATCTTTGGAAAAAAAATATCTACTCAGATCCTCTGCCCATTTGTTAATCAGATTGTTTTTTTTTTGGTGTTGAGTTATATGAATTCTTTGTATGTTTTGAATATTAATGTCCTACTGGAAATATCATTACAAATATCTTCTCCCACTCAGTAGGCTGTCCTTTCATATTGTTGATCGTTTCCTTTGTTATGAAAAACTTTTTAGTTTGATGTAGTGCTGATAGTTTATATTTGCTTTTGTTTCCCTTGCCTGAGGAGACATATTTTTAAAAATGTTAAGGCTAATGTCTAAGAGATTACTGCTCATGGGATTTTTTTAGGAGTTTTATGGTCTTAGGTCCCATATTTAGGTTTTTAATCTATTTTGAGTTTATTTTTGTGTATGGTATAAGAAAGTCGTCCAGTTTCATTCTTTTGCATGGAGCTGCCCAGTTTTCCCAGTACCATTTTTTTGAAGAGACTCTTTTTCCTGTATATTCTTTGCCTCTTTTGTCATAGATTAATTTCTATATAAATGTGGATTTCTTTCTTGACTTTCTATTTTATTTAATTGATCTATGTGTTTATTTTTGTGCCATTATCACAGTGTTTGATAACTATAGCTTGTAGTATAGCTTGTTATAGTATAATATAATATAGTATATTTTGTTAAGGATTTGAGATTGTGATACTTTAAGGTTTTTTTAAAAAAATAAATAAACAAAATTTATTTGAGAGAGTGTATGTGTGGGCAAAGTGGGGGGGTGGAAAGGGAGGAAACTCAAGCAGATGCCCCACTAATGGTGAAGCCTGACAAAGTACTTAATCTCATAATCATGATCTGTATGGAAATTACCACTGGGATGGACACTTAACCAACTAAACCACCCAGGTGACCAATACTTCCAGCTTTATTCTTTCTCAAGATTAATTTGGCTATTCAGGGTCTTTTGTGGTCCCATACAAATTTTAGAATTTTTTTTCTAATACAATTGGTATTTTGATAGAGATTATACTGAATCTATAGATTATTCTGGGTACTATGACATTTTAACAATATTAATTCTTCTAATCCATGGGCATGGTATTATCTTCCATCTGTTTGTCATCTTCAATTTTTTTCATCAGTGTCCTACAGTTATCAGAGTATAAGTCTTTCATGTCTTCCATTACATTTATTCCTAAGTATTTTACTCTTTTTGATGCAATTATAAATGGATTGTTTTCTTAATATCTTAAAGAGATATCTGCTACTTCATTATTAGTGTATGGAGATGTACAGATTTCTGTATATTAATTCCGTATACTAATAATTCTGTATATAATTTCTGTATATTAATTTAGTATCCTACAACTTTACTGAATTCGTTTATCAGCTCTAACAGTTTTTTGTGGCCTTTAGGGTTTTCTTTATATAGTATCATGTCATCTGTAAATAGTGACATCCCAATTTGGATGCCTTTTATTTTTCTTCTCTGGTTGCCATGGCTAGGATTTTCAATACTATGGTGAATAAAAATGGTGAGGGACGCCCAGGTGGCTCAGCAGTTGAATGCCTGCCTTTGGCCCAGGGGTGATCCTGAAGTCCCAGGATCGAGTCCCACATTGGGCTCCCTGCATGGAGCCTGCTTCTCTCTCTGCCTGTGTCTCTGCCTCTCTGTGTGTGTGTGTCTCTCATGAATAAATAAAATCTTTTTAAAATAAATAAATAAATAATAAATGAATAAATAAGCTGAAAGTGGACACTCTTCTCTTGATCTTAGAGGAAAAGCTTTTAGCTGTTCACGACTGAGTATGCAAGCTCTGGGTTTTTCATATATGGTCTTTATTATGTTGAGGAATGTTTCTTCTGAATTGACTTTGTTGACTTTTTGTCATGAATGGTGCTGAATTTTGTCAAATGCTTTTCCTGCATCTACTGAGATGATCAAAAGGTTTTTATCCTTAATTTTATTAATTGGTGTATCATGTTGATTAATTTGCAGATATTAAACCATCTGTGCATTCCTGGCATAAATCCCACTTGATTGCGGTACATGATGCATGCTGAATTCAGTATGTTGAATTCAGTTTGTTAATATTTTGTTAAGGATTTGTACATCTATGTCCATCAGGGATATCAACCTGTATTTTTCCTTCTTTCTTTCTTTTTTTTTTTTTTTTAATAGCATCTTTGACTGGCTTTGGTATCAGGGTAATGCTGGTCTTGTAGAATGAATTTGGAAATTTTCCTTCCTCTTCTATTTCTTGGAAGACTTTGAGAAGGACAGATATTAACTCTTCTTTAAATGTTTGATGGGATTCCCCTGGAAAGCCATCTGGTCCTAGACTTTTGCTTATTAATAGATTTTTTGGGTTTTTTAAATTACTAATTCAATTTAATTGCTTGTAATCTAAGTCTGTTCAATTTTCTATTTCTTCCTGATTCAGCTTTGGGAGGCTATGTTTCTAGGAATTTATCTATTTCTTCTAGGTTGTCCATTTCTGGCATATAATCTTTCTTAGTAGTCTCTTATAATCCTTTGTATTTCTACAGTGTCAGTTGATACTTTTTATCTTTCTTCTCTGATTTTAAATGATTCCTCTCTTTTTTTTTTCATGATAAGTCTGGTTAAAGGTTTATCAATTATGTTTTTTTTTTTCAGCATCATCTCCTCCATCTGCTGCCCCTCTATAGTTACCCCTCTAGTACCTCCCAGCAACAGTTTATCCTGCATCTAGTGGCCAACACCAGGATGGAGAACAAGAACAAAGATGAGGCAGCTTTACCCCACTCAGGGGGTACCAGGCTGGAGTGCAGGTCACTCAAGCTTGAATCATGCCCTTCCTCCTCCTCATACTTAGGTACACCCTGTGCAGGTATACTCCGACCTCTGGGCATACAATTGAGTACAAGAGAAAGAATCCATTGTCCGGAGACCAGGGGAGGATCTGACTCTTCAGAAGTCTCCAGAGTGGTGCCCTGCACCAAGCCTGGCAGATTCAGAAGTTCAAGGCTCACCCTCCGTCTTGTCAGCTGGGAAGTAGCTACACTTACTCAGAAGAAGGCTGAGATCAGAAGAGTCCCCTACTTTCCCCAACCCCCATCCAGGATCAACAGACCATGCAGCCAGCCTCACCACAGGTGTCAGACCCCAATTTTTATTATTTTTTCAAATATCCAGATCTTGGTTTCCTTGATGTTTTCTATTATATTTGTCTCTATTTCATTTATTTCCACTCTGATCTTTATTATTTCCTTCCTTCTACTAACCTTGGGCTTTGTTTGTTCTTCTCATTCTAGTTCCTTTAGGTGTAAAGTTAGATCACTTATTTCAGATTTTTCTTTTTTCTTGCTTTGGCTTGTACAAGATAGTCAGATTCTTGCACAGTAGATGGCTTCAAGAAGAATAAAGTAGAAACCTCCAGTCTCCTTCAGGGCTAGGCCTGGAACTGATGTAGTATCATCTGTGCTGAATGCTATTAGGCAAAACAAGTCATAAAGCCAGCTTGGATTCAAGAGGAAGGGATTGATTCTACCCCTTCATTGAGAGAACCAAGGATGAGGAGAAAGGAAGAAAATTGGTGGCCATCTTTGAAAACTGTCTAGCACACCGACCTAAATTTCAAAAGTCTTTCTTTTTAAATTAGAACAGGACTCTCAGATTTCTTCACAATACTAGACAATATTGTTTTTTCCAAAATATTAGTCTAAATTCCATGAAATGTCACATATTTAAAACTACATGGATTAATTTGCTTATGATGCTATCCTAGGCATTTACTAATTTTATTTACTGAAAATCAAACTTCATTTACTGAAATCAAACTTCATATTTCAACCTAATAGTCTTTTCCTCACCGTGCTTTCAATTCTTACTTGCCCTTTCTTCATTAGTTTACATTTTCCCCTGGGTATAATTTGAAATCAAGCAGAAAATAAAAACAGAAAACAAACTTACAATGTGTTTACATGTATGACTCAGGTAATCTAGTCAAATCCAACCATCTATCCAGAAGGTCAAGAGGAATCATGAAACCTGAGAGAAGTCTCCAAGCAACATTTATCACCATTCATCTCATTCAAACAAAGTAGCTCCAGTTTTCAATTATCCACACCACTGGTTCCTTGCATTGACAAGAGTAACCAAGAGATGACTTTGCATTTAACAAGCATTTAATAAATACTAGTCACAAAACTTGTCTTACAAATATATCAAAAAAAGTCATGCTAATTCTTTTCTGTGAAAACACCAACCGAGATCCCTATAAATGCTAGACATTGGGAATATAAAGGTAAATTATCTCCTTTTCAAAGTTTTAGAAAGCTAAGAATTTAAGATACTTGGTGATGTTTTTTTAATCTTTAATCATATGAAACAAAATGACCTCTCATCAAAGCTTCCATTTATCATGCTTTCAGTACCCTCCAGTGAGATTAAACCAAATAAAACTGCTGTATTGACACAAGGATATTTAACAATAAAAGATTTCTAAAATAAAGACAGAATTTCAGTGGCAGTTTTCTCATCTCTAGATCAGAGATTTGAAGGACATAAACCCCATACAGAAAAATCCTCTGTAGGTTATTACAGAGTGGGAAATAAGCTCCCACAAGATATTAGGAATATATGAAGGGTTTACTTTATTAATTCAATACATATTTATTGAGGACCTAGCTTGGTACTGAGTGTGCAATGGAAAGCCAAAAAAGAAAAAGAAAAAGAAAAAACTGTAATTTCCCCTCTCACAGAGCCTCCTATCTGCTGGTAAATACAGACATGAAAGAGGCTATAATCTAGTAAGGTATATTTTCAGAGCAATTAACATGAAGTTCCATGGGATCACACAATAGAGTCTTCTAATCTAGGGCAGGGGGTCAGAGACAGCCCCTATAGAAAAGAATTAGCATACATTAGTTAAATGTAAGTATGGGGGTGGGAAAGAAGAATGTTCCAGACAGAGGGAATAGAATGTGTATAGACCCAGCATTAAGAGAAGATAGATGTTCTCTTCTGGGAAGTCTGGCTGGAGCAGCACTGTGACAGGAAATTGTGGAATGAATATGTAGCTAAAGAAGAAATGCTACTACTTCCTCAAGACCAGGAGATGAGGAATTGTTATGGAAGTCCACTAAACATTGCTATTCTAAAGACTTAAGAATATATCATGTACATTATTAGCTTTGAACAGTATATGTGTATGTATTTGAGCATATCACAAACACACAAAAGAATGGGGAAGAAAATACATCATGTTGGATGGTGGGATTAGGGATGATTTTTTTCTAAACCTGCAATTTTGTATTTTCAAAATTTTATACAATGCTACATATAAATATTATATTTAACAGAAAAACATCATTGTTTTAAACATAACATAACTTCTGCATACAACTACAAATGATGTTCCTGAACCTTTTTCTAAATCTTCTATTTCTAAGGACACTGCTTTTTAATAGTAAATGTTTTATATTTGGAGGATAGCTCAGCTGATTTGAGTGAGACACTAACTTTAGAACTCGATCCTTTAATAAGAACAAAAGCAATTATTAAGAAACACAAAAAAGAAAAAAATAAACACAAAAAATGTGCATCTTAATCATGTTCCCTACTCACAGAACATAATCCTTAAACGTAGTAAATACTTTATATGTGATTTTATACACATATGATTTGAATCCAACATATTACATATTACTTTGATCACACTGTGAATACACTGAATGTTGCTAAAATTTATCTCTTACACAAATCACCTCTAAATTTTGGAGGACATAAATGGAAGTTAACATTTTTTCTGATTCTAGTAGGCTCTTCTCAGTTTCCTTTCATTAGTCACCACACATAATCTCTCCTCACTATTGGCAAATTCTGCTTATCAAACCCAAATCCACAACCCCATTGCATGGTTCAGAATTTAAACCCAAAGTAGACAGGAAAACAAACTTATGTTTAACCTTGTATGTGTGGGTGAGACCACAAAAGATGCACACAGAATAAATGCATCTGGTGACAACCGCAATGAAGATGGCAAGAGTGATGCACATCTTTGAAAATCAATACACATAAAAAATGCTTTGTTCCCCTAGTTCCATTTCTCAGAGCTGAGTTTATGCTGTTTTCTGTAATTCCAGGCATGACTGCCAACATCGAAAGTGAATAATCTGTCTTAGCTCACACACAGACCTTCAGAGGCCCCCGGCATATTCAGAGCATCAAAATTCATAACTTAATTTGTTTATTTAAGGAAACTCTCACTTGGTTATCAAATGTGAAGCGTCTTAGAGCTAAGATTAAAAAAAAAAAACCTAACATGCCTGAATTATTAATTATCAGTTTACGGTTTAAGTCTTTACTTGGCAAAACAATTCACTTTTCTAAGATTGTTATAGCAAGTCTTGGGCACAGCTAGAGCAAACATTTGTGTTTGTATTAAATCCGGCTATTTCCACATATGCTTACTGTGACTTTAGGAATAGAGCCATAGGGAGAAAGTAAGGCCGGCAGTCATTCACATTGTGCTGATAACAGCAATTTGGGTTGGTAGGCTAGCTGTGTCAAAAGGAACACTAGTATTAATATTTATAACTTGCCTTTCTCTGGCTTTAAATCTACTGAAGACATTGTCATACTTATCTTTAGGCTATTCTTGTGAGGAGCACAGGTACCAATTTGAAAAAAAAAAAAAAAAAAAAAAAAAGAGGTAAGAAGGTTTCCATAATCCTCTTTGTGATGTCTGGCTCCAAGTTAGAAAAAAAATATTATAGGTATTTGAAGTTCTTCAAACTGATATTCCCTGATTGAATAAAAAAAAGGTGTTCCAGTTACATATTTACTGTATAGCTGTCTCCCAAATCAAAAGCGTGACTTACAGATTGAAGACAGGAAGAAAACTGACCAAGTCTAAAGGAGATTGATAGGATTTGCAACAATGCTCCTCTATCATTTTCTCCCACAGTAGAACACTGTGTTCCATTCCTAAAGTCTAGAAGGAAAATAATAGAGCCATGGTTTGAGGACCACAAGGTAACAGGAGAGGCTAAAGGGATCTGCGGATTATATGCACTATTTCCCAACCTTAGGCAGACTATCACCCTAACTACGTACAAGCCGTAAGTGGTGGGACACACTGATGTTTAGTGGTGGATTCTAATGAATTCAAACCATGTGTTCAACAAATGTGTCTTAATGCTTAACATTCTAATTTTGGAATGTCATTTTTGTACTTCATTCTTAGAAAAAAAAATTCTAAATGCCTCTAAGATTTCCTTCTCCCCTCCCTTCCCCCACTTCCTTCTTTCCATTTTTCCTTCCTTCCTTCCTTTTTGATTTTCTGAACTAAATAAACTTTGTTCCTTATAAAATCTTTGGGACAATTTCCCAAACAATCATATTTTGTGTTCAACAATCTGGCTTGCCCAATAAAATCTATAAATAGCAGAATGGGCACAAGGTCCAGAAGAAGTGAATTCAGATACTTCCAGACTGAACACAAACTTCATCTGGTCATAATAGTCACTTAAAGTTGGGAGATGTAGCTTTGAAGTCATGATACCAAGTAACAAATCAAAGAGAAATGTTTAACGTATACATGAAGAATGAATTACAGAAATTCTATAGCAATTATAAATATCCCTCTCGAATTTCTGTGTGCCTCAGAATAAAGTAATGTACCTGTAAGAAGACCCATTTCCCTAGAGATGAAGCCCATGAATCTGCATTTTTAACTAGCACCAAAGTTAGTTCTGGTCTATGGACCACATTTCAAGAAACACAGGCTAAGAGTTATGTATTCTACTCCTAAGAAAAATCAGTAATAAATCAATCATTTAAAATAATCATTCTATAATGCCTATGCACAGAACTTAGCAGAAGGTAGGTCAGAAAACAAGGCAGACCCTCTCCTGCTTTCATGGAATTTATATCTTAGCTACTGGATATGAAAGGAAGAAAATTATGGCTATAGATAAGAAACCTAGTTAATTTTTATTATATTCTTCATTCCTGATTGTGCCTCTAAATATCCTTTATACAATACAAACTTTGAACAATGAGAATTAATTTAGGAACAAAACTCACTTCATGTATTTTTATTTTTTTATTTTTAAATTCATATACAGTGATAAATCTCCAGTGATGAAAGAAAATACAATAAAATGTTTCATTAGGACTTCAGTAAATATTATGATAATTTAGAGCTTGAGTTCTACTTAGAAGTAGTGGACTAGGAAAGCCCACCACTCTGAATCAGGCTGAACTGAGCTGTTTCATTTCATTTTCAGGTTGGGCCAAATCGCTAGGTGTGCAATCATGTGGTTTGGGTTAAGTGCTTTCATGAGCGTAGGTCAGGTCTGGTTTGGCCCTTAAAGAGAATGATAGCTAGGGAAAGAGTATTGACAACTCAAGAATTCTGGTGGTTATCTAATCAATCTTGACCACTAGGAGCTATCAGTTCAGCTGGGAGCACTAAATTTTAAAACCTAGACAAAAATAATACTGAACAATGTTATAGAGCAAAAAAAAAAAGAAAAGTCCATTACAATTTCTGCAAAAGCAGATTCATATGGTCTGGAAAAGGAGAAAGTGTCTTGAGATTAAAAGGTAAAATGGGCATTAAAAGACAGAATTTAGTAGATAGAAGAGTATTCACTAAAAACATAGAATGAGTACCAGCAGAGGGATCAAAATAGTCTGAATAGAACTAATAATTTTGGAATATCAGGAAATAACATTATGTAGAAAAAATCAACCGAGGTAAGAGCAGGCCTTGACATCCAGATCAATTGCAGCAATTACAAATTGATTTCAAACTAAAATGAAGATTGAAATAGATGTTGCCAGGTTTCTTTTCAAACTTTATAGTTACTTTTAAATTTACATTAACAATGAGTAAGAGTAGCCATATTCCTAAAGACTCCTCTTCCCCTAATCTACCTTTGCAATGAACATTAATTGGGGTTTGCATTTTTTTTATCAATCTGAAGAGTATACAATATTTCACTGTTACCATAATTTACATACTACTAAGTCTGAGCACTATTTTATTTATCTTGCTTTGTTTAGCCATTTAGATTTGTTCTCTTGTAAGTTGCCTCTTCCTATCTTTCTCGCATTTTTCTCTTGGCTTGTCAACTTCCGGTTAAATTTTTTTTAAGGTTTTCTTTATTTATTTGACAGACAGAGAGAGAACAAGCAGGGGAAGCGGCAAGCAGAGGAAGAGGGAGAAGCAGGCTCTCTGATGCACAAGGAGCCTGATGTGGGGCTTGATCCCAGGACCCTGAGACCATGACCTGAGCCGAAGGCAGACGCTTAACCCACTGTGCCACCCAGGTGACTATCCTGTCGGTCTGTCCTCTGCATTGAAAGTAGTTTTTCCAAATCTATGAATTATCAGTTGGCTTTCTTACTGATTTCTTTAACCATACATTTATCTAGTCAAATAATTCTCTTTCCTTTTTTGATGGCTTAGTTTCCAATTGGTTAAAAAGGCCTACCCTGACCGCTTAATATAGTAATCTCACATCTAGGAATCTTTTCCAAAGAAATAAGAATAGCATATAAGGATTTAGGTACAGGATATTCAACACATTATTTAGTGGCAAAAAAAGTCTGCAAAGCAAGCGGGGGCAGATTATGGCACATACAGTCTCTAGAGTGAATTTGAGCCCAGTAAGTTGAATTGGAGAGAATTCTGCAAGGCGTTATTGAGAAAAGGAAAATGTAAAAATGTGTATAACTAAATCCCATTTTTGAAAATCAATGACAAAACAGTTGTACATGTATTTATATATGTGTGTGTCTATAAGTGTTTAAATTACATAAATATATACTCTATATAATTATATAAACCTTCATGCTAGATTATAACTATGGACTAGGAGTGGGGTCCCTAAGAAAAATGGGGAAAGCATATAACATTTTATATATTGCATATAATACATACATAATAATATGTGGCATATTGCATATAACATTACATTACATATAATACACACACACACACACATATATATGGGATGAGGAGGGAGAAAAACATTTTTTTTAATTTAATGACTATGTTTTTTCCAAAATGGAGGTGAAGAAACAAATATGAAAATTTCCAACCAGCTTTATTTTCAAAATACAAATTAGTTCATTTCACCATTAGATGCCATCTGATAATTATCACATTATACCAACTGGTTAAATATTGACCATCATATTGATATCATATGAAACTTCTTTGTGTGACTTTGAGAGAGTTAACCCCTCTGTGTTAACATCTTTGAAAGAAAAATAGGAGAATATCAGGATTTCTCATAAAGCATAAATGTGAGCATTAATCTAGATAATCTGTGTAGGATTTAGGACACAGTCTGGCTAACTAAACACTAGTGGACCTAGTAATGGTGAAAGTAGAAATGGTAGTAAATAATACCTTATGACTGCTTTTCAAACTCTGATCAAATTAAGTGCTTAGTTTATACTGATCCCCTTGGCAGTTTCCATGTAATATGTAATTCATTTATCAGGGTAATATAGGGCATTACCCACTGCTTTGCTAATACTCTGATATTCATGTTCCTGGTGTAGTGTGTTTCCCTAACTTCTTTTTCTGCTTGCTTATTAAACTCTCTCTCATGTCCCCATCATGCCTTTAGACTTGTGACTTGTCTTTACATCAACAACAGTAATAACCTGCAGTTCTTCATAGTTTACAAAATCTTTACATACTTTTTCTCATTTAATCCTCACAATTCTTCAGATAAAATGACTGAGACCTAATGTAGTTCTCATTTTTCCTAAATCATGGCCAAGTGAAGAGCCAAGAGTCAAACCCAGGACTTCTGCTTGTAAAGCTTTTGCTCTTTTCAATTCTAATAGCTACTATCAGATTGATTTTTCAAATACAAAAAGGATAGGCAAAAATCTAGTGTCTGTTTTTTTTCAAGGCAATCTTTTGAGTTGTGATTATGATATATTTTATGTAATTCTAGCATCGGATTTGTAGTTCCCATCATTTTTCTGACACCACATAAGTCTTAGGACTATAAGCTCAGGATCATGAAGAAAAAACTATTAGGATGACAGGCAAACTTATTGCAAGTTATCCCACATGTCTATTTGGCTAACACAATGTTCATTTTCTTATATGTGGCCCAGAGCTGGGAAAGAAATTTTTCTGTTCAAGGTGAGCTAATAAAGTTTTCCACATATTAGAGTGCATTTGTCCCTACAAGTACATCTGTTTATACAGGAGATAATTTGAAAAGCCAGTAAGCATATCCAATCACCTCTGACAGAAAAAAAAATTATATAACTATGATATCTTACATATAAACTCAAGTGTTTAATGCCAAGGCATTTGTATATGAATTTCCTGTGTTTGAAGAGATGAATACTGTGTGTTCACAGATTCTTTTTACTTTATAGAGAACAGAATGGCTCACAAATCCATCCACATTCCTTAATTCTTATAAAAGTAATTTCTTTAAAAAAAATAAGCCTTTATTTTGTCTCAGAAATTACCCAGCAAAGGCTTTAATCTGACTATAAACTATTACCACATGTTTGGGGGTACTCTACAAATATGTGGCCCTAAGACATAAGTGATAAGGAGAAATACAGGGAGATGTGTATTAATTATACATGGACCTATTCTAAAAAAAATCTAAATCCTACAAACAAGGGAAATCACACACACATACACACACACACACACTCATGCACACTCTAAAGTAAAAGTGATGAATATAAAAAGATGAAGCAGAAAGTTGAATGAAAAAAGGCTTAAAATCAATCAATATGGGGTACCCAGGTGGCTCAGTCAGTTAAGCTCCAACTCTTGATTTTGGCTCAGGTCATGATCTCAAGAGTTGTGAGATGGAGCCCTGTGTCAGGCTCTGGGCTCAGCAGGGAGTCTGCTTAAAATTCTCTCCCTCTCTCTCTCTACCCTCCCTACCCCCACACTCTCTCTCTTTCTAAAATAGATGATAGATAGATAGATGATAGATAGATAGATAGATAGATAGATAGATAGATAGATAGATGATAGATGATAGATAGATAATTTTAAAAATAAAATAATAAAATCAACCAACAGAGGATGTGATTTTCAGCCCTGCCAAAGTGACTCTGGATAAGTTACTTACACAATTTGACTTACTTTCCTTTTTTGTTATAGAATGGGCATAATGGTGCCTACGTTATTTAATCATTAAGACAAATACATACAGTAATATGTGTCCACCATGTGACTCAATGCCTACGCCAAAGATCTGTTCTGTAATGGTGACTATATTGACTATAAGAGAAGAATGAATGATGTACCATGAAATATCAGAGGTGGAAAAAATAATTTTAAGACGTATTATGAAGGTAAAATTTGTAAAACTCGCTAGAGGCTAAAACTTACTAGAGGTAAAGGGAAAGGAAGCAAAGTTGATAAAAGTTCCAAAGACAGATGAGTTAAAGGGTGGCAGTGCCATTAATAAAAATATACATAAGGATGCAGGAGGACAAGATTAACCAAGGATGAGAACTGCTGTTTACAAAACTCATATCAATATTCTTCAAGTAGCTTGCATTTAACCAGGTATCTTCCTGATGTTTAGAAATAGGAAAAAGAAAAAGAAGAAAAGAAAAGAAATAGGAAAAACATGAAAGTCCTTTTCCTATGGGTCTCTTTTAACCATTTTAAATTACATGTTCAGCAGAAGTGCTTGATACTATATGAGGGGCACTTTTATAAAACTTAACGTGCACAGGCCTCCCCAGACTATGCAGCTGGTTCAAAATTACCTGAGCGTGCAAGAAAAAGACTTTGAAAGATTTGAAAAATCTGGCTGTCGAGGAACAAATGCTATTGCACCCACCAAACCAAAATTGAAGCCAAAACTTTAAAATCCTATCTGTTAAAGGAAAAAGTAAAGTCTTCAAATACAAGATGATGTAAGCTTAGGTTGGGAGATGGTTTGAATGATGAAATCCTCTAGTACATGAATAAACCTACAAAAAATGAAAAACCCTCAGGTACTTTCACAGAGTAAAACTGACTTTCAACTTGCTAACCTACAGGAACACTAATGAAGGTAAATTAGTCAGGTAAAAGAATCTTCCCATTCTCAGCAGTTAGGCTCTTGATAACCATCTAAGTGTTTCATATATCTTGCATTCTTTAATTTTTCTTCAGAGGTGATTAGCACAGTATCTTAAACTTATGTGGCATGCAAAGCTACTTTAAAACACTTTTTCCACTGTGTTAATAGAGAAAATCCTCATTGTGTTTGAACTGACCTTACTGACACATCCAGGAAACAAATGAATTGACTATGAATGTAGGAAACAGGTTTTTCATAGGAGGGTCTAACTGGGTTGACTACACTAGGTCACAGCAAATAAAGGCAGATCCTATAGGAGACTATTTAACTTCCAGAAATAAAGAGCATCTTTTTAAAAATATTCCATTTGTTTAGTCTTTGAATTTCATCCTAAAATAAATACCATGATTTTCTTGTTTTTTAGCTTTCATAAAAGCAATATGCATAGCTCTTTCTAACTATAGGTTTTCCAGTTAAGAGTTCTGAAAGTGTCTAGAACTCTATCTCTACTTAGCTCTTCCATACTTAAAAAGGAACGAATATCATACTCATGGAGCATGTATCCATAAAACAGTATATAGCCCGTCAGCAAGTGTTAAATGTTCTTTGGCAAAATATTGGCTCTATGGGAAAGTTCTACCCAACAAAAACAAAAAATCTCTTATTTCATGCAATATGAGGAGAAGAGTCCTTTTATATTTTTATTTAATATTCATTGGGTTTCTTTTTAATACAGAAAATATTAAAAAATGAAACAGTCCAGAATCCCACAGCACATATAAACTCTGATGATATTAAAAACAGAAAAAAAAAACAAGATGAATAATACATGCAAGTGATAAATTTCAAATACCACTGAAAGGTACAAAATTAGGAGTCTCCTTGTCATCTCCAGTTTCAAGCCCTTTCCACAAGGTGAACTCTGTTAGCAGTTTCTTGCACATCCTTCGGGAAAATAATTGGCAAACCCAGTATACTAATCCTTTTAAATGTTTAGACCAAAGAACCATACAAAGCAATTATCCTGTGCTTTGCATTTTTTACTTACTATATCTTGGAGATCTTTCCTAATGAGTATATATAGACCTATTCCATTTCTTGAAAAGAGCCAGGTGGTGTTCCAGTGTGCATAAGTCATAGCTAGTTAACAGTGTCCTCAATTGGCAGACATTCAGGCTGTGTCCAGTTTTGTCATGTTTTGTTTTTCTCTTACAAATAATGCTGCAGTAAACACACTCTGCACATAACTTGGAGAATGTCTGTGAGCATATCTATAGAGAAAACTTCCTGCAAGTGAACTGCCTGTACACAAAGTATATTCATTTGAAGTTTTCACAGGTATTACTAAATTGCCTTCCAAAAGATAAGACCAATTTACATTCCTAACATCTTTATGAGAATGCCTGCATTCTTCTACTTCACCAAACTTTGCCAAAGGATGTTGAAATCCTGACCTCCACTACCTGTGAATGTGCAATATCTAAAAATAGGGTCTTTGCAGATGATCAAATTGAGGTGAAGTCATTCGTGTGGGATCTAATCCAATATGACTGTGTCCTTAGAAAAGGGAGAAATCTGATACAGAGACAGGCCCACAGGGAGAGCACCATGTGGAGATGAAGGTAGAGACTGAAGTGTTGCATCTACAAGCCAAGGAAGCCAAAGACTGCCTGCAGACCACCAGAAGCCAGAGGAGAGGCACAGAACAGATTCTTCCTCATGGCCCTCCGAAGGAAGGAACACCGCTGAGACCAGGATCTGAAACTTCTAACCTCCAGAACTATGAGACAATGCATTCCCATTATTTTAAGCCACCTAGTTAATGGTAGGTGAAACTATTGTTTCATTGTTTGATTTGCTCTTAATTCATTCTTTCTCTTATCTTCACCTACCCTCAAACATTTCAGTTTTATGTCTCTACAGCACCCTAGAAGTTTTTCAAATACATACTGTACAGCATTTCAAATATATACTGTAATAAGCAGACTAGTAAAATAAAAAATTATAGGTGAAAATAAAAGATTATTATTGTTTTCACTGACATTTCTTTGTAAGTGAAGGTGGTTGTCTGGCTATATTATTTTTGGGAACTCTGTATTTTTTTTTTTTTGCCTGAAACTACTTCTTTATATTCTTATATGAGGTTTTCTATTGAATTTTGGATTTTTATTGACACGTACGAGTCTGCTGGACACCAAAGAGATTATCAGGTTATATATCATATGTTTTGCAAATATATTCCCAGGTTCTCATTTGTTTTTAATTTAATGAAAGCAGGAGGGCACCTGGGTGGCTCAGTCAAATAAGCATCTGCTTTTGGCTGAGGTCATGATCCCAAGTCCTGGGATAGAGCCCTACCTTAGGCTCTTTGCTCAGCAACGGAGTCTAATTCTCTCTCTCCTTCTGCCTGCCCCTCTACCTGCTTGTCTCTCTCTCTCTC
Organism: Canis aureus; assembly: GCF_053574225.1. NCBI lineage: Eukaryota > Metazoa > Chordata > Mammalia > Carnivora > Canidae > Canis > Canis aureus. The sequence goes on from NC_135644.1 coordinate 7,288,833, forward strand.
TCTAATAAATAAATAAAATATTTTAAAAAATGAAAGCTTGTTATACTATGCGTTTATATTTGTAGATTATGCTTCACATAATCAAATCAGTCGAACTTTTCCTATAAGGCTTTTGGAGTTTGTGTCTCATATGAAAATATCTTTAATTTTTACATTATAAACAAATATAAACTTAATTTACGGTTCTAGTTTTTAATTTAAATTCTGACTCATGTTAGGATGAACTATACTTCAGTCCAAAATGTCAAATATCAGTAGTTTCATAAGATTCTACTTATTTCTCAGTGCAAGTGAGGTAGTTGATTAGCTTACTTTTTTCTTACTAGCTATTCAGGTCCCAATACTATTTGTTATATAAACTATTTTTTTCTCTAATGACTAAAAAAAAAAAGAAAACAAATATGATCAACACTTAGGTCAATTCTGATGTTTCTAATCTGTCTATTCTTATTCATTATGACTATAATAAAGAATACTCCTACATATTGATATATATGTATTATTGCAAATGAATTTAAGAATCAGTTGGTCAATTTCCTCTCCTTTTCCCTTCACCATTAAAAAAAAAATATTTGGATTGTGATTGAGTTTGCATTAAATTTGTAGAGATTACTGAGAAACTGATACTCCTGACCAAACTAAGTCTTCTCATTCAAGAAAAATTCTCCTTTTATATATAAAAGTTATTTTTTAAAGATTTATTTATTTGAGTGAGAGAGAGAGAATGTGTACAAGGGGATGGAGGGGAGAAGAAGAGAAGCAGACTCCCTGCTGAGCATGGAGTGTGATGTGTATGCTAAATTGGGGCTCAATCTCAGAACCCTGATTTTCTGAGCAGAAATCAAGAGTCCAACACAACCAACTAAGCCACCAAGGCGCCCCCATATATAAAAGACTTATTAAAATTTTTCCCTCCAAATATTTAATGGTTTTCTTAATGTAGTACTTTCTTATTTCTCCTTAGAATTATTTCTGAATATTCTGATTGTTTTAATTGGCATTATGAATAAAGATCTTTTCTTTATCAACATGCTCTCATGTTAGTTGACTAAAAATTTATTGACATATTAATTTTCAAAGTGACTGTTTTAAGAATAGTCCAATTTAGGGCAGCCCCGGTGGCGTAGCGGTTTGGCGCCGCCTGCAGCCGGGGGTGTGATCCTGGAGACCCGGGATCAAGTCCCACATCGGGCTCCCTGCATGGAGCCTGCTTCTCCCTCTGCTTGTGTCTCTGCCTCTCTCTCTGTGTCTATGAATAAATAAATAAAATCTTTTTTAAAAAAACATTTAAAAAAAAAGAATAGTCCAATTTATACTCATGTTTATTATAATTCTTTTACATGGTTCAGGTTACAATCATATCACCTACAAACAATAATGTTTGGCTCTTTCTTTTCAGTATTGATGTTTGTTTTCTTGTTTAATGGCTTTACTTTGCACTTCTACAAAACACTAAATAATAGTGCTGACAGGTGTTCTCCTCTTCTTATTCCTGATACTAAAGGGATCCTTTTATCATTTTGCCATTAAGCTCCAACTCTAGACAGGAAATGAGAATGGATAAATTCTAATATTTGAATCTCAGATTCTATAAGGTTAAAATTAATTTTAAAACACCTGTCTTATATGGTAATTAGGAGAATAAAATTATGATACATTAATAGACCAGGGCCATGGTAAGCATTTAATAAATGATAAATTGTCTTTATCTTAGAAAATCTTAGATGCTTTAATAATTTTAGTTATTTAAAGTAGAGTACTATTTTTACTTAAGCAAAAACTATTCAGATTAATGATACCTTGGAATAATTAAATTATCACTTATGTTTTATGTTGCTATTGAAGGAGTTCAGAGCAAACCTCCCCAAATGCATCATTTTAGTACATGGATTATTTTGAGCTGGAGACAACTGATATGCCTGGGCTCAAGAGAAGCTTTTCAGCCTTCCCTAACTACCTAGAAGATTCTACAATGGGGCCTTTATCAGAGTAAGAGTTATTACCAGAGATAAATTTTTTCTGAGTGACCTATCTGTTTGACAGAACAAACATCTAATTACCAAACAGCTCCTCTTCTTACTGCTCTGTGAACTGTCCTCCTTCCCCTTTGAGTCCCCAGCCTCTTATCCCATTCCTTTGCTCAGAATGACATTTATACCACATATTACCTTTCTTTGAACCTCTCATGTATGTGGGGTGCCTGTATATAAAAAATTAAATTTGATTTTCTCTTATCAATCTGTTTCATGGCAATTTAACTCTTAGACCAGCTAGAAGAACTTTTTGAAGGGGAAAGAAAATGTTTTCCTCCCCTACACTATTATGAGCAAGACAGTGTGAAAACTCTGGTACTGCCACTCTCACAAAGACTTACCCATTCTCTGAAAACTGCAGCTACTAAATCAGGCTCTCACTATCCAAATTACTAAATGGTCCTCTATTTTAGTCCACGTGATAATAATAATATAGAGAGCTTAATATGTGCCAGGCATTGCTCTGAGGGTTTTACAGATATTAACATTTAAATCTCACACTTTTATTCCCATTTTACAGAAGAGGAAACTGGAACACAGAGTTTAAGAAACTTTCCGAGGTCTTTCAGCCTGGAGTGGTCAAGGTGTAAATCCAGGCAGTCTGATCCAAGGTCCAAACTCATAACAAAGATTTAATATCCATCTAAGTATAGATGCATTCTTCTGTTCATCCATTCATTCACTACTTGGTACTGATTCTACCTTTTTCACCTCTGTTCCCTCATTTCACATACATACTTTCCTCTGTAGTCTTCTATCAAGCACCTTAAAATAAGCCCTTATTAAATTCTCCTCTTTGACTGCAATTGTCTTATGAGTCTTCCCAACGCCAACCCTCATTTTATCTGACACTTCTCTGCTGGTTTAATGTTTTTGAAATCCAGTTCAGGTGCAAATGTCTTAATTTGACATTTATAATGCCTCTGAATCAGATTTCAATCTACCAAATCCCCTTAAAAAATATTTCTATGAATATATTTTGTCCTAGCTGAATTTTTCAATATTTCTTGAGAATACTTGATATTTTTCAAACTTTCTTTTGTTTTATATACTACTGCCTCTACCAAGATTGCCTTCTCCTTATCTTTTTGGAAATTCTAAGCTAGGGGTGCCTGGGTGGCTCAGTCCAATTCTTGATTTCGGCTCAGGTCATGAAATTGAGCCCTGCCTTGAGTCTCACATTGGCTCCAAGTTCCATGCTCAGTGGAGAGTCTGCTTCTCTCCCTCTCCCTCTGCCCTAGCACACATAACACACACAAACACACACACACACACACACACGTGCGCACAAGCAAGCTCATTCTCTCTCAAACAAATCTCAAAAAAAAAATTCTAAGCCATTTTTCAAGGACTCTTTCAAATGTTAAATTTTTTTTTTATTTTTATTTATGATAGTCACACACACAGAGAGAGAGAGAGAGAGGCAGAGACACAGGCAGAGGGAGAAGCAGGCTCCATGCACCGGGAGCCTGACGTGGGATTCGATCCCGGATCTCCAGGATCGCGCCCTGGGCCAAAGGCAGGCGCCGAACCGCTGCGCCACCCAGGGATCCCAAATGTTAAATCCCCAAGGAAACCTTTCTCCAGTTCCATGCTGAAAATAGTTTCTCCCTCTTCTCCCTATCCAATTTGAACTATTTGTGGCATGAATCACATTTTATTCTATAGATAGTTATTTGTTTACACATGGTCACAGCTTGGGCTGGTGTGCCAATAAAATATTTACAGAGGAGACTGTATTAAAGTATACTGGCGGGGGGGTAAGATTGGATTGAGTTTGGATGAAAAGGGAGATGAGGAGAGTGTTAGAGAAAGACCTAAAAAGGGGGTGGGGATAAGGAGGTAAGACAACTAGAAGGGAAAATTTGTATAAGAGAGCAGTTGAAAATAAAGCCGAAAAGGTAAAACAGGGCCAGACCATTCAAACACATTTAATTACTTGTTAAATAATTTAGGTTTGATATTGAATGTGATGGAAGACTTCTAAAGGTTTTACATTTGGGAACAAGTGCCTTTAAGTGGTGTCCTGGGAAGGTTAATCTGGTGCCAAGCGTAGGATAGATTTGCAGATGGGAAGACTGCAAGCGAAGGAATAACCAACAGTCAAGCCAGGATGAAAATTCAATTATCCTTCTGGTTAAACTTGAATCAATTCTTAGATGCAATTGGCCAGAGTATATTACTCTATCCGAGAAACTGTCCCAAAGCAGCTACTCTACAGCAAAATCTTTCAGGTCAAAAGGACAATATCCCTCTTGGCAAACTACTTTATAATCAAGTTTTCTCTAACCCTCTAACTGCAAGGAGAATTTCCAAGCTAGTATCTATTGTTAATAAAGGTCTACATTTCCATTGTTCTCTAATATTTCATTCTAATCCCTGGAAACACATTTCTGCATGTCCTTAATGGGGAAAGGGAACCAAAGTTTGTAGAGGGATTACTAGTTTCATATTTAATCTCTACAACAGCCTACAATATAGATATTATTTTCCCCATTTTACAATTGTGGTAGAGGAGCCTTAAAGAGATTAGGTGACTTACGCAAGATCATATGTCTGGTGTGCAGCAAGAACAAATAATTTTTTTAAAGATTTTATTTATTTATTTCAGAGAGAGTGCGTGCGCACAGGCAAGCACATGAGGAAGCGGGAGGGGCAAAGGAGGAAGCAGACTCCCTGCTGAGCATGGATTCCCAACCCAGGGCTCTATCCCAGGATCCTGAGATCATGACTTGAGCTGAAGGCAGATACTTAACTGACTGAGCCACCTAGGTGCCCTATGAACAAGAATTTGATTGCAAGTCTGGCTGCTAAAAGTCTCATCCTCCAAGTCTATGATACACTCTTCTCAAAATTTTGGGTTTCTTTTTAGATATACTGGATAGTGTATTTCACAGAACTTTCATAAGAAGTTTTATACAACACTAATTATAAGGAAATGGGCCCATCATTAACAATTTAGCAAGAGCCCCTATTCATTACCTGTAGTAATAAGAATGAGGAAATTCATTGGTTCAGTGGTTCACTTTCTTATAAATAGAGGAAAAGAACAAAAAAGGCCACTTATTTTTTAAAGATCCCTTTAGTAATTCACCATCATAAATCTAAGGAATTTATCTGAATAATTTAATTTTAAAGATGAAGTTTGGTACAGTGGGTAACACAACATTTTATGAAGCCTCAGAGATCTCCATAATTATGAAAACTATTTTTTTTTACAGTATGACTTCCTCAGTAGCCAGCCTGCAAGATGGCCCCAGTGATCCTTGCTTCCTGTCATTCATGCTCTTGTCGAATCCCTTTCACACTGCATAAAGACTGGCCTGTGTGACTAACAGAATACAGCATGTATGTATGTGTGTACATAGGACCGGCAACATGATTTGCAGGGCCTGGTATAAAATGAAAATATAAGTCCCCTATTCATATTAAAAATTTCAAAGTGGCAACTGCAGAGCATTAAAACCAAGCATGAGGCATGGTTTTTGAATAAGACTCCTATGCGACTGCATAGATCACATACCCATGAGCAGGCCCTCTGTGCGTGTGTGTGTGTGTGTGTGTGTGTGTGTGTAATAGCCATAACTAATATTTACTTACTATATATCAGGTACTCCACAAGCATATTCTAGTTTAATCTTCACACAACTCTATGAAATAGGTCCTATAACTATCCCCATTTCAATTGAGGAAAATAAACCTTAGAGGTATTAGCTAACTTGTTAAAGTTCAAATGGGTATCAAATGACAGGACTGAGATTCAGACTAAGTGTAGAAATCCTTGACTCCAGACCTAAAATTGCTACATTAAATTACTTTAAGAGTACTGTTCTGGTTACTATTGTGGCATAAAAAAAAAATTGCCCCTAAATTTTTGCAGCTAAAAAAATTATTTTGCTCACATTTTACAGGGCTCAGCTAGGCACTTTGCACTTACAGTCTCTTAGACAGTTGTAGTCAGATTTTGGTTGGGGCTATAGTAACCTGAAGGCTCAACTAGGTTGAGCATCATAGATAAGTCAACTCAGGACTGCAGTTGATGTTGGCTTTTGGCTAGGAATGGGTTGCCATCCAGAGCATCCACTCATGAACCCCCAGCTTAGCAGTCTCATAGTAACTGGACTTCTTACATGGCAGCCCTACTCCCCCGAATGACTAACTGGAGAGAACCAAAGATACATGCCCTTTTCTAACTCAGTCTTGGAAATTACACATCATTTCCGTTGCATTCTCTTGATTATGAGTGACTAACTAAATAGGTCCATAATTAAGAGGAGAGGACATAAACCCCACATCCCAGTGGGAAAAGTATCAAAGGATTTGTGCATATGTTTAAATGCACCAAAGAAATTAGTTGGATTGTTATTTGGATTCAATGTATCTCTTTCAAATCTGCCTCTATTAAGTATCTGCTGAAATTTAATGGAACTTAAAATCATTGTGTATTAAGTACGGATGAGATTTTATAACCAATTTTTATGGATAACATATGATAGAACAATTAAACTTATATCTGTTGACTTTATTAATTGATTAAGATGGTCTAATTTATAAGTATGCATGTTTTACAATCAATATTCAAATATAAAATAATAGTATAACTTGCATTAATAAAAATATTAGTGACAATTACGAGATTTATTCAGCATTTCCTTTTCTACTAAGAGGTACGTATTTGTGTTTTTATATTATATTTGTATGCATAATGTATTTTTATGTTGTATTTGTATTTTTGAGGGAAAATAAGTATCTTGATGAGTTGCATTTATGATTTTGCATCCAATTTCAGTATGCAGGGTTTTTTCCACCACCACCAAGCAATTCTCCAACACCAGCTGGGTGTCCTATGATTCAATTTAATTATGACACTAATTACCTGGAGATAACATCGGATCCCACAGGTTAAGGGCTCAGTTCTAGAAGATTGTGTGAGTCTCACTCCCCCACCTCAGATGTCACCTGGGCTTCTGACCTACCGGCTACAGATCAGAGGTTTCAATGACCACCTTCTCAGGTTTGGTTTATTTGCTAGAGCAACTTACAGAATTCAAAGCAACATTTTGGTTACTAGATTACCAGTTTATTATAAAAGGATGTAACTCAGAAACCACCAGATGGAAGAGGTGCCTAGGGCAAAATATGGGGGAAAGGCACAGAGCTTCCATGCTCTCTCCTTGTTTGCCATCTTCACAAGTCTCCATGTGTTCACCTACCCAGAAGGTATCTGACCCATGACCTTTCAGATTTTTATGGTAACTTCATTACATAGACAGAAGCTGATTACATCATTGACTATCAGTGATTAACTCAAATTCCAACCCCTCTTTTCTCCCACGAGGTCAGAGGTGAGACTGAAAATTTGAATCTTCTAATCAGAGGATTGGTTACAGGGCTCAGCTAGGCAGTTTGCCAACAATCCCCCTACCACCATTCTTAGGATACCTAGGGGCCTTCCAGAAACTTGCTTAACTAACATAACAGAAGACAATTTGGAAATTCCAGAGGTCTTAGGAATTGTGTGCCAAGAGCCAGACAAAGACCAAGCATACATTTCTTATTACAAACCACAATAAAACACCATTACTCTTTAAAACTGTGAAAAACTGGACAATTGTTCAATACGTATATGTATGTGAGAGGAAGAAGAAAGAGAACGAAAAAGGCAGAAAGAAAAGGACTGAAAATAAAAAATTTTGACCAGGGGTTGCTAAACTACATAGACCAAACTACACAGACCAAATCCAGCCTGCCTCAGTTTTTATATGCCTTTATATGGCCTGTGAGCTAAGAATGTTTTTTACAATTTAAAATCTATTTGAAAAATCAAAAGAAAGATAATATTTAATGAGCCGTGAAAATTAAAGTCTCAATGTCTATAAATAAAGTTTTATTAGAGCACAGTCAAGCTCATTCATTTGCATATTGTCTATGGCTGCTTTAGTGCTACAACAGCAAAGTCAAGCAGTCGTGTCAGAGACCATGTGGCCTATACCCCCTAAAATATCTACCATCTGGCTTTTAACAAAAACAAACAAAAACCAACCCCAATTTACACAAAATGAGAATTAGAGAAGTGACATGATAGATGAAGTTATTCTTCTTAGCATGAAACACAAAGGTGCACAATGAGCCACTTAACTACTGATGGAAATAAGTTTGTGAACATTCTATAAATTATTGGTCATATAAAATTTTCTTTCCTGATTTTATATATATGATACTGGGATATCTGCCCTGCACATCTATGTCACTCTGCCAATGCAATGCTGGCAAACACAAATATACATCTTCATAAACATAATTTGATTTTCCATAGTTAACAAATCAGAGGCTATAAACAAGCAGATTTTTCATAAATGTGTGTGCCACAGATGTGAAAGTTCAGAGAGAATAAAGTTGGGGACTTTTTTTTTCCACTTCATTCTTTTAACTTATTTAGTATCATACTATAATTTATAAAAGAGACAGGTGTTCCTTGCAACATAGTTTTTCTATTGTTCTTTTAGCTTCCACTTGCAGAGGATCAAGGTGCTGATAGGTAGCTCAACTGCAGACTACAATTTCAGCCAGCAACTCAAGAAGCTGGAACATCATAAAGTTGTACTGTACATATTTTTCTTCCGTCTAGCTATAGAAATAGATGCCAACAATAACAGAAAGCACTAATGACTGTAGTCTGCATTCCCCACCTAATGGGCATATCCAATCACAAGTTAAATGACACAAGCACAGCAGCTTAGATATAGTAAATACAGAGTGCTTCATCTCTAAGCAAGGCTGAATTTAATCTACCCTGAACAACATTCTGATTTTATCTCTTATGGAAAATCAATCATTCAATGTCTTTTCAGGGGTGGTTGTTAAATCCGTAAAAGTGGACAGAATTACCCAAGGAGAGTGACAGGCTGGGACAGAATGTGTGTCTCATGGGATCACACCTGGGCCAGAGCTTCAAGAGCTGGGACATGGGCAGAGATAAGCGTAAGTGCGCTCAAGCTGCAGAGAGCATGAAGCCAAGAGATTTCAAAAAAAAACAACAACAACAACAAAAAAAACACAAAACAAACAAACAAACAAAAAAAAAACAAAACAAAAACAAGGCCCAGGTGGGGTAATTAGACATCAACTGTCTCCTGATGTCACCATCCAAAAATGTTCAAAGTAACTATAATCAAACTTTTAACATAACTTTTAGTTATGAAGAAATACAGGTAATAGAGAATAATGGATATCATGAAGGAAAGTCTGAAAAAAATCAGAATAAGACGTTTTCTATAAGAAAACTGGCCTGTTTTGGAAAAGTCAATATTAGGGCAGAATGGAAGGAGGAAGGACAGAACTATCCTAGATTTAAAGGAATTTAAGAGATAAGATTTAAGAAATTTACATGTAATGTATAATTCTTGATTACATTTTCATTTTTAAAAATAGTTATTCTGGAAGAAATTGGGGAAATGTGGAAATAAACAGAGCATTAAACTAATCAGAGATTTGTTGCTAAATTTGTTTGGTGAGATTATGATATTTCAGTTATGTAGGGATAGGTGCTTTTCTTTTAAATTTAGAAATGTATACTACAATATTTACGTAAATCCTTCCAGATCTATAATTAACTTTAAACTAGTTTACCCCTTGCTATATAAAGATGAAACAATATCTGCATGTAAGTAGTAATTAGATGTATGTTCATTCTACTTTTGCATGAATGAAAAATTTATAACAAAAAGGTTTTTTTAAAAATCTGAGAAAATAGGGAGACAAGCCATTTAGTAGCCTTATCAAAAGTCTTGATCTAAGGGTTTACAATACAATGACTCGATCCAGCTATGCCACAGAAGAAAAGAGGGCAGAGTAAGCAAGTTTGGAAAAGAAAGTAGAAGACAGGACTAGAGTGATGCCTGAGAGGTCTGCACTGAACCAATGGGTCTTTGAGGCTCTCATCTATGGCTTCGGGGTTGACAACATATCAGGCATGTTTACAAAGAAAACTGAACCTTCGTGGCCTCTGCCCTCTTTCCCCTATTTGCACATTTCAACTTATTCCATTGTTGGCCTTCCTGGTAATTTTCTTATGGGACTTTATTGATTTTTTTTTACATGAGTCTTTAGTTATGCATCTCCTTTGGCTTTGGTAAATGTTTAAATCTCATCAAAAAGCTCGATGAACAGCAGCATCACTCTCTTCATTTTCCTTCTCTTATTACTCCCATAGATCTTTTTCTTTCATATTTGAAATATTGTTTTTGATAGCTCTCAAACTCTGGAGATTTTATTTTTTCTTTCTCTATTTTCAGGCCACAGGAATATGGCCACCTTGGGACACCTGGGTGGCTCAGTAGTTGAGCGTCTGCCTTTGGCTCAGGGCGTGACCCCGGGGTCCTGGGATCGAGTCCCACATCGGGCTGCCTGCAGGGAGCCTGTTTCTCCCTCTGCCTGTGTCTCTGCCTCTGTCTGTGTGTCTCTCACGAATAAATAAATAAAATCTTTAAAAAAAGAATATGGCCATCTTATCTCTTATTTGCAGTCTGCCCTCCTAAAACTCAGACAGCTGCCTGCCTACTATTCCCCTTCCAGGACTGCGTAAAGACTTGAAGGACAGCAATCCTTCGACTCTAAGGTCTACAACTTCTGGTACATTGATCAATTTCTTCCTTATACCCCAGAATAAGATCCAAGGCAGCAGTTTCCAAATTTCTAACTCTAATTTCTGAAAAATTAAATAATCAACAAAAATAGTAAAGAATTTAGCTTTGAAAAAAAAATGAATTTAGCTTTGGATACTATTTAGCTCAAATGATTAAGTAGAAATCTGAATACCTGAATTCCCTGAAACTCATTTTGCATCTGTGATCTGGGCAAAGACTAAGATTTCCTTTTCCTCCACATCCTCATGTGCACTTAGCCTTTTATCCTCACGTGAATGCTCTACTATTCTATCTTTGATTTCTCGGGTATTCCTTTATAACGTACCTCATTACTCCCTTATCTCCTACCCACATTTGCCTAAGGTTTCGCAAAAAAAAAAAAAAAAAAAAAAAAAAATGAAGAAGAGAGTCAGAATTAGAGATCAGGAATCTGACTTCTTCCCATAAGAGCTGACTTCACTGTATCATGCTGCTTTTCCTTCTAATCAACAAGGAAAGACAGATTGGTGAGAGATAGACTTCCATTAGAGACTATTAGCTCCTATTAGTGAGGAAGGGGAAGCTAGACATAATTAACTATGTCCCCTACGGGATTGGGTTTAGGAAGGGCAAATTAAACCCCAGCTTCTAGTAGAGAGCTCTTGGTGGAAATATGCTGATGAAAAGAACTGGGGGGTGGGGGGCAAAACTAAAAGAGAAATAAACCCTGATCACAGATGTGACTGCTATGGGCCGGTAGAACCCAAATCTAGTGAGTCCCTTGGCTTCCTTCTGAGATTTGGTCTCAGTAGCAGTCAGACCATTGTCTAAATGGAGCCACCACTATCACTATTTAATGCCAGCCAAGTCTCATATCAAGGGAGGATGCCCAATTCAAAAGAATTTCTTGATCCGGGACTAGTATTGCTCCTAACTATTTACTTACTTGTCAACTGTACCCAAAATACACAAGAATCTATTTTTTAAAGCCTGTGTGTTAGGACTGCTTAGATTAAACTAACCCAAATGTGTAGGTTAAGGGGATTTTCCATAAATGCCCTTTTCATTTAAAGAATATTTCATATGTTTCAACTTATAGAAGAGAAGGACAAGCATTTTAGGGAGAGTACAGAAATAAATGTCATAGATGAGGCTACATAGTAAAAGAGAATATGCAGCTATTCTAAATGAATTTAAAATACTAGGTTCAGACTAATTCCAGCTTAAGATATTCAAGAATTTAAGAGCATGATCTCAGAGACAGGTTAGTAATATCCTAAAAGAAAGAAGACCCAGATGGCTAGATATGGCAATGTTCAATCAGAATAAAAGGAAAGAATATAAAAACTACAGATGTGGATACTTGGCAAGATCTCTAAATATTCAATAACTGATTATTATACAGTAGGTTTGTGAAAATTTATAAACAATGCAGTGACTGCCAAAGAAATTGTATACTTTTAACCAAAAGCCAAATCACACTTCACAATGAAATAAGACAGAAGAGATAAATTTAGAAACAGTAAATCTGTAAAACTGAATACAAAATTTTCATTATTTCCAGATGATATAATTGTATAAACAGATAATTACAGGGAATCAATTGAAAACTCATATTAATTAATAAGACAGTTCAGTAGATTAGCTAAATAAAAGATAAATAAGAAAAATCAATAGCTTTTCTATGTTTTGTCAACCTCCATTAGAACTTTAATGGAGGCAAATTCCTAAAGATGGCACCTGTCTGGTGATGCATGAATCAGCCTTGTTCAGCTTCCAAAGAAAATAGCTATGAAAATTTAGAAAAAGATGAACACTCTTAATAATGTTGAAAGTTAAGACTATAGGCCAATCTATTATGGGAATTGGGGAAAACTGGTACTAAAAACAAGAACAATGAGGATCAAATGCCTGTTAGAATTTGTGGCCAAGTCACATATTTTACATTCTTCACCCAGCAGTCAAGAAACAGTACTTCACTTTTTACCTAGACCATTATAAAAAGAAAGGAGCAAGAATTTTTCAAAATCAAAGGTTAAAAACTAGTAAAATTTAAAATACTGTAAACTTGAAAATAATTTGAAGAGAAATGGAAATAACAAAAAAGTCATCCATGCAGCAAAAGACAGATGAAGGAGGAGGAGGAGTAAGGGGACAGGGAGGAGGACTGAATCAAAAACAGAATATGTGTATGAGAGTTGTAGGCAAAATACTCAACGAGGGCAATAAATGCAAATGGATTAAAGACAGAGTCTCCAGTACTAAACCTAAACAAAACACAACTACACATTGGTTATAAGAATTGCACTTAAGAAAACGTGACACTAAAAAAATAGTTTAAAAAGTTACGTGAAAATATTTACCAAACACAAAAATAATACAAAAGTTAAACATTATTATCAAAGTGATGAAAAAGCAAAGATAATCAGCAATTAAAAGAATAATGTATAAAAATAATAAGAAAAAAGTGTAACTAGCATGAACCATTAAGAGCAACAAAATAGTCAAAGGGTAATAACATTTTTCAGTCAATACAAGGAGAAATTGATAGGAACATAACCTACAGGAGACAACATAGTGCTCTCAGTCTTGACTGACCAATCAGAAAAAAAATAGATCTGAGTAAGATAATAGCACAGATCAAACTTTCAACCCACAAATAGCATTTTAAAGGTACACAGTAAACATTTAGCACAAGCAAGAGCTTTTTTTATTCGTTCAATAAGTTTAATTATAACCTGTATGCCAGACAACCCCAGTACCCTGACCCAAAGATAATATCATCAAGTGTAAGGTCATAAAGAAAACTAGAAGACTCCCCCAAAGTGCAATTATTTTGGCTACAGTGTTTGATCACAATATAACAAAACTAGAATTAAACATTCTTGTGCACACAAACAAACACCACTTTCTAAGTCCTCTTGGGAAGAACTGAAATCAAAACACAATTAATAGTATTTAGAAATTAATGGCAATGAAAGCATTCCATATAAAACCTTATGGGGTATAAAAGAAATTTAACCCAGTTGCCAATTCATGGTTTTAAATTATGTCATTTTTAGATAAGAAATATTATAACTTAATAACCAAAGCATTCAACTCCAGACAGGTGAAATGAAGCATAAGTAAAATAAGTCTGGTTAGAACATAAAAAATAAAAAATCCATCTCCTCGCCCTAACAACCAAAACAAACCAAGTAAGCCACAAAATCATAATTTGTAAGCCAATTAAAAATCTGAAGTTACAAAGAAACCTAAGTGAATTAACTCAAGAAATGAAAAAGCCCTTCATAGGAGAAAAAAGACCACAGCTGCTTATATCCCAGGCATCGTGACAAGAATGAGGACAAATGTACCACAGATGGTTTAAGGAGGAATGAATAGAACTTTTAACAAACTTTCAACCACCATATGGAATTACACACTAGAATTCAAAAGAGCCCCTGCCACAAAGTGTATCTGCACCCACATGCCATCCTCTCCCATAGTTCTTCACCTAGTACAAAGACAATTCCCCAGCAACTCAAAAAGCTGGTAGTCAAAATATAAAGAACTGAAAGATCAACCATAGTTAAAAAAAAAAAAAAAAAAAAAAAACTGATGGCTCATCTATAAAGCACTAAGAAATTTCTGGAATCTTGCCAGGGCTTAGACTCCAAATACCATTAAAGGGCCAACCTTAAGTTGTTGGGCCAGTGATGAAGAGAATCAAACAAAAGCTAAATAAATTAATGAATTAATAACAGATCAACTCAACAACAATAGATGACCACATTAACTTACGTGCCTCTAGCAATGTGGCAAAAGAAGCAGCATGACCTTTTTAGGAGGTAAATACTGTTAACTTCAGTGTCTAGTATCCTTTTACACAAAATGCCCTCTTATGCAATCAAACATTATGAGACATTCAAAGATGCATGAAAATGTGCCTGTGGCGAAACAGAAAAGTATCAGTAGAAGAGGACTCAAAGAAGAGAAAAGGTTGGATTATTAGTTAGGGACTTCAAAATATCTGATAAAAATTCCAACAACAACAAAAATTCCAATAGATCCAGGTGAAAATGTGGACAACATGCATGAAGATATAAGGGATTTCAGTAACGAGTTAGAAGCTGGAAAAAAAGAAAAAAACATAACTGAGGAAATGATAGAAATGGAAAATATATCAGAAATGTTGAATGGAAATATCAGAGTAAACACTCTCACTTTATTCTTTTTTAAGATTTTATTTATTTATGTATTTGTTTGTTTATTTATTTATTTGAGAGGGAGCGAGCACTCTCATGCACATGCATGAGTGGAGGGAGAGGCAGAGGAGGAGGAAGAGGAGAGGATCTCAAGCTACTCCACACTGAGCACAGAGCCATCCTGGAGCTCTCCATCTCATGACCCTGAGATAATGACTTGAGCTTAAACCAAGAGTCAGGCACTTAACCAACTGAGTCAGCCAGGTGCCCCTCTCACACTATTCTTGATCTCAGGGGAAAAGCATTCAGTATTTGACCTTTAAGTATGAGGTTAATTGCAGGGTTGGGGGAGAAGGGGGCAGGATGAGTTTGTTTGTTTGTTTGATGTCTTCAAATTGCAAAAAAAAATCCCCTTTTGGTTGACTGGGAGTTTATTTTATTATGAGTGAGAGTTGGATTTTGTCACATGTTTTTCTGCATCAATTTAGATAATTTAGTTGGCATCACAAATGGGAGTCTCTAGAATGACCCTGACTCACGGAAGCATTATTTGGGAACAGGACAGGGGGCAAGGAATGATGAACCTTTAATGCCTAGATAGCTACTAAGTCCCCTCTGGTAGGCGATGGCTGTTACTTTGCCATTTGCTACTGAAGGTAAAAGTTACCAGTGGAATTTAGAAATAATGGATCCAACTCCCGAGGAGTTGGCTCACTGGATATGCAAAGAAATGCAGAATCATGACAAACAAGCTAAATACACAATCCTCTGGTTATTTTTATCTGTAATAGCTAAAATCAACGTAAAGTATTTGGAGCAGATTCCGGTGCTGAATTAGCTCCGATTTTGGCCTTTCCAAGATACAGCTTTTATCCTTACAACTGCTACCAAAGGGAAAAATTATACTGGAAAAACTAATAGCACTTCTATAAGCTCTGGTCACCAAAAATGCAGTAAAGGTTATAGGGGGGACAAAAAGCCACTGAAACCAAGAGGTATAAGGTGAAGTGGTTGTCTCATTTAGTGAATTGATGTCAACAGCTTCCTGAAGAATCTTCACTAACTGGATTGTGAGAGTACCTAACTTAGGAGCAGTCGTTTTGGTTTCATACAATGCAGAATGGAAGAGGGTATTTGGGGTGATACAAGACCCACAGCTCACTATTGAACAATTACAACATTCACAGATGACTTTTACAGTTTCCCCAGGGAGGAGAAAGTCCCCACACACAGTTGGCAAGCCGACCACATCAGGCACACCACCAGTGACACTGGGAGGAGATTTGCATAGCTGGTGGTAGATGCAAATGGTCAAAACACTATAAAAGGTCTTAAACAAAATTTAATACACCATTTTGGATCACCAAATTATATTCCTTGAGAGTGAGGTACACAGTTTATAGCCAATAGTGTGAGGTCAATTTAATGAGAATTCTTAAAATACATCAGTGGCTTCTAAATCTGCATTTTCAGGCTTGGCATTTGTGATGAACTCTTATATAACTATGATAAAGGAATTATATTTTTTTATTAACCAGAACACCTGCTTCCTTTTTATATAAGCCTCTATTTATTTGCTCTCTATACTCATCTTTAAGTCCTCGTAAATTGCACCTTCTTCATAAACTGCGGTGTCTACAAAAATAGTACACAGCAAACACACAAAAATCTGTAAAGATAGTGAATATGATAATGTTGATGACAATGACTGATATGCAGATAAAAATATACATAGCTAATTGAAAACTTAATTTCCACTTCACTATAAAAGAATATCTAGGAACAATGAGAAAAAATGAAAGTTAACGGAGAACACGTAAGGATTTTCTAAATCAAGATTCAAAAGGAAAGTAGGAGAGAAAGCAAAGAAAGAAATCACTTAACAGAATCATTCAGTAAAACATATCATAGGAAGCAGGAAATGCTGGAGGCACTGATACAATGACAATTACATCCACGTCTCCCATTAAGTTTCTAGTTGTTGCCTTAGGGAGTCTCAACTCACACTCCTGGGAGACCTCATTCTTGAAGCCTGGTTTACTTATTGCCTTGTCTTTTTAAAATTTTCTTTTAGAATTATTAAATCCCCCATCAATGGTATTAAAACAAAATGTCTAACATAGATAAGGACTACTCATACTAAGAATTTGATTGTTTTGTGAATGGATTACTTGACTATTTTGATTTTGATTGAGTATGGAGTAAGATAAAAGGGCATTGCCACTTTACATCAATTTATTAAAGAAGACATTTATTCTTTTATATTCAGCAATGCCCCATTTTGTAAATCTTTCCCATAATTCTTAATATCATAGTAGTGATGGAAGAAGTACCTACAGAGAAACTAAAGGCCTGTCCCAGGCCAACAGCATCCAGGGATGTGGCCATCTATGTTAAAGTTGGAAAGGATTTAAGAGTTTATCTGGTTGAACTTCTTCATTTTGATACAAGAGAAGCTTTAAGTCCATTGAGATGCACCCAGAATCACACAGGTGGTTAGCTGCAGATCCAGAGTGAAGAGTGAAGTTACAATCTTCTCACCATATTTTGCTACTCCACAGTCTTTCTGCATTTCTTAATCTATCATATGCCCTACACCAAACTGGAAATCAATTCATATTAGGTTCTCCAAAGAAAAAAAATCAACAAGATGTATACATATATAGAAAGAGACTGATTATAAGGAATCAGCTCATATGATCATGGAGGTTGGCCAGTCCAAAATCTGCAGTGTGGGCTGGCAGCTCGGAGATCCAGGAGAACTAATGGTGCAGATGAAGTCCAGAGTTAAGGAAAATTCACACAAGGATCCTAAAGACATCCGTACCTTAAAAAGTCAGGCAGAAAACTTTTGTTCAAGTCTCCTAGTTTGTGGATGACGATGAACTTAGAGATACCACTGTTAATTCTGACCCGGATTTGATAATGAAGGCAACGATGAAATTAATCAATTGTATTATTATCTATCATTCCTATCTTCTGGTTCATCTAGCTTTTAATCTGTACTCACAAGCACTAAGTTCACTTCAAACCCAATTCAAGGATATTGCTTTATTGCAAAGTGACTCGAATATGAAACTAGTCTTTTTAGGGGCACCATCTGTTGTTCATGACACTTTAAATGAAGGAGATTTCAGTTGCTAAATATTCCACAGAAACATATGAAGAGAATTCAAAGGGTTTAAGTTTCTAAGAAAATACAATGTCCCCTAAGCATGAAATGAAACCCTTTCTTCAAAGTGTTTGCAATAACAAAGAAGTGTTTAATCATACTGGATATACATAAATCTTTTCTGGAAAAACAAAATAACACATGAACTAAATCAAGTCTACTGCAAAGCAAGCGGAATGATGAAAATCAGTGATCTTCTTATTTACAATCACGTAAGGACAGAGAGAAATGGGAGGTAAAGAGAAATTTGCCCCAAATCAAATTGTCCTCAAAAGGCTAATTGATGTGCTCCCCTTAACTCAAATCTTAACTATGAGTCAATTGTACAAGGACTGAGTTGACCACAGAGCAAGTGGTCTGTAAGTGTTTCTCTCAAGGGGTTAATCAAACTTCTTGGTCTCAGCAATTCATTTTTAAATGACTTGAATATGCTAGAACGTCCCAAAGGGATAATTGATGAATACTAATTACTATTCGAAATCCCTTGCAAATAAGGAGTTACCAGATAAATATTTAGACGTAAGAGTACCTATTAGTAATGTTTTGAGTTCCTTAGATGAAAGGTTTTCAAAAACAGCTCAGTTGGACTATTACAAAAGAATAGAAGCTGCCATCTTTTGTGAACCACTCTAATCTATAATAATCTATCCTGTCAATAAACCAGTTAAACTGTGGCTTTGTTGGAGAGCTGGGGTCAGAAAGTATTATCGTAGATTGTCATTTTGCTCTCTACATGGTGCACTACACATCATCTTAAAATGATATGCTGTGTTCAATATTTTATATGACTGAAGGATAACTCTAGACTTGAATTTATTGCCACACATACTTGCAGCTAAATCATATAATATTACTTCAAATACTATTTTCAAGATAACACCTAGCATAACTGATGATAAACTATTCTATATATAAATCCATTTTGTCTCATTTTTCATTTGCTGCTTTATTGCTTTATAGTTACCTAAAATATTTTACACCTGGTAAATTCCTTGACAACTTTACATACAATCTAATTATGTTGGGGTTGGATAACTAAAAAAGAAAACTTGCTGCCTTTACGAAAAGTGTTTTAAGGTTTTGTTTTGTTTTGTTTTGACCTTGGAGTTGCTATGATTTTGGAAAAAAGCTCTCTGTTTCGGGACAAAAATCAATGCTGTCTTATTGCAAACACTTGCTTTCAATATGGCTGAGAAAAAAAATCAGGACAGAAATCGTTTGTTATATTTATCTCTGAATTACTGGTATCTGGTACAAATATCAATTCATCCCGTATTTCAGTTAAATTTGTATTTAATTTTCTCAACTTTCCTCATAGTGACTATTTCAGCACTTGCACTTTAAAAATAATCTTATATTCCAAAATTTAAACTGGCAACTTCTCTCAACAACAACAAAAAAAAATCAATGAGGTGCTTTCCAAGACATTGCATCATTCGGTATACAGAAAACTCAATAACCCAAGAGTTTTCTTATTTAAAAGAAAAAGGAAAGTTACCTAAGATGAGCAAAGATCACACAATGATTGCAGAATGAACTTATTCTTTGACATAAAAATATTGACTGACAAAAATCTGAAGATAGATTTCTTAAAAGATTTTATTTTTATTTTTGCTGTTCTGAAAATGTTTTGACAGTCCAGCAATGTAATTTGTAACAATAGAGACTGCTGTTCTATTTATTTTCTCACATTTTTAATAGAATCTCTTAAAGTGATATGGGGCCCACCAACTAATTACTATAGCTTCTAATCTTACACCCAAGGTCATTCAGGCACAGTGATTGCTGTGTTAAAATAGAAACTAAATTAGTCAAAGAGATTTTGAATAATTATTTTGTGCAGTATATGCCCGATCCATAAGGAATTATATTTTGGTATTTAGGATCACATGCCAGTATATCATGATTAATAAAATGTGCAAAGATCAAATACATGATTGTCTAATGGGCATTTACCTAAGAATAACCTCTGAAGGCACTGTGTGTAATATTACATTTCCAGTAGACATAAATCAAGAAGAAAGATGATCCAGGGAGCAGAGGAGTCAGGTATTTGTGTCTCTCTCAGTCAAGGGAAAATAAAGTCCATGTAACTTAAGGTAAATTAATTGGCATCTAGTTCTCATCCCCCTTTCCCACCTCCATAAAATAAAAATGATGGCATCTGCCAAAGATCACAGGAACATCAAATATGAAAAGATTATCTTGTTCACCTACACTCTAAGATTCTCAAAATACTCCATTATATAACATTATGGTAATTTTATTTTCTAACATTAATTTTATATTTTTTGTAGTTATTCTGTAAGGAAAGAAGTTTCTAGTAAGTTTATTGAAATGACATTACTGTAAACTTAAAGAAGACTTCAGTGGGGAAATGACTGTAAGAATGCAGAAGGATCATATTTTACACAATATTATTTGTCAATTGTGTCTCAATAAAGTTGGGGGTGGAGGGAAAAAAGAAGGAAGAGGGTGGCAGGAAAGCATATAAACCTCCAGGCCTAATTTGTTCATACAACTTTAATGGTCTGCATAAAAAGAATAATGAGAAGGGAATTATGTTAAAGAATGGATGGATTAGCAGAAAGACAAATTAAAGCTTTCCAGGAATTTAACATGTTAAATTATGGCAAGAGTGAAATTAATGATTAAAATGAAATCAAATAAAGCACTTAAATAAAATATAAAGAAACATTCAATCTTCAGGGAAAAGGGTAACATCTTTGCAATTGCAAAATCTATAGCCAAGGTTTTTGAGCGTTTCTGTTTTGCTGCTAACTTCCAATATAATAAGTAAATCACCCACCAAATTACCACTGGCCCTTCATGAATTTATCCATGTTTTTAGCTATTAGCTCCTACTAATGTCTGGCTCTGAGTTAAACTCAGATTAGGAATATTAGGAAATCTCAATATAATTTATTTTTTGAAAATTTCAGAGAAGAAAAATTATATGATCTCTCTGAAGATGCCGCAAAATCAACACCTATTTTGAGCTTACCTATTAATTATTTAACTTAATTTCTATAATAAGGTGTACATATTAGAAAGGAGGAAACAAATCTATCCTAGTTTGCAGATGACATGATTTGCAATTCCAACTACTTGGGGCACATATTTACCCTCTGGACAAATCCCTATGTCTCGGGGTAAAGAACCATCAGTGGTCCAGCTTGAGCATGTCTGACTCCAGTGGGTACTTATTTAGAAGCTCTACAAGAAATCTATGTATTAGGTAAGATTGGTTCTCCTAATGAAGAAAAGGGTTATTAGCAGAAGATGGGGGAAAAGAAATGCCAGACATTAAAAAAAAATTTTTTTAAGTTACGTGTCTTATTGTTTTACTATGAGGCTTTCAACAGGTCTACAAACATAAATATTTAGCACAGTACCTGGTACATAATAAGTACTCATTAAATGATAGTTATTAAAGTAGGGACTATCTCTCCCTCCCCAGATGTTCCTGCTTTCAGTTCAGAAATAGTAAGAAGGCAGTTTCCTATCTCAGTCTCTCTGTCTCTCTGTCTCTCATTAGACAGCAAGAATGACTTATCTTATTGGTAAGTTTTAGAAAAACACTAGGCAAGAGTGGCTATCCTCCCAGGATGCCCTTCTTGCAATAGCCTGTCCCCAGGAAGCGAAGTCTATTCTTGCCCCTGTCACTGTGTAGGGAGCACAGCAAGATTAAAGTTCATGGCTTGCCTACCAGAAGTCATCTAGAAGCCTACCTCTTCCTTTGGATATATAACATGTTGTTTCCCCACACATGTAGCTGGGTGTCTACTTTAAAATCTCTTCTGAAATGTACACACCAAATACTACCCCTGAGGGCAAGTTTCAGGAAATTTGGTTGAGGTGGCAGGTCTACAGTCCAGTTTTATAAGAAAACAAAATCCAGGGACTCCTGGGTGGCTCAGCGGTTAAGCATCTGCCTTCAGCCCAGGGTGTGATCCTGGAGACCCAGGTTCGAGTCCCACATCGGGCTTCCTGCATGGAGCCTGCTTCTCCCTCTGCCTATGTCTCTGCCTCTCTTTCTGTGTGTCTCTCATGAATGAATGAATGAATGAATGAATAAATAAAAACAAAATACAAAACCAAAAAAAAACTAGTATCATGTATACACACACACACACACACACACACACATATATATTTTACTGAATCTAAACTCAGAGGGAGAAAGGTATGATTAATCATCATGTATTTGATTGACAGACATCTTCAAGATCACCAGTATTAGCTGCTATTATCGTTATTGATATATGGCACAGCATTAAAGAAGGAGGAGATTTACAGTGGCTGCTCAGTGTAATTTTAGGTTTAGTCACAGTCTCCAGATCACCCACCATGCTTTACTAAAAGGTATCCGACAGAAAGAATATATACACAACAGAGTGTGGCCAAGGGGGCAACACTAGGACCTATTAAATATAATAGCTAAGATTTCATGAATTAGCATACTAACCGCACATTTTTGTGATACAAGGGAGTTTGCTAACCAAAAAATACCTATATAAACAAATAAATAAGCCAAGCTTTAGAATCTTGGAGTTCCCCGTTCCTGCCACCAAAAAAAAAAAAAAAAAAGTTATAACCTGTATAGGAATGATGTCAAAATATCTTAATATGAGGTTAACTAAATATCAGAATTACTTGAGCCCCCTGGAACATACTGATATATATTTTTTCAGAGAAGAAAGCCAAGCAGAAAACAGTAAAATCAGAGTGAGAATCAAAAGGGAATAAAATCGCAGGGAAGAGACTTTACCTTCAAGGGAAAAGCAATGTTTTGAAAAGACAAGATTTTAAGTATAGGAGAAAGGGTTTGGGGACTATATGGACAGAAATAATTTTGAAATAGTTAGGATATACAAAGAAGGTACAAATAGGTAAGTTTTCTACATTGTGAGTAAGCAGACCAAATGGCCACTGACATCTCTCCAGGCCCAATGAATTCTCTAAAAGAGTCTCTTGGTAACTCTTTAATGAAATGAAAGTGGTTTAAATTAATGCTTTTAGCCCCTGTTTTAACGCCTTTAGCTTAAACTATAATTATCTCATATTTCATTAAGTACCATAAAATTTCATAGAATTTATATATTTAAAAAAATTAAACTGTGATCTAAAGGCTGCCTTTCCTTAAAATATGTATCAGACAGCAGCAAGAAATCTGAATCTTCACTACCACTAAGACAAAAATATCTTATTTTTACTCCTTCATTAAGATTACTGAAAATCTAGGGCAGCCCAGGTGGCTCAGTGGTTTACCACAGCCTTCAGCCCAGGAGACCCAGGATCGAGTCCCACGTCGGGCTCCCTGTATGGAGCCTGCTTCTTCCTCTGCTGTGTCTCTGTCTCTCTCTGTCTCTCTCTGTCTCTGTGCGTGTGTGTGTGTCTCATAAATAAATAAATAAATAAATAAATAAATAAATAAATAAATAAATAGCATAAATAACATAAATAATTAAAATCTTTAAAAAAAGAAAATCTATAATTTTTAGAATCTGAAAATCTAAAAATCATTGAGAATTCTGCTCAATGACCATGGAATTCTACATTCAAATAATTTAGGATAATTTTTAATATGCCAATCCAATGACACCAAAGTGATATTTGTATATAGACCAAAATAGTTTGAATTTGTACAAGATGAGTGTGACTAACCTTGAATAATACATAAACAACAGATACAAGAATAATCATTAACAAAGACTCAGAAGTACACACAAAATTCTTTTGATGTGATGCCAACAATGCACCAAAAATGCCAGTTCTTTCTTCTGATGTCATGGATGAACGCCAAGTAATTCCATAACTTTCATTTTCATATACGTATAATAGAGGAAAAAATGCTTAGATTTTTCTTTGCTTAGTAGGAGAAAAAGGACTGCCTAAGAATTTGAACTAGGATGTGTCAATGATATATTCTAATTCTGATTTTTATTTCAAGAAGTTTACAAAATTTTAAGTATGATTGTAAAGAACGATCAAAGGAGTAAGGGAGATAGTATTACGTACAAAAGTCAAGGAGAGAGATAATCATAAGAATCCCCAAGGTAGAGATGGCAAGGAATTGTTAACGAAGAGAGGTTTTAGGTTATTTTTCATTGTCTGCTATGCTGTAGACTGCCATGATGATTGCAAATGTTCAATTAGAGTGTATTTTATGCATGTGAGGCATTGGGCAACATGGGAGGCCCACAGTCACTTGCTGGCAAGTCTGCCCGAAGTCAAACAGTAGCCTCGAGAGGGATATAGCAGGCAGGGACTGAGAATTTAATATGAAATCCCACAAAGAGGTGGCTAGGAGAAAAAGGACCCCCTCACCTATGCTACATCTGGAACCTTCAATCTGCTACTCAATGGCAAAACTTTCAAGTTCTTGGCTTGCTTGCATATAAGTATATGGCTGCACTGCCCACTATTTTCAGAGAGACATTTAATTTTTTCATGAACCATTCATTTTGTTCTGGGTTAAAGTTTTCAGTCACTGCTGTGCCTATCTGCAAATATAAATTACTGTTAGCCTACATTAGTGAAATTTGCTCAGAGTTATCAGTTAACCCTATAATGTTTTTTTATTTTTATTTTTTATTACATATTTTTAAATTTATTTTTAATAAATTTATTTTTATTGGTATTCAATTTGCCAACATACAGAACAACACCCAGTGCTCATCCCATCAAGTGTTAACAGTACTTATAGGCTCCAATTCCAATTTCCAATAACTAGATTTTAGAGTTTAGAATTTATGTGTTGCAGCTCAAATACAGAATTATCCATCCTCCTGGCTTGAAAGCAGATATAAACCAAAATCTTAATAAAAATATACTTAAGCATTGAAACTGCAATGTTTTCCCCATCAAAAGTAGACGCAGATAGAATAGGTGGGTCCCAGGCTGAGTTACCCACCCCAGAAAAAAAACTCTGCAAAAACTTGAAGAATCTGAGACACCATCAAATTTGTGCTCTCAAGTGAGAATAAAGCTATCATTTTCTAGCATGCCTGGGTCTGAACCATCATATTCTAACTGGGTCCTTCACAATGCCAAACTTTATATATGACACAGGTTGGAAAAAGAGCAGAATTACAGCTGTCACTTCATTGAATGAAATACATCTATTGCCTGAACTCTTCTCTCTATATTAGTTACAGATGCATATCAGATCCAATTTAAGATTACCCTTCATGAGCCAATTGGAATAACAAGAAAAAGCAATAAGAACCATTTACACTGTACAACTGATTATCTTCATACAACACTCATGCAAAATTACATTGCCCTTAGAAGATAAATTGTTGAGGACTAAAGACAGTTACCTCTCACCTCAAAATGTCCTTTGTCCCTCAAACTACCTTCACATAGTTTCTTGGTAACCAAAGCCACAAGATGGAGGAAAAGGTGAAAAGTTTACCTAATTTCTCAAATCCATGCATTTCAAATTAAATAATAAAGTATATATAATCCTGGTCTCATACTTCCCACACTGATCAACCAGACAGTGATACAGTGGAAAGGGAGGTAAAATATATCTTCTTAATGTGTATTGTTTTCAGGTTAACATGTAGAGCATATGGCTACCATGGTAATAAGCTTAAATAGTCACTAGAGGTAGTGAAGAGTTGCAGATAATTAATTCATGTCCCTAAACTATGGATGTGGAATTTTAAAGGTTTCTATTTATAGACTATTTATAGACTATAAGAGAATTATAGGATTACACTGGAGTATGTGTTTATGTGAGTACAAACTCACAAAGTACAATTATGAAAAACTAATGAAAGGAAAGTAATTTTAAACATGATGTTATCTTTCCTCACAGGGCAAAACAAAAGTATCCAATTATTACTATTATTCCCCTAGAGAAAGAAGTTAAAGTAGAATGATCCAGTGTTGGTAACCTCACACTGGATAGGCAGTGAACCTCTCAAAGACCAGCCCCTGGGCTCTCATAAAGGCAGAACAAGGTGATTCACATCTGTCAAACAGATTGTATTGTCTTACTGCAGAAGATTATTTCCTCTGGGAAAAAAAGAATGGATGCGAAGCTTTTGGTTTTCATAAGAAAATTTAGGTTCTGACTTATCAATAAAGGGAGTTATAAAACATGGGGCTACCCTGACCATTAAGGGTGTGCTTTCAAGCCTCTTCAATGGGGAAGTATAATGTCTTATGGACTCTTGTTGATTACCTAATATAGGTCAAGGATTTCATTCTGAAAATTCTGACGTTTTTCTGAGCAAGGTCTTTTTCAAGGTCCAGGTTACCATGCGTCATGTGATAACAGTTATGTATCTGCTTCACCAACTTTCTAGCCCTAAACGTCTGCTATTCTTGACTGCCCCAGCTGATGAACACCAGGTTGATGTGCTTTTACCTAACACTTGCAGTATTTGCTAGACCTACCTAAATAGCTTCCCATCTTGGCCCCACAGGGAGTTGTTCTAACTTGAACCACTGACATGTCACTTTTATTTTCTGATTAATAATTCAATGACCAGAGCTAATTTTTTAAAGCAATTAATGAAATTTTGACTGTTCATCTTCTTTCCTAGGTAATGGTGAAACGAGTAGTGAACAAATGAAATACTGAGGGCTTTCCCTGCGTCTTTGCACCCCATGTTTGCAGGGTAGGATTTTTAAGTATCCAGTAGTTGATCAGAGAATGAAAAATTATTGTTCTTGGTAGTGAGAAAATTGTAAAAAACTAAATCATATTTTTTTTAAAAAAAGCAAACTTATTTTTTCCCTAAAATTGTCAGTCGGATGAAAACCCATTGGGTTGTGTTGGATTCTGACTCTAATGACTTCCCTGGATATTTCCTGAATGCTTATAGCAATGTGGCTCATATTAAGCTTTCAGCATCCTAAGATTGCTAAAGATAGATGGGAAGATTTTACCAGTTCTTGTTTGGTTTTATGATGGATAACTTTTTTCTTTTATTACTTCAAACCATTTCACAGAACTTTAATCCTATTTTGAAGGAAAAGAAATAGTTGTTAACTGGGCTTTGGAAATTAGGACTAAGCTGCCAATAAATCTTGATGTTGGACAGTGAAGCAAGCAATAAAATAATGAAATGCAAAGAGACACTGGACAAGGTAAGTCTTAGCTCTCCTCTCTAGAATCCATTAAAAGAGCATTTTGATTATTAGTTTGCTCTCTTATGTAAAAGTAACAATCAGTCTCTTTCACTCTAAATCCAACTTAGAATGACATAATTTTGGTCTCTTGCTATTGTCCTTAAGTTAATTAGTTAAGAAGAGTTTTCCTGAGGTATTACTACCACTACAAAGTAATTCAAGACATCAAACTGGCCCTGCTGATATTCCCCTGATGTTTTGACTCAAAAGAAATTCTAGAAAAGATTATCTTATACCTGATAGCTCTCAATTATGAGCACTCAAAAATTTTAACTTCTCTGCACCTTCATTGAAAATACCCTTATAAATCTAGGTCAAATTCATTTTTCATCCATCCAGAAATGTTATTTTTCCAGATATTTCTAATAAAGACTATTTCCTTTTATTTTTATCAACAAGAATTGTTTTGATATCCCCATCCTATTTTTCAAAATCCATTTACTTTCTGTACATAGATTACTTGTTTCATGCCTAAACAATTTTTTATTACAGTAAGAACAGTTATATGAGATCTATCTTCCTCACAAATTTTAAGCATACAATACATTATTGTTGACTGTTGATACAACGTTGTACAGCAGATCTCTAGAGCTTATTCATCTTGTTTAACTGAAACTTTGTGCCTGCTGCTTAGGAACTCCCTCTACAATAATTATTGGTATAAAGCTTCTGCAAGAATTTTAACTAAAATCATGTTGATCAAACCTAAATCCCCATTTTTTATCATATTCTTAAGATTATTTATTTTAAATACATTTTTCTTAAGTATTTATTTAATATCCAAATCTTAACGAAAGTTTCAGAATTTAATCTGGATATCACTTAGAAATGGCTTTACTTTTGCCGTAGTTTTACTTTATTAGTTTAAGGTAACTCAATATTTCAGACGATTAATATTCACTTTTATTTTTTTACTTTTTTTTTTCTTTTCAGTCTTGACTTGGTAACATTTACAAAGATATTAAGAGAAAGTTACAATCATCTTGGGAGTCATTAACTAGTTTTCCCAAATAGGACTCCCTGCCTTCTAGGTCCCCCTACTATAGGTGAAGGACAGGACTGAGTTTGTTCTCTTTTAGAAAAGAAGGTTCTTCATGAAGTTCATGTCATCTGACTGGTAGTAGGGAGTGTTCCTGGACCTACTATGGAAATCTCAAGAAATAGAAATTTGACCTGATCTTGGACATAGTCTAATAATAGATATTAGGTTTAAGAAATGAACAAACAAACAAAAAAACTTTATTAACATATGTATCTACCAGCAACATGAGAGATCCTTACGGAAATGTTCTGTATTTTGACTACATCAATATCAATATCCTGGATGTGATATTGTGCTACTGTCTTACAAACAGGTACTATTGGGGGAAACCATGCAAAGAGCACTATCTCTCCATATAATTGTTTCAACTGTATATGAATCCACAATCATCTCAAAATAAAATCCTTTATGCATCTAAAGTACTCACCTCATCCCCCCTGCCCTTCCCTGGAATTTGGCAGATGAAGAAAATCTACCTCAGTGCAATCCCAAATCCAATATTCTCCAGAATAAAGCTCTGTTCTCAATTTTTCTCTTACATTTGGGCTCGGGAATACTGAATTCTAGATGCAGCTTTGCCAACAAATCAAAGATCCAAGTCATATCACTTCTTTATTTTCTCAGTTTTCTCATATAAAATGATAAATTGAGCTAGATAACTTGTAAGATTTTTCCTAATCCTAAAATTCTACCATTCCAGGTACACTGAAATAGTGCTAAGCGTTTTTCAATCAAATCATAGTAACTCTGACACATTATCAAAAGTGAGTCCTTAAGTGGGATAGCTAACAACAAAGCCAATACCATGGGCTCCTGGGGTTTTCATCTATTGATCAGCAATTGAAAAGCTTTGGAGTAGAAAGAGAGAGCACTTCAGGAACTCTTGAACAATTCAGTCTTCACTGGTCCACTACAAGTAGTTTTTTCCATACTTCTCTCATTATGTAATAACCTAGGAGACCTTCACCTCAACATTTTGATACTTTTCCAATGTTCCTACTAATACCACATTTTGATATAAAATTTTGAACCAGGAAGTCCTGTGATGACTAAGTGTCTTTACCTTGCCCTTCCCCATGCCCTGCCCCCCACCACCACTAAGAGTAGTCCTCACAATGCAGAACTGCTGAAACTATTTCTTAATCTTGATACACTATAAAAAAACAAATTCAAACTCAGTTGAGAAAGTGCCTTCCTGCAGTTACTTTAATGTTTTACTCTTAGTTTCTGTTGAAGATTAAATAAACCAAAGACCATATAAAAACTATTACTATTACTATTTTAAAAATTTAAATAAACCAAAGACCACATAAAAACTATTACTATTACTATTTTAAAAATTTAAATAATTTAAATTTAAATTTAAAAATTTACTAATTTTTAAAAAACTTTTTTAAAAAAGTTATTTATTTGTTTGACAGAGAGAGAGAACCAGAGAGCACAAGTGGAGGGGATAGCAGAGGGAGAGGGAGAAGCAGGCTTTCAGCTGAGCAGGGAACCTGATTCCGGGGGCTCCATCTCTGGACCCTGGGATCATCGACCCTAAGCCAAAGGCAGACACTTAACAACTGAGCCACCCAGGCAACCCCCCAAAAAAACTTTTTAAAGAGATTGTCTTTATATTGCTCAGAGTCCTCTGTGAAAGGATTCATGCAGAATCAGCATGGGTAGGGATATATCCTTTCAGAATTTAGAAACAGGAAAAAGCTTATTTCTTGTAAAGAATTCATGCATTTATTTTTGTCACATAATTAGAATTTATACCCTATAATGTTTTCCTCATGATCAGTGTTGCCTAAAAACACAACTCTTAATTTCAAGCTTAAACTTAGTCCTCTTAGACTCGTGGTATTAAACAGTTCTTAGTATATATTCAAAATATCTCAAAAGTCATATTAAGAATAAGGATTTCCAGGTCTACACCAAGAGATTCTGAGTAAGTAGGTCTAGGAAAGGGCCTCGATGTGCCTTTCTGATGTAAATCTAAGATAATTATGATGCAAGTGGCCCACGGAACTCACCTTGAAAAATACTAGCTATATAGTTTAAGTTGTCTCCCCTGTTTTCAATACTTCAAATGTATCTATTTTTATGAGTAGCTTTTTATATAATTATTTTATTATAGATCATCTTGATTATTTGCTACATTTAAGTAGATTAAAAATAATTTGTGCA
This sequence comes from Canis aureus, assembly GCF_053574225.1. NCBI lineage: Eukaryota > Metazoa > Chordata > Mammalia > Carnivora > Canidae > Canis > Canis aureus. The sequence goes on from NC_135644.1 coordinate 7,319,216, forward strand.
TCTGTGCATCAATATAAACATATATAACAGGTAGTTAATTTGCAACCAATGGGGAAAACCTGGGTAAACATTTTTTTTGTATCCTAAGCAAGACAGAACTGCTTAAACAAAATTATAAAGACTAAAAAAAGGGAAGGGGGTGAATTTCATTGCAACCAAATTAAGGATTCTGTTCAATGAAGGATACCACAAACTTAATGAACAACTGATAGAATGGGAGAATTTATTTGTAATTTCTGAAAGCATCAAAGAATTACACAAGGATATGCTATATACATAAACGCACACTAGATACTACCTAGAACTTATGTAAATCAATAGGAAAAAAAAACAACAGCCCAGGCAGAAAAACGGGCAAAGTATATGAATAAGCAACATATTTTTCAAAATATCAAAATGCAGGGGCACCCGGTGGCTCAGCTGGTTAAGTGTCGGCCTTCAGCCGAGGTCATGATCCCAGGGTCCTAGAATTGAGCCCCCCACTGGGCTCCCTGCTCAGCAGGGATGCCTGCTTCTCCTCTCCCTCTGCCCCTGCTTGTGTGCTCTGTCTCTCTCATTCATTCTGTCTCTCAAATAAATAAAATCTTTATAAATAAATAAGTAAAACCTAAATAAATAAATACCAAAATGTAGCAAGCATTTAATGAGATGCTCAGGTTCACTGGGTACCAGAGAAATGCATATTAAAACAAAAATAAGATATCAACTGACATTTAATAAACTGGTAAACATTAGGAAGCTAGAAACTGCCAAGGACTGGCAAGAATATGATGACATAAGAATGCAACTATTCTGAGAACAATCTGGCTGTCAAAGAAGTCTGATAGCCCTTCTCCTGCCATAAGATTCTCCAGGTAGTAATGATACATCCATCATTACGTTCACCAAAAGCCCAAGTTAAGTCTTTGCCTTCTCCTTAAATCACACTTTCTCTTGACTTGACAAAGGCAGAAACCCATCATCCCTTGGTGGACAGTTCCGAAAATCACAGCACACCAACAGCCCTCTGTGAAAATCCTCCTTCATAATCCAATCCTTGACCCCTTTGTACCTTAAATGCAAGGGGAGGGTTACTATAGTCACATAGCCATCTTCATGCAGTCTCTTACCACCTCCCTTAAATATCTTGCATCATGGACTCACACCCGTGCAGTGTGTGGCAACTGTCAACTCAATGATTCAGTCAAGTTTACCATTGTATTAACTATCACGAGAGCTTATGTAGGTCCAATTGAACAAGCAGATAGGACCAAGTAAAAGGAAGGGGCACCTGGGTGGCTCAGTCGGTTAACGGTCTTGCCTTCAGCTCAGGTCATGATCTCAGGGTCCCGGGCTTGAGCCTCACACTGGGCTCCCTGTCTGCTTCTCCCTCTGCCCCTCACCCTCACTTGTGCTCTCTCTCTCTCTCTCTCTCTAATAAATAAATAAAATCTTAAAAAAAAAAAAAGACCAAGTAAAAAGACTTGGATGATTTCTATCTCAGAAGAAGGAGAACAGATTCATACTACCAGAAGTGGGCTAACTTTTATACTACACCTGGCACCTGAATATCTTTAGGGTCCCTTCTTGTCCTATAAAGACAAGATTCTAAACAGACCAGAATCCAGTGACCTAAAGCCTATGCAAAAGTGACCACTGAATTCAAGAGAAAGGTAAGACACATGTTAATTTAAAACAGATCATTATAGTTATTCTTCCAACAGTACAGTTTAAAAATAATTATGCTTAAAATTTTGTTAACTGATTTTTAAATAAAACTTATGAATAAGGCATAATAATTGCACTTACGGATTTACCCTTCCAAATTGAGGAAAAGTGTTATATTTCAAGTTAAGTAATACAGAGTATCTTTCTCCAAGGAAATTACGTTCTTTTAGTTTCAGAAATTGGGTCCATTTTTCAAACATACCACTATATTACTTGAGACTTACAGAGAAGTATCTCAAAGTGTGGGCAAGACAGAAGGTCTCAGAATCACCTGGGTTACATTTAAAGCATGCAAATTCCTTCCTACAAGCAATTCCTTGCTCCTTCCTAGATCTAGTAAAGCAGATTGTGTGGTACAGGACTCGGATTTTGTGTGCTGAAAGGTCTCCAGTATTCTTATGCAATAAACTCACACACTAAAGTACTTAAGTGCTCAAATTAAAATGGGAAAACCACTGTTTTGGAATCTGCATTTGTGGAAAATTCATTTTTTAATATGGACTAAATAGAATGTCTTCTCTAAATTTATAAACATTACCCTCTACAGAAAATCAGCTTGGTTTAATGATTAGGGCTAAGCAACACAATTCAACAAATGTTTTATTCCCTGTGCCACCATTTCCCCCTATGAATGATATCAGTAAATTATTTAAATTCACTGTGATAAATAGGATATACAGTAATTCCTTTTTCCTGCCTCAGAGGCATAGTGTGAGGTTAATTAAATAACAGCTGCAAAATACTTTTGGCTCCTTAGAGAAAGACATTATATAAGACATTATATTATATATGCAGCATTTTTTTTTTCTCTCCAATGAAAATAGAGCTAATTGTTCTTCAGAACTCAGCCCATGGCAGAGAAAACAACCATGACATGGCTTTCACAGGCATTAAATTCACAAGGGCAAAATTTTGTCACAGTTGGTATCAGACCCAGTGAATGCTATGCTTCGATTCTTTACACAAAGACCACTGCCATCTTGTGGAAAACAGCCATTGTCCTTATCTTGGGCTCCTATTTCATTTGTGTGAAATGGTGACAAGATAATTTGGGTTTTCTGCTATCGAGGATTTGTGACACATGTAGTCTTAGTCATCCTGAGGCCTGTTATCTGTGGCACATGAGGCTATGTGTGACCACCCTGAAGGTCAGGTAGTGTTAATGGAAGGAAAAGCTTTATAAACAAGACATCTCCCTAGGGCTTTGAACTATACTTATCCCTCAAATGGGCCTTGCCACATAAACCTGCTTTTGTGTTCCATTTATATTGTGGAATTAGGGCTAAAAACGAAAGAAAAGTCATCGCTGGTGATCATTAAATCCAATGATGATGGCTCTGGGAAAAAAATATGTCAGTCTGTAAATGTTGTTTGCATTCATTTGTCAAAAGACGAAGAGGGATTGCTTACAGAAAATAAATGAAATAAGACCATGAAACAGCCCTGAAGTCTATCAAGTTTGATAAATAATTGTCATATTTTGACAAACATGATGAGTTTTTAAATCCATCCTACAAAAATAGGTTTTCATGAAAGGAAGATTCCTTCCTAGCTTTTCTCATATTTGTTGAAAGGCTTCTAGAGAAAATACAGTAAATGTCTTTCATTTATTCCACAGAAAACTTTTCCTTAACAAGCAATACTCACGGGAAAAAAAAATTTCTATAAAGGAGGTTTCCTTGAGAAACATAATTTTTGTTATTTGCATTTTTTAATTTTTGTGGCTGAGTCAGCCTAAGGCAAAAAAGCAAATAGATGAAATAAATGTGCCTTCAATATTCTCCTCTGTCCATTTCTCCATTTTTACCCTCCCCGCTTCAAATACCTTCCCTCAGCCAGGAGTTTTGTCACCTGTGTCCCCAGGCCCTTGTTTCTGCAGTTATCAGATAACTGAAATGTAAATCAGTGTACTAAAATGTTAGAGACTGAATAAGTCACTCCTCGCAGGAAGGGACAGGTACATTTTCGGAGAACTGTCAGTCATTATTTAATCTACCAAAACACAAATTCTAGGAAACTGGGCAGGGGAGAGAGTTTGGTGAATTTTTTCCCCTAGGACCCAAGATTTCATTATATGGGCAGCTATCTACTCAATTTATTGATCTTTAAGAGTTCAAAATATACTTGGGCAAGAGAAATATCCTCAGTCCTTCAAATAAAATAGTACCTTCTTACCCTAGCCTCAAATCCTACCTCAGTGTGGTACTACATTTAAAAAAAAAAAAAAATCAAATGACCCAAAATATCAAAGAATGGTATGTAAGTTTACTGAAATGTCTGGAAGAGGCAGCAAAAAGAAGGACCAGGAATGAAACACATAATACAAATAAATTTTTTTTCTATAATCTTTTTTGGATACATTGTTCTCTTAATTCCCAAGAATTGAACCAATCAACCCCCTAAAATCTCCATCCTCGTGTAACCAAAAGTACCCCCATTATTGAGCTCCAGGAGAAGCATTTTCTCATGTGAGCAGAAGTCTTCATACGCTGCATTTCTATCCAGTAGCCTAGTTAATACATCAGAAGGAATCCAGCAATGACAACAAAGAATCCCCTAAAGGGTGGAGGGCGTCAAAGACAGTAAGCATGTGATCTTCAATAATTTTGGTTCTTTCGCATAAAAGTAATATCACATTACAAAAAAAAGTCTCTCTTTGAGACCATTTTATACAAATTCAGACCTCTGAAGGTTAATAAGTATGCAAATAACGGGTATAATGGAAGATACTTTGCTGAGGTCTAGGTACATAGACATGACTTAATGCACATGCTCGTCCCAGAACACCATTCCCCGTACTTTTGGCCTAGCAAACTCCAATTCATGCTGGAAGAGCCTTCCGTTAACTCACACACCAAAATGGGTTCTCTGGCACAGATGGCTAGTTACCTTCTCCCTAATCCATTATTTGCTTGTATTCTCATAACAAAACAAAACCAAAAACAAAACAAAAAAAAAAACAAAAAAAAACAAACCTCTCCATTTTAGCTGAAAGCATGGCCACACACAAAAAAAGAATATATTTCCATTTCTCTGTACCCTTCAGTGAGATATGGCCATAAACTTATTTCTGACCAACGAACAAAATGTGAACCCAGAGGATATGTGCATCTTGTGAGCTCTGCAGTAAAGAGAATCCTCAGTGGCTTCAACTTCTCCACTTTCCCTTTCCTGCTGACTGGAGTGAGGATGTGGGGGAACCACGGTGGACCATGAGGATGAAGCAACACACTGGTGATGGCAAAGCAACAAGACAGAAGGAACCTAGAGCCTTGATGGTACGTAGCCGCCGTACCACACCTGCAACTTTATGCCCCAAATGTCAGGTATGAGAGAAATTGTACCATTTATTTTGGGTCTCAGTATCCAAACTCAAGAGACCTCCATCATTTCCAATAGCACCTTTGCAGGCTTTCTTGGCACACGGGTTTCTCGGCATTCAATAAAAGTTGGTTTTCTTATCTAGAGACGTGTAAACTCAGGGCAGGAAGAGTAACTTGTTAATGCCTCTATTCTGGTGTCAGGTACACCATATATTTGCAATGAATGTTTGCTGGCTGGATAAATAGGTGGATGGATAGATGGATGAGTAAATGAATGAAATAGATCATGGGATCAGTTTGTATTCATTCAGATTTGGATATTTTTATACTATAAATTAATGGAGTTTTTGGATTTGGAGCATAATATTTAAATTATAATTTAAGAATAAACTCTAGAAGAAAAATGCTAGAAAGGGTAACAAAGGTGGTGATTTTCTAAAACCACTGATATAAGCACATACATAATTAATGATAACACCTACTTAGAGGGTGGGGGTCTCTTTTAATCAACGATCTCTCTTCAAAGTCCTAGGGTCAGTACTGCTTCTGTTTTTATCTTTCTTACTTTTATCCCCTGATAGGGGTAGAAGCTCTAAGTATAACAAGCTGCAAATTTTCTCCATGCTTTCATAAAGCCAGTTTCTAATATACAAGGCCTCTGGGCTCAACTGGTACTACCACTGTCCTCTGTTCATCTACCCCCATCCCTCTGCATTTCCCTGTGCATTGCTACACGAGAGAATCTTCCCGACCAGTCATGAAAACCAAGCTCATCATTTATACATTAGAGTTTGCACTTGATACAGAGTAGCCACCTGGGCCAAGAGGATGGTTTCACCCATTCTTTATCACTCCAGGATATGTCACCAAGACTCCTCTTCTGCTGCTATCTGCAGATAATTTGTACAGACTGTGTTTTAGATGTTCCAAGAAATAGCTCTCTTGTCTCAAGATGGTGCTTGGCTCCGCGGCATGACTGGGAACATTTTCCTGAACTTTCTCACCACCAATAGCTTTACTGTCCAATCTAGCTGCATAATTTGCTGGTCCACTCTTGCTTTTGAATCTGTGCTTTCGTTTTGGGCTTTTCCTCAACCGATCTCTGTGTTCTCTCTCTCTCTCTTCAGCAAGTTAGACGTTATTTAGCCTGTCCTAAGAATCCAGGCACAAAGAATGGCAGTGAGGGGATGTAACTCTGGAAGTATTTCTTCTATTCCATGCGATTTCCCTACTTTCACCCTCCTCAAGACACACACACACACACTTGTTCCATGACCTTTCCTTGTCCTCCTTTCAAAATTTCTCCCTTCCATTACGATGGGACAAGAGTGAAATGCTCATGCTTATTCTGCAAAAGCTGCAGCTGGCACTCAAACTGCTGCTGTACTTGCAGAAAATTTTTCAATATTTGTTCTTCTTTAATTCTTTCACAATTCACTTTATGTGGTTTACTCTGATTATTAAATAAAACATGATTCTATCCTCCAGAAGTTTTATTCTAAAAACAAATACATAATCAAAAAGTCCTATATCCACATAGTATTTTTCTCACTGGTACAGCATAAGTGTATGTTTATCAATCTAGAATAGGCCATAACATCGCGCTATGCACGTAAACTTACTTCATTCATCTGTGTCCTGAAGTTTGAAACCAATGCCTTAGCAATATCATGAAAAAGGGATCTGAGTAAGTTATTCTGCTTTATGTCTTAAACAGACAATCCACTTCAGATACAGCTTCATTCGTAAACAAATTCACAACTCTGTGGCTAGGCGGTGCTTATCTTTTCATCTGATGAATTATTTTTCATTTTTGCATTAACACCAATGGAGTTTTCTCTGATCATGTACCTAGAATGTGCGCGATCAGCTACGAAAACACTTCACACATATAGAAATAGCAGAAAAGCCATACACATTTGTACTCATTTTTCCTCAGCTCACCCACATATTATCAGTGTCAAATTCTGATAACTCAGCTTTTTTACTATCTTTTATATACAGTAATTTGTCAAACTTATAGCCTTCGTGTGCCATTGTCTATTAGCTCAGTTCAAATACTACCATTTACTAGGCTTTACTCAATATAATCCTCTCAATGTTCCCTACCGAATTTCAAGTTTCATTCCTCACATATCCTCCAAACCTCATTTCATGCGATTGTGCCAATACATTTCAAATTGATAGGCTTCAATCCAGTAAAATAAATGGCAGGAGGTTGAAACATGACTGGAGAAACTGTGTTTGCCCAGACCACCTATCAGAATACTTGGAAAATAAACTATAGGTCCGATCATTTTTAAATTTCTTTATAAAGAATCCAAGGTCAATACCTTAAAATACATGGGCTATGGTAAAGCATCCTCTCGGGATGGGAACTATTAAGCTACTTCTGTTTAGTAAATGGGGATGCTAAGTGTGTTCAGTATGTTATCTTAAGGCAAATACAGATGATATATACTTTCTGACATAAAAATGTTTAGGCACATGACAGTCACAGCAATAAATAACTGCTTTCCGTATTTTGATTATATGAATTAAAGTACTGTAACTTTCACCCTTTCACAAAACTCTCTAAAGCTTGCGAAGAAATAAAATAGGCCCATACTATGGGTGCTTTGTGTTACAAGCCAGAGGGAGCAACCCTGACCACAGACAAACAAAGTTCAGGGCTCAGAAAGGTGAAAACAGGTGAAGTGAATAGCAATAATGGACTATTTTTAAACTGATGAAATGGGGGCACCTGGGTGGCTAAGTTGGTTAAGCATCTGACTCTTGATTTTGGCTCAGGTCATGATCTCAGGGTCATAATGGAGCCCTTCACTAGCTCTGTGCTCAGTGCAGTCTGCTTGAGATTCTCTCTCTCCCTCTCCTTCTGCTCCTCTCCTATCCCCTCTCTCTCCCAAAAAAGGAAGGAAGGAAGGAAGGAAGGAAGGAAGGAAGGAAGGAAGGAAGGAAGGAAGGAAGGAAGGAAGGGAGGAAGGGAGGAAGGAAAAAATGCAAAGGGCCTAGAATAGAATAAAAAACAGATGAACTGATTTACTATAACAAACAACCCACTTTGAACATATGTATTTTAATTCTAAAAGTAAATTCTTAAATTTAATTATTTCAGATGTACTTTTCCACCCCAAATTGAAACCAACACAGTGGGAAGGATGGGAAGGGTAGTGCTTGCCCTTTGGTAGTGTTTTAAGCAACAGGCCTGCACATGGGAGCAAAAGAAGTGGAGGCCATGAGCTCTGCAAAGACACCAGACCAGCTGACTACACGATGGGATGGTCAGATTGAGGGCCAGGCTGAAACCAAACAAATGAATAATTGATAAGACTATCAAGTGAGTGAAGCAGCAGGTCAGAAAGGCACAAGCCACTAAATTAGAGAGACGAGTGATGAATGCCAAAGTCTGCCTCAGTTAGCTTTTCGCCATGGTTACCTGTCATTTTTGTTTAGAATTTTTAGAGTGCTTTACGTCAGTAGGGTAAATGAGGCATATTTTCTTCACTGATCACTACTCACGCAGCCCCAGGTATGCCGATACATGCCAAACACTCTTTCCATTAAAAATAAAGCTCAGGAAAATCACAAAGGAATTTTAAAGTTTCCTTATACATAGTATGCTCTGAAGACAAAAAAGGAAACTCCATTAGATTTTCTAATAAATTCATACGTTCATTAAAAAGTATTTAATGTATGACTGACCTAGCTTCACTGGCAAAACCTGTCTATGTAATTAATATAAGCTACATAAATCCTTCAACATAAAAGAAATCATTTGTATTTATTGTTTTAGCTCAAGTAGGAAGGTATGTTTCATTTTATTTTGATGCCATTACTAGCTACAGTAAAAAATGAGACTATATATAATAATAACCTTTCTGGAGTGAGGGGTGTGTGTGTGTGTTGTGTGTTGTGTTGTGTGTCTGTGCATGTGCGTGTGCGTGTGTGTGGTTTTTAATTGTTTTTAAAAGGGAAGTTATATTTTAGATCCCTCTTTATCAGAAGTCCTCAGAGAATTCTGAAAACACATCTGGGACTTCTGCTGGTTCTTCTGTTTAGGTAAAATTACATAAGTATTTTCACTTACAATAAATATCCCTCCAGGCTCGTTGCTGCTGCTGCTGTTGTTCATAGCTTCTAACTTTCTACAAAATACTTTTACTTTGAATGAAGAGGTCTTTTAAAAATTCATCTGACAACTGACCCCATTTACCAACATTCACAGTCTCAGGAGTATTCCCAGGGGAGAAGCATCCTACTCAAGTCTTTGTCAAGAAGTGCAGACATTCAGTGAGCATTTACTGAGCACCTTTTCCATGCCCAACATACTGCTAGGACATCATCATGACACCAGTCGGTCTATACCTGAGAAGTACACGCTTTTATCACAGTTTGTTTGCATATATTGCATAGTCATAAGCATATTCAATCATTCATTTTAACAGGTACCTAATGATACAGTAACAAGTGCCAGGAACTGTGCTAGTCGAGAGTTAGAAATATAAATACAACATACATTCAGTCTTCTGGGTGCTCACACATTAATAGGAGACAGGGGAAATACCTACCAAAAAGGCTCTATGATAACTTCATCAAGAGAAATATATCAAAGATACTGCAATAGCACAGAGTAAAGATTATTAGCTTTACACACGGCCATTAAGGAAATCTGGACAGCCACTGGGCATGCTTAAGGCTAGACAAATAAGGAATTTGATTTTCCCATTCATTTGGGCAGCAAGTTTCCTACTAACATGTCTCAATTCATCCTAAAAGAATACCACCTTCAGACCACCCACCAAATGTCTCTGTCTCTGGGCACAGTTACCACTTGGCATCTGCTGAGATGTGCAGCAAGGGTATTAATTACTGCTCACCATGTGATTAATGTGGCTGATAGTTCTTGATGAGGTCAGTATGTTTTGTGGATCTTAGATTAATGATTCCAATTTGACAGACAGCAAGCCACTAAATGGTTACCAGGTGGCAAAAATATTGTGTTACCCTAGGCAGAACCAAACAGAGTAACATAGCTAAGAAAGCAACTCATAGCAGGATTAATTACTTGAAAACAGTTTTCCCATATTTTACTAAATAATCTTAATTTTTCCCCATATTTATTTTTAGGAAACAAATGGACTTCTCAGTGTTCTCAAAAAAAAAATCAAATACAGTATTTGAAGACAAAACATAGATTTGACCTCACTGAAGCATAGTGAGGAATACATTTGAGTCTGCACAGCCTAGCCATTGGATAGAATAAATGTTAAGTAATCTAACCTAACTACTTACACAGTTAACCATTTAGATAGACTACACATATTTTTGAGAAGATAGCAGAAGATATTTCCTGAGATTCTATAGGAAAATTCTATTTGTATATTGTCTTATATGAAGTATCCAATTTTTAAGAGTTTTTTTTTCAATAAAAAAAGAGAGAAAATAGAAGAAAATTGAATGGATCATAATTAACTATGTTTGTTTCCTGTCTAGTAAAAACACCAAAAATCCCAACACACAACTCTCTTATATCTTCCCCAGGTCATGAGCTCACTGAGGAAGAAGCCATTCATTATTTATTCTTATATTCCCAACACTGAGAATAAGATCCAACACAGGGGTTGAATATTTTTGTTGAGTCATTTACCAATCATATCTGAACTGTGAAGACTTGGCCTTGACAGGTATGCCATTGGTCATATGGGACCTCGGCTTCTTATATCCAGAGCCAATCTGCAAAGAGGTAGGCAGTACATGTCATTGAGCACACACAGGCACAATGTGTGAGGCTACAACAAAAACAGAACTCACTGTCACTCTCCTTAAGGACTTTAAGATAATTCTGAAGCAGGTTGGCTGTTGGCAGGTAGGAATATTTTGTGTCCCAGACACCAGAACACTTCACCCCATAATGCTCTGTAATGTGTTTCACTAAAAAATGCTGACCTAACTTAACAACCTCTCCACTTATGCAACTTTTACCGTCATAAATAAGACTGCTAAGGTGACAAGAAAATCTCATATGATCAGCCACAGGTACACTTTTCAAAGGACACTGGATCATGCCATTCTCCAGCCAAAGCCCTATAGTGACTCCTCCATTTCTCTCAAGGTAAAAGCCAATGTCCATGCAAAATCTGGCCTCCCTCACTTCCCTGACCCCTACCACTCCTCTCTGAGCATTGGTGGTGCTTTCCTGCCTGGGCTTTTGTACCACACTCACTGTTCCCTTAACCTAGAACCCTCATATTATTCCATTCCTGTGTTCATGTCTTTGCCCAATGGTGACTCTCTCAATGAGATCTACCCCACTCACCCTATTTACAACTGGAACCTTTCTCATCCTGTACCTCTCAACTCCCTTCTTCTGTTTTATTTCTTGCAAAGCACTTACAATTCTCTAACATATCATATACAAACTTATGAAGTTTGGGGTTGGTCTCTTTTTACTAGAAGGTAAATTCTATAAAGACAAATTTTTACCTCTTTTGCTCTCTGCTGTACCCTCAGTGCCAAAAAGAGTGTCTAACACATTGGATGCGTTCAGTGTGATTAAACGAATGGATCAATCCATCAGTTGTAACTACCCTGGCCTTTGTACATAAAAGCTGCACATAAGAAACTAATAGATATTAGAAAAATTAGAGTTTAATTTCTCACTGGGATGGAAGAGGAAGGGATAACAAGAGAAGTCATACTAGAAATGCTCTCAGCATTTAACATAAAAGATTTTCACAGGCATCCAATAAACACTCTACCTACAAGGAAAAAAAAATAAGAAGGAATGATCCTTATCTTGAAAGCAGTTTTAAGGTTTTTGGAACAATGATGAATGTCTATGCATGCTACATAGAAATTTACCAGCAAAGGGAGACTCTTGTCCAGATTTCATCTACCAAAGCTTCAGGCGGTCTATCCTTGCAGAAACCACCTCTTCTAATGGCATATACGTGTGTGTGTATGTGTGTGTGTGTGTGTTAGGAGTATCATGTTTCAGTTACCATTTTAGCCCTATATTAATGAGCCCAAAGTCACCTACCAAATAATTTTTAATACAAAATACACACCTGTAAAAACCTACATATATATGAAGGATTTCCTCATTTACTTTTATAATCAATTTTAATGATTTACGGTTTTTATCAATTTTAATGTTTATGATTTTTATAAAAGATCCAGGACAGAACATCAAATTATAATCTCATGCTTACAGAAAATTTAAAAATTCAGCTAATAGCAATTAACTTGAAAACCTTGTTCAAAACAAATTAGGTGAGAGCTAGAAGTAGTCAATATCCTCAGCAATACACCTAGATTGGTTCTAAACTATGATGAATTTCCACTATATATTGTTCTCTATTTCCTCACACTCAGGATATTTGGGGCTTTTGGTGTATAAAAACGGTATAATGATCTTGACTGCACAATTAATCATATAAGCAAAAACTGTTTTTTAAATCCCCTTGGAAATATAAAACTGTTAAATCACTGTTAATTCCAAATTTAATTTAGTTATATGTCACTTAAATCTATGATGCCATTGATTGCATGATGCACAATTACTCTGTCACTAAGAAAGAATAAAACGCTGCCAATTATAACTGTACAATATCTTTGACTAGAAGCTCTGTCCCAGTCTCAGAGATTTTAAAGTGAGGGAAATGTCCATCTGAAGCAATGAGTCATTCATTCACCAGTATTTAGGGTAGTCGTAACCAAAGTAGCCAAATATTCTTTTTTTTTTTTTTCTGCCAGAGAAACAGTGAGAGCAAATAAATTTCTTGAGTAAGTCACTACTTAGTAAGAACGTTCTAGTGACACTACAGATTATCAAACACTACACCAGACCCAAGACTAACTGTTGAATAATCCTAGAATGTAATAATTCTGACTTGCATGAGCCATATAATTAATCATGATCCACAAGAACAAGCTCTACAAGAAATTGGCCTGGATATAGAAGAAATTACATTTTAGCTACAGTCTTTTTGAAGGAAATGCCATGCTTCCAAAAAAGTATCATCTTAGGATAATACTGGTTCTTAAATTCATGAAGTAACCGATTTTCTTCAATCGTTTTTATTATAATCCTGAATTTTCACAAGATGGCTTTGTCTAATGACAATATTCACCAATATGATCTTTTATATCCAATTTTTCTTCATGCTGTGCTCTAATGGGGAACTAGAAAATGTCATTCTAAAAACTGTTTTGACAAATAGCAGGTAAATCGCCGAACCTAAGCAAGAGAATGCTTAAAAATGGGAGAGTTGCTGGCAGCAACAGAGCCAAGAAAGAAAAATGCAAAGTACTAGTATGAGAACTGAAAGCATTTATAGAATTTCAAGAATGCGTGACTAGATCTTTCAAAACTGGAATTATAAACAATAAGAAATGTCACGCAGCAATTTCATTTTATGTAGAACCATGTAAGTAAATGTACCATTCGATTTAATAATGATGGTATGAAAAAGATGAACTGTTAACAAAATATAGCCCGCCATAGCTCCCTTCAGCAATGGTGTATACGTCTTAAAAGGAGCAAGTCAATAGATGTGAGATTAAAAAACATTATTCATCGCGTTCTCACAGCAGGGTGACTAAGCCTGCTGTCACCAAACATGTGACCTCCCCTTCCCTGATGGAGTCCCTTGAATAGGATGAATGCAAGTGTTTAACTATCTTCACATATCAACAACAGAAAATAAAAGCAGCTATTGAAACAAAAGATCTGGCTTCCCACTAATCGAATACGCATGTGTCAGACAGGCACCGATACCTAAGATTTTTACAGTGCCATAGGCATCATCGAGCTTTACCAATTAAACGACAAATTAGGTTCAATACCAAGTAGGCCTCTCCACCCTTAGCCCATCTCTCATAGACAGAAGTGCTGCACATCACTCAGGGAGTCCGTGCATGTTAACTTTAAATGTGAACTGAATCTAAAGCATGATTTCAAAAGTTGACCACTTCCCAACTAATGTTGGTTCAAATGCAGGCGATCGCTTAAATTATGAATTGGTCATACTGCCTTAGGCATGCCTACAGTAGTAATGTGAGCAGGCTCTAGAACCCAAAAAGAACTTGTCTGCAATGTGAGACATCTTCCTCTAAAGTCCGTGGCCTTTTTGTTCTCTGATGTACTCACAAACCAACAAAGTATCACTTGGAAAAAGTCAGAGCATCAATTCTACAAATGAGCTCCTTCCAAATTTCCAAATGTTTGGCCTTGAGCTATTCTTTAGTCAAAATGGAAAATAAAATTTCCTCTAGTCCCTGTTCTTTAACTTACTTCTCTTTTTTCTCCAGTCTATTTATTCATTGGCTCCCTTTGCCCGAGTTTCCCAGTTTGTTTGTTTGTTTGTTTTTTACCTGTTCTCTACTCACAGAGAATAACCTGATGAACTTTTGCCAAGAAAGGACCTAACAAATTATGTCTTCTAGTAACATGTAGATTTCAGAAAGGGATGGTCCAGAGGATTAATAACGTATCACTAAAAATAAATAAATAAATAAATAAATAAATAAATAAATAAATAAAATATAAAATAAAATAAAATAAAATAAAATAAAATAAAATAAAATAAAATAAAATAAAATAAATAAATAAATAAAAATAATGTATCACTAACACTGGAATTTCTGGAGATGGCTTTTAGGTAACAATGAAAGCCTCATTTATATCAAGTTGAACCATTATCTCCTATTTTGCACGCTGCAACTACATTTCCTTCTATTATTAAATGATATGTTAAGAGTCTGTGATCTATTATTAAAGATTTCACATGGAAATATGTAGAATTTTCCAGATTAAATAGAGAAGAAAGTATTCACATGTACAAAACTCACATGGTTCAACACAAGAGGAGTTTGGTGTTATAGAACAATTTCTAACTCCAACAAGTACTTCTACAGAATTTTACAACCCATTATTATAAATGTTTTCATTCTAATAAGGACGAGGTAATGAGATAAAAATGGCAGCCCCTCATCAAGTCTGATGCCATTTCTTTTTTACTATTAAATCCTTTAAACTAGGGATTGTGGCCTCGGGGCATCTAAAACGTGTGACCAAAGGCAAAAAAAATGAAAGGAGTTTTTGTGGCTTTTAATACTTTAAACTCACAACTGATTACATGTTTTTGGTCAAAATTTTCCTTTTAAGTAGCTCCAACTTGTGGCCACAACTCTGGATTTTCGATCTTCATACCAAAAAAAAAAAAAAAAAGAAAAGAAAAGAAAAGAAAAAAAAAGAAGAAGAAGAAGGGAAGCGAAGGAGGAAGGAGGAGAAGGAGAGTGATGCCTTTCTGTTGTACAAGAGAATCTCTTTCTTGAAAATCAAAACTGGCCAAGTCAACAAACTCTCCACTCTTGAAGCCTGAGGCAACTACCAAGGTTTCTCCACTCAAACAACTTTGCCACAAACTGAATCTCAACCTTTTTAATTACAGTGGTTCCCAATCCTAGATACACCGATGCCCTGTGCTACCCCTGAGGTTCTGATGGAGTTGGCCTAGGGTACAGCCTGGGCATTAGGAGATTGGAGAGCTACCCAGGTGATCTGTACGTGCAGGTACTCAGTGTTCATCAAAGGACTGAGGACAGAGCCATCATGGCACCTGTCTGAGTGCTTGACTGATTGAGCCCCGGGCTGAGGGGCGTTGAATCCTCCTAGCATCCCTATGTTTATTCAGTGAAATGGGAACTTAGTAGAAGCAGTTTTATATAGGAGCTCTTTGACCCACCACTAATCAATTCTCCAAACCCCCTCTCTTGACTCATGCTGCAGGAGAGGAAGACACCAACGGCCTAGCCAATAAACAACCATTGCCACTGGATCGCCTTTCTCTGACTCAAGTAAAGAGCCAGAAACAGCCTTTCAGAAATGCAGACAAAGCAGAAACAAGGCTGCCATCTGGCGGCCTTCCTGGCCAGCTCACACTTCCTTCTCCAAAAAGAAATATGAATGGCAATCATACCCTCCACTTCATTTGCGTACTAGACTGGGGCTTAACTGTTCTCCCTCCACGGTGCTGGGGGTGGGGTGCTTTGTGGTGACAGGGAGACCCTGAAGGGTGGGGAGAGCTAGCACTCCCTGTAGACAGTGGAACACGCATTCACTTTCAAACATTTTTCACCCAACTGTCTGCCTTCAAACATTTTGAAGGACCTTGAGGAGACAGGTTAGCTCAAATGGGTTAAGAGTGTCCTTACCAGGACAGATCTAAGATAGCATTTCTCAAGTCCAATGTGCATTCGAATCACCCAGTAGACTTGTGAAAATCCAGATCTCTGGGCCCCACTCTCTGAGTTTCCAGTTCAGCAGATCTGGCTTTGGGCCTAAGAATCTGCATTTCTAACAAATTCCCAGGTAACGTAGCTGGCCTAGTGACTACACTTTTGACAACCACTGGACAAACTAAAAGATTTCGTTAACAGTTCATAATCTATTAAATCCATCAGTCAGCTGAGAAAAGACTGGGTGAAGTATGCACAGACTGGGGCAGTGGCCAGGGTCAAAAAATGACGTCACTTCAGGATTGTTTGTAGCTATCAGTGGAGTAGCAGAAGGGAACCAAAAATACCAGCCAAGAAGTGGTCTAGCTGAAGACTGGACCAAAAAAGGCATCTTCATTGTTTGACCTATGTCTTCGAGGGTCCTCTGGGAATGCACAGTCTCTCGATCTCTTACTCAAATATCAAATTATTACAATCCATCTAGTTTAGCAGGAAGCGGACCTGATTCGCAAGCCAAAATGACAAGTTAGGACAGATTTCAAACGGAAGGTTTTATGGAGAAACAAGCAACCAAAGATATGTTGGTTTGCATTCCAATAGTGCCATCTAGTGGAATGTTGTTTCACACCGAACGGCCTAAATGGTAGTGGTTTACTTTTAGATGAGAAGAGGGCCTCATCATTTGCTAATTGTGATACAACCTAGGAGGGCAAGTAAACAAAAACAGTAAATTGTGGTTATGTGAAAGACAGTTTTGCAATCATGTGTAATGTGTTCTATGAAAACAGAGCAAAGCCATTAGCTGAGAAAGCTGCACACACAGAGAAATGTGTACAAATAGCTTTTCCAGAATACACTGGTAAGGATGACTAGTGAAAATGGGGAAATTATATCAAAATATTATGTTCACGTGTTTTCTTTACATGCTAATGCCTGAAACTTCCTCATAATAACTGACAACTAGTTGTGAAAGTAAGACAAAGAAGCTCAAGTTCTTCATAACTTGTAAAATGTATATGACTATATACGTGTATATGTATAGGTGATTCATGTAATGATTCACATAACCACATGCCTGCCTTAAGCAGCTGAACAAACTGAAATCTCCAGTCTCTATCATGGACCTCAGGAAGAGAAAGAGAAGAAGGAAAAGAGAGATGCTAAATCACTGCTGCTAACCCTGAGAAGAGATAAGGAAAACAATTATTTAATTTAAGATGTTAAAAGTCCACTGGCCTAAAACTCTGTTTTAGGAGAGCTAATAGTTCAAGGATAACCATTTGCTGAACATTCACTTAAACATTAACAAAATGCAATCTTATATTTTCTAATCATTGCTCCAAGTGTGATTGGTTGACTACTGCTTTCCTGCCTCTGAAAATCTCAGGCAGATTCCATCAATGTTTGATCATCTGTGATTCAAAACGTATCTAAAATTTTACCTAGCCTAAACTAGTGAAACTGGTGATGCACAGGGGTCTAGCCTTACTTCTCTGACTCCAATGTTATGAAGCCAACTTGAGAACTTGTTAGAAATGCAAATTCTCAGGACCAAGTCAAGAGGAAAAAAGTTCCTCTCATCATGTCATATGCAATTAAATGCAGGGTCTCCCATTCTGTGATAAAAACAATAGCATACAGTTGCCTTGATACTACACTGCTTGGTCCCAAATTCTTCTACAGGTATTTTTACAAATATTGTTAATAAAATTTTACCTAGCCCGTATTTCCTACCTCAAGTGAGATTTCAATATATCCAAGATTTGAAATTGCATTTAAGAAAGTATATGTAACTCTATAGAGAACCCCTGAATATATTATATTTCAGTACCTTCAACTAAGGTTTTATTAAATTGTGTTTCTATTTCATATATCAAGAATCCCTGTTCTAATAAATCTTCATTGAATTTTATATGTGCTCAGCACTCTGCTTTGAACAAAAGATAAGTATCTTAGGTTGGGTTCCCAAGAGGCAGACTCTGAGATGAAGATTCATGACCAAGTGATTTATTAAGAAGGACCTCCCAAGAGAAATCAGTATGGGAAAAGGGAAAGCCGTACAGTGAGAAGCCATGCAAGGATGTGTTTCGGACTAAGTCCCATGGAGGGTATGCTCAATCCTGCAGGAAACTCTGACATTTATCCAAACAAGCAAAAGAGCTGGGCTTTCACATTCCTAAGCACATTACTCATAAGATAAGGAGCCTGAGGTTGGCCTGGCAAAGAAGGCCGGGTGCTAGCCATTGGAATTCAAACCATGCCAAGGCTGTAGGAGGGGCAAACAGGTAAAAGATACACAAGAGGATCTGGGTGGAGCACCACCAATGTATCCTTTAGTAAGCATCAAATGTATTTGCTTCCCATTGGCATATTACATTCCGCATGAGTAACAGATAATAATAATAACAATAGATGATAATAATAATAAAAGGAAACCAGTATTAGACCAAATACAGCCAAGAACAAAGAAACACCTGACACACATTATAGCAAACCAAAAGCAGTGGTTCCCAAAACTTTACTGCACATTGAAATCACCTGGGAATCTAAAATACACTTATGTCTGGCTCCCACCCTAGGCACTCTGATTTATTTGGTGTGGGGTGTCACCTGGGCATCAGACTTTTAAGAAAGTCACTCCCACCTCCAGGTGATTCTAATTTTCAGGAAAGTCTGAGAACCATGGCAAGAGAGAACAGTATGAATTGTCCCTGACTGGGGAAGAGATAACAGGAAAGCAGTGAGGCTTGAATTGGGTCTTGAAAGATGGTTAAAATTGGGGAAATAAGAAATAAAAGTGGGTTGACATCACTGGGAAGAAATGCAGATTACGTTAAAAGGTAAAAATCAGGATAATAAAGGAAAATACGGAAATCAACTTGCAAGTTCTTGCTGAGACTAGGAAAAACAAGGTTTTATAGATAAAGTGAATCCCTATTACAGTTGGCCCAGAAGTCAAGTAAAATATTTTGAACTTGACCTAGTGGGTAACCACTGCAGGATTTTTTAATAGAGAAGTGAAATGATAAAAGTGGTGTTTAAAGAAAACCATTCTAGCAACAATACAAAAGATAGATTCAAATTGCAAGAAACTTGAGTCATCGAGGTCTGCTGTGAGGCCATTTCAGTAATCCTGGTATTTGATAGGGTCTTTGCTAGGGCAAGAGCTGTCAGAATTGAAAGGAAGGCACATATAAGGTAGTGTATTTTAAAGAAAAGTGAGGTCTTGGATCTTGGATATAGAAGCCAAAAAGAGGAAGGAATTAAAGATAAATCCAAATTTAATAGGCAATGGGAAGTACACATTGATGTGTTTTTTCCAGGTGCACATTAAGCCCTGGCCCACTTTAAAATGGGGACCATGAGGCAGATTTTGCTCTATTTAAGATGTCAAAGAAGTATAAGGGAAAAAAAGACACAAAATCCTTTCTTTTAAATGAGTAATAATAAAGTTGCATTGTGAATATAACACCAAAGATTCTCAAAGAAAAGATTCGTTCTGCCCTCCCTCCATGTATACTTCCTGGAAGTAGAGGAAGAAGAAAATTAGGTGGGAAGAAGAGGACTTAGATACTCAGAGTACAGACTGGGACACTATCCATGGTCATTTCTTTGCCTCTTCCACGTTCCTAAGTCCTGTGGGTCAAAAAGAGTGAGAAAGATGTACAACCCTCCATGTTCTTAGGGACCCAAAGATACTGTGGAAGACTATCCTCCTTTTTGCCCCCATAATGGCATCAAGGCTTGTGATATCTCAGGCACAGAGGTCCTGATGATGCTCCTATATCTTGACAGCCCTGCAGAAGGGTCCTCAAAAAAACTGAAGTTATTTGAGAGTTGGTGGCCCAACAGGTGTCATATATGGTGATAAAAATTACGGTAGCAGAAAGTAACAATGAACCCTCAGTTTACACACTGTGGTTGTACCCCCAGAAATGTCTCAGCAAAAGTAAGAATTGATGTTGATAACCAAAGCTGATGTCAAAATGATTCTAAATCTCAGCCAATGGCACCATGGGGCAGAACAAGACTGAGACAGAGACCCCTCCCACCAATAATGCATCCTCTGCAATAAAGGGGGAAAAAAAGTAGGAAATATCAAACATGTAAAAATATAAATTTGTATATAAGTATATAACATAAATATTAAATATGCATGCCTGGGAGATCAATGAATTTGATTGAGCTTAACAATTAAGAAATCATTAAAGTGACTGAGTTTTCCTAGAAGTGACTGGGTTGCTTTGTTACTATGAGAAGGAATAATGCATGAGATGAAAATATAATTACAGTTTCACTATAGCAAATAAAAAATGTTACATTTTACACAACTGAATTTTTGTTCTTCAAGAATCATACTGACTTCATAAGGTTTTGAGCTAATATGACAGGAAGAATGGTGGCACCAAGATGATGAGGCTTGCTTGGGGCATGTCATTTTTAAGTAACAAGACAAGCAATAGAAAATATGCTATAGGTTGCTGGAATGAAAAACTAGCGCCAGACTACAAGATAAAGGCAAAGTTATAGATTCACTCAGTAGTTATAAGAATGGAGGTGATAATTCCAGCCAGGGTGAATTTGCAAAGAAAAGCAAACAAGCAAAAGCTCCGAATCTCTAAATTGCTCCTTTAGGACATAAAAATGAGCTTTACATTTTAAATACTGGTGGAATTATTCAAGTATATAAAAGAACAGGACATAAAATACACATTTTTCCTCTATATTTTTCACTATCTGAATAAACTGAATAAATCACAGGGATTTAGTAGGCTTATATTTTTTCAACTATTTTTTTTCAAATCTTAGAAATGAAAATGCAGATTGCTAAAATACATGACAAAGGTTGAGAGAAAAGGTTTAGAAGATTTCCCACAATAAAGAGCAAAAACAAGACAAAATCCAAAAGGTGGAAAATAAGAAATGACAGAAGATATAAATGACTTCCAGGAGGTCCAACATCCAAATAATAGGAGTCAGAAAGAGAGAGAAATAAGAGAACAGAGAAGAAAGAAAAGAGCAGAAGAGAGAAGGAAAGAGGGGGTCGGGGAGAGAGGGAGAGGAAGAGAGACTAGGGGAGGGGAGGGAGGAGGAGAAGATAGAGAAATAAAAATTATCTAAGAAATAATACAATTTCCCAGAGTAGTTTCTTCAGTGAGTAATATTACATGTTTGCTGTATGATAATCTGTTTACTGACTTTTATTTCACAGAATCAACCCACTGACAAGTCACAGAAGATATCATTTTAATTCTAGAATAGAGCATAAATCCTATGAACCTTGACAATGTTTATACTATAATTAAATACTGGCAGTTTGAGATGTGGAAACAGAGGAAGAGACCCAATGCAAGTGTGGGGACCCAGCTGTCTTCACACTAAATAGCACAGAGGAAAGAGAAATTGTTTCAAGGTAATAAACTACAAACAAAGTTTTGAGAATATTATTAAAAGTCCTAATAGTAACCAACAGAAACCCTAGAAATAAGATTATATATTACTAATTTGGGGGGCAGAGGTT
The DNA here is from genome assembly GCF_053574225.1 of Canis aureus. Lineage (NCBI taxonomy): Eukaryota > Metazoa > Chordata > Mammalia > Carnivora > Canidae > Canis > Canis aureus. Next base: position 7,341,008 of record NC_135644.1, read on the forward strand.
GGGGATGGGGTAATACTGTGTGGGCTGAGCAAAATTCCTGTGACAGGCAGCCCCAAGACCATCTCTGCCTCTTGATATTGTAATTCTCTGTGCCACTCCATCCCCTTGAGTGTAGACTGGACTTAATGACTCACTTTAAACAAACAGAATACAATAAAAGTGATAAAAGGTCACTTCCTAGATTACATTATGAAGAAACTTTAGCTCCATCTAGGGCACTCAGGCTATCGCTTTCTTATTTGCTCTGAGGGAAGACAGCTAACATGTCATGGTTGCCCACATGACATGGAATTGAGGGAGGCAACCAGCCTTTGAGGAACTGAATCCTACCAAAGAACCATGCAAGTCATCTCAGAAGCAGATCCTCCTTTGTTTCAAAGCTCAGATGAGAATGCGGCTCGGGCTGACACTTGATTTCACCCTTATGAGAAACTCTAAGATGAAGGACATAACTAAGTCATACCTGGACTCCTGACCCTTGACTATGAAATTAATATACCAAAAATGGAATTATTGGGGCACCTGAGTGGCTCAGGTCATGATCCCAGGGTCCTAGGATTGAGTCCCACATTGGGCTTCCCACAGGGAGCCTGCTTCTCCTCTGCCTCTGTCTCTGCCTCTCTCTCTCTGTGTCTCTCATGAATAAACAAAATCTTTTTTAAAAATGGAATTATTGATTTAGAAGAAAAATCAAAGAAGCTGTCCAAGAACGAGAAAAATATGTGCAAAGTAGAAAATTATTAAAGCAAAGAGACAACAAAAATCCAACTTAAAAAAAAATTGGTATTTTCAAGAACAAATGAGAACAAATAGAGTCAAAGCAATAATCAATGAAGGGAAGAACACTTTCCTGAACAATCAAAAAGACCTGAGCCTGTAGTTCAAAAAGGCTCAGAATATTGTATATAACATTGATGAATAGAGACCCATGCTTAGAAATCACCTGGAAAAATCATGTCAGGGATGAAGGGGGAAAAGCCTATAAAAATTCAGGAATAATACATGGAATCGAATTTTTAAAAAAAGAATAAAACTCATTCTCCCCTCAGACACTGGCCACTAGAAGAGTGAAGCAATGTCTATGGAGTTTTGAAGAAAAGCGACTGTGTTGTAAGGTTGTATGTCTGCAAAAGCTCCTGGAAGGTATCCTCTGGCATAAAAGGGCTATGAAAATAACCCATTATCTCTTTGCTTCAAAGAATATGCAGAGATAAACTTTACCTGACGGAGAATAATCAATAAAAATATGGATTTGATAATAAGTAAAGTAGGATACCAAAGGTTTGTGAGGAAACATTTATATCAGTTAAACAGGTAGGCTGAAATCTAAAGGATAGTATGTTAATATTCATCTGATACCAAAAGTAAATGTGTGTGAATTGTTCATTCATAGCAAGAGCTTCAAAAGTAATTTCATTTTTATTGAATCTGATGGAGACACTGTATTCTAGAAGGTCTTTGAAAAAAGTGAAAGGGAACCAGTAGAAGAATTTATCAGTTAAATTTTACTGTATAACCAACCACTCGAAAGCTTACTGAGCTAAAACGACCACCATTTATTTAGCTCATGATTCTGTGGTTAAGTAATTTAGATTGTGTTCAGCCAGCCAGTTGTTCTGTTCTCTGCTAGCATCACCAATCCATCTGTGATCGGCTGTCAGGTGGCCTGGGGGACTAACAAGTTTCGGATGGTCTCTGCTGGAACAGCTCATGTTTGTTCCATGTTGTCACACATGCTCCTGCATGACAGCCTATGCTTTCTCACACTACATTAGGGGGAAGAAAGCAATGGGAAGCATGCAAGGCCTCCTCAGGCCCAGGTCCAGAACATGATTACACTTTGAATTTTGTTGGTCAAAGCAAATTATAAGGCCAGCCCAGATTTGAGGGTTAGAAAAATTGACTCTAATGGGACTCTGATGGGAAATTCTGCAAAATTACACTGCAAAGGGCCATAGAAATGGAAGGGAAATAACTGTGGCCAATTCTGGAAAGAATTTAGCACAGCCTGATGTCTGGCCAGGATTATTCACATCCCTCTAAGAGGCAAAATACAGTTCCACCCTCTTCACCTCACTCCCCCATACAACCCAAAGTCTAATCTGATCACTGCATTATGCTTAAAGCTCAGAATTTTAAATCTACATCTGGTCTAGATGCAGTTCTTCTTGACCTAAGGGCCTCTGATCTAAAAAGACAAGTTATCTGTCCCCTATACAACAACCTAAAATAGTGAAACAGAGCAGGATAACCACAGGAGAACTCCCATTAAAAAAAGAGAAGGCTCAGAGGCACATAATGCTTATAGTCCATAGAAATTCTGAAATCCAGCCAAGCAACTGTTTCTAGTATCCCCTACTCAGAAGTATGAAATGTTCCTTGATTAAGTCTCAATTCTGATCCCTGGAAGTAGCTTCCTGATAAATTGTTCCTTATGACCCTTGGCCCCACCCTCTAGATGTCCTTTCTTTTTTTTAATCCTGCCACATCACCTTCAGTACAAGGCTGCTTGATAACATTGAGGCCCTGTTGCCTCTTTTATCACATCTGACCCCCCGAAACCATGAGACTCCTAACTCTGGGAAATGAACAAAGGGTTGCAGAAGGGGAGGTGGGCAAAGGACTGGGGTGACTGGGTGACAGGCACTGAGGAGGGCACTTGATGGGATGAGCATTGGGTGTTATACTATATGTTGGCAAATTGAACTTCAATAAAAACAAATTAAAAAAATGACTCCCTGAAAATCCTTAGAAGAACCACATTGTGGTTGGAATACATGGAGCCCAAGGGAGCCAACAAAATTCACTCTAAATTGCTGACCCACAGAATCTGAGTTAAATAAATGGTTAAGTCACTTAATTTTAAGGTGGTTTATTACACTAAAATAATTCGTAAAGTTTTTAAAAATTGTATTCCTACTGCAGAAGATAAAGTCAAAAAAAAAATCATAGTCCTTATAAAGACAGAAAATAAAGCCAAAAAGGAACATAAAAACGAGATGACAGCATCAGCATATTGTTCATAACAAAAGAAGAGTTAATCCCTCAGGTAAAAGGCAAATGCTCTCATTAAGTTCAAAACAAATTTCAACTACATGGGCCTAACAAGAAACATCTAAAATGACATAGAAGAGAATTATCCAAAAGAAAATGTGGAAGAATTATGAGGCAAGTAGAATCAAAAATAAATAGGTGGTTGGATTATTATTATGTAATTAAAGACCCAAAGTTTCAATGGTCTCTTTAATTTTTAGAAAACTTAAATCAATAAGAAATACTATCAAAGTATATAAATATTATTATAAATAAAAATAAAAGAATAGATATTTACAAATTATTTAACTTGAATCCTAATAATAAGAGTGAATGATTTAGGATACAATATCCTATATAAAGCAAGCATATAAAGAATGTATTATTCTCAAGCATCCCTAAGACATGTCTAAAATTTGATCATATAGGGACACCTGGGTGGCTCAGTAGTTGAGCATCTGCCTTTGGCTCAGGTCATGATCCCAGGGTCCTGGGATCAAGTCCTGCATCAGACTCTCAGCAGGGAGCCTCCCTCTGCCTCTGTCCCTGCCTCTCTCTCTCTGTGTGTCTCTCATGAATAAATAATATCTTTAAAAAATATAAATAAAAAATATATTAAATATAAATAAAATTTGATCATATAGAAGATAATAAAATAGTTCAAAAAATTCCTAAAATAGGGCAGCCCCGGTGGCACAGCGGTTTAGCGCCGCCTGCAGTCTAGGGTGTGATCCTGGAGACCTTGGATCGAGTCCCACGTCAGGCTCTCTGCATGGTGCCTGCTTCTCCCTCTGCCTGTGTCTCTGCCTCTCTCTCTCTGTGTCTCTATGAATAAATAAATAAATAAATAAATAAATAAATAAATAAATAAATAAATAAATAATCTTTAAAAAAATTCCTAAAATAAAAAATTTCAAGGGCTCATTTTCTGACCCTGTGGCTGTGGCCCTTCATCAGAAGTCTACGTATAGGCTTCAGAAAATCCATGTACCTCCTGACACTGTATTTTGTGCTTATAAGCATTTTTCTCTGTACTGAGTACACAGTAGTCATCAATATTCTAAAGGGCTCAATGTCTATAAAAATTAAATTGGGAACCAAGAAATACAACTTTAGGTGAAATACTAAAACCCAGTCACACAAAACTTTTTTTAAATTTTTAAACAATAGTTGTTACCATGAATATAATACACAGTTCAAACTATGATCCCATTTAATGAACAGGTGTGTGTAATTGGAATTGCTTTGCATTTGACAGTGGACATAAAGTTTCATATCTATTAATCAATAATCCATAAATAAAAGCATTTTGTAATTATATTGAATCCAGCGTGCATATTGCAATATGTAAGTTGGTTTATTATTCTTTGGGTATAACTTTCATCAGTTAGAACTCTTTCAAGTAAGAGAAAATGTAATTCAAAATAGGCTAAGCCAAAAATAAATTAATGATAATGAAATTGAAATTTCTAGGACTAGGTTTGTCTTGATGCATAAGCTCAAACTGTCACCAGGACTTGGCATATTTCCAACTGCAATTCCTGGTCTGTTTGCAGAGAAGCTCCTCCATTATTTTTTTTTTAAGATTTTGTTTATTTATTCATGAGAAACACAGAGAGAGAGAGAGAGAGAGAGAGAGAGGCAGAGACACAGGCAGATGGAGAAGCAGGCTCTATGCAGGGAGCCCGATGCGGAACTCGATCCAGGGACTCGATCCCGGGACTCCAGGATCACTCCCTGAGCTGAAGGTGGTGCTAAACCGCTGAGCCATGCGGGCTGCCTAGTCCCTCCAATATATAAGCAAGAGAGCTTGAGCAACTCCAAAACCTATACAATCTCATATTCCATTTGAATGGCAAATTCCATCTCTCTATATCCCAAAAAGTCTCTGGAGAGTCTCAAGACATCTTACTGGTTCTGATGGCATCACCTACGTAGCCCTAAACTAATTACTGAGAACAAGGAGATGTGGGAATTTGGCCACACCTGACTCCTATACCACTCTTGGCCCTTCACTCAATTCCATTTACTAATAGTGAATGATAGAGTGGATCCCAAGTTTTAAAATAGGAATATTATCTAAAATACTGAATAGATGACAAAAAAAAAGAATAAATGTCACTAGCAACATCAAGTGTGTATTTTATTGAGTATAAGAATCTCATATTTACATAAGTAAGATCCATTATTTTCATTCTGCTGTTTCTTAATGAAACAGGGCAATTAAAATTGCCAGAACTTGCTTGTCTTTTTTTTTTTTTTTTTTAATTTATGATAGTCACAGAGAGAGAGAGAGAGGCAGAGACACAGGCAGAGGGAGAAGCAGGCTCTATGCACCGGGAGCCCAATGTGGGATTCGATCCCGGGTCTCCAGGATCGCACCCTGAGCCAAAGGCAGGCGCTAAACTGCTGCGCCACCCAGGGATCCTAGAACTTGCTTGTCTTAATCAAATACTGATCATGTGCTTTCCTTTTTCTCACATCTATTTTCAAAATCCGCACTTACTAGAAACTGGTAGCCCCAGGTGATTCAGATTCCTGGAATAAAACTGTATCTGAAAATCAGTAATCACCAGGGAAACGCAAATCAAAACCACAAGGCAATGTCACCTCATACCTGCCTGTCACGATGGATATTATAAAAAAGACAAGAATAAGTGTTGGTGAGGATGTGGAGAAAAAAGAATTCTGTGTGCTGTTGGTGGAAACATAAATTGGTGCAACCACTACAAAAATGGTATGAAGGTTCCACAAAAAGTTAAAAACTGAACTACCATATGATCCAGCAATTCCACTTCTGGGCATTTATCTGAAGAAAACAAAAACACTAACTCTAAAAGATACACATGTGTACACTGCAGCATTATTTACAATAGCCAAGACAGGGAAACCACCCAAGTGTCCACCAACAGATGAATGGATAAAGAATTTCTGGGGCATGCACGGTGTGTGTGTGTGTGTGTGTGTGTGTGTGTAATATTATTCAGCCACAGTTAAGAATGAAATCTTGACATTTGTGACAACATGAATGGATCTTGAGAGCATTACGCTAAGTGAAATACGTTGGTGAGTCTGACAGAGAAAGAAATATCAAATGATCTCACTTATATGTAAAATCTTAAGAAAAAAAAAACACACACACATGAACTTACAGATACAGAGAACATATTGGTGGTTGCCAGAGACAGGGGTTAGTGAAACAAGTGAAGTGAGGCAAAAGGCACAAACTTCCAGTTATAAAATAAATAAGTCATGGGGGATGTAATGTACAGCATGATCTATAGTTAGTAATATCGTTTTGTGTATCTGAAAGCTGCTAAGATAGTAGATCTTAAAAGTTCTCATCACAAGCAAAAAAGTATGTAACTGTGTATGGTGACCGATGTTGGCTGTGATGATCATTTCACAATACGCACAAACATTGAGTCACTGCATTGTAGACTTGAGACTGATTTACTACATGTTAATTATACCCTAATAAAAACATTTTTAAATAAAAATTTGGGGAGACATATACTGTCTGGCCCAGCAGCGCCACTTCTCTGAGTTTATCTGAGAGAACTAATATTGCAATATTGTTTCAGTGGCAAAAAAAAAGAAAAAGAAAAAACTGGAAACAACATAAATATCCACCAACCACAGAATAAACAGATTGTGGTATAATCATTACATAGCTTGTGAAATTATAAAAGAATCTACTTGTGTATCATGAAGAAATCTTGAAAACACTGTTGAATGAAAGAAAAAAAACCTATATTTGCATTATCTCATAGTTCATATGTTGAAAATAAAATCAAATGAATGCCTATATTTTAGCTGTTTAAGCCTTGGACTCTTCTGATGTTCATCATTGTTTCACACATTTCGGTAAAATCAAATCAGACTAATTCATTGTTCATATTCCTGAAAGATACTGGGATCTAAAAATAATAATTACAAAGATATTCTCATATTTATAACTGAAATCACAATGTATAGAAATTCAGTAGAAATAATTAATGGGAGTTAAAGGATTCTTTAAAAAAGAGGTTCAATGAAGTGGAAATGTCATATAAAAGAAAAGCACAATATGAAAGTTAAAAAAAAAAAAAACTAGCACACTGAGAGATGACAAGGGACCAAAAGGTGTTCAAAGAATGTCTAAGAGCTTAACCTCCCTGACCTCAGCATTGCGGAGAAGAAAATAAAACTTATTTAACATTTCTTGGACTTCAGAATGTATTGTACATTGAAGGAACACAAGATAAATTATTTAGACTGTTTCAACAGAGATTGGCAAAATCCCAAACTGTCATAAACAGAGTTTAAAAAGCCTGATACTGCATAAATAATTTATAGTTTCTAAACCAGAAAAGTTTTAAATCTGAAACCCTGCATTGAATAGGAGACTCTACATAAACCACAGGGCACTCATTTCCCTTCAGGAATTGACTGAGATACTTTATAAAAAGGTCACCATCATAAATAAAAGCACAATATTTCATCTCTTATTTCCTATTTTCAGAAATATAAATCAAACACAGGATATTTAAGAGATATGTCATAGCAGTTCTAAGGAAACAAAAGCAACAAAAATGCTACCTATATATGCTTATATTTATGATGCAAACTGTATCCAAATTACCTTGTCTTTTGCTTTTATAGGCATCTCGGGTTAAATCTGTATTTACCCAAGGTCCGTATCATAAAAGATTCCCATGATACAATGTGCTTTTAATTTTTTTTAAGAATTTATTTATTTATTTATTTATTTATTTATTTATTTATTTATTCATGAGAGACACAGAGAAAGAGGCAGAGACCTGGGCAGAGGGAGAAGCAGGCTCCTCACAAGGGAGCCCAATGCAGGACTCGATCCCAGAACCCCGGGATCACGCCCTGAGCCCAAGGCAGACACTCAACCACTGAGCCACCCAGGCATGCAAGTTACAATGCACTTTTAAAGTTGGGCAAGAATTATAAACTCTTTAGGAAGAAATCTGACTACAGAATATTTCTACATTTTTATAAGAATTTATCTTTTACATTTTCTTACCACCACACACTTGATATAATTTTTTTTTAAGAACTTGCCTTTAATCACCTATACCCAAAGTATTCAACTAGCCTAATATAGAAGTATCTCTTTCTTCCCACATTCATGCTTCACTGGTTTACATAATAATTCACTCAGATTACATGATGGAAATAACAACTATAGCTGATAGGTTTGGGAACAAGCATATTTTATCTTAGGGAAGAATCAAACACATTAGTGAGAATCAAACATCTGGTGGGAGCTGACCTGCACTGGCAAAGTCATGGTATTTCATGAGTATCAGTCAAAATGTTTTACAAGAGAAATAGAGGGCACTGGTTAATCTGGTCAGTGTATTAACTGGGGTCAGATAAGAACACTTCCACAGTATAATAAGGAAAACAGGTACTATCTGTGACATGTTCACTGGGGACCTTGGCACTCTTCCAAGTGCTTACTGACCATCTGTCTGATTTAAATAAATCAGCAGGCAAAGAGACATGTGATCCATGTGATAATGTCCTTAACACAGAAGCAGATTAACTCATTTTTTTCAAGAGTGGTTAAGGTAGACTTTTTGGAGTTCCTTTGCATTTAAAATCTCACATAATTCAGCCCCAAATGACCTGACCGATCTTACTTTCCATTGCTTTCCCACCTCAACCTACTACCCCACCAAGAACATCTAGCCACCATTCACTATGACCATGTTATGTCTTATGGCAAAGTGGTTAAGAGAGCTTTGATTTTTCTCATACTGCTGGGTTGTCTCCATACTGTACCTTCATGGAATGGGACCGTGGCTAGTTTGCCCAGTCTTTCTGAGTTGGTTTCCTTATATTTTAAGAATGGGAATAATAGGGACACCTGGATGGCTCGGCGGTTGAGCGTCTGCCTTTGGCTCAGGTCGTGATCCCGGGATTCAAGATCGAGTCCCACATGGGACTCCTGTGAAGAGCCTGCTTGTCTCTGCCTCTCTCTCTCTCTCTCTCTGTATCTCTCATGAATAAATAAATAAATCTTTAAAAAAAAAAAAAAAGAATGGGAATAATACAGCAATGAAGATATACAATACCTACCTCATAAGTGAAATACTGCCTGTAAGGTACCAGGCCGATGCCTAGCACATGCTAAGTGCTCAATAAATGTTGCCTATTATTGTTGTTTTAGAATAATATTTATGCTATTTTATAATACATTAATTACTAAGTATTAATTATAAACAAGTTTGAGAACAAATGAATACTTCTAATATTTTCTATCACTTAAAATAGTACAACTTTGAATAAACGTAATGTTTTTTTTCTTTGTGCAATAAAAATATTACCAAACCCCAAGACTAATTTACAGCACTCCTCGTTGAACTAAAAAAGACTAAAACAAAAAATGCCGGGCAGCCCAGGTGGCTCAGCAGTTTAGTGCTGCCTTCAGCCCAGGGCCTGATCCAGGAGACTCGGGATCGAGTCCTGCATCGGGCTCCCTGCATGGAGCCTGCTTCTCTCTCTGCCTCTCTCTCTCTCTCTCTTTCTCTCTCTCTCTTTCTCTCTCTCTCCCCTGCTGTGTGTCTCATGAATAAATAAAATCTTTTTAAAAATAATAAATTACCCATTTAACCTGGATGGCTCAGTCGGTTAGGCATCTGCCTTCAGCTTGGGTCATGATCTCCCCAACCTGGGACAGAGCCCCACATTGGGCTTCCTGCTCAGCAGCGGGTCTGTTTCTCTCTCTCTCTCTCCCTTTGCCCCTCCCCACCGCTCACTCTTTTGTGTGCACACGTGCAAGTAAATAAATAAAATCATAAAAAATACACATTTAGGATTTTGGAGTCTCACATAAAGGTACCAATATTTTGCTTGGTAACAAGTAAACAATACTCCAGAAGAGTCAACAGTGATAAAGTATTTCAATGTGTTTAGCACTGCAGTAAGTGCTCTATGTGGACTATCTCATTCAACCTCCAGAAAACAATGAAGTAAACATTACTATTATTATCCTTTTTCTTTTCATGTGAAAAAAAAAAAAGAAGCTTAGAGCTCTTAGTAACTTGCCTAAAATCACATTCCCCTTGAGCAGTGGAGTCAGGATTTGAATTCAGTCTAATGCCAGAGTCAAATTTTAAAGCTCTGTGCTATGCTGCCAGGACTCTCACTGATGAAGATAAAAAGTTCACAGGCTTACAAGGTTAGATCAGAGGCCTTCCAGAACAAAGTTGAAGGTTGCAAGACCTGCTGATAATGTTCCTTCCAGCTCTACTTCAAATGCTGTTGTCCTAGGAATAGGAGAAATGCTATGATGTACTGGGAAGACCACAGATGGCTGGGTACTCAGGAAGTAATGTAAATCTGGGGTGTTGCACAATCATTGTGAAAGCTTTTCTTTCTGAAAGGGATCCATTTTAGGACAATGTCTGACTCTTGTGGTTTGGAGGAATACTGAGAACTATAAACATTTCTAAATGTTCTGCTGGCAAATATCTCGTACTGTGGGGGTCACAGCTATGGTAATGAGGACAGGGATAGAAATGGTTCATGATTAGCTAACAATGATGAAGTCTTTAATTATAATAATTATTCTGGTTTATTTACTACTATTGTTCCCACTACCGCTCTTGGATCTTCACTCATGCCATCTCTTCCCCACTCTTAATTCCTGACATTTCCTATCATTTAACTAAATCTATCAAATTATACCCAGTCACACCCTGGCAGCTTTTCCTGACTCTACTAGCTCGCCATGATTGCACCTGGATGTGAATTCTTATAGTGTTTATTGTCCCCATCAGTTTTCATGCTGCTGGCTGGTTTTTTATGCATGCTTGCCCTATCTCTACTTATACAGAGATTATAAATTCTTTGAGAATTGCACTGCGTCCTATAAGTCTTATCACCCTCAGTATCTTCCTTGCGAGACCCGACATTCAACCAAAATACATTGATTCTCCACTTGAAGGAGACATAACCACAGCATAGTCGCACTGGAAATTAATTGGCGTTAGGATTTTTCTTACTCACTATTGTGATCCACATAGCAAAGAGAAGGAACAGAACGTAATGTGATGGAACAGGTGAGGAATGAGCGCAAGCCTGGGTTGAAAGGATTTAAGATCTCACTCTAAGATCCTGAAAGAAGAAATTTCAGTCACCCCATTGTTAACACAATCCCAAAATGAATAAACAGAAGAAACTAAGCCCTGACTATTCTCTACATTATTAATGCTGGAGACCCTTCAACATAGTGTGAATCAGGAATTAAATGACCTGCATATGATGTAGCAACGATGGCACTCATATTTCTGAAGATCCCCTGTCTGGAAAACCAGCATCCAACAAACCAAGGGGCAAAGATGTTAGCTTATCTTTCTCTAAAAACAGAGCTGATTAACATCAGAGCTTAGATGAGAATGTGGGTCTTGTTTCTTGCATTGTTTCTCATTGAACAATATGCAAATAATTATCAAAAAGGGTTTTACTTTCATCTTATAAGACTTGACTCATTATGATACTGAAAAAATCTAGGGTTTCATTAGAACCAATTTAAGATCATTTAAAATAGAATCAAGCTAATAAAGCTCTGCTACATGTTCCCTTGTCCCTCATCTAGGACTTGAAATTTTAATGAAAGGTGCAATTTTAATAATTCCTTTTTCAAAATGTATATTTATTGTTTCATTTTTACCTTAAACCTTAAGGCGAAAGACTGATGGGACATTTCAGTTTTCATATAATGGCAAATAAGGTTTTTCCCATTTTTTAAATTTCAAAATACATGTAAGTTATTTAAGAACAATTTTCAAAATCGTAAAATGTGTTGGAAAAAAAGAAAAAAAGAATTATAGCATAGAAAGCACGGCCACCGAGACATGGAAGTCACCAAGAGGATGAATGGGTAAGAGCCACCAATTTTCACATATAGCAAAAGACACAAAGTCCTGATGTTGATGTTTGATGTTTCAGACAGTCATTTTGGTGGTAAACCTATCTTCAAAACAAAGCCATTTAAAGTGTATCCTTAATTAAGAAAAATAGAGTTTTTCATTAAAAAAAAAATGCACCAGAACAGTCCTGAAGGATTTCTGAGAGGTATTTAGTGAAGACTCACAAAGCCTGTCCTTGAGTGGATCTCAGCCCCTCCCTGCCCTCTCTGAAGCCCAGAGCCAGCCCCTCAGCAAGGCCTGCCTGTTCCACCAACACCGGCATCTATCTCTAGGGCTTCCTACCTCCACCATCACTCCTCTCTTCCACATCACTGGCATCTCTTATCTCTGGACTAAGAGCATTACTTCTTTTTACGTTTACTTTTGTTTTTTTCCCGTGGTTGTGGATATTCATATTTTCTTTTTTGTACGTTCTCTATTTTCTAAATTTTATACAATGAATATATATTATTTAATAGTCACAAAAACATGAAAGAGTGTTATTTAAAATGCATATTCTATATTATAAAATATATTTTATACTAATATATTTGTCACATAAATATAATATATGTGACAAAATACAATTTAACCCTGAGCCAGACAGTTTTATGCCACCCTCATTTATCCACTCCACAAAACTGTCCTTATCAAGGTCATGAATGACTTCCACATTACCAAACCCAGTGTTCAGTTCTCAGGTTTCATCTGATCTATTGGCAGCATTTAGGACTCTCTCTACCTTGAAAAGTTTTCATTTGATTTCCGGCACACCCAGTGTTCCTGGTTTTTCTTTTACTTTCCTGGATGCCTCTTTTCAGACTCTTGTACTGTCTCCCCCTCTTCTCCCTAAACTTAACAGTATCCTGGGACTCAATCCTTGAACTGCCTCTTCAGTCCTGCTGTGATCCAATCTCACAGCTTTAATACCTGAAACCTCCTAAATTTGTGCTTCCTGCCCAGACCTCTCCCCTGAAAGTCCCACTCATAGGGCCAACTCTCTACCTACGCTCTGCACTTAGACGTCTTAGGTATCTCAGTCAACTTCATCCTGGAAATTCCCTTGGCGTCTTATTAATGTCGTAGCCCTTATTTTCAGGACCCCATGTCATCTCCCTGGTTTACATCTTTGTTTTGGTGGAAATTTCTTAGTAAATTTCTAAGAAAGGGTGCATCAGAGGCAAAAGATTTGAGGCCCTGCCTGCAGAAATATCTTTATACTACCTTCACACTTGATCAGTAGTTTGGCTGAAAATAGAATTTCAAGAAATGTCCTCTCTTTATTTGCTCTATCTTCCAGAAATTTCTCAATACTAGTAATGATTTTTTTTTTTAATTGCTATTCCAGGGGCACCTGGGTGGCTCAGTGGTTGAGCATCTGCCTTCGGCTCAGGGCGTAATCCCGGGATTGAGTTCCACATCAGGCTCCTTATAGGGAGACTGCTTCTCCCTCTGCCTGTGTCTCTGCCTCTCTGTCTCTGTCTCTGTCTGTCTCTCTCTCTCTCTCTCTGTGTCTCTCATGAAATAAATAAATAAAATCTAAAAAAAAAAAACTGATATGAGAGGCAGGAAAGATGGTGATTCATGTTATATAATTACAAAATAGTTGGTAAAACTATGAACTAGGAGTCAGATTGTGTTATTACTGATTTCACAGTTCCAAAGGTAGGAAACATAGAACTGAATTCTGTGACAGGTTTCTGTGCATAGTATTTGACAAGATTTAAGAAACAGATGAGAAAAAAAAAAAAAAGGATTATCCAGCCTTCAAGCAGGAATGAAAAGAATGAAAGAAAGAGTCCAGAAATCTGAGGATATGTTAGGGGGTAACTAATTTTCAAACACAAGCAATAAGACATAAAATTGAGAAAGTCCTAGAATTAGGGAGGTTCATTAAAACTCAGTCTTAAGAAAGGATTAAAGTTATGATATAGTTGCCATAACCATTATCAAAGCCTCTGGGTAGTTTAAGTGTTCTTAGATCACCCGGTAAATTATTTTAATTGGATAAAAAGCATAAGGAGATGCTAAACAGTGCCTCTCACTAAAGTCTAATAGACATAAAATCTTAAACTGCTAAATTTCCTCAGAGATGAATGCTGCAATCTCCTGTCTGGGAAGTATAAGCCTGTCTAGGAGTAATCTCACCAAGTGGAGTAAGAGAGGGAGCCAAAAGCTTTTCATTCAATATAAACATTTTCATTTAATCTCAGGTTTTTTCAGGATGACACCCAAAGCTCCAGAGAATAAATCTCTATTCTGTCCAATACACATAAGGCAGCTATTGTTGTCTCCCATCCTATAGGGATTTTCTTTTTCCTGAGTTCATTCCTTTGGTCCCTTTTCTGTCATTTTTGTGGAGTTACAGGAGAGAACAAAGAAAAATACAAGTGTCCAATGAACCATATTTAACCAGAAGTCTACAATAGCCCTTACCTGATCTCCCTACTTCCTCTCCAGTGCCCTATAAACTATTCTCAACACTACAGTCAGAGTTATTTTGAAACATAATCCATATCATTTCCTTATACTAAACCCTCTTGGATATCCACTGCATTCAAATAAAATTCAACCCCCCTCCCCATCCCAACCATGATCTACAAGTCCACATATATGATCTGAGCCTTGTAGCTATTCTTTTCAATCACATCTCAGGTATCATCTCATCTTCTATGTATAAGCCACTCTAGACTTCTGTATGTTCCTTGAACATGGCAAGATAATCTCTACCTTTGGGCTGTTTCTCTTGCTGTTTCTTCTAGGAATCCTCTGTCCATAAATTAGTACAAGGCCATTTATTTTTCATTCAGTTCTCAGTTCAAACATGACCTTTTTGGAGATGTTCCTAACCCCACTGAGTACTCAGGCAGCAACAGCCTGATTCCACCCCACAGCCAGTCTCTATATACCACATCCCCTGGTTTGGTTTGGTTTGGTTTGGTTTGGTTTACAGTATTTACAATTCTCTTAAGTATCCCATTAATTTGGGGTATCTAGGTGGCTCAGCTGGTTAAGCATCTGCCTTCAGCTCAGGTCCTGACCCCAGTTCCTGGGATCCGAGCCCCACATTGGGCTCCCTGCTCATCAGGGAGCCTGCTTCTCCCTCTCTTTCTGCCTGACACTACCCCTGCTCATGCTCACTGTCTCTATAAAATAAATAAATAAAATATTTTTAAAAATTATCCCATTGATTTATGTTATATGTTCATTATCTCTGTCTCCTTCCATTTGAACTCCCTCCAAAAGAATGTGAACTTAGGAGGTCTTGTTTGTCTCATTTATCAATATTTATCTAGTATAGAATATGACCTGGCAAGGTTAGGTACCCAGCATATCTTTAAATTAATAAATACCTGATTAAGCAAATCATTTCTATATTTTGTTCTAAATTAGAATTATTTATGCACTTCACTTAACATCTAACTCTGTCAAATTGAACTTTGAAAAAAAAAGTGTGTATTTCTCCTTTCTAGCTATGGCAAAAACATAGCTTGCAGAAAAGTCTTGCTGAGAACAACAAGAAACATGGGATAAAATATTAATACTACTACTACTAATAGTAATGATCAGAGACATAGAAACAATAATTGATGACACAAGATCATGGACAGAAAAAAACATAAAGGAGTAAGCCAATATTCTGTGAATTCATTTTTCCTTGAGGTATCTGTCAATTGCAGATTAACAATTATATTAAAGACCAGAATTCCTAGCAAAGAAAAAGCCCTAAAAAGAGAGCCCAGCAGAGTTTTTGGCAGAGGGGAAAGTAGAGAAAGAAGTGCAGAACACCAGAAATAGTAAGTATGAAGAAGAATCTAAGTGATTATTAATAGTAATAAACAATAATAATGTTTTATGAAGACTTAAGTACAGTAGGATTAAAATGGCTTTAAAAAAAATAACATCAATGGCAAGATTAGGGAGAGTAAACATAGTTTAAATACCTTAAGTAGAGCACATGTCTAGGAAGTGGAAAAATACAAATTTGTATTTGACTTTATTCATCAATGAATGCATATTTTAAATACTAAGGTAACCACTAAGATAATAAAAAAATTATGTGTAACTAAAAAGATGATTGGAGAAAAGGGAATAATTTTTTAAACTTGATTAATCTAAAAGAAAGTCAGAGTACAAAAAAAAATTATGATTAATAAATTCACCAGGGACTTATAACAGTATGTACTCAATAATGTAGCTTCAAATACATAAAATAAATGTGCGCGAGTGGAAGACTTTAATATAGCTCCCTCAATAACTGATATAAGACATTTAAAAAGCCAGTAAAGATCTGACATACTTTATGTTATGTGTGTGTGCACTTGTGCACACACGAATTTATATGTGTGTGTGTACATGTATGTATAGCATATAGCATATATCCTATATATATATGCTATACATATACAAACACAATCCTTCCCCAAGATGTCAGGATATATATTATTTTCAAGAATGATACAACATCAGGGCAATATTTATCAAAATAAAACATATGTTGATCCATTTACCAGATCTCAACAAAGGTAAGGAATTGAGATCTTTCAGAGTATCTTCTATGACCACAAAGAAATTAGCCAGAATTCAATAACAACAAAAAGAAAATCTCCACATTTGGAAAAACTAGGGAATAGTCTTCTGCAGAGCCATGAATGAAAGATACCTACCCAAGACTAATAAGAAAAAAATAAGTATCAGGAAGGTCAATAATAGAAATGAAAAGGAGGACACCACACCACAGATCATACAAATATTGAAAGAGATAATGAGACGATTTCATGAAAAACCCTATACCAATAAATTTGAAAATTTAGATGTAGACAAATATCTAGAAAAGCGTAACTCAGCAAAAAGAAAAGGAAAGTCTGAATTTTCTTGTATTTTTAATATATTTAATATATTATGTATATTAAATAATATATATTATTTTTTAATAATTAAGTTTTAAATTAAGTAATTTAAAACCTTCACATAAAGAAATCTCTGGGATTATATAACATCACCAGAGACAAATGTTCGAGGAAGAAACATCAATCTCGATCTTGCACAAATGCTTCCAGAAGTTATTAAAAGAGAAAATAAAAAAAAAAAGAGAGAAAATACTTCTCAATTCATTTTATGAGGTCACTATAAAGCAAAACCTAATTGGGCATCACAAGTTAGGAAAATCGTAAGTGAACTTCTATTGAGCATGGATGCAAAACCCCTCATTAAAATATCAACAAACCAAAAAAATAAGTAAATAAATAATATATATATATATATCAGCAAACCTAATCCCGTAATATATAAAAAACATAACATACAGCATGACTCTAGGTAGTATTCCAGAAATATGAGATTAGTTTTACATTTGAAAATCATTCAGTATAATTTTCCACAATAAAGAATAAAAAAAGAATTCTAAAAACAGTTCAATAAATGCACAAAAATATTTGATAGAAGAAAACACTATAGCAAGCATAATTTCTATTGGCAAATTATGGAAAGCTTTTTTGTCTAAGATTAGGAATAAGAAAAAGGTGCTCTCATCACCTTTTTCATCACCACTTCTATCCAATTTATCCTTTCCTCCCCACGTCCGCTTTTATTTATTTATTTATTTTTTGGTCAACTGCATATGGTTTAACTTATATTAGCTAAATGTGCACAGTAGGAGATTCTATAACATTTGAACATGGAGCAAAATCCTCTTCTCTATAAAGTCTTTTTTTTTTTTTTTTTCATTTGATTTGGGAGACACTAAATGCTAAGTGTGACCTGGGGCAAGACACTTCAGTGCATTAACTATAAAGAAGGGATAATAGTTCCTGGCTCATAGAGTTGCCACTGCATGGAATGGGGCCCAGCAAAGAGTAAGAGTTACCTAAGTACTATTACATAAATAAAAGTAAATTAGTCTGCTGCAAATACTTTAATTAAGCATGTAACTTAAAAAGACATTCACAATAAAAGTTAAAAGACTCCATGACCTCCTCTATTTACAGGAATGTGGTGTCTCTGCTACTTTGTGTGATAACAAATCCAACTAATAAGATCACCTTCAAAACACTATATTCTTATTCATATTTGAGCAAATACCTTAGGCTGCTTTAGCACTCCTCTCTGAAGCTCTTATCTAAGAAGCAGGCCTTAATAAAGCTCCAAAACATTCACCTGGTCCATGCCCTCAAGCTTTGGGGACAAAGGCCTTTTTCCAGATTCAACACAACTGGATGTCCTGTTGAATTAACTGTCCCTGCCAGTCATCTCTGCATGGAACCATGAGGCAGCACTCACCTTATTTGTAAGGCACCACCTACCAGGCCCTTCAAAGTACTGGGGAAAATACATGATAAATAATAAAACACACAAATAGAAAGAAAAGGCCCAAACTAGCTCTCAATAATATGCATTTCTTGCTGATCAGAATAGGAAAGAAGGAAAGAAAGCATCTCAGAGTATATACCAAAACCACATTATTATAGAAATTGCATAAAAAATTGTATGTAAGTTTCACCAAAATTGATGACTTACATTTTATAAATACAAAGCAAATAAACTTATTTGAAAATAGTCTAATGCCTAAAGCAGTATTCTATATTTGTTTATGACTATTTTCCCTCATATTTTACTTATACTACCTATGTGCTTTGGACTAAATTGTATCCACCACCTCTTTCAAATTCATACACTGAAGCCCTAACTCACAGTGTTTGGAGATAGGACCTTTGGGAAGTAATTAAATTGAGATAAGGCCATGAAGGCGAGCCCCTCAAGATGGGATTAATGCCCTTATAAGAAGACTCTAATCTTGGATTTCCAGCCTCCAGAACTGCAATAAAATACATTTGTTGTTTAAGCTGCCTCGTCAATGGTATTTTGTATGGCAGCCTGAGCTAAGACACCAAGACACTATGTACTATATTGTCTATGTATTATATATGTCTATGTACTAAGATGCATTTTGAATCTTAGTTCTCTTGGTTCCTGGTTTATGACTAAGGACAAGTCATCTTAACTTTTTCGGATTAAATCTGTTTATCTGTTTAACACTGAAAATGTTTTTTTTCTGTCTCCTGCACAGATTTTTTTGAAGAAAAATGATATATATGAGAACTTTTATGAAAACCAAAGAGAACATTTTCTAAAGCTATTTCCAACTCAGAACCAGTACAGATAGAAATAATGTTAAAAATACTTTAACTTTTAAATTTTTACTGACATTCTTTGCAATTATTCTGACACTACGTGCTATCCTAGAACACATGCACTACAGAGCCTGAGAAGGGACACCATCACAGATTTCTTTCAAATTGTTAGACCATTTGCCCTATATGTCAAATTACAGGACCATATTTCTCCCCCCATGTCTTTCTAGGAGCTGATTGGGGGACCCTCACAGACTGTAAGGTTCCACTGCTCAACTCTTCCTGTTGCTATTGTACTCTGTTTGTTACTTCCATTATATCTGTGGTAACTTAATATGGATGCTGATGTCATACTCAGATCACTCTTACATGCTGAATTGTGTCCTTCCTAAATTCATATATTGAAGTCCTAACCCTCAGTACCTCAGAATGTGACTATATTTGAACATAGAGCCATTAAAGAGCTAATTAGTGAAAATTAGGTCATATGGGTGGGCCTTAATCCAGTATGACTGGTGTCCTTATAATAAGTGGAGATTAGGACACAGACATTTTGTGTACAAAAAGAAAAGACTATGTGAAGGCATAGGGAAAAGATGGCCATCTGTTAAGCCAAGAAGAGACGTCTCAGAAGAAACCAAACCTGTTCACATCTTGATCTTAGACTTCTAGCATTCAGATCCATGAGAAAATCCACTTCTATTGTTAAAGTCAACCAGTCCTTGTTTTGTTTTGTTTTGTTTTGTTTTGTTTTGCTATGGCAGCCATAACAAACTAATATAGTGATCCTTGGGACAGTCCTGACCCAAGCTTGATCTTGAGTATCCTGTCTGCCACTCTTTCTTGTCCACTTGTGTTGATACAGATCCCCACCCTCAACAGTACATTGTCTGGTCCCTTTCCACCCGTCGTTTCTTAATACCTAAATTTGCAGAGGGCCTCTAGAAACACAATTCCCTCTATATCGTGTAGCATACTCCATAAGATACATAAAGGCTTTTAAAAGGCATCCACAAGGGAGCTCATCTCAAGAACAGCTTCATAATCTATCATAAACTACAGCTTCTTCCTAACCTCCAGAACCTCTGTTGAGGAGAATAAGTTTTCTCTAGTCTTTAAGATTCTTCTAGCTGGTCTAAGAATTAAAATGGCATGAGAGATTAATAGGAGAAAATCAAACAAAAGTTTAATAATATGTATACCTCCTCTTGAATACATAGAAGAGACTCAGGAAAATTGAGTAAACTCTCCAAAATGCCCTAAGCCATCACCCTTAATACCATCTTTAAATAAAGACAAAAGTTGTTGGGAGTGGGGAGACAATTGTGGGAGGTTACTAGGAAAAGCACAGTAAATGAGAGTAAAATTGTAATGCAAATTTAAATACATGCTTTCTTCATTGGTAACAGTTTCTAGAGATTCAGACTCATCCCCCACCTTCTGGTGTAGCCAGGGAGACACTCTTATAAGTGGAGATTTCTCTTATATATGCAATGTCTGTTACAAAAGGATAACTTTTATTTACTTTTCAGAGATACTCTTGCATCTGCAGTGTCTTAAAAATAGCCAGCTCAAAATAATCAATATGTGAGGACTTCTGGGAAGGTGGTGGAGTAGAAGAATCCTGAGCTTACCTTATCCCATGGACACATCGAGATAACAGCCACAACACTGCAACTGTGAAAACTAACCAGAGACTTGCACAGCAGGCTTTCTACAGCTAATTGTAGAGAGGAGGCGCAAGGATGCAGTTGGCAGCCTAACCCCCGGTAAGACTATCACCTCAAATGGGATGGACACAAGCACAGAGAAGTAAAAGATAAGACCCTATACCAGGCACTCCAAGCATGAAGATGAGTCCCCATAATATTTTGGTTTTGAAAACCAATGAGGCTTAACTTTCTGAGTTTTTTCAATCAGTGGGGCTTAACTCTGGGTATTTTAAAAATCAACTAGCTTCACTCTAGGAGGCCAGTGAGCAACAGGAAATTGAGCTCCCACCTTTAAATAGCAGGATAACAAAAAAACTGACCAAGACAGCATAGAAGCAACAGTTGAAATGTGTCTGGAATATAGGACATTTATTTACTAATCTTGGAATGTGTCCTGGAGGAGCAGGGATCTGGGAGAGATTTCTCCAAGACCAGAAGTATTGGTGGGCACCATTTCCCACCCTCCTCAAGCCCAGATACCAAGACACTTGCAGAAATCAGCAGGTATGGGCAGCCGGGGTGGCTCAGCGGTTTAGCACCACTTTCAGCCCAGGGCCTGATCCTGGAGACCCAGGATCAAGCCCCATGTCAGGCTCCCTGCAGGGAACCTGCTTTTCCCTCTGCCTGTGTCTCTGCCTCTCTCTCTCTCTCTCTCTCTTTGTGTGTCTCTCATGAATAAATAAATAAAATCTTTAAAAAAAAAAAAAAAAAGAAATCAGCAGGTACGCTCTCCCCCCATCTTTCTAGCTACTGTTCACCCTGCCCCTACATTCTCCTATGGATCCACCCCATCCAACATGCCTCACTCTGCAGGCATCCCTTCAAAATAGCTCCTGCCCTGAAAAACCTTGCAAGCAACCCAGCAGGATCAGGGGAAGGATATAGAGAACAAGATCTAGGAGGCACAGACAGCACCCAACAAAATAAACAGGAAGAGGTCAACACCAAGACACATAATAATTAAAATGACAAAAAGTAATGATAAAGAAGATTTTAAAGGCAGCAAGAGAAAATAGTTACATACAAGGGAAACACTATAAGGCTATCAGTTGATTTTTCAGCAAAACTTTGCAGGGCACAAGAGAGTGGGGTATGATGCATTTAAACTACTGAAAAGAAAAAAGCCCATGACCAATAATATTCTACCCCCACAAGATCATCATTCAGAATAGGAGAGATAAAGAGTTTTCAGACAAAAAAAAAAAAATATATTAAAGGAGCTCATTACCACTAAATCAGCCTTATAAGAAATGTTAAAAATATTTTTTTGAGTGGAAAGGAAAGGGCATAATCAGAATTAAGAAAATTATGAAAGGAAAAAAATTCACAGGTAAATGCAAGCATGTAATAAAAGTAGTCAATTAGGGGGATCCCTGGGTGGCTCAGCAGTTTAGTGCCTGCCTTCAGGCTAGGGCATGATCCTGGAGTCCTGGGATCTAGTACGATATCAGGCTCCCTGCATGGAGCCTGCTTCTCCCTCTACCTGTGTCTCTGCCTCTCTGTGTGTGTGTGTGTGTGTCTCATGCATAAATAATTTTTTTTAAAAGTAGTCAATTAATCACTTATAAAACCAGTATGAAGGCTAAAGCACAAAAATAGTAAAATCATTTATATCTACAGAAATTAGTCAAGATGTTTTATATAAACTTAATGGTAACCACAAATCAAAAACCTGAAATAGATACACCAAAAAATAAAGAAAAAGAATCCAAGAATAACACTAAAGAAAGCTATCAAACTATGAGGGAAGAGAGCAAAACAAGAAAGGAACAGAGAGGAATTATGAAAATGACCATAAAACATGTAACAAAATGATAATAAATACATACCTATCAATAATTACTTTAAATGTAACTGGACTAAATGCTCCAAACAAAAGACACAGGATGACTGAGTGTATAAAACAGCAAGATCCAACTATATGCAGCCTATAAGAAACTCATTTCAGACCTAAAGACACATGTAGATTGAAAGTGAGGGCAGGAAAACCATTTATCATATACATGAAAGTAAAAAGAAAGTTGGGATAGCAGTATTCATATTGGGCAAACAAACTACTTAAAACAAACACTGTGGGGATCCCTGGATGGCTCAGCGGTTGAGCGCCTGCCTTCAGCCCAGGGCGTGATCCTGGGGTCCCAGGATCGAGTCCTGCATCGGGCTCCCTGCATGGAGCCTCTTCTCTGTCTGCCTGTGTCTCTGCCTCTCTCTCAGTCTGTGTCTCTCATGAATAAATAGATAAAATCTTTAAAAAATAAAAATAAAAAAAATGAAAGACTGTAATAAGAGATAAAGAAGAACACTACATAATGGTAAAGAAAATAATCCAACAAGAAGCTGTAACAATTGTAAGTATCAATACACCAACACAGAGCACCTAAATACATAAAGCAACTATTAACAGATATAATGGAAGAAGCCGACAGTAACACAATAATAGTAGGGTACTTTAACACCCCACTTCTATCAATGGATAGATCACTCAGACAGAAAATCAACAAATAAACAGTGGTTTTGAATGCATATTATCCAATGGACCTAACGTATATTCAGAATTTCCCATCAAAAACACATTATTTTCAAGAGCACAAGACACATTTTCCATAACAGATCATGTTAGGCCACAAAACAAGTCTCAATAAATTAAAAAAGACTAAAATCATATCATGTATCTTTTCCAAACACAACGCTATGAAACTAGAAAAAATTACAAGAAAAAAAAATCTGGAAAGAACACATCTTCCTGAAAGCTAAATAACATGCTACTAAACAATGAACAGAACAATCAAGAAAACAAAGAGGAAATTTAAAAAATATGTGGAGAAGAATGAAAATGAAAACACAACACACCAAAATCTTTTGGCTATAGTAAAAGCTGTTCTAAGTGGGGAAGATTATAGTGATACAGGCCAACTTCAAGGACCAAGAAAAATCTGAAATACACAACCTAACCTTACACCTAAATAAGCTATTAAAAAGAACAAAAAACAAACCTAAACTAAAGCCAGTACAAGAAAGGAAATAATGAAGATTAGAGCACAAATAAATGAAATAAAAACTAAAAACAAAACAAAATAAAACCATAGAACAAATAAATGAAAGCAGGAGCTGGTTCTTTGAAGAGATCAACAAAACTGATAAATTCTAGCCTGATTCATCAAGAAAAAAGAAAAAGAGGACTCAAATAAAATCAGCAATGAAGGAGGGGATATAACAGTCAACACTACAGAAATACAAAGGATTAAAAGAGAACATTATGAAAAAGTCTATGCCAACAAAATGGACAACCTAGAGAGATGGATAAATTCCTAGAAATATATAACTTTCCAAAACTAAATCAGAATGAAACAGAAAATTTGAACAGACCAATTACTAGCAATGACAGGAAATCAGTAATAAAAAAAACTCCTAAAAAACAAAACCACTTTCCTATACCATACACACAAAAGGAAACTCAAAATGGATTAAAAACCTAACTATGAGATCTGAATCCATAAAAATCCTAGAAGAAAACATCGCAGCAATTTCTTTGACACTGTCCATAGAAACATTTTTCTATATATGACTTCCCAGACAAGGAAAACAAAAGAAAATCAAACTGTTAAGACTATAATAAAATAAAAAGCTTCTGTACAGCAAGGGAAATCATCAACTAAACAAAAAGGTAACTTACTGAATGGGAGAAGACATTTGCAAATGATATATCTACTAAAGGGTTAATATCCAAAATATATTAAAAGCCTATATAACTCAACACCAAAAAACACCACATAATCCAATTAAAAACTAGACAGATGACATAGAAATGGCCAACAGCCAAATGAAAGGATGTTTAATACCACTAATTATCAGGAAAATGCATATCAAAACTATAATGAGATATCATCTCAGACCTATCAGAATGATTAAAATTTTAAAAAAAGAAATTGCTATTGGCAAGGATATGGAGAAAAAAGAACCCTTGTGCACTGTTAGTGGGAATTCAAATACCATGGAAGACATTATTGGAAGTTTCTCAAAAATTGGAAAATAGAATTACCATATGATCCAGTAATTCCACTACTGGATATTTACCCGAAAGATACTAGTTCAAAAAGATATGTATTCCTATGTCTATTGCTCCATTATTTACCAACCAAATATTACCATTATTTAATATCCAAGATATGGAAGCAACCCAAATATCCACCAACAGATGAATGGATAAAAAAAGATGTGATATAAATATACAGTGATATAAATATACAGACTATTATTTAGTCATAAAAAGGGATGACATCTTACCATTTCCAACAGCATGATGGACCTAGAAAGCGTAATGTTAAGTGAAATAAGTCAGACAAAAAAAAGACAAATACCATATGATTTTACTCACATGTAGAATTTAAGAAACAAAATAAGCTAACAAGACAAAAACAAACAAACAAACAACAACAACAACAAAAACCCAGTGTCTTAAATACAGAGAACAAGGGGAGGTGCATGAGGGGATGGGTAAAATAAAGGAGATTACGAGTACACTTATCATAATGAGCACTGAGTAATATATAGAATTGTTGAATCATTATATTGTATAACCAGAAACTAATAAAACACTGCATGTTAATCATACTTCAAATAAACAAATAATCAAAATGTCAATGAGGCATATCTTGGGATGGCAAAATTTGTTCCCCTATACCTCATAAAGTCTGATGAGATTTCTTAGATGTAGGTATATGATTTTTCTTTCAGTGTTTCCTTTGCCCTCCCTTTTAATCTGGCTTCTAACTCAGCCCCTTCCTTAGACATGTCTGTAGACGGTCGGACCTCTGTAATGACCAGGATCCATATTTGTTCACACAAAACTCCTATGAAAATCAGAGATGAGACCAGATATTACTTTAGGGTCCCTGAACTTTCCCTGATATTTATGTTTATTGACCCAGAGCACCCTTAAAACCCCTGGGGTGGATTCTATAAGAATCTATGAGAGACCCAGCTCAGTCTCAGCTGATAAACTCTATCACATAAATATTCCATACTATTATTTTACTGTTTGTTGCAAGAATTTTATGGAGCCAGATTAATACTATTCTACTTTATAAAAGAGGAACTCAAGGCTATATATCAGATTTACTTTCCTAAGGTTACTTAGTAAGTAAATATATGTGTTGTATATATAGCCACATAGAGAGAGGGAGAATAAACATATCTAGAAAAATGTTTCTACTAAGAGAGCTTAAAATTTCATAGAATTTTATTTTTATGTCTTTTGTGTTTATATGCATGAAGGTCTGGTCATAGAAAAAGGTACAAAACAAATATATGGCACTCACTGTTATTTGACTGGAACTAACCTTGTGAAAACAGAAAATGCATCACACAAGTTCCAATTTACACTGTTACAATAGCACCTTGTAAATCTTTTTAAATGTATCTAACATCTCCCAATAAAAAAATAAAAAAAAAAAAACTCACAGGGAACAAACATACTATTTCAAAGAGACCATATTTTTAAAATAATTCTAAACACTCCATGTGATATAAGAGCTCATTCCATACTTTTATGTTAAAAACCTGAGTACCCACAGGATTTATTTTAAGGGAATGACAGACTTTAAGATTTGAACTCTATAGAGATGCACCTAGAGCAGTGATAGTTTTATACCTGCTATAATAGGATCCCATCTCCTAAGGATGCAGTATCTAAAGCCATCTGCTAATCAGAAGGGAGTCTTGTACACAGAAGTTAACTTCTCCACCCCAAGTTTTATGAATTGATTCAATACAAGTATAAAGCTTCCTTTTTTATTTCTTCTTTGGCAGCATTACTTCAGCGCACAGCCACAGCCGGCTGAGATGGCAGGAAACTGGAATACCAGCGCAAAGAAAGAAACTCGAGGCCACTAGGTTCTTTTCATTCACAAACACAACCTTTTCCTTCAAAATAATGATGCAAAGGAAAACTGTTAATATGCCCATGAAAAGATGTTCAACACCATCATTCATCATGGAAACGCAAATTAAAATCACAATAAGGGACGCCTGGGTGGCTCAGCAGTTGAGCGTCTGCTTTTGGCCCAGGGCGTTACCCCAGGGTCCAGGGATCCAGTCCCATGTCCCACTTGGGCTCCCTGCATGGAGCCTGCTTCTCCCTCTGCCTGTGTCTCTGCCTCTCTCTCTCTCTCTCTCTCTCTCTCTCATGAATAAATAAAATAAAATCTTTTAAAAAAACACAGTAAGATACAGTATACACTAATAGAATGGCTAAAACAAAAACTGACAATCCTATTAGCATTTGATAGAAACAAATGGAAAAAAATAGGGTAAAAGCTTTGAAAAACTCTATTAACTTAACCTAAGTGCTATCCAACAAACAAGGAAAACATAGTTCTCTCAAGTGCATATAACTATATAAAATGGCTATATAGAGTATCAAACATTTTTAAATTATGGTTCTAAATGTAAAACCTGATTTTTGACCAATTACTTGAAAAGCTGTTCGATTCCTAACCATATAAGACTTAGGACTTCAATCTGGTCTTCATAGCAAATTGAAAAATATTTTTTTTTAAAAAAATTGAAAATTTCAAATGTAAAGCACAGCATTATGACTAAGGGAAATGTCACCCAAAGGCAACTGCTATAAACATTTTGGTATGTTTCTCATTTTTTCCATGTATTTTAAATCACTGTTGGCAATTTCATTGTTTTCACTTAATATATGCAAGTTTGCATGGAATACAAATTCTTTGTAAACAATTTAAAGGTAAATATATTCCACAGAGTAAGTATGTCATTTTCTTAACTTCCCATTCACATTAAGTATGTGGTATGCTTCCAAAGTTTTGATATTTTATATAATATCATTACTCATTATTAAATATATTCTAATACACTAAGTATTCTTTTTTTTCACTAAGTATTCTTTTAAACAATAATTATGATGAACATCTCACAAGAATACATTTAAATTATAGTAGCTATTTTTGCTAACTAAAAATAATATTATTTTTCTGACCCTGAAATCGGCACATTCACAAATAAATTTGGCACATCAGTGCCCATATAGCCTCTTAAATTCTCAGACTTTATATTTATACTTCATGTTTCCCTTACAAGCAAAACTGAAATGGAGCATTAGGGAAACTATCTACATTTATGGGGAAAAAAATAATTAAAAGCTTTTCTTTACTGGAATTATCTACATTTGCAACATATATTAATTCCATTACAGAGTGACTTGACATAATCACAACAGAAATAGGTGACTGTGAACATTTCAGACCTTTAAAAGTATAGATTTAAATTGAATAAATATCCCTGAAGAGTTAAGGATGAAGATGCAAAATAGAGAAAATGAGGTTGAAAAATTGATCAGAATTTCACAGACCTGACTCATAGCCAGAATGAAACAAGGAAAGCTTAAAGCTATGATATAAACCATAAAATGGTGGGTTGGCAGAAAGGAAGGGAAGAGAAAGGAGGGAAGAAGAGACTTCCCTATGAACGACATAATATCTGACCCAACTTCTTAAGAGAAATTTTAATGTAATCAGTGCAGCACAGCCACGTTTACCAGTCTCTATAAAACTAGTGACTTGAGGGACATCATCAGACCACACAAAAGTCCAAAACAACCTCTTCCTCCAGCCTTTCTCTGTCTAACATGCTCCATTTCCAGAAGTTAGATTATAAATCTATACATGAAAATTCATATGCTACAGAAAATAAGACACAGTCTTCTAGCTTTTTACCCTTAGCGTGTAATAGTGAATTTAGAAGATCAACTAATTGCCATTGAACAAAGTGAGAGCTACTACTCCTGAGAGCTGAGCTACAAAACAAATCTATTGTTAAAGTATGTGTCGACAAAAGAAAAACAGCTACAGAGAAAGGGAGCCTACGCACATAAAACTTGGGTAGTCAAAGGGCTACCACTGATCTGTGTGTGGCTCACAAGTGGCAGATGCCAGGCCAGAGGGACCTGAAACAACAACTAAGGACCAGTAAATCACAAAGAAGGAGATGGGGGAGACAGGTGTATGCACACATAGGTGTATGCATGGGTATGAGGAATGGAGAAACAGGGAAAAAATCCATGTCTGTGCCTGCAACAAGGGCAGTGAACATAAAATGAGGAGCTGGATATAAAAGACAAATTTCTGGGGATCCCTGGGTGGTGCGGCGGTTTAGCGCCTGCCTTTGGCCCGGGTTGCGATCCTGGAGACCCGGGATCGAATCCCACGTCGGGCTCCCTGCATGGAGCCTGCTTCTCCCTCTGCCTGTGTCTCTGCCTCTCTATCTCTCTCTGTGTGACTATCATGAATAAATAAATAAAATCTTAAAAAAAAAAAGACAAATTTCTGTTGTGCAGAGGGGTAGCTCTAATTTTTACTCTCAGAAATAATTTATTTTGTTCACCCGTCATAAATACTCTGGAGAAAAGCCTTTAGCTGTAACTTACACAAAGTAATATCTCAATGGCTGGAGATGATTTTTGTGAAAAATAAAACAGCATCAGGTTAATCAATGAAAGGAATGAAGGAATTTTGCATATTTTTAAGAAAATGGTTCCTTTTGTTAAGTGCTCTATATTGGAAACTGCAGCATAAATTTGTCCTTGCCAATTAGAATAAATTACAGCTCATCTCTTCCTAGGAAAACTATATTCCTGTCCACCATGCTTAGTGGAGGTAAGCTGGGAAAAGCTTATCAGATTACACAGTTTTACTAAATACATACTGCTCCCATGTGATTGCTTTTCAATCAGAACCTCACATCTTTTGCCAGATATAAATCATCTTATATAAAAGACCTTTAAAATACAGTCAATGAATTTTTTTTCTTCTGAAAGTCTTACTCAATCCTTATTTGATTATGGAACCCAAACTTGCCCATGATGGTCTAAAATCACAAAGTATCCTGTGTTTACAAAGTTATGTTTCTGTAAAACAAATAATACAAGTACAAACTACATGACCTTGCTACTAAACTGCAAATTATTCAAATGTAGTTCTACCCGAAATTGGAAAAATAAGTCATAGTATACTTTTACCTCTTCCAAATCATAGTGTAATTACAAACATAGTTTCTAGCTCAATTCCCAAGAGCAATGGAAAAAATGGAACATTGGTATGTGCATGAAGACATGAAGGGGCAACTGTGTTGGAGAGAGAAAGGAAGGGGGAATGGATGGATAACGGACAACAGGTAATAAAACTCTGCCTCCCTGATCTCCAAGCTGGTGATTGGAAAATATTCCCAAGTGTTCTGGGATTGACTTATCAGCCAAGTATCTTAGGTTCAAAATCAAACTCTAGGATTGATTTACTCTAATTTACTAAATTACTTTATGACATTGAGTCTCAATATTCTAAGCTATAAAAAACATCACATGGTTGGATTTTGTCATATCTAGGAATTTCATTTGTATTTTCAGATAAACTGAGTATACTATGTACATGGTACAATTGTGATCTTTACTTGTTGGCCATACTTTTAGGCACTGGATAAACAAAAATGGAGAAGACAAATAAAAGCATCAAGTTCATTATTTGACAATTATCCATTGAGTACCTATCATGCACCAAGTATAGCACAGGGCACTAAGTCGTAGATAAAAGGATGAATGGATGTAGAATACAAAGCCAAGTGAGAAAGAAGGGAGGTAGAAAGTTAGCTAGTTGCTTAGTTGGATACTCATTCTAAAGGATGCACCTCAAGAAGAAAAATTTCCCCAGAAGAAGGTAAGAGGAAGAATGGTGAGCAGAGAAAGAGTCAAGCATGCAGGAAACTACAGTGGGTGTGGTCACAGGGCCCCTTTCACAGAAGGTCTAGATGTTCCAACAACTGGAGAGCTGTCAGCTGACAGCCTTCATCTATCAGCCCCTCCAGGGAGTGCCCAGATGAAGAGAAGCACCTTATTCAATGTCCAAAAGCCAACATCCAATGATTGATCAAGGCAAGGATATAAAGGCTGCCATTTTGGACAAACTTAGGATAATTCTGGCAGGCCATTTAGCTCCCTTTGGGGTCAGCTGGGGCTGTTATTAGAACTGCATTACAGCTCCCAGCTCAACTGCTCCCTCTCATCCCTCTGGCTTCCTTTACCTCCCTTCCACAGGTGTTGATCCTGAGGGCACTCCCTTATAAGCATCCTTCACTCTTAAGGAAAGGAGGGAAGAAAAGAAGTATGGAAGAAAGCAAGGAAGGAAGGGAGGGCAAGAGGCAAGGAGGAGGATAGAAAGTGATGAGAGAAAGGATGGATGGTTGGGAGGAGAGAGAGAGAAGGAAGGAAGGGAAGGAGGAGGGAGAAAGAAAGAAAGGAGGGAGAGAGCAAGTGAAGGAAAGAAGGAAAGAGGGAGAGAGTGAATGAAAGAAAGGAGAGGGGAGTTAGAGAGGGAAAGGAAGGAAAGAAACAGAAATCATAAATTAATTAGAAATAAATGAAAAATAAGAACACTGCATATCAAAATCTGTGGTATGTGAGCCAAAGCAATAATATAAGGAAGGATACTAAGCCTCAACTGCACTTGTTGGAAATCAAGAGAATGAAAAAATGAATGAGATGAGATTAAAACTCCAGTAGCTAATAACAAATAATAAAAACAAGTTTCAACAAAAGACAAAATAAATAAATTAAAAAAGATAAAAACAGAAATAGAAATAGATAAAATAAATGAATTTAAAAAGATTAAAAACAGAAATAGAAATAATTTCAATATAATCAGTAGCCACCTTTTTGAAAAGGTGAATAAAATAAAATTTTAAAACTTCTGAAGTGTGATCAAAATAAGGTCATCAATGCAAAAGGAAATACAACTACAGATACATAAAATATACATGAAGTAGAAATAAAATGCTATGTATAATAATCCGTTCTTGCAATCAATTTGATCATCTATGCTTGAATCATTTTTTGGATGAATACACATTGCTAAAATTATTCCGGTGTAATGAAGAAATTTTGAAAAGGACAATAATCAAAGAGTAAACTATAAAGGTGCTCAAATATCTACTTGTCAAGAAGTAAAAACATTCAGATAGTTTTACCAAATCTTCAAGTAGACAAGTATTCTTTTCCAGAACATAAAATAAATAGCTTTTAGAGTATTTTTAAGTTATTTTATAAAGGAATCATTACTGTGATGCCAAGATTGAACAAGATTACTCAAGGAGAGAAACAAATTTAAGGACATAGGTTCAAATGCAATAAATAAATTATCAACAAATTAAATCAAAAGTGTACCTTTAAAAAAAAAACTTATCTTGACCACTTGAGGCATCCCAGAAATGCTAAGGTGGTTCAATTTAACAAACCAGTTAAGGTAATTCATTATATTATTATATCATAGGATCAAAAAACACAACCATAAATTACATAATTATGCCAAGAAAAGAAAGGCTTAAAAAAATCTCTTGTAAAAGTGCTTAGTAAAATAAAAGCTGAAAGTCCTTAATAAGGTGAAGTCTGAAATGTCAGGAAACCCGACATTTAATGGTAACCATTAGAAGTATTCCTGTTAAAGTCAAGAACAGATCATGAATGCCATCTAGCAGCCCTGCTTTTAAAACTGTACTGGAAGTCCCCAAATAAGGAAAAAAAGAAAGACTATAAAGAGACAAACAACACTAATTTTTTTAAAGATTTTATTTATTTATTAATGAGAGATACAGGGATGGAGGGGGAGCAGAGACACAAGCAGAAGGAGAAGCAGGCTCCATGCAGGGAGCCCGACGTGGGACTCGATCCAGGGTCTCCAGGATCAGGCCCTGGGTCGAAGGTGGCGCTAAACCACTGAGCCACCCGGGCTGCGCAAACAACACTATTTATAGAGGAAATCATTAATTCTCAGAAGATCAGCTGAGCAGTAATTAGCATTAATGAGAGTTCTACAGGGGGCCAATACAGGATCAAAAAACAAACACTATTAATAGGTTGCTAATATACCAGCAACGATCAACTATAAAATAACACAGAAAAGTATGTTCCACTGATACTAGAACAAAAATAAGATACCCAAGAAAGGTTCTAGTAATGTAAAAAACACATCACTTTCACATTTACCTCTCTATTCCATCTGAAATTTATTTTTGAGTATAAGATTAACATCTGACTTTTTTTTTTTTACAATTGGATATCCAGTTGTATCAAAAACATAAATGAAGAGATGCATCTGGGTGGCTCGGTCAGTTAAGCACCCGACTCTGGGTTTTGGCTCAGGCCACAATCTCAGGGTCATGATATTAAGCTCCCTGTTCCCATGCTCAGCAGGGAGTCTGCTTAGATTTTTCTCTCCCTCTCTCCCTCCCTCTCTGCCCCTCATCTTGCTCCTACTTTCTCTCTTTTTCAAATAAATAAATAAAATCTTTTTTAAAAACACATAAATGGAGAGAGATGTGCAAAATTCCTATATGGGAGGATTCATAATGTCTTAAATATGTACTGTCTCACCAAATTAATGTAATTGACACAACAACAATTTGACAAAATACTTTATAAAACCAAGTAGTCTGAATGTAAAATACATATGAAAAGAAAAAAAAAAGTACTTGAGTAGTTTAATAAACTTCTGGAAAAAAATAAAGAATACAAAGTTGCCCCACCAGATACAAAAATACAGTTTAAAATATAGTAATTTAGGGGCACATGGGTGGGTCAGACAGTTAAGCACCTGCCTTCAGCTCAGGTCATGATCTGAAGGTCCTGGGATCAAGTCCTTCCTAGAGCTCCCTGCTCAGTGGGAGAGGCAGGGGTGGTCTGCTTCTCCTTTTCCCTCTCCCTCTGCCCCTCTCCCCTGCCTGTGTGTGCTCTCTCTCTAATAAAATAAATAAAATATTTTTTTAAAAAAACATAGTAATTTAGATTTTGAGATACTAGAACCATATTCAAATCAGTGTGGAGAAGATTAAGCTGTTTCATAAATACTATCTGGACCATTAGCCGTTCATTTGAGGGGAAAGGAAGTAAATGAAACCGTAAAGTATAAAAACATTGGACAATAATTTTATTGTCATGGAAGGGCAAACACAAAAGCCAAAGGAAAACAAAACACTGTTTTGTTTAAGGAAGACAAAACCACAGGCTTTGTAAGAAGAAAAACTAGCATCTGAACATAAAAAATATATATATGTAAATTCTGTCCAAAAGAAGGACCACACAACCTTATTTTTAAAGTAGACAAAGAAAAGTCTGTAGACTTTTCTAAATCTAAGTATAAAAAGACTTCCCCTAAGTCAGTAATGAAAAGCCAGAAATTCAAAAGAAAAAGGGATCAACCCTGGGTGGCGCAGCGGTTTGGCGCCTGCCTTTGGCCCAGGGCGCAATCCTGGAGACCTGGGATTGAATCCCACATCGGGGTCCTGGTGCATGGAGCCTGCTTCTCCCTCGGCCTATGTCTCTCCTTCTCTCTCTCTCTGTGACTATCATAAATAAATAAAAATTGAAAAAAAAATTAAAAAAAAAAAGAAAAAGGGATCAAGATATGAACAAGCAATTCTTAGAAGAAAAAATATAAATGGCAAATAGATGTTAAATTTCCCTACCTCATCAATAACTAGGAAAATGTAAATTAAAACTATAATGAAATAAAATTTTTCACCTAATCCATTAGCAAAAATAAAATAGCAATATGAGTTAGCTTAGAGAAGAGTGTTGGGAATAGACGCTCTCCTGCAGCAATACTCCCTGGTATACTTTGTCAAAATATAAATATATAATGACTTTTTGGAGGTCACATTAGCCTTATCTATCAAACTCAACATATGTATAGCTTTTGACACAGTGTTTCTAATTTTAGGCACCTATCCTAGAAAAACAGTTATGAATGTTCTCTAAGAGACATGCAGGAAAAAGCAATTCCTGAATCATTTGTAGAGGTGAAAAATAAGAAATATTCTAAACAATCACCAATGATGGAGGAATTAAATTCTAGTAATATCATAAATTGCTTTGCAGCGATTAAAAAAAACATAAATAAGATCTATATGCATTTATATGGAAAGATCTCCCATATATTCTAAGTGAAAAAAAGCAGTAAGCCGAAGAATACTTGCAAATGAATCCTACACATGACCTCAAAAATAATATACTTGTCCTTATGCATAAAATACATGTAAGCAAGCAGCAAATAGACTGGAGAGAGCCTGGGTGGCTCAGTTAGCTGACTGGCTCTTGATATCAGTTCGGTCATGATCTCAGGGTCCTTAAAATCAAGCCCTGCCACCGGACTGGCTCACACTCAGAGCAGAGTCTGCCCTCTGCTCCTCTCCCCCCTCCCTTCTCAAATAAATAAGAATATACCTTAATTAATTCTTTAAAAAGAAAATCAACTGTTAAAATGTCTATCACATTGCTAACGGTCTTTACTTCTGAAGAAGAAAATGGGATTCTGGAAAGGAGAAAAGATCTTTAACCTGTTAATTGCTTTTCCCATATTGTCAAAAAGTTTAACAAGGGGAATTTATTTATTCATTGTTCAAGTAAAAAATAAAAAACAACTTTTAGCTCTGTAATAGTTGATCTGTATGTTATTTTAGCATATTTTATAGGTACATTTCCCTCTGAGTAACTTCTTCAGCTCAAATGATTTGTCTGACTGTAAAATACACTTACAGAATACAAGCAAGCTTATCTGTTTTTTTTTCTTTTTTGGCACCCTAACAGAATTCTTACTACCCCACAAATTATATTTAGCAAATGACATAAATAGCAATCTAATGCTGTGTTTCATAAATCAAAGAGGTAAGTATAGAATATGAAACTGGGAAACTATAGTAGACCCCCAGTTTGATAATGGTTTGAAAATTCTGATTCAACAATTTAAGCATATGACTGCTATACTGACTTTTGAATGTCTTAGCAATTGGTGCTTTATAATAGGAAGGGCTCAGCAATTAGGGTCAAAAGACCTTAATTATGATCATTCTTTTTGCTTCTATACGGTGCTCAGCAATTAGGGTCAAAAGACCTTAATTATGATCATTCTTTTTGCTTCTATACGGTGGGGAAAATAATAATAATACCTCTTCCCACACAGTTAATTTGAGAACTAAATGAGATCATATGAACAGAAGTTCTTTGTCATCCATAAAGCACTATTAAAAGTCAATTAATATAGTTGTAGTATTTCTTCTGGGTAAAATGGTGTGTGAAGACCAAAACAAAGACACAAAGAAACTTCACTAAAGATAGATTATAAACTTTCTAAAATGTAATGTTGTGCTGCTCCTTATAATACTAGATAAAAGAAACAGGTACCCTGGTTTTTTTATGTTACCACTTGTCAATATTTTAAGATATTATACACATTACACATTATTTAACTTTTTAAGTGAGATCTATGCTAATGGAGAATTAAGAGAATTTACAAGCATTTCTTTCTAAAATTTACCCTCATTCAAGAGTGTACCATAAACAACACAAGGGGGCAGTGTTTCTTTAAAAAATGTGTTGGATGAGCGATGTGATTCACTGAGGTGGTATAAGAGGAACATCTTTTAATGATATGTCAAGATTAAAAACAATTTAGCATCCATGTCAACTATAATTCACAACCATTGCAGTGGGAAACCACAGTACTACATTTCTGGAAACACTTGAATAATTCCTAGAACAAGAAGTTCATGGTTAACACAGATGAAGAGATGAAATGTCTGCCAACCAGACCAGAAAGAACAACTTCGTAGTTCTAGTTCCAGCTACTCAAGCTGTCTTCATAGTCAAGCAGGCTGGAGAGCATGACGCTGTTTCAGCAGCAGCAACAATTAGTAGGTGCAAAAAAACAAAACAAAACAAAACAAAATCAAGTGTGACTTCATCATTCTAATAAGGTCCTTTAGAGAAATACCAAGTAAACTAAACGGCTGTTTCCCTGGAAACAGGCAGCAAAACTTCTTCCAAAGGGCTGTCTACCCCATACTTGAAGAACTGGCTTCTATGAACTTCAGTTTAATACACAGAAGTACGAGGGATATATAGCCCAATGCCCCTTTTAATGGTGGGTCTAAATGGCATTTAATTCATGGGTCAAGTCATGGGTCAACAGGAATAGCCTCTCTAATGGGCTGAAAAAGTAACATATAACACCACAGCACAGGCTGAAACTACTAATCGCTGAGATGATTCTAAATATAGGTCAAAAGGCAAAGTAGACCAGCCTCCTCAAGGCAACACGATGTTATCACCATTTATCTAGTGCTCGTGTCAGGCTCATACGTTTCATTTAGTTCATTTAATCTTCTCACTAAGACTATGATAGGTACAGGTACTGGGGCACAGGTTAAATAAATAGCAACGGTTGAGCTGGAGTCAAAATTAAACCCAGAAGGTCTAACTCCAGAGCGTGGGCACTTAATCAGCACATGATACGCTGCTTTTCACAAGGCTGAGCTCTGTGTGAGCGTCCAGGCAGTCTGGCTTTCAATCTTCCACTGACACTACATGTGTGAGGCTGGCAAAACTGCGTCATTTCCAGGCCTTAAGTCCTCCCTCCCCACTCACCACCCACCCACCACCATCACCTCCATAAATAAAGGAGCCAGACGAGGTAATGCACAAGGCCTTCCTCTGGCTCAGTAATTCATTAGGTTGATGCAAAGTGCAGATCTTGTATTTTTAGATATCTGCCTTCTGTGATCACTGATAGCAATAAAGAAAACCTGTTTTTCTTTTAACTTCTCAAAGATATACCAAAAAATCACCAGCGTACTTGTTTAAATAAACTTTGAGCTATCTATTATCCATTCTATATCCGTAAGCAGGTTTGTATATAGAGGGTTATGTACAAGCACTATACATCGACAGTTAATTGGGGTTTGGTGGGTACTCACATCAAAAATGAAAAAAAGACACCAAATATGGAAGTTCTGGTCAGTAAACACAAATTTTACCTATTATATTTTGCAACTTTGACTTGACCCGTCTCCAATCCTTCCATTGGGATTTAAACAATGTGATGACATCGAGAAGCTTTATAGTATAACATAACAAATCACATATAATTTCTGTTGACATGTGATAAAGACTTCTATCTAAAGATTTTTTGACTGGAATTACTGACCTTTTCATTATAATCTCCAACAGTTTAATGCAAAACCGAAATCCTATTAGATAATCTTATAAGCATTTTAAGGAGTCTCTAGATATTCCCATAGAATATCAATTCGGTTTCAAATTCATCATGACATTAAAATTGTTTCTTAAAAGCACAATTTCAAACTGGCCATTTTTTATAATTTGAAGGAATACTTCCTTCTTTTAATGAATTTTCAACTGAGTATCTTAAATCCTTTGAGATTTTTAAACATGAACTCAATTTATTTCTGTTACATTCCTGTTCAGGCTGATGTTGGTGGAGGATTATTAAGGAAAGGAGGGGAGAGGGGAGGAAGGGCAGGAAGGGGAAGAGAGGAGAGGAAAGAAGGAGGAAGAAAAAGAACATTATTCTCAAATATATAAAAAAGCAAATTTGAGCTCAATCAGAACTGCTAAAATTTCAGATTTGAAATAGATGCTAGAGACTTAAAAAAAAATCAAGGGAATAGCATTTTATTTTTTTTAATTTTTTTTATAAATTTATTTTTTATTAGTGTTCAATTTTCCAACATACAGAATAACACCCAGTGCTCATCCCATCAAGTGGCCCCCTCAGTGCCCATCACCCAGTCACCCTCACCCCCCGCTCACCTCCCCTTCCACCACCCCTAGTTCGTTTCCCAGGGTTAGGAGTCTCTTATGTTCTGTCTCCCTTTCTGATATTTCCCACTCATTTTTTCTCCTTTCCCCTTTATTCCCTTTCACTATTTTTTATATTCCCCAAATGAATGAGACCATAAAATGTTTGTCCTTCTCCGATTGACTTATTTCACTCAGCATAACACCCTCCAGTTCCATCCACGTCGAAGCAAATGGTGGGTATTTGTCATTTCTAATGGCTGAGTAATATTCCATTGTATACAAAAACCACATCTTCTTTATCCATTCATTTTAATAAATTTTTTTAATTTTTAGTATTTGGTGCTCTATTTTTATGAAGTAACAGTATTATTCTGGTAGACTTTATAATTTCTGATTCATGAATTAACTTTGGCCTTTTCCTCCATAATATAACTGCTCTGGAGACAACTGTAAATTTGGAGACATAAGCTCCATTAAGGTTAAATAATCCTTTTTTATCTTCTTAATATTTCACTTCTTGTTGTCTGATACATATACAAACCAGAAACTCAGTAAAAACCAGTCACATGTGATTGTTCTAAGGACTAAAAATATTCTTTCAGAAGCTATGCAAGGCTGATAGATTTTGCCATTCAGCTTATGCTATATTTTCCTGCCTGGAAGTAAAAACGTGGACATGGCACCGTGATATAGAAACTGAAAGAACTGTATTTAATTATGATGAGAATCTTCCGACAACCCTACAAATGTCAGGGATAGTGAACATGATTATAATCCTCTTAAAGATTCACGTATATATCAGGACCGCTGGGGCGCTCAGGGGTTGAGCGTCAGCCTTTGGCTCAGGGTGTGATCCTGGGGTCTAGGATCAAGTCCCTCATCCTACTCCTTGTGGGGAGCCTACTTTATCTCTGTGTCTCTGCCTCTCTCTCTCCTCTCTCTCTCTCTCTTTCTGTGTCTCTCATGAATAAATAAATAAAATCTTTTTTTAAAAAAGATTTACATATGTATCAATGTCTTTAATATTTTAAGAGTAGCACAGAACTAAAATAACAGTTAAAACTTTCATGGAAAATTTCTCTGAAATTCACTCAAGTCTAATTATTCTCAAAAGCCACATTAGATCAAACCAAAGAGTTTTTCCCAAAGTCATAAACTAAACCAGAAAACAGGATTCCAGACAGTAATAACATAATGAGCAAACTAGCAATATTTGTGCCAAAATTAATTGAAAAGTTGTTTGAATTGATTCTTAGCTTGATTTAAGGGGCATTTAAACAAACAAACAAAAAGCAAAACTCTATCTAGGCAAGAGTACTCAACTTTAAGAAACTTCAAAAGCCATTTTGAATTTTATTACCTTATTCTCATCTTGTAGATTATGCTATATTTTTTCCTAAGGATGTTTGAAAGGAGAAAAGGAAACTAACATTTATTATGTTCCAGCAAGGGGCCTCTGGAAACTGTGAATTTTCTCATTTAACCTTCCTAACTTCCCTGGAAGGGACACATCATTTTCCAGAGATTTCAAATGAGAGCCTTGAAAATAATGATACTATTTACTGATGCACCTAAAAACACTGACCTGGGAGCAACAATCTTTCCATAGCATATGTTTAGTTTCTTAAGTGGAAAAATGTCTGAACCAAGTGATTAGTTTGAACTTTAGAAGCCAAAGGATTGGTCAACAAGAGCTCACTGCTGTTCAACAAATGTATACTGAGGGCCCACAGGGGCCTTGGCTAGGAGCTGGGACGAGAGGTAACACACAGCCCCTGCTGTTAAGGGGCTTATACCAAAGGACACATCCAGAGAATTATTTAAGAGTTAAGCACTTACTTAGCTTTCCACAAACATCTAGTCCCATAAAGGTTCTCTAACCCAAATTTCTCCCAAGTGCCTTCTAACTATAGTCGACTAGAACAGATCCCAGCCATGCTTCTGGACTTTGATAGCATCTTCTAAATCTCTTACATACCAATATAAACCAGTCTCTCTGAGCACAGTGCCATTTTTTAATGACTGCA
This sequence comes from Canis aureus, assembly GCF_053574225.1. Taxonomy (NCBI): domain Eukaryota; kingdom Metazoa; phylum Chordata; class Mammalia; order Carnivora; family Canidae; genus Canis; species Canis aureus. The sequence continues at coordinate 7,381,502 of NC_135644.1, forward strand.
GCAGCTCTTGGACCTCTTTTCCAGTCACAGGATGGCAGGATCCAGTTATATGAAGTTATGTATATACAGTTATATATCATTATACAAAGCTGAGGCTTCATATGAAGCAGCTCATGTCACTGCTGGTACTCTACACAACTTGGAGACTATGTGACAGTGGTTCTGTGGTACCATTTGAAGGATACCAGAATTTGTTCCTTGCAAGCTCCCAAAGACCTTCTATAATTGCTTTTAACCATGCCGGCAACTGCAATTGCAGTCATTCTTTCACAGATCTAGGACAGAAATGCCAAATACATGGAAGGTGTGTGCTTACTCTTTCCTCCTGTGCCACAGTAGGCATCAGTTATCAATCACAACCCTTCTCCAGGTGAGTGAGGATACCACCTTAGGGTGCATCCCAAAACAGCATTGATCTATCTACTGAAGGAGGCTTGCAGGCACAGCTCTTATCTAGAGAGTGTTTCTAGGTGCCACTTACTTAGCAGCCCTGGCTGAAAAAGCACTCTTAAATGCAAATATGTAAATTCAAAAGGGAATTGCTATAATATATTCCAATAGTTTCTGTTGCCAGTTAGAGAAGGAGGTCTCTGCCAGCTGATCCCAGACTAATCCACACAAGAAGCAGAGATCAGACATTCATTCCCAGACCCACTGCCTTCTACTCACACAACCGTAACTTCAATCTGACTTAAAAACCTCCAATTCAGAAGCCTGGTGGGAGGACTGGTCCTCGGGCAGCTTTTGGGGGGGGGGGGGGGGGACAAAGGTCAATGCTAGAAAAAATTCCAGAGACAAGAGTGGGAACTGGAACACGGAGCAGCCAACCTCACTATATAGAGGGTAAAGAAAGAAATCTCATTTGCCATAGAAATTAGGCAATGCACTGTGTTACTGTCTATGAACAGTTCCCATCTCCATTCTACCCTACTCCCTAGGCAAAAAAATTTTTAAAACATCAATATAAAAATGTAAAATTTCTTCTTTGGAACCAAAATTTTGATGAGAAAGCCATGAAATTTTGGCAGAATCAGTTCCAAGTTCTTGACTATTAGAAATCTCCATATCAGGACAAGCAAGCAAAAAAATAGGAAAAAAAAATAGCATGTGAAAATCTTTTGTAAATTAAAATCCAAGTATTGTCTTTTTGACCATCTCTCCTAATCTCTCCTCCAAACTCTCCATTTCAGCAACATTGTTTTCCTTCCTGCTGTCTGAATATAAGACACCTTCCTGCTATGGGGCCTCTGCAGTTCCTTCTCTAGCTATCTGCAGGGCCCAGTGCCTCACCTCCTTCATGCTTTTGCTCATACCACCTTCTCACAGAAGCCCTCCCTAATAAACTTTTGAAAATTATAATCTATTTTCCCACTGCTTCCCCCTCTGGCACCCCAAATCCTCCACATCCTGCTATTTTTTCATGCCATTTATCATGTTATATTAAACTATAAGATTTATTTATTTACTATCGTGCAGAAAATGGTTCATAAAGAAGGTCTGATGTTATTATTCTTTAAAAAGGTCTGCTTGGGAGGCTGGCCCTTGACTGGGCCTGGTAAGTTAGATTTTGGAATGTTTCCTATTTTACTTACTAAGAAGGTTGGTTTTTATGCTGGAGACACTGAACTTGGCTTGGTTAGGCTATTTATGAAAACAGTGTGATTTACACTGATGAACAACTGCTTTCCCTCTGAAAGTCTAGAATTTTGGTAATGTGTGGCTGATTGCATAGGGAGAGTGTGCTTACGTGACTGGTCTATAATAAAAACTTTGGACTCTTGAGTCTCAGGTAGAACTTCCTTGGGCAGAAAACAAAGCCATTGCACGTGTTACTGCATTTCATTGCTGGAAGAAGCAGCAAGTTATCTGTGACACGCCAGCCCCTGGGACAGAGAACTTTGAAAAGCTATGCTGGAATTCTCCAGACTCTGCCCATGTGTCTTTTCTTCTTGCATATTCTGACTTGTATACATAGCTGTGACTTCAACTACCTCTGAGTCCTATGAGTCTTTCCAGCATGTCACTGAACATGTGAATGAGTGTGTGACCTTCAAAAACTTAAGCTCCTCACTAATGTTTCCTCCCCCATTAGAATGTAAGCTCCCCAAGGGCAGGGATTTAAAAATCCCTTTAGCTCACATCATATATCAATATAAAATCTCTTTAGCTCCATGGATATATCCCCAGGGCCTAAAACAATGCATGCCACATAATGTGTGTTCAGTAAATATTTGTTGAATGAATGAGGAATAAAGCAAATATTCTCCTATGAAACAGATTATTTAAATAATTAAAATATCAATTTATAATCTCAAAGATATTAAAGAGGACATTGTTTCTATAAAAGCAAAACACTGCCATCAGTGTTTTTAAATGAAAGGCAAGACATGAATTACAAATATTATAGTTATAGCCAAAGCAGATTACCTACTTCAGAAACGCCATAACATGAATGAGACCAGCTAAACTCAGAAGAGAGTAAAGAGATAAATATGAAAAGTAAAAGTAAATAAATTTCAAAAATCAAAATTATAAACATCCAGGGAAGAAAAATCACTTATCCATATTAGACATAGACATAGTAGACTCACAGTAATTGCTGAATGAGTTGAATGAAATAGGAAAAAATCATATTGATAGCAGTATATCCTTTTCAAATATAAAAACAATTGAAACATTTTAGAAAAAAAGATAGTAACATAAGAATTCAACAGACAGGTGAGAGTATATGTGGGGACAACAAAAAAGGCCTTTCCACATACTCCTTAATATTGAAAATATAACAATTATGAACTCCTCCTAACATTTACTCAAGGAAATATTCCTGCTAAGAAATTAATCAAATAACAAATTCAAGTAGCAGAATAACAAGTAACATATGAAACCATGAAATAATAAAAGCCTTTCTATTAAATTAAGAATCAAAATAGGATTTAATATAATTTTGGTCAGGCTTCCCCCTAACTTTTGTAGGTTCTGGGACAAGAGAACAAAATGCAGCCCATGTACTATATATATATATTTTTTTAATGATAGTCACACACAGAGAGAGAGAGAGAGAGAGAGAGAGAGAGAAAGGCAGAGACATAGGCAGAGGGAGAAGCAGGCTCCATGCACCGGGAGCCCGACGTGGGATTCAATCCCGGGTCTCCAGGATCGCGCCCTGGGCCAAAGACAGGTGCTAAACCTCTGCGCCACCCGGGATCCCAGCCCATGTACTATATTAATAAATAATCAGAGTTAAAAATCAAGCTATCAGGATACAAAATCAATATATAAAAATCTGTTGCATTTTTTCACACTAATAACAAACTCTCAGAAAGAGAAATTGAGAAAACAATCCCATTTACAACTTCATCAAAAAGAATAAAATACCTAGGAATAAATTTAACCAAGGAGGTGAAGACCCATGCACTGAAAAAGTATAAGACACTGATGAGGGGCACCTGGGTGGCTCAGTGGTTGAGCAGCTGCCTTTGGCTCAGGTCATGATCCCAGGGTCCTGGGATTGAGTCCCACATCAGGGTCCCCACAGAGAGCCTCCTTCTCCCTCTGCCTGTGTCTCTGCCTCTCTCTGTGTCTCTCATTAATAAATAAAACCTTTAAAAAAAGACACTGATGAAATAAAATGAAGTAGACCTAAATAAATGGAAAGATATTCAATGTTCATGGATCTTAAAAATCGGTGTCATTAAACTGTCCATACTACTGAAAGAAATCTACAGACTCACTGCAATCACTAATAAAATTCCAATGACATTTTTCACAAACAGAACAATCCTAAGATTTGTATGGAACCATAAAAGACCTTCAATAGCAAAGCAATCTTGAGAAAGAACAAGTAAACTGGAAGTATCATGCTCCCTGACTTCAAGCTCTATTACAAAACTATACTAACCACAACAGTATGGTACTAGAATAAAAACAGACAAAAAGATCAACAGAACAGAATACAACAAAACACAGAAGTAAACTCACACATATATGATCAACTAATTCACAACAATAAAGGAGTCAAGAATACGCAATAGGGAAAGAAGAGTCTCTTCATGGTGATGGAAAAAGTGGACAGCCACACATAAAAGAATGAATTTGGATCACTACCTTATACTATATTCAAAACCAACTCAAAATGAATTAAAGACATGGACACAAGAACTACAACCATACAACTCCAGAAAAAAAAAAAAAAAAATGAAGGCAGTATGCTCCCTGACATCAGTCTTGCTGGTGAGTTTTGGATTTGACACCAGAAGCCAAGGGAACAAAAGCAAAAATAAACAAGTGGGACTGCATCAAACTAAAAAGCTTCTGCATAGCAAAAGAAACCATCATCAGGGGAATTCAAATCAAAACCATAATGAGACAGCACTTCACACCCTTCAGAATGGTTATTATCAAAAAGACTAAAAACAATAAGTGTTGCTGAGAATGTGGAGAAAAATGAAACTTTGTGCACTCTTGGAAATATAAATTGGTGCAGCGATCATGGAATACAGTACTGAGGTTACTCAAAAAAATTAAAAATTAAACTACCATATGATCTAATAATTCTACTTCTGGTTACTTACCCCAAAAAAACCCAAAAACACTAATTCAAAAAGATATATGCACCCCCATGTTCACTACATTAATATTTACAATAGGCAAGATAAGGAAATAATTGGAGTGTCCACTGATGGATGAATGGATACAGAAAATGTGGTGTACATATATAATAGATTATTATTCCACCACAATAAAAGGAAATCTTGTCATTTGCAACAACATAAATTAAACTTAAGGGCACTGAGTTAAGTGAAATATGTCAGACTGAAAAAGATAAATATCATATATAATCTCACTTAGATATGGAATCTTAAAAAAAAAGAAATCAGGTACAAAGAATAGATTGGTGATTGCCAGAAGCTGGAGTCAGGGGTTGGGCAAAATAGGTCAAGAAGGTCAAAAGACACCAACTTCTATTCATAAAATAAATTATAAAAGTTATGTTGTAAGTTATAAGTCATGCAGATATAATACACAGCATGTTGACCATAGTAAGTCACATTGTATTGCATTGAAAGTTGCTAGGAGAGTAGATCTTAGAAGTTCCCACACAAGAAAACAATGTTATAACTATTTATGGAGATAGATGTTATCCAGATTTATTGTGGTGATCATTTAATAATTAATATAAAAATATCAAATCAGGGCAGCTCAAGTGGCTCAGGGGTTTAGCGCTGCCTTCAGCCCAGGGCCTGATCCTAGAAACCCGGGATCAAGTCCCATGTCGGGCTCCCTGCATGGAGCCTGCTGCTCCCTCTGTCTGTGTCTCTGCCTCTCTCTTTCTCTCTGTCTCTCATGAATAAATAAATAAATAAAATCTTTAAAACAAATCAAATCATGTTGTTCATCTGAAACTAATATAATGTTATTTGCCAATTATATTGATAATAATTTTTTAATTAAAAAATCAAAATCCGGGATCCCTGGGTGGCACAGCAGTTTAGCACCTGCCTTTGGCCCAGGGCGCGATCCTGGAGACCCGGGATCGAATCCCACGTCGGTCTCCCGGTGCATGGAGCCTGCTTCTCCCTCTGCCTGTGTCTCTGCCTCTCTCTCTCTCTGTGTGTGACTATCATAAATAAAAAAAAAAATAAAATAAAAATAAAAATAAATTAAAAATCAAAATCCATCCAAAAGGCTGGTAATTAAAATATGTTCTATCTCATAACTTGACAACTATACCTCTCCAAGTGAGTGAGTTCTCCCACTGTCTTAGGGTGCTTCCCAACACAGCATTACAGTCATGTACTGAAGATGACTCACAAGTATATCCATAGTCTAGAATGTGTTTCTTGGTTCCACTGACTTAACAGCTCTGATGACAAAAAAAAAAAAGAAAAAAAATGCTTTAACTATATAATTTAAAAGTCATCAAAATAACAAAAATGGCTAGATTTAACTACTAGTGCACCTCTCGCAGTATTCTGTTGATGAGGCATAGATATGATTAATAAAAATATAAACAGCATATAAATCATTATAGATTTATTCCATAAATCCACTCTTACTTAATTTCTTTTTTTTTTTTAAAGATTTTTATTTATTTATTAGAGATGGTGAGAGAGAGAGAGAGAGAGAGAGAGAGAGAAAGAGAGAGGCAGACACAGGCAGAGGGAGAAGCAGGCTCCACGCAGGGAGCCCGACGTGGGATTTGATCCCAGGTCTCCAGGATCAGGCCCTGGACGGAAGGCGGCGCTAAACCGCTAAGCCACCGGGGCTGCCCACTTAATTTCAATAAAATCAACAATTATGTTGTTATGGCCGGGACTTCCACATAATTTGTATTCTATGAACAGTAACACCAAATTAGACAACCTTCCCTGAGTCATCATGTATCTCAAATAATTTTTTCTTGACAATCTCAATCTGGAGAAACTTCATTTTACTATGACAGCAGCAATTGAAAGAATCAGTAAAAAACCTTAAAGCAATGCTTGGATTCAGAAATGTCCATGAATTCTCCATATTGTGTTCAAACGTTATAATGGGCCACATATTACAAACTATCATTACAGAAAATATTACAAAATACTTATTTTCATTGTCAGTTTATAACACTTACATTGAAATTATCACCATCATTAAAGCAACATCAGATCCATATAGTGAAGAATTGTATTAGTTTTCGTACGTTACACCTAGATCTATATGTATTGCAAAATTTAGAGTAACAACGATGGTTTAACATTGCCAAGTTCAACTGTGGCAAAAGTTGTGCTAATTCCTAAGCACTCTAAAACTGAATTAGAACATAAAGGAAAGCAAGAAAATGGATGCGCACAAAATTCTATTACATCCATGCTACATGACAGAAAGGCTTTTTTTGAATTAGTGAGTATGTCTTTTCCATGACCCAAGCATTTCCATTGTTCAAAGACTCCTTGAATTCCAAAATACGGTGGCACAATCCACAAACCCTCACAGTAGCACAATCTCCAAAACTTTTTTTTTATCAGCTCTTATTTCAAGGACATTGGGCAAGAGTTGGGGAGAAGCATTTCTCTGGAGCTTGAACAAGGGTAGTCAGAAAGATAGATATTTGGGGCACCTGGGTGGCTCAGTCAGTTAAGCATCTGCCTTCAGCTCAGGTCATGATCTCAGGGTCTTGAGATGGAGCCCTGAGCTAGGCTCCCGGCTCAGCAGGGAGTCTGCTTCTCCTCCTCTCTCACCCTCTGCTCCTTTCTCCACCCCTGCGTGTAGGTGCTCTCTCTCTCAAATAAATAAATAAAATCTTTAAAAAAAAGAAAACTAGATATTTAAGATTACAGGTTGTACTATACCAGAATTGAGTACAGACTCTCACATTGTAGTGACATTTGTAAGTTCTTTTATAAATTTATTTTTGAGTATTCTTAAGATATGTGGAGCCCTAGAAAATATTAATCTCAACTATAGCGCCTTCTTGGCAGTGCTAACCAGTGTGTCTAGACTTAAAAACTATATGTTATAAATTTTGGAAAGAAGAAAGTGAAACTCTCAATGTCTGCACATGATTACTCATCTACAAGATACAATCGTGTTGGTGGAAGGGCTATGAGAACTAATTATTTCATCAATCTGTCCAGTTATTAATGTATGTTTTGAAAAGGACTGAATACGAATAACAATCAACAACAAACAAGAAAAAAATGGGAAAAAATGCCATTCTCAAAAACAGTGAAGACAGTGAGGACAATGAAACCTCATTAACACATGTGATCAATATGAAGAGACTTATGTGAACAAAACTATAAAACACAGCACAGGATCTAAATGGTATAAATGAGGACTTGAATGAACGGAGAGATAAACCACATTCTTATACAGTATACTGGATCATTACATTTTCAACTTGGTTAAGCTAAAGCCATATTCCCAGATTCCTCCTCTCTGTATGCTTCTGACCAAAATAACTGACCAAAAGAAATATGTGAATAGTATTTGGGAGGGAGAAGTGAAGCAGCAGCTATTGCTCTTTGAAACTGAGAACAGTTATGTGTAGGGACAGGTACAGAGGCTTCACTAAGTCCCAGCTTGTCCTCCTCTTTTGTTCCACGTCCAGCACTTTTTCCCAACTGCTGCCAAGCTAACCAACATTGGTTCTGGCTCATTACCAGACACCATCAAATTCTGATGTTGCCTTCCATCAAGAGGTAGAATTTTTGTCTCCACTCCTTGAAACTGAACTACATTTGTGACTTGACTATTATACTGCAGTTGCAGTGATGCTTGCAGCCTTGAGTCCTAGGCTTGAGGACACCCATGGCTCCCATCTTTGCAGTTTTAGAAGCATGCCACCATGCTAGAAGGGAAGTCCAAGCTATCTAGTTGGACAAGACCTGAGACACCTAGGCAATAGTGAGCACTACGGCTTCAAACATGTGAAAAAGTCCTTCTCGGACCTTCTAGCCCAGATGCAGCAGAGCTCCCAGTTGAATATGACAACACAGGCAACCTCGGGCTACACAGATGGAACAGAAGAACTGCCCCACTCCACGGACTGAACCCACTGAATTGCAAGAAATAACTCTTCTTTTAAACCACTAAGTTTTATGGCGGCTTGTTTCACAACAATGGGCAACTGAAACTTGGGGAAACTTATGCTGTAAATATGACAATATTCACCCCCCAACCTTTTTTGGATCTTAATTAAAGCATTCTAAAGGTCATCTGTAAGAATATTCAGCAACCATAGCCAATAACTTTTTGAAAACTAAAATAATGAGGGGATATTTGCCCTAACAAACATTTTAAACTTTAGTAATCAGAAAAGAATAGCAGCTATCATTTATTGAATGTTTACCATGTCTCAGACGTTGTTTAAAGTACTGCCATGAAAAATAATGCTATTATTCTTCATGCTTCCAGATGAAAATACGAAAGTAATTTTCTAAGCTTTTATATTAATAATAGTTAGGACGTCAATGATAAACCAGAATAATAGGAAAGATATTCAATAAAACTACAAAAGTAATAAGTTAGGCCAAGTCAGACTGTCAGAGTTCATTAAGATAAATCAAATATGTAAGAACATTGGGCCTTTCCATGCATTGTACTAAATAAATAATCATCAGAACTAAAGAGCCCTCAGCCTTCTGAAAAGTTTACTAAGGGATCTAAGGCAACCATAATTCTCACTTAAGGCAAAAAAGATCTGGAGGAAAGAATGAAAAGTCCATAATTTCAGCCACTCTGTCATCTTGCTCTGTACAACAGGGTGTAGCAGGAACAAAATCATCAGAGGAGGATAAACTAGAGTCTCTGCTCAGCATATAACTCCGCTTTGGGAGGAAAGCCCACCTCTCAAGACAAAAAGCAGGTTTCCTCCATTCATGAATTAAAGCTGAAAAAAAAAAAAAAAAACCTTTGAGATCAAAGAGCAATCCGTTCATTTTGCAGATGAAGGAACTGATGCCCAGTGGGTAATATGATTTGCTCCGAGTCATTTACTGGTGTCAGAGCTGTTCCCTAGACCTCGACTTCCACTCTACTCCAGAGTGATTCTTTCTCTGTACCTTTTCCACACCAAACCCATTTAGAAGCACCCTCTCCAGCCCTAACCACTTCGCTTTTATGGACTGACAGTAAATTAAACGAGTAAGAGAGCAAAGACAGTGGCTGGCTTGTTCACTTTGTGTCTCAGCACCTGGTTCTTTTCCTCTCCAGAGAACACACTCAAGGAGCACTGATGAAGCAAATTAGCCAACAATTACCTTCAATTCTCCTAAGCAAAGGCAAGCTATTTATAAAAATAATTTTGTTGAATAAGTCAATCATCTGTTAACATTCAACTACTGATTTCTATCTATGTTAGTAAACTATAAGATAAAGTAATGTTATTCTTTGAAAACAAAGATTTGTTTTTCCAGCATAATTATGATTTTGCTTTCATAATTAATAGTCATTAAATAGGACGAGTTGCTTCCTTCCATTTATCACCAAGAGGGCAAGATGTTTACTTATAATTAATGATTAGAATGCTCTGAGGTAGGCATCCTGCACTTTGCTTGAAGTGCCATTTCATCTGCAGGAATAGGACTCTCAGTTCATGAAGCCACATTCAAACCATATGTTTCTTTATTTACACAAAAAGCAATTCCAGGATAAAATTAAAATTCAAAAGAGACCAGAATGTAATACAGGTGAAAGGGTACTTCAGGATCACAGGTTTTTACAACATCCTAAACAAAGACAATCTTCCCTGAAGCCTTCAGACTGGTCGAAATATGTTGCCCTGTCAAAATATTTTCTCCTTTAAATAATTCTTAAACTAAGGAATTAATTGTGTGCTGCTCACATCTTCAGAAATTGTTCTGTCCTCAGCATCCCAATGTCATTTCACTAGTAATTCGTGTATAGTCCCTATACCGTCTCCAAGTTCTTGGCAGAGACCACCTACAAAAGTTCGTTATTCAGAACTGTTTTACCAACTGCTGTCCACTAGATGTCTATAGCATCCCCGTCAGAAAGACAACCAAAAATATCTTCATCTTTTCTCAACTTAGAGAGTCCACCAGGCTACAGCTGGGCCCTTCCCTCCTCCTAGCACACCATGGCCGGGCCCTCTCTCAATATAGTAAGTTGGGGTCATCACAGGGCTCATCTGATCTTTCCCATTTCTCAGAGATTACTGTCCTTCACCTGAGGTCTTGAAAACCAGAGTTTCATACACAAAACAAGATGCAGGCTTCAACAGAGGTAAGAAAGAAAGGGGATCTGAGACACCAGGAGTATCTAAGGGGAGAAAGCTTCAGAGAGTGGAAACAAAGACCAGGAAGGCATCAGACACTTATCTACTCTATCTCCCATTTTTTCCCCCCTGGGGAAAAAAAGAGTTCAAAAACATTAGGCTCTAGGGTTGTGTCTAGGCTCCTATTTATGATTCAGCATTTACAACAATAAGAAAACTATTCTTCACTCACTAGACTACCTGTCCTATCCTACACTAATAAGAAGCTTCCATAAAGCCACCTTCTCTATGACTAGTGTTCCGTAAACTGTCCTTTGGTCTCACTTGCCAATGAACAGCTCTCCACAAGATGTCCATACTCCAATATGGAGATAAAGCTATCAGCTCCCACAACAGAAGGAACTAGAAACACCTGTGCTCTGCATACTGCCCTCCACCATTTCCTGCCACCATCCTCCTCAGTCTACTTCAGGTCACAGATCGTGCAACAGTTATCTGACTGACCAAAAGCAATCCCTGACACATGACTGTCCTTCTGACATACACAGTGTTTTACATCCCATCCTCCTGCATAATGAAGCAGCTGTGTGGATGAGTTTGGGCAAACCTAGCAGTTTCAAAAGTAGAGTCTTCCAGTGCGATAAGCACAAGGGACACTTAATGAGGTTTTTAATTAGTTGAGTGCAATTTCCCAATAATAAAAAATGTACACTTTTTTTTTTTTTTTTTTTTTTTTTGCACATCCAGTGATGTTTTCTTTATAAGGGTACTAAGGACCCTGGCCTAAATTTGTTGGCAAGCTAGATGTAAAACCATTAGTAAAATAATAGTTACTGGTTCATGCCCATGAGGAGATGTGAGTCTTCTCTAGTGTCTGCCCGTGGATCAAATGAACCAGTGTTTATCTCTTTATTTGAATAAAAACAAGATTTCTGTCATCTGAATGTTAATCCATGCGGTCTCACAGATGTTATTTGAGTGAACGGAAACTGTCAGCATGGTTCCACTTAAACAGCATGTTGCTTGGACTTTTCTGCATGACAGAGCAGGGCTGAAATGTGGCAGGTGTGGATATGCCAGATGACACACTGAATCAGGCCATGCTCAGGGGGATGAGTCTGATGATGCAAGCCATTAACAGGAAAAAATACCAAATAAATATGTTCTTCTTAAAACACAGCCTCAACCACTAACTTGGAAGAGAAAAAATATGGTCATGCTTAACAACTGGATTGACTCAGATAGACTGCCTAGGAAACCACATAATATAACAGGCTCTAATCTGCCCTTTGCCCATGGAGAATAGTAGTGTTTAAGATACCATTTCTATACAAAGCAGCTTTATGTGTGGCCTTCTATGAAAAGGGTAAATGTTATTTACAACAACAGTTAACAATACATGTATTGTTACTGCAATATCTTCTATATACTTCAGGCCAGGTTTATGTCCAGAAATAAAATGTACAGGCACCATGCATTCTCACATTTTTAGCCACACTCAAACTACAGTTTCTGACAGTCAGCAGTTTTAGCTCTAAAATTCCTAGGATAATTACAAACAGGGCATGGAATGCAAAAAGAATCTCCTTGATGTATGCAAATTTAATTTGCTGCAAAAGGTTTGCCATTTGGCAAGCATAAGCCCTAAGTTCCAGTGGGTCCTCCAAGCAGCGCATAGTATTCAAATCCCTACTGTGTTCACCCAGACTAGAAGCCTCAGTTTTGGGCTTAATACTCTAGTGCTAATAGGGCTGTCCAATTCGATAAGGATTGTGAGCTTGGTTAACCATTTGAAATTAATCATTTATGGAGAGCTGAAACCCTGCCCTCTCTACTCTCAGTTGTAGTCTAGAGCCTGGTTTGGAATAATGTGATGATCTGGAGACTTCATTCTGATGTCTCATGAGCTTCACAATGTCAGTACTGCCTAAATCCTTCTGCTGTCATCTACCATCTTCCAAACTGGACCACCACTGAGCCACCATTTACTCTGGCCATCAGACTGCTAACTACACAACTTGAAGCAAATCTTAAAGCAAAGGCAATTATTCCCTCTAGATCCACAGAACTCTGGATGACTCATGAAGAAGTTTCAGACAGTCTATGAACCCTCAACATTAATTTTATATATAGTTTGGGATATACGTAAATGAATTTATCAAAGTTTCAAAGGATCCATAGCCCAAAAGAGGTTTAAGATCCATCATCTAGGAGAGAGACCTGTTTTTCCTGTCCAGGTTCCTCTTCGTCTTAGTTTTTTTTTTTCCTTACTCATAAGCACCACTGAAATTCTAAAAAGTACAATGAGCAAGACAATTATAACAACTCTAGAACAGGTTTTATGGGTTAACTACATTATTCTAAAATGTTTCCTTTACTCCAATTTCTTCTTCACATTTCCTACTTGCAGTTAAGAAATCAGCAACTGCTATTACTTAATGATACAATATTCTGAAACAGCTCTTTAATGGACACTTAACTAATTTTCATCTAATTAAAACATTTGCTTTCAAATTGCACAGGATGCTAGTTGGAAGGTATCGTTTTCTAAGAAGATTCCCTGCCACAAGTTTTTTTTTTTTTTTCCTTTGCTTTGCTGTTCCTGCTGTTTTGATTAAGCTATTATCACAGTTTAAAGAGGAAAAATATCCAAAACTCAATTGTAGTGACATTGAAGATTTTATTTTATTTTTTTAATTTATTTGTTTATTTGAGAGACAGAGAGCATGAGTGGGGGGAGGGTCAGAAGGAGAAGCTGACTCCTGGCTGAGCAGGGAACCAGCCCTGGGGCTGGATTCTGGACCCTGGGATCATGACCTGAGCCAAAAGCAGATGTTCAACCGACTGAGTCACCCAAGAGCCCCAACACTGAAGGTTTTAAACAAGGATAATTAGCTTTATTTGAACAGACATTCTCATCCTAACATTGTGATCTTCAAAAACTAAAGTTCTTCTATCAAATCGCAATTCATGTTTCCTCACTTCTTACTGATTTCTTTTTCCTTCCATTTTTTTACTGCAGTAAAATACACATTTCAGGATATTTACCATTTTATTTTTTTAAAGATTTTGTTTATTTATTCATGAGGGGCACAGAGAGAGGAGAGAGAGAGAGAGAGAGAGAGAGGCAGAGACACAGGCAGAGGGAGAAGGAGAGGCAGAAGCAGTCTCCATGCAGGGAGCCTGATGTGGGACTCGATCCCGGGACCCCAGGATCACACCCTGGGCCGAAGGCAGGCACTAAACCGCTGAGCCACCCAGAGATCCCCATATTTACCATTTTAACCGTTTTTCAGTTCTTACTGATTTCCAAAGAATATCATTCACATGAGCAACAAAACTATTTTTTATTAAATTTCATTTTTGCCCCAAATACTAAATTTGTTGATTTATTTTTATTACATATTTTTCTTCATTCTGTGTCTAACAACCCTTTCCCACTCCTCCCTGGAAATGAAATTAAGACAGCTCACTAGTTGGTTGATTCTGCAGGAAAATTAACAAGAAAAAGAAAGACTCCTTCCCTTGGGCCCTTCTCTGCTCTTTATTTTCTTCTTTCAGTTTTTGATTCTTTATAGCCAAATAGTCACCCTAACCACAGAAATCACCAATAAAAGCCAATAGCAAAAGAAAACAGAATACATTGGTAACAGAATACAGTCATGGTAAGAAAGAGGTCAAGGTCTGAAATTCCTTAAAGTAATATTTTTGTTTCATTTTATAAAATATTATAGGCAATGTATTAAGAAAAAAGGTATGTTATTTGAAATCCTAATTTTAAAAATGGTCTTTTGGTTTACTAACATGAATAAATTAAATTTAAAAATACAACTTTCAACAGAAAACAAAAGAAGTCTCAACTTAAAAGCTGACCTATATTTTTGTTTCAAGTTTTTATTTAAATTCTAGTTAACACATAGTGTAATATTGGTTTCAGGAGTAGAATTTAGTGATCCGACACTTACATAAAATATCCAGTGCTCATCACAAGTGCCCTCCTTCATATTCATCATCCATTTAGCCCATCCTTTGCCCACCTCCTCTCCAGCAACCTCTCTCTGTTCAGCATAGTGAAGTCTCTGATGGTTTGCCTCCCTCTTTTTTTCTCCCCCTTGCAACTATGCTCATCTGTTTTGTTTCTTAAATTCCACATATGAGTGAAATCATATGGTATTTGTCTTTCTCTGATGGACTTGTTTTGCTTAGCATAATATACTCTAGGTCTATCCACATTATTGCAAATGGCAAGATAATTCATTCTTTTTGATGTCTGGGTAATATGCCACAACTTCCTTCTCCATTCATCACTCAATGGACACTTGGGCTCTTTCCATAATTTGGGTATTCTAAATAAGGCTGCTATGAACACAGGAATGCATGTATCCCTTCCAATCAGTTTTTAAAAATTCTTTGGGTAAATACCTAGTAGTGTAATTGCTGGATTATAGGGTAGTTCTATATCTAACTTTTATGTGGGTGTAGGTATGTGTCAGAATTTGCTCTATTTTGTTATTGATTTTTCAAAAGAACAATAAATATATACAGGCACATACATACATTCCTGTAGGCAACAGCATTCAGCATTTGAGCATGAACACTGTCAGTACAGAGCAACATGAAGGCTTGTGCATTAAAAAAGTAAACAATGGTGGAGAGAGAATGCAATCTATGAGGCTAGCTTTAGAAATGTAGTCTTTAAAATAATAAAAAACATAACATAAAAACACTGAGCTCTGGAGAAGCCCTTTCCCCCTTTCTCTTAAGATCTAGTTATTAAAAGCCTCACCTTACCAAAGTCCTGGGAAGAAGTAAAAACACATCTCCTCATATTTCATTTCCGTCTATGGGATTGTAATCAGAATCATAAACGTCTTCAAGATTGAGCAGACAATATAAGTAACTGAAACTGTTGTATATTTAATGATAGACAGTGATAGGGTCATGGTAAACTGAAGACTCCACACCTGAAAACCTTCAAACTGAAGGAAGGGAGGGAGGGAGGGAGGAAGCAAGCCCACCAGTAGTGGTCAAACAAAACACACCAAGGGTAGACTCTTATGTGGTTCCATCTATTTATTCACCAAGGCTGCTTCATACTCTCAAATCCAAGTTTCTGATCCAGTTCTCACAGCCTGGGGAGGGGCTCCAACAGAACATAGCTTAATGGGGTTCTTGGGAACTGCAGTGATGATAAATAAGGCCACCATCTTGGCCAGCACCCTGTCACCCCCTCCTTATCTCCTGAAAGCCTCAAGATTTAGCCAACTTACTTCTACTTTTAGCACCATGTCTTTGGCTTCCGCCTAGGGCTTTTCTCTGGCCAAATGAAATGGCAATCCCACAGCATTTGCCCTTTTCTCTTGGTCTTAAAGCAAGCATAGAACTATTTTTGTAGCTTTTCTCACAGTTTTAATAGTTAAAGATAAAATGTGATTTAAAGATAATATATTAAAAAATAAAGATAAAATATGACATATAATGCATATGTATATCAAATCACCATGATGTATACCTGAAATACCTTAAAATTTTGTCAATTATTCTGTAATAAAGCTAAAAATAATAAATGAATAAGTAAAAATGTGACTTAGACTAATTGTTACATACCTAGTTTGTGTTTTTTTTCTCTTATTTTTATGCTTCAATGCTAGTAGAAAAGATAAGGAGGACATAGGTGATAAGGGCAGGGTTATGTAGTAAAATACAGCTTGTGTTCAGAACAAACCTAAAGCATTTCATAAGACCATATGGGACATAATTTCTAAGAAGCTGAATGGGGAAAGGGGTAGGTTTTGAGAAATGAAGGGAAACATCCCAACAACCTGAACAAGTCCTGGGCTAAGAGAGAACAAGGGTAAGAAAGGAAATAGCAGCTGCATCAGTGGCTTATAGGCTTACTCTTTTCCTAACTCTGTTCAATCTTTTCCCTCTTGCTTCCACAGAATTGAAATATAGTGAGAAAATGAGCAATGGAAGAGACAATTTTGAAAAAAACAAGAGAAAAAGAAAGACACAGGGTAAGGCAATCTGAAGCTGGAGTAGATAGAAGGAAGGGGGTGGCCTGGGCCCAGGAAACTCTTTCCCATTTCTGATGAATGCGAAGGAGATATATCTTCAGCATGGACCAACAGCCAATGCTGGCAACATCAGCCAGGCAAATCCTTCAGTCTTTCACCTGTATCCAGGGCAGGCACGCCACAAACATCATAGCAATGATATGAAGTAAGCATTTCCAAAGAAATGTCCATGGTTAGCCAATATTTGAGGATTGGTTTCATTCTATTTCCTGTTTTAATAGCATAGTTTCAGTTGTTATTTTAATTCTAGACTGAAACAACTCAGAACAACATTTGAAATATTCACTTGGTTTCAAACACAGGGCGGTGTGTGTGTGAGTGTGTGTGTGTGTGTGTGTGTGTGTGTGTGTGTGTGTGTTTATTCTGGCTGGCTAACATTACTGAAGTCAAGCAGATAACTTTTCTGTAGCCCTTTAAAAAAACAATTAAATAGAGAATTTAACTGATAGACAAAAACCCTATGAAAAATTAATCCAGAAAAATGAAGAGAAAGAGCAGAAGTTGGTCTGTATTCATTTTTGTTAAAATAACCAAAACATACTAACTGGAATGTGTGACCTTCACTATTTCAACAGGGAAAAAAGGAAGTCAACATCTCAAATTGACAATTTTGTTGGAAGCCTCTCTCAAGCAATTTTTAACTTGGTTGGTACAAATGTTTTCTGCCAATTAAAATTGTGCAATATTCTCATAGATTAAAATATTCTTGGCAACTATGTCCCCTTGGAAAAAGTAAAGAGTTGGGTTTTTTAAGTGCTTAATTTAGGAATGTCTTAAGTAGGCCTAACCACTAAATATTCATTTTTAAAATATAATAAACATTTTAAATTACTACTTTGAAGATGAAAATGAAGACCCAGAAATTTCTCCATTATGAAAACGAAACATAAAATAGTCCCTATTGGTTTGCTATATCATTTTACAAGTCTGAGAATTTCTAAAAATTATTAAAGTCATTTCCTGTTGATGTGCTACGAGTTGGGTCTTTTGACCTGCTACAGGTCCAAAGCATTGGAAACATGATTTAAAAAAATCGCTCTCATTTAGGTAATAAAATTTCATCATCAAGTGGTTATGTAAATAAAACAAGGGACAAAGGATATGAAAAACAGATAATTCCCATAAAATTAAATCCACATGAATAATAAATACATGAGGAATAAAGGTAACACAACTCATAAGTCTTAAGAACATGAGGCTCTAGATTCAGGGATTCAAGTCTAGGTTATCACTTCCTAGCTGACTGACTTTGGACAAGTCATTGACCCTTCTATGCCTTTTGATCTACAGTGTAAAGATCTGATATTCTAACTCGTAATTGTCATGGTATATGCACTCAATAAATAGTCATTATTACTACTATCAGAAAATAGACTCAACCTCATTAGTAATCAGGAAACTATAAATTAAGATTTAATTTGACCATATTTGAGTGCTACAATTTTATAAAAAAAAAAATTAATAGTACCCAGTGCTACCAAGAGAGTAAGGAAGGTACAAATATACACAATGAGTAGAAATAATAAATTGGTTCTGCCACTCTGGACAGCAATTCAGGGTGAAGGAGGGAAGTCGGTTGTAGGAGAAAAGAGAGGGAAATATGCAGATGCAGTATTCCTAAACTCAGTAAAGGACAGTTCCCATCATCATCATCATCTGTTACACCCTACTCTTGCAAGTCATTCACCAGAAGTTGTTCATTTAGATTCTGTATTTGACAAACCAAATTAAGATCAAAAGAAACAATACACAAAAACACCTTGTGTTTATGTGAGTACTCTTCTCATCCAGTGACACAACACTTTTCTTTCGGTGAGGAGTGCCTGTCAATCTTTAAATTGACTCTGTATTTAATAAAACAACCATGGGGTATCTACTGGCTCTATTTATAAATAGTCCTTGTTATATAATACATAATCTAATTTTTTTTTCTTCCTCTCTTTTTTCTACTAGGAAATGGGTCCCAAGATTTCATTCTTATAATCTGAATCAGACTAAATTCATACATTATTATGGTGAGGAAATTCCCTAGGCCACAACCTTTTATACAAATAAATAAGACATTAAATAATATAATAAACTGTTAAGTAGTAGCCATGGCGTGGTGGAAAGAAAACTAGTCCAGTAAAGAAGCCTGAGTTGTGCCATTTTGGGGCCTTAGGCAAGTCTCTTAAGCTGGCTGAGACTCAATTTTCTCATCTGTAAAGCATAAGAATACTATGATTTTCTAAAAGCATAATATAGGAAAAAATGTATCACCACCAGACTGCTGTTTTGTTAATATCTGAAATAACTTTCTTCTCTCAGTTTCTATGGCAATAGAGGCATGACCTGCAGAGGCCTCCCTTGATCTCATCCAAGTTCAAGAAGAACAAGACCTTCAGCAGATCAATGCATGAAATGGGATCCTCCAATCTTCAATATTACTATCATTGGGGGAAAGGGTTAGAAGGGAAGGGAGGGCTGAGAGACCTGAGAGGAAATGATTTTTAAAGGGGATCAAAGTTTATTCCTTTCATTTGATTCTCACAGGGAAAAATAGAGGGATTATAAATCATGCCAGAGGGATGGCCCTGGAAGAGTAGCATTGAGAGAAAGCCAAGAAGGGGGATGAGGTGAAAGTGACAGATGGAAGGAAGCTCAGGCCTCAACCTACTCTAGACCTTAATCTAGCAGAAAAATAATTCCTCATATCTTGAATATGAGGAAATAAGAATGAAGCATGAGCAGGTGTGGTGGCTGAGGATTTCTCCTGTCTCATTCTTGATGTTCTAAGCAAAGTCCCAAGTGACTCCAAGGGCATTTGAGATTTTGAGATTGAGGATTTAACTTGCTCAATAAAAGTTCAAGCTTTAAAGTCATTCAAGATCTGGAATTCGCTCCCTCCTTTCTTTCCTCCTGTGTCTTTCTTCCAACACACACATAATACTACATTTCCACAGATACTTCTTGTGATAAACTCCTTCCGTTTTAATGTAGATTAGGACTCTGGAGACATGCCCAGAGGTCTGGTCTTTCATTCCTTGGGGCCTCTTCATGTGGGACAACTTGTTCTAACAGTTTGAGGCTCGGGGAAAAGAGCTTTTGTTATTATTATTATTTTTTAATCTCCGTGAGCAATAGCGCCTTGCTGGTAACTCTGAATGCAATCAGAATCCCCAAAAGAAAAAAAAAAAAAAAAAAAAAAGAATCCCCAAAAGGATGCTCCCTCCTGGAATTATTGCTTCATTTGGGACATTAAAATTATCTATACAGATTGCTAGGTTTCTGAAGGCTTATGTCTGAAACCAGGAAGTCGTACAAGCAACTCAAAGTAAGTGTTCTATAGAATTTTTGCATTCCCAAGGATTTATTCTGGGTAACTCTGGGCAACAGTATAGGAAGTACAGGGAGTGCTCATTTGGATCATTAAAAGTGATAAATGTCCACCATTACTTGCTGTCATGGGTTGATGCAATCTGAGAAAGTGTCCCAAAATAATAAATGGTGTTATTTAAAAATTAATTAGGTAATACATAATATTTTTACTTTTATATGTCTTAAGATCCAGAAATTGGTGATGCCCAGTTTAACGTCAACAGGGCAGAATTAGCTGTAGGCAAATTTATGAAAAAGAAAAGTTTTCTTTGGCTCCCTCCAAACATCATTTATTCTCTGCTCTGTCACTTTGTGAAGAACCCACAGCACTTAAATCCGTCTTAATGCCTCCTGGTGGGCCAGATACTCCATGGAGTGTCCTTCTCTGACTGGCCCACCCTAACTAGGGCCTCATTAAGTCTTTACTTCACAGTAACTTCTAGTCACAATTTAACTTGTCATATATTCTACTCTCATTGGACTCTTTTTTTTTTTTTTTTGCTTAAAAATTGTTTATTTTTAAGAAGTTAAAGTCCGTTAAGCATTACTACTCATTGCTTATAATTGCATTATTAAACATTAATATATTAAAAAGAAATTCATAAGATCCACAGTAATTTCCCACAAAAGCATTTACAAGAGTTAGTGACAAAGCAATCGCCAGCAGCACTTACCACTTCAAATGCTGCAAGCAAGGGTTCTGTCATGAATCAAGGCACAATGCCATGTTAGCCATGTTAGGGGGACACAGTAAGGCCACTATGAAATGATGCCTTGAACTCACTCTCTTCAGTATAAATAGATGGAACATTTTATGGATGGAATTAAAGAATCATAGAAATATGACATTACATCCTGCATTTTTCTTCTCTTTGGAAAACATCTGGGGATCCAGCCTTTTGTTCTGGAACACCCCTGACCATAGTTAGCTAAGGGGACAAGAATACTATCCCAAAAAGAGAAAGGACCTCAATTGAATGCCCAGACCTGGATCTTATGGTGATTTCAAGAGATAGTCATGAAAGAGGCAACTACGTCTCACTCATAAGGGAAGAAAAGCGGAAAAAGATTCAGGATAGAAGCCTTGTTTAAAAATAAAGAGTATCAGGCTCCAGGGTGGGGAGCCTGCTTTTCCTCTCCTTTTGCTGCTCCCCCTGTTTGTACTTGCTCCCTTTCTCTCTCTGTTAGAAAAATAAAATTAAAAAAAAAGAAATGAAAGAAAGGAAGAAAAAAAATAAATGCAGTGTCTTTGACCAGTGATGTTTTTTCTTTCTTTCTTTCTTTCTTTCTTTCTTTCTTTCTTTCTTTCTTTCTTTCTTTCTTTCTTCTTTCTTCTTTCTTTCTTCCTTTCTTTCCTTTCTTTCTTTCTTTCTTTCTTTTTTTAGTTTATAAACATCCTTTATTCTGTGGATAAAAAAGGTAAATGTGTCTTATTGATTTCTTCTGCTATTTTTTGTACATTTCTTTTATTGGAGTTCAATTTGCCAACATACAGTAAAACACCCAGTGCTCATCCCATTAACTGACCCCTTCCGTGCCCGTCACTCAGTCACCCCAATCCCCTGCCCACCTCAGCTTCCACTACCCATTGTTCATTTCTCAGAGTTAGGAGTCTCTCATGATTTGTCACCCTCACTGATATTTCCCACTCATTTTCTCTCTTTTAGCTTTTAATCCCTTTCCCTATTTTTTATATTCCCCGTATGAGTGAAACCATATAATGTTTGTCCTTCTCTGATTGACTTACTTCATTCAGCATAATACCCTCCAGTTCCATCCATACCTTTTGAGAATCTAAGCTTAGCAATTGTGACTGGAAGGTAAGTGGGTTTAATGGAAGCAAATACAATTTCTCAGTGAATTACTCAGTTTTCCCCGCTAAGAACAAATTATATTATTCTGTAATTATTTCTTATTTCTTTCTGTTTTGTCACTTCTACACATAATACCTAAGGAAAAAACCAGTCTGTCTTTTCTACCCCCAGTTCATAAATTGAATTTCTCCTTATTTTTAGCATTTGGTAAATTCTAAAAAATCTTTCTCTTCCTCTTCCTCTTGCAACCAGAATTCAGCCTCCAACCTCAATCATTAGAAATCAGAGGCTTCAGAGCAAATAATCTCGACAAAATAAATTCATATCTGTCAAAACATTCAGATCTTGTCAGTGGAGACCTTCTAGCTTGCACCATTTTCCCACTGAGCACCAAGGGCATAGTGATCTTGACCTGTGATATCTGAGTGCCTTAAAAAAGAGAGATTACAAGAGAGTTATTAGCTGAATTATATGAAAGGAAAAAGACTTCAATAATAGGGACTTCAATATCCAACTTTTAATAATGGATAGAACAGCAATGCAGAAGATTAGAAACCAAATAGAAGAGTGGAACAACACTATAAACCAAGTAGACTTAATACGTATCTATATAATACTTCATCCAACAATGACAGAATATACATTTTTCTTAAGTGCATTAGGAAGGTTCTCTAGGATAGATCATATGGGTATCGTACCCATAAAACAAATCTCAAAAACTTAAAAAGGATAGAAATAATACAAAGTAGGTTTTGTAATTAAAATGGGATAAAAGTAGAATAACAGAAAGGTTAGGAAAATGCACAAATATGTGGAAATTGAACAACACACTCCTGAATTATCAATGGGTCAAAAGAAATCAAGAAAACAAAATATTTTGAGATGAATGAGAATAAAGACACAACATACAAAACTTATGGGATTTATCTAAAGTAGTGCTTAATGAAAAATTTATATCTGCAAATGCTTATATGTAGAAAGAAGATAGATCTTAAATAATACACTTAAGCTTCCACCATAAAACACTAGAAAAAGAAGAGCAAATTAAATCTAAAGGAAGCAAATAAGAATTATTTTATTAATAAAAATTAGAGCAAGAATTAGTGAAATAGGGAATACAAAAAACAATAGTGAAAAATCAATAAAAACAAAGCCTAGTTTTTTGTTTGACAAACCTATGGACAGATTAACCAAGAAAAAAAATAGTGAAAATCAAAATACTAGAATTAGAAATAAAATAGAAGATCTTACAATGAAACTTATAGGAAAAAAAGTTTTATAAAGGAATACTATGAACAACTGTACACCAACAAATTATATAATTTGGATGAAATAACAAATTTCTAGGAACACACAAACCTGAATTGACTCAATAGAGAATCCCAAAAGATCTATAACAAGTGAAGAAAATTTATTATTAACCAAAACCTATCCACAAAGGAAAGCCAAGCCCAGATGGCTTCACTAGTGAATTATACCAAACAAAGAATTAATACTAATTCTTCACAAATTCTTCCAAAAAATATGAGGAGGGAACACTTCCTAATTAATCACCTTGTATTACTCTGATGCCAAAACCAGACATCACAAGGAAAAAAAAAAACCACTATGGACCAATATCTCTTATGAATATGGATGCAAATATCCTCAACAAAATACTAGCAAATTGAATCCAGTAAAATTTTTTTTTTTAATTATACACCATGACCAAGAGGATTTATCCCAGGAATGCCAGGTTAGCTTAATGTATACAAATCAGTTAATGTAATGCATCACATCAATAGAATTAAAAATAAAAATCAAATGATTATTTCAATAAACTCAAGAAAAGCATTTGACAAAAATCCAAAAACTTTTATGATAAAGACACATGACAAACAAATAATAGAAGGAAATTTCCTCAATGAAATGATAAAGATAATTTTCAAAAAACACATAGCTAACATCATACATAACGGTGACAGAACAGATGTTCTTCCCCTAAAATCAGCAACAAGACAAAAATGGCCTTAATTTCAGCACTTTTGTTCAACATTGTGCTGGAGGTTCAAGCCAGGGCAATTTAGGCAAGAAAAATAAATAAAATACATCCAGATTGGTAAAGAAGAAGTAAAACTATCTCCAATCACAGGTGGCATGATATTACTTACATGAAATCCTAAGAAATCCACTGACAAACTATTAAAACTAAAATAAATGAATTCAACAAGTTTTCATAATAGAAAGACAATATATAAAAATCAATTGTAATGGAAAAAACATCCATGATCATGGGTTGGAAGACAATATGGCAATACACCCCAAATTGATCTACAGATTCAACACAATGCTTATGAGAATTTCAGCTGACTTTTTTGTGGAAACTGACAGACTCGTTTTAAAATTCATACATAATTACATGGGACCCAGAACAGACAAAATGTTTGAAAAACAGGAACAAAGTAGAAGGACTTACACTTCCTGATTTTAAAACTTACTACAATGCAATGGTAATCAAAACTGTGTAGTAATTGCAAAAGAATAAACATATAGATGAATGGAATAGAATTAAGAGTCAAGAAATAGTCATAGCTTTATTTATTATGACTAATTAGTCATTTTTCTATGGCTAATTGATTTTTGACAACAGTGCCACGACCACTTAATAGTGTCTCAACAAATGGAGCTGCAGTTACTGAATAGCCACATGCAAAACATTGGACCTTTGTCCCACCCCATATATAAAAACTAATTCAAAATGGATCAACAACATAATTGTAAAACTATAAAACTCTTAAAAGAAACCAAATGATAAGTCCCCTTAGATTTGGAGAAGATTCTTGGATATGACATCAAAAGCACAAGCAACAAAAGAAAAAATAGATACACTGAATTTTCATCAAAATCAGAAATGTCTGTGCTCCCAAGGATACCACTGAGAAGGTAAAAAGCCAACCCACAAAAGGGACAAAATAATCAGTCATATATCTGATAAGTGACTTGCATCCAAAGTATACAAGGAACTTTTACAACTCAGTACTAGAGAGACAAATAAGCCTTTTTTATTCTTTTTTAAAAAAAGGAAAAAAAATAAATAAATAAGGAGATGAAATATTTAAATAAACATTTCTCAAAGGGAAATATACAAGTGGGCACCAATCATATAAAAAGATGCTCAACACCATAGTCACCAGAGAAATATAAATTATAACCATGAAATAGCACTTCATACCTACTAGAACATTAGAATCAAAAACCAGAAAATAACAAGTGTTGACAAGGATGTGGAAAAATCAGAACTCTCATACACTGCTGGTAAGAATGTAAAACGGTGCAGCCACTTGGAACAGCAGTTCCTCAAACATTTAAACAGAGTTACCACATGATCCAGAAATTCTATTTCTTATATATAACCACAAGAATTCAAAGTAGTTATACACAAATATATAAGCAATACTGTTCACTATACACAAGAGGCAGAAATAACTTCCATGTCCAACTGACGAATGGATAAACAAAATGTGGTATATCCATACCATGCAAATATTATTCAACCACAATAAGTAATAGATTACTGATACATGCTACAGCACAGATAAATCTTATGCTAAGAAAATCCAGTAACAAAAGTCTGCATATTATATTATTCCATTTATAGAAAATATCCAGAATTGACAAATCAATGGAGATAAAAAGTAGATTAGTGGTTGCACAGGGCTGGAGAGAGAGTGAGGAAAACAAGTAGGGAAAGTAATAGCTAAAAAGTGGGTGAGGTTTCTTTTTGAGGTGATGAAAATGCTCTAAAATCTACTGTTGTGACCATATTTTTCTGTGAATATACTAAAATCCACTGAACTGTAACAAAAGTTACTAATTCCAAACACAAAACAAAATAATTAAATGTCCACAAAATAAATGTTTTATTTCATTTATCATGAAATTTAATATTAATAACAATTTAAGGACCCAGAACAATTTGTAGGTTAGATAGTCTCATTTCAAAATAATTCTCCAGTAAGCACAATGATTCTTTAAGAAATCAGAACTTGGGGGGGGGGGGGGGAAGAAATCAGAACTAAAAAAAGAAAAGAAAAGAAAAAAAAGAAATCAGAACTAAACACAATTTCAAAAACAAAACTATAAAAACACATTACACCTGTTCACTGTGTAGATGTTACATTTAATGAGACATGTGAGAACACTTAAGAGTGTTTGATATGATGTAAAGCACAATTTCCAAAAGTTAAGTGTTGGACACTAACACACTCTTAAAATGTCCCTACTTTTCCATGTCTTTCACATGCCAGACACTGTGCTGTCAGTAAAAAAAAAAAAAAAAAAAGCATTACTAATTTCAACACTATTCCTCTTGACTCAACACATTTTGGTTTCCAGGGACTCTCAGCTCCAGCTTTCTCCTCTGGGTTTGATCAAATTGTCATCTTTCAGCACACCAAGGTTTATGCTTTCAGATAAGAAATAAGGAAGATATGAACAAATAAACGACTATAAAATGGATTGAACAGATAAAGCACTACAACATGGATTAGCTCATTTTCATGCAAATGTCTTTATTAAAAGAAAGTGCCTTTGTTTCAAGAAAGGGTTAAATATGCCAAACTATGAATGTCTGAAGTGAAATTGGTATAGTACATAAAATTATTCCTCTTGAGATAAAATTGTAGCTATTAAGTATTTTAAATTTGGCCGATCATCAAGATAGAAAGCTTAGAGATACTTTGGAGACAGATTTTCCTAGGTTTGGATCCCGTCTTTCATATACTAGTTGGATGGTCTTGAGCCAGCTGCCCAAATTCAAATCTCTTACTCACATAAAAGAGAATGAATTATGCATACATCATAACATTATGTGGGGGGGGAAAGGGCTATGCCTAGCAACAGTAGGCATTCAAAAAACTTTTCTACCTTAATATTCTGGAATCTCAATTAAAATAGCAATATTCATAATGGCACCATTGGCCATTCAAGAAATTGATAACTAAAAAGATTTATTTTCTGTTTGATCTAAATACCAGAGATAAAGCAGACACTACTGGAAGACTACAAATACACTCTCTCCCGACTGTTTTATACTCTTTAACCTTTTATAATTTCTTTTTTTTAAATTTTGATTTATTTATGATAGTCACACAGAGAGAGAGAGAGGCAGAGACACAGGCAGAGGGAGAAGCAGGCTCCATGCACCGGGAGCCCGACGTGGGACTCGATCCCGGGTCTCCAGGATCGTGCCCTGGGCCAAAGGCAGGCGCCAAACTGCTGTGCCATCCAGGGATCCCCACCTTTTATAATTTCTAATGAAATAGTTCCAATATAGCTTCCTATGAAAATTGACAAGTATAGACTCTAGAATATGGCAATGACTGGAGTATATGTGATAATAAATAGGCAGGCAATAGCCCCTCAAGCTTCTGACTAAAATAACTCTGGTCATTTCTTCCTCTCTGGTAAGGCATCTGCAGACTGCCTTAC
This sequence comes from Canis aureus, assembly GCF_053574225.1. Classification (NCBI taxonomy): domain Eukaryota; kingdom Metazoa; phylum Chordata; class Mammalia; order Carnivora; family Canidae; genus Canis; species Canis aureus. The sequence goes on from NC_135644.1 coordinate 7,408,936, forward strand.
GTCACAGGGATGTGGTGAAGAATCAAAGATCTTTAAAAAACCCAGAAGATGATTATAGGCACCAAATGTCTAATGAACTAATGAATGAATAAATAAAGCACAAAATAACTAAAGGAAGGGAAGGAACAAAGTAAAGATGAAGTTATCTTCAGCTGTAGGATAAACAAAAGGCAACTTGAGTAAGGTCAAGAAAAATTGTTAAGTAGAATAGCTGAGAGAAGCCTTCTAAATGTTTCTGAATATCAGATGTCATTTTGTTCCTTCCAACCTGCATTTCTTTCTATTCCTCACTTTCCTTCACAAATAAACTTGTGGAATTGTACTGTACTTATAATGGAAGGGCACACACACAGTGATAGAAATTTTCTAACAGCGTAAGGTGCAGAAGATAGATTCTGACATTTTCATACGCCTTCTTGGGACCCTCTCAAAGTTAAGCTGAAAAGAACTGGAATCAGGAAGAGATGGGGACTGATTTAGTTAAGTCAATTTCTAAAGTAATCTGGAAATGAACCACATGGAAGATAAAGGGATCTGTTTGCTTGTGTTTGTATTTTCCCTTCTGCAAAATAAGACTATACACTTCCTACCAGTGGAGGAAGAAAACAGATAAAATTTTGAAGATGTCTTTATGGTCAAAATGATTTATGAAATGAACTGTGGCATATAGTCAATCAATACATCAGAATCTACACACAGTGACGCCTAGGTGGCTCAGTGGTTGAGCATCTGCCTTTGGCTCTGGGCATGATCCTAGGGTCCTGGGATCGAGTCCCACATCGGGCTCCCTACAAGGAGCCTGCTTCTCCCTCTGCCTGTGTCTCTGTGTCTCTCATGAATAAATAAAATATTTAAAAAAGGAATCTACACACAGAGTTGAAAAACTGCATCATATTTTAAAGTTTCTAAAACTGTGATAAAAATACATAACAGAAAATTTACCATCTTGGAGAGCATGGCCAGGTGGCTCAGACTGAGCTGTTTTCCTTGCCAGTGGATTCCATAGAATGCACTGCCAGTCTCTTGTCTGCTGTCATGACTTCTTCTGATATGCCAGTGAAAGAACTGGAGAAACATGCCTCAGGCAAAAGCTTTTGAGCTGATTCTCAGCCCTCATTCAAAAGAATCCATCCCAGAACTCCCCATTCTCCTTCCAAAAAAGGATTCTTTCCCTGTAGGAAATTCAGAAGAAATTAGAAGCTGCAGAAGAATGACTCAAGTCCCATGAAGCTGAGGTCTTGAAGCAGCTTGCTGAGAAATGAAAGCATGAGAAAGAAGTGCTTCAAAAAGCAACAGAAGAAAAGAATAAATTCAGTAAATGGTGGGAGAAAAGCTGACCCACAAAATGGAAGCCAACAAAGAGAATCAAGAGGTACAGACGGCTGCCAAACTGGAGCGCCAGAGAGAGGACGCGTGACTTGATCCTGTTGACAAAACTGATGCTGACTAATTTGTTCTGAGAACTGACTTTCTCCCCTTCCCCTTCCCAAATACCCAAAGACTGTACTGGTCAGTATCATTTTATTTTTGCCCTCCTGTCCAATATTCTAGAAACTGATGCAGGACTGTATAGGTAGATCTAGACTGTTCGATGTTTTAGGGGCCAAAGGGGAAATAGAGTGTTGCACTCTTTTTCTAAAGTATCGAAGTCTTTCTAACATAGCTATTTTTCTTGTTGCATCTTTTCCACTTTAGTACACTTTGGCGTCCTGGGGTAGTGGCTAGTACCATACTGGTTCTGTGAAAACATGTTTGTGAAAAGAGTATGTAGTGACTTCTTTCAAACTACTAGATGCTTAATATCTGTTCACTTTTAAACCCCAATTCTGTCCTGATCTTACCAGATGCTACTAGATCTGAATGGTTAATAAGACCTCAGTGCTGTTGAGAGAAAAACATTCACCATCTTAACCATTTTAAAATTTCTAGTTCAGTAGTTTTAAGTATATCCATATTATTGTGAAACAGATGTCTAGAACTTTTTCATCTTGCAGATCTGAAACTATAGCCATTAAACAGCTCTCATGTCCCCCAGCCCCTGATAATCACCACTCTTTCTGTTTCTATGAATTATATTATTTTACATCCCTCACATAAAAAGAACCATATGGTATTTGTCCTTTTGTGACTGCCTTATTTCACTCCGCATAATGTCTTCAAGGTCCATCATGTTGTAGCATATGCAAACATGGAAGAAGAGCTCCTTCCTTTTTAAGGCTGAATAATGTTCCATTGTATGTATAAACCACATTTTATTTATCCACTCATCTGTTGATAAACATCTGGATTGCTTCTACTCTTAGGAACTGTGACTAGTGTTGCTATGAACATGGATATACAAATATCTCTGAGTTCCTACTTTCAATTCTTCTGGATATACATCCAAAAGCAGTATTATTTAATCATATGATATAGTTCTATTTTTAACTTCTAAGGAACTGCCATAGTTTTCCATAGCAATCCCATAAATAATGTAACAAGGGTTCCAATTTCTCTACATACTCACCAACATTTATTATTCTCTGTGTATTTTTAATGTTATTAGGTATGCTAATGGGTATGAGGTAATATATGTCATTGCTTTTTTGATTTGCATTTTCCAGGCAATTACTAATGTTGAGCATCTTTTCATGTGCTTGTTGGCCATTGTATTTCTTATTTAGAGAAATGTCTATTCAAGGTCTTTTGCTTATTTTTAATCAGAATATATGATTTTTGTTGTTGTGTTGCAGCAGTTCTTTATTTATTCTGGATATGTCAATCACTTATCACATATATAATTTGCAAATATTTTCTCCCATTCTGTAACTTGCCATTTCACTCTGTTGATTGAGCCTCTTGACACCTAAGTTTTTCAGTTTAATGTAGTCCTATTTTTCCCTTTTTGTGTTTTCTATGTTTTTGGTGTCATATTCTAAGAAATCATTGCCAAATTCAACATGATGAAGTTTTCCCTTTTTGTTTTCTCCTAAGAGTTTTATAGACCTAGGCCTTATCTTTATGTCTTTAATCTAGTTTAATTTTTGTATCTGGTAAAAGATAAAGGTCCAATTTAACTCTTATGTATATATACCTGGTTTTACCAAAAATAAAATTGTGGAGGAGACTGTCTGTTCCACTTGGGTAGTCTTGGCACCCTTGTCAAAGAGCATGGGACTATATAGGTAAGGATTTACTCCTGGGCTCTCTATTTTGTTGATCTAGTTGACTGTCTTTATACTAATGCCACACTGTTTTGATCTGTGATTTTGTTATAGGTTTTAAAATCAAGAAGTAGGAGTCCTCCAACTTTTTCTTTTTATCTCAAAATTGTTTTGGCTATTCAAAGTCCATTGGGAACCCATAAGAATTTTAGGATAAATTTTTATATTTCTTCAAAAAAAAATGGTGTTAAAAAAAATGGTGTTCAGGGGGATCCCTGGGTGGCTCAGCGGTTTAGCACCTGCCTTCGGCCCAGGGTGTGATCCTGGAGTCCTGGGATCGAGTCCCATGTCGGGCTCCCTGCATGGAGCCTGCTTCTCCCTCTGCCTGTGTCTCTGCTTCTCTCTATATATATATCTCTCATGAATAAATAAATAAAATCTTTAAAAAATGGTGTTAAAAAATGCTGTTGGAATTTTGAGATTGCATTGAACCTGTACATCACTCTTTGTACTATGGACATATTAACAATATTAAGTCTTCCAATCCATGAATATGAGATCTTTCCACTTATTTGTATTCTGTTAAATGTGTTTTAGTAGTGCTTTGTGGTTTTCACTGTACAAATCTTTCACCTCCTTGGTCAGATTTATTCCTAAGTATTTTATTCTTTTTGATGATATTGTAAATGTAGTCGTTTTCTTGTTTTCCTTTTTTTGGATTATTCATTGTTGTATCTGATAGGTTTTTAAATAATTCACCATCAGCTGTCCTCCTTTTTGCCATGATTCCTTTTTTTTTTTTTTTTTTTTTTTTTGCCATGATTCCTTTCTATGGTAGGTCCACTTACTCATGAGGCAGAAAAGGATGCCAGGGTCTGTGTTCCTCTGATGTATACCGACTTCACTGTCACCATTCTTCCTGTTTCCAACCATGGTGACTTCAGTACTTCAGGAGAACAGAATCAAAACAGAGAATCAATCAAGATGGTAACATAGGAGGCTCCTGAGCTTTGCTCCTCCTATAAATATACCAAATATACAGCTATACAAGGAGCAACTGCCTGTGGAAAAGATTTAGAAACTAGATGAGTTACTCCCATATATCAGGCAAATGAGAAAATACATTGAAATGGGTAGGAAAGGCTGAACACATTTTTGCCATAAAACCCACACTTAGTACAGTGCCATATAATCAGAATGGAACTCCCAACAGCCAAATTCTTCCCAAGGAGCAAAGAGGGGGTTGGGATTCCAAGTCTAACACTCCAACTTTTAAGATGCCCACATTTGAGACAGACTCCCAAACAGCTGGTTCTGAAAGCCACTGGGGCTTTCCTCCATGAGACCCACAAGATTGTATCAAACAAAAAAGCAGTTCTTAACTGGCTATCCCAGCCTAAACACAGCATAGAAAGAACAGGCAAAAAATATCCACCTCCCTTTTATTCCCTGAAAAGGCTTTATCTGCATATTTCAAAGCTGTTGCCTGTAATTTAGCAGGCATCAAGGGCTCTGATCCTCCCTCACAGACTAGGAAAGCTGGCACATATTTCTCCCATCTTCTCTCTCCAGCCTACTTCAAGTCACCAGTGTTCCCTGAGAAAAGTTTACATACACATCCATACCTCAGTTTTTGCAGCTGCTGACCAAGGGATGGGTCTCTGTTTTGCCTGGCTCTGACAGCCAGTGGAATTTCCATTCATGAGTCCCACAGGGATGCAGCAAATAACGAAGCAAATCTTAACCAGCTATAACCTAGAGCTCAACACAAAGGAAGGAGGCAAAAATGCTCATCTTCCAGTCTTTTTCTGAAAGGGATTTATTTGCATACTTTAAAATCTGCCGCCTGAGGGCCAGGATTCTGATTTAGCATCTATCTAGTGGCTGGAAGCCATCATCTCCAGACACTGGGAAAAGCAATAGATAGCTCCCTTGTCTTCTCCCTCCAGCCTGCTCTAAGTCACTCACCAGGATTTCCCTGGAAGGAGCTTATACAAGTTTGCATTCCAACTTTTACAGCTGCCACTCAAGGGATAGATTCACAAATCACGTGGCTCTCAAAGCCAGTGGGGCTACCATTCGCCAAGTCCCACAGGGGGAGGAAACAAGAAATCATAACTTGCTATCCCTCCAGGGCTCAACACAGTAGAAGCAGGCAAAAATGCTCCTCTCCACGTTTTGCTTGAAAGGGATCTAGCTGTACACTTTAAAAGCTCATGACTGAGCTCAGGCTTCTAACTTTAATACATACCTAGGGCCTCACTGTAACAAAAGTACATACTTTCCCAGCTTCTGCCTCAGATTCCAGCTTCTAATCAATCTACATCTGGTGCCAACTGTAATCTTGCCTTTTGGAACACCTTAACCACTGGGAGCCACTAAAACAAAGAAGGTATCTTGGTCGATCACAAAGGTTTGAGAAAAAAAAAAAAAACAAGAGCTTGGCCACGCTGATTAACAAGGTTGATCTCCTACATGAGATACTATGACAAGAGTGCAACAAGTGACTATTTTATATAACATACAGAAACCAATGAAATCTAGGAAAATTAACAAAGAAATATGTATCAAACAATAAAACAAGATAAAACTCCAGAAACACACCTTAATGAAATGAAGATAAGTCATTAACCCGACAAAGAGTTCAAAATACTGGTGATAAAGTTGCTCACTGTAGTCAGAGGAACAATTCAGTGAAAATTTTGACAAATAGAAAATGGAGTGTCAATCAGAAATCACAGAACTGAAAAAAACAATAACTGATCTGAAAATTTCAACAAAGGGATTTGAAGCAGAGTATATAAAGCAGAAAAATAGATCAACAAATTCAAAAGACAGGGTAGTGGAACTCAACTAACTAGAAATTAACAGAAAAAGAAATGAAAAGAGAGTGAAATAGCTTAAGAAACTTATGAGACACCATCAAATAGGCCGATATTCATACTATAGGGATCCCAGGAGAAGACAAAAACAGAAAGCTTACTCAAGGAAATAATGGCTAAAAACCCCCTAAGGAAAGAAACAGACACCAGTAAAAGGATCCCAGAGAGTAAAAAATAAGAGAAGTCCAAAAAGACCAGGAAGGAGTTAGATGATATAGTCAAAGTAATAGGAGGACAAAGACTGTCAAGCAAAAATACCCTACCTGACAAAGCTGTCCTGCAGAACTGAGAGATAGAGCTTCCCAGACAGATAAAAGCTGACAGAGTTTAATACCACTGGACCAGTCTTACAGAAAATGTTAAAGTGACTTTTTCAAGCTAAAAAAAAAGGGTACTAATCAGTTACATTAAAACATATGAAAAGATTAAATTCAGTGGTAAAGGCAAATATATAGTTAAATGAAGAATAATGTTGTAATGGTGGTAGGTAAGTCATTATTAAGTCTAGTATGAAAGTTAAAGGACAAAGTATGAAAAATAAATATAACTACAAAAATTTGTTAATTGATATGCAATGTGAACAAAAAGATGTAAACTGTGATATCAAAAACACAGAATGTTGGGAGGAACTAAAAATCATAGCACTTTTCTATGCACTCAAAATAAAGTTCCCAGATAAAAATAGGCTGTTGTAATTTATATAAGCCTTATGTTAACTACAACGCAAAAGCTATAGTAGATACATAAAAATAAGGAGAAAGAAATCTAAGCAGAGTATTACAGAAGATCATCAAATTACAAAGAAAGAGAGTAAGAGAGACAAAAAAGAACAAAGGATTTACAAAAGAACCAGAAAACAACATAGCAACAGTGAGTTCACACCTATCAATAATCACTTTAAATATAAACGGACTAAAATTCTCTAATCAAAATATATACAGTAGGCGAATGTAAAAAAAAACCAGACCCAGGGCAGCCCGGGTGGCTCAGCGGTTTAGCACCACTTTCAGTCCAGGGCGTGATCCTGGAGACCTGGGATCGAGTCCCACGTCCGGTTCCCTGCATGGAGCCTGCTTTTCCCTCTGCCTGTGTCTTGCCTCTCTCTCTCATGAATAAATAAAATCTTTAAAAAAAAAACAGACCCAACTATATGCTGCCTAAAAGAGACACAACAGCTTTAAGGACATTCACAGACTGAAATTGAAGGGATGGAAAACGATATTCCATGCAAATGGAAGCCAAAAGAAAGAAGACAGAGGAGCTATATTTATATCAAACAAAACAGACTTAAACCAATGACTATAACAAGAGACAAAGAAAATCGTTATTTAATGATAAAAGAGATCAATTTCATCAAGAGAATATCATATTTGTAAATATTTATACAACCAATATAGAAGCAAATAAATATATAAAGCTTACATTAACAGATATAAAGAAAGAAAGAAACAGTAATAGCAGGAGACTTCAATAATCCACTTTCAACAATGTATAGATCACTCAGACAAAAAATTAATAAGGTAATATTCGAGTTAAAGGATACATTGGAGCATATATAAAGCAGTTAAAGGATACATTGGACCAGTATATACAAAACATTCTACCAACAGCAGAACACACATTTTTCTCAAGTATACATGTAATCCCCTCCAAAATGTATCATACAGTAAGCCACAAAACAAGTCTTAATAAATTAAAATCATATCAAATATTTTCCAACCACAATGGTATGAAACAAGAAATGGATAATAAAACTGGAAAAGTCACAAAAGTGACTGAACAACATGTTCCTGAACAACCAATACGTCAAAGAAATAAAAAAAATAAAATAATCTTGAGACAGGGGCACCTGAGTGGCTCAGTAGTTGAGCATCTGTCTTTGGCTCAGGTCATGATCCTGGGGTCTTGGGATCAAGTCCCGCATCAGGCTCCCTGCTGGGAGCCTGCTTCTCCCTCTGCCTGTGTGTCTGCCCCTCTCTCTGTCTTCATGAATAAATAAAATCTTAAATAATAAAAATGATCTTGAGACAAATGAAAATAGAAAAAGAACACGCCCAGACTTATGGAATGCAGTAAAAGCAGTTCTAAGAGGGAATTAGAATAATAAATAATTTATTAAATAAATTATTAAATAGTAATAAATCAAGTAAAAAGAAAGATCTCAAACAACCTAACTATACATCACATGGACCTAGAAAAAGAACACACTAAATCCAAAGCTGGTAGAAGAAATAACAAAATTTAAAGTAGAAATAAATGAAATAGAGACTAGAAAGACAATAGAAAAGGTCAAAGACATTAAGACCTGTCTTTTTTGAAAAGTTAAACAAAATAGACACTTTTACTAAACCTCCTAAGGAAGAAAAACTCAAATATATAAAATTAGAAATCAAAGAGGTGACATTAAAATTGATACCAGAGACATATAAAGTATCAGAAGAGACTACTATAAACAATTATACACCAACTAATTTGACAACATAAAAGAAATGTATAAATTCCTAGAAACATACAACCTTCCAAGACTGAATCATGAAGAAAAAAAATTTGAACAGACCAGTTACCAGTAAAGAGATTGAATTTGTAAACAAAAAACTCCCAACAAAGAAAAGTCCAGCATCAGATGGCTTCACTGATGAATTCTACCAAATATTTAAAGAGATACTAATGCCAATCCTTTGCAAACTCTACCAAAAAATAGAATAGTATGGAATATATCCAAACTCATGTTGCAAGGCCAGCATTACCCCGATATCAAAACCAGATAAGACCACCACAAGAAAAGAAATTGCAGGTTAATATTCCTGAAGAACAGATGAAAAAAATCTTCAATAAAATATTAGAGTTCAACTATATAAAGGATCATATACCATAATCAAGTGAGATTTATTCCATGGTTGCAAGAATGAACACCCACAAATCAATATGACACATCACATTAACAAAATGAAGGATAAAAATCATATGATCGTCTCAATAAATGCAGAAAAAGCATCTGACAAAATTCAACATTCTTTCATGATGACAACACTCAATAAACTGGGTATAGAGGAAACATAAATCAACATGGTAAGGGCCTAAATGACAAGCCCACAGCTAATATCATATTCAACAGTGAAATGCTAAAAATTTTTCCTCCTAGATCAGAAACAAGACAAGAATACTAATTTTATTCAATATAATACTAGAAGTTCTAGTCAGAGTAATTAGAAGAAAAAAAAAACAGATATCCAAATTAGAAAGGAAAAAAAGATATCTAAATCATTTTTATTTTGCAGCAACCTAATACCACATATAAAAAATCTGGGGATCCCTGGGTGGCTCAGTGGTTTAGCACCTGCCTTCAGCCCAGGGCATGATCCTGAAGTCCAGGGATCAACTCCCACTTCAGGCTCCCTGCATGGAGCCTGCTTCTCCCTCTGCCTGTGTCTCTGCCTCTCTCTCTCTGTGTCTCTCATGAATAAATAAATAAAATCTTTTTAAAAAATCCTAAATAATTTACCAAAAGCCTGTTAGAATTAATAAACAAATTTAGTAAAGTTGTAGGCTATAAAATCAATATAAAAAATAGTTTCATATATATATATATGAACTATATATCAATCATCAGAAAGAGAAATTAATCCCATTTACAATAGCATCAAAAAGAATAAAATACTTAGGAATAAATTTAACCATGGAGGTAAAAGATTCTGCATACTGAACATCATACAACATTGATGAAATTGAAGTCATAAGTAAATGGAAAGATATTCTATGTTCATTGATGCAAGAATCGATATTGTTAAAATGCCAATACTATTCAAAGCAATCTACACTTCCAATGCAATGTATATCAGAATTCCAATGAAATTTTCCACAGAAATGGAAAAAACAACACTAAAATTTGTATTTGTATGAAACCACAAATGACTCTGAATAGCCAATGCACCTTGAGGAAGAAGAACAAAGTATACTGTTGGAGGCATCACATTTCTTGATTTCAAACTATATTCCAAAGCCGTAGTAATCAACACAATATGGTACTGGCACAAAACCAGACACATAGATCAATGTAACAGAATAGACTCCCCAGATGGTCAATTAATTTCCGAGAAAGGGGTCAAGAATATACAATAGTCTCTTCATAAAAAGGTGTTGGGAAAACTGGATAGCTGCATGCAGATGAAAGAAACTGGATTTCTAACTTACACCACACACAGAAATCAAAAATGGACTCAAATGTAAGACATGAAATGATAAAACTCCTAGAAAACAATATAGGTGTGTAAGCAACTTGACTTTGAATGTGGCAAAGCTTTTTCAGATTTCACACCAAAAGTAAAGGTTAAAAAAAAAAAACACACAAAAATAAGCAAGGAGGACTACATCACACTAAAAAGTTTCTGCATAGCAAAAGAAACCATCAATAAAAATAAAAGGTAAGGGTGCCTGGGTGGCTCAGTCAGTTGTGTCTGACTCTTGATCTCAGGGTCATGAGAGGTCTTGATCTCAGGGTCATGAGTTCAATCTCCACACTGGGCTCCATGATGGGTACAGAACCTACTTACAAATAAACAAAGGCATCCAATAGAATAGGATGGGAGAAAATATTTGCAAATCATATAGCCAATAACAAGTTGATATCCAAAATACACAAGGAACACATACAATTCAATAGTGCAAAAACAGCTATTATCAAAAAGAGACGACTTTAAAAATGCTGACAAGGAAATGGTGAAAAGGGAATGCTTGTATACTGTTGGCAGTGTAAACAGCCACTATGAAAAACAGTATGGGGCTCCTCAAAGAATTAAAAACAGAACTACCGTATATGATCCTGCAATCCCACTTCCAGTCATACAAAGAAACAAAATCATCTCAAGGAGATATCTTTACTCCCATGTATATTAGAGCATCATTTACAATAGCTAAGGTGTGGAAGCAACCTAAGCGTCTACTGATTGGTGAATGGATAAAGAAAATGTGACATCTGTATATAATGGAATATTATTCAGCCTTAAAAAAAGAAGGGAATCCCGATGCTTGGAACACACACACAGGAACCTGAAAGGCATTAGTTAAGTAAAATAAGCCAGACAGAGAAAGACAAACACTACACATATCACTTTTATGTGGAGGCTTTTTTTTTTTTTAAAGTCTTACTCGTAGAAAGAATAGAAAAGTTGTTGCCAAAAACTGAGGAATGGAGATAAGTAGAGGATGGCAAAGGGTGCAAACCTTTCATCATGAAATGAGTAAGGTATCAGAATCTAATGTATAACATGGTGACGACAGTTAATAACACTATATTATAGGACACATGGCTGGCTGAGTCAGTAGAGCCTGTGACTCTTGATCTTGAGGTTGTGAGTTCAAGGCCCATGTTAGCTGTAGAGACTATATTAAAAAAATTTTTTAAGAACATTATATTGTATAAGTGAAATTTGCTATGAGAATAAAACTTAACTGTCACCAAAAAAAAAAAAAAAAAGGTAAATATGTGAGGTGATGGATATACCGATAAACTCAGTGAGGGGAAATCCTCTGACAGCGAGTTCATATATCAAAACGTTAAACTGTATACTTTAAATATCTTATATCTTCATTTATCAATCATACCTCAATAAAAATGTTTAAAAAATACTTCAGACCGAAAGCAATCCCTCTTCAGCAAATATTTAGGAACCCTCAATAACAATATCAATATAAGAAGCTAATGTTGCTAACTATAAAAAAGTAAACCTTGCCTCTTTTTCCTCTATTAGTTTTTTGAACATAAATTTCTCTACCTAGATAATTGCCTTAAAGCTCCCTTTTATAGTTTAATATGTTACCACTATCAGTCACCACCCAAGAATCTCTCCACTTTTATCTCTGACAAAGAATAAGATGGCTCAGAGAGGTGGAGAGCCTTAGTTTTCCTGAGGAGACTGTCATTACCTGGGAGGCATGAGACATGGTGGAGCAAAAGACAGAAGCAGTGTGAGACTGGAGGGAGAAAGACAAGATGTTCTAAACGTGCTGCAGGACTTGGCCTCCTGGTGAGACGCAGTCATCAGACCAAATCTCAGTACCCAGATGAGTTTAACAAGCTCACAGCAATCAAGGATGGCATCATTACTCTAGGGAGCTCCGCAAGTGGTTTGGCATAGCTACAACAATGTCTTCTGTGTATTTTTAAGAGATCAGGACACCTGATCAAAAGAGTCCTCCAAACACTGACATGATGTTGGTGACTGGGCTCTGGTTTCTGGGAAGAGGGAACTGCCAAGGGTCTAGGAGACCAAGCCAAGGGGATGGAGGTTAAGCCAGTAAGAATACAGGTTGGAGTACAAACTCTGAAAACCAAGAGAGAAGTTTCCTCATTTGGACTTTGCAAATACAATTAGGATTTGGGGGAAGAGCTCATTGAAACTACTGAAGCTCAGTAGTAAGGTTCACCCTAAACATAGCAGGACCTAGAGCAGAGAATTCTGGGGTAATGTGCAAAATATTTAATAACTAGGACAAAATGAGCCCTGACCATCAAGATAGTCACTAGTTATAAACACAATGTCCAGAGGTACCGATGCCTAATCCCCGAAGAGTATATTCCTGCATAGTCGAATACCTTCACTTCAAAATAAGTAAAAAATCCAACCCAAACCTAAAACACTAATAGTGTTTCTCGGCTGGGAACTGCTATTAGTATTTTAACTAGGACAATTCTTTATTATTCACAACTATTCTTTACATCACAAAATATTTACCATCCCTGGCTTTAGAAACTAAATGTCTATAGCAATGGCTTCTGACAATAGCATCCTCCACAATCAAAAAATAGGGGATAGTATAAACTTCGTTTAGAATAGCTGCTAAATTGTTCATATGTAGGGTTCAGATCAGAGTTAATCTAGACATCTGTAAAGTCAATAGCATATTTGTTCTCTTTAGTTTATTCAATTGTCTCCTCCTTCACTGGCCACCATTGATCTTAGGTTGGCCTCCAGCCTAACAATGGCTGCAACAATTCCGGACTTCACATTCCTATCACATTGTCCAGAAGGCAATAGCATCCTTACTCCAATATCCCTGACAAAAATTTTGAGGTTCACTGTCATTAGCCTGCCTTGGTAACATCCCATCCTTGAAACAATCCTGACTCCAGGAGAATGTAATGCTTCATTGACCTTGGTCACATGCTCCTCTGGTTGGGTGAAGAGATGGATGGAGTTGGTTGAGAAGAAACCCCAAAGAGAAAATTAAAGTGTTTCATGAAGGGGATAAGTTGAGAAAAGTCACTGGGAATGTAATCAACAAACGAACAATCCAAGAGTGCTACTCAAAGTATCAGTGCCTGAGTTGTTTGTTACCAAAATTATGGATTATGTAACAAAAATTTTATCATAACATAAACCACTGTCACTAGATAAACATAGTTTAGCTGATATTTATTTCATAATAAGACTTTCTCAGTGAAATTGACATCATGTGCCTCCTAATATGATGCAATGAGGAAAAAAAAAAGCACATTATCACTTTTGGGGCTTTCCTACCAAAATGCACATAACACCTAAATCTAATCATGAGAAAACATAAGAAAATCCAAACTGAAGGGCATTCTACAAAATAATCAGCCCATACTCTTCAAAAATGTCAATATTATAAAAGGCAAAAAAAAAAAAAAAAAAAAAAAAAACCTGAGTAACTATTCTAGATCTAAAAAGACAAAAGAGGGATCCCTGGGTGGCACCACGGTTTGGTGCCTGCCTTTGGCCCAGGGTGTGATCCTGGAGACCCGGGATCAAATCCCACGTCAGGCTTCCGGTGCATGGAGCCTGCTTCTCTCTCTGCCTGTGTCTCTGCCTCTCTCTCTCTCTGTGTGTGTGACTATCATAAATAAATAAAAATTTAAAAAAAATTCTCTTTAAAAAATAAAAAATAAATAAAATAAAAAGACAAAAGAGACAAGACACCTGCAAGCAACATGTGATCGAGCACTTCCTTTTGCCATCAAGGTTTGGTAAATTTGCAAAAGTTGCCCAAGGCCCATAGATTAGATGGTAGTATTTTATGAATGTTAATTTCTTGATCCTAATCTTGTTATGGTTGGTTACATGAGAGTATCTTTGTTTTTAGAAAATAAATGCCAAAGTATTTAAGAGTAAAGACATCATTTTTATAGCTTCCTCTCAAATGACTGGCACGCGCATGCACACACGAGGTGGCGAAGACAGAGAAAGAGATGTGTGTGGGTATGTTTATGTATGTGGAAAAAAAGAAAGAGAATTATAAAGCAGATGTGTAAAATGCTGAATGTGAGAAATCTTGCTTAAAGGCATATACAAATTTGTTGACCTATTCTTATAAATTGTCTGTAAGCCTGAAAGTATGTTTATTTAAAATTAAAGGAAAATTAAATTTTAGAATTCATAAATAGCAGCAATAATAAGGATGCTTCTTTTTTTTTTTAATAGGATGCTTCTATTTAAATATTCACTCAACTTGCTCAAAATGCATGTGATTTTTTAAGCTACTGCCTCAAGGTCTTATTTTTATTTTTGGAGTGTATAATTCAATGTACATGTGTGCATGTGTGAAGAATATCAACTATTTGAAATAAAAAAGCTCTTTTTTTATAGGAAGCTAGAAAAACAGATTTATAGGGACAGTTTTAGAGTGTGAAAAGTGAACATTTTATAATGGTTTCATGAAACCTGGCATTATAAAAAAATAATTTTTAATTAAAAAATTATTTTAAAATCCTGCCTATACTTCCAGGAAACCTCCTGAAAGCTTTTTAGAGATAATGTTGATATCTGGATATCAAATCCAGAAGAAAAAACCGAATGCAAATTTACTAGGGTCCAGGGTCCTGCAAATGTCTAGAAGTGTCACCCACAGCAATCTCCATAAAGGCCCCATCCAATCTCTGATCCATCACTGCAGAGATGCCCATGGGTACTTGACTTTGCAATGAAATCTTGGCCAACCTGGGGTCCTGCCACCTTAGGGGCTCCAGCAGTCATTCTTCTGGCAATCCTGCCGTCTTATACCTTTCCTCCCACAACAAGGCACGACCACTGAATGGGGCCTATGTTCCCCACCATTGCTCACTTACCTCCAGCTTTCTCCCTCTCTCACCATGGGAGCCTCTCTTCCCCCTCCACAACAGCATTCTCCCTTCCAGATGCCTGCCTGCAAAAAACAAAAGCCAGCAAACTCTTAGGGCAAGTGGTTTCTATTTCCAGACCCATCACTAACCTTCCCTGAGGAAAGTGGTCTCCATCTACCTACAAGCTTGAAAAGGGGAAAGTAGAGAGTATAGGGAAAACAAGCTCAGTACATTATCATTTCATATTTATGAGCCAAGATCCTTTTTTGTTGAGGAGAAAGAAGAAAGAACATTTGTTCGGTAATTTTCCTGATATGGAGGTTAGCCATTTTTAACTAGCCCTGGAACAGAACAGTGCCAGCTACTGTTTTAAATGGTTAGAGTGAACACAGCTGATGCTGTGACCATGTCCCTTGGCCTCTGCACAGGTTAGCTTGGTGGACTGTTCCCCTAATGGTTTTTTTACCCCAAGCACTGGCATCTCTCTGCCTGAGGCCTTTCTCTGGCTACAGAAGGAAGCTTAGCTGGAATGCCAGCCTGCCAGAAGAAATTAAGTCCCTCAGGAGCAACTCTTAGTCAATGAAGGATCACACTGTCCCATTACGGGCAATTAGGAAGCATGTTCTCTATGCTGTCCAACACAGTAGCTACTAAGAAATGTACTTACTGAGCCCTCAAAATGTAGCTGCTCCAAATCGATAGCCACATTAAATGTAAAATATACACTGGACTTCTAAGATGTAGCATGAAAAAAAAGGTAAACTCCATCATTAATATTTTTTATTGATCATATGCTGAAATTATAACACTTTGGACATATATTACTAGATAAAATATAACATCAAAATTAATTCCACCTTTTTTTTTTCACTTTACTCACTAGAAATTTTTAAATTGCATATGTGGCGTATGCTACATTTCTGTGGGACAACACGATATACAGTTTATAAAAAGGTTCTTTCGCAGAAATGAGCTGCAATTGCCCACACTAACAGCCTAGCCATTTTGGTTTGATATCTCCCCCCACTTTCGTCTGTACTGAAAACATTAATTTAGGAACTGTGACACATTATAAAGAGGTGTTTTTTTTCAGACGGAGTCTCGTGTAGATGAAATCAGATTGAAATCTGTGCCTGTTTTGTAGGGATGGCAGAAAATTATTATTTGGGAAAAGAGAGCTCCTTGATAAAATAATATATTTTTATGGGCCTTTCAGTTAAGTAGAGAAAATGGAAAAGGAATGCATGAGGCAATGAGAAAGGAATCTGCTCTATTTTCCTTGAGGCTATTTGTTATCCCCACAGAGATTATGAAGATGTTGGCTGGTTTTTGCTTTTCCTTGAGAAAGTTGGAGACAGAGCAAGTGGGGGACCTGGACCCAGAGAGGGAAAGCAAGAGTGAAGGGATGTCCATCTGGGGAAAATGAGTCAAGCCCTGGACTACAGAGGCAAAGCAGGAGAAAGGAAGGAGGTGGCCTGCTGAGGAGGCTCTCTGGAAAGCATGACTAATGAACTCTAGAGAAATGGCACCCAATGCTTCATCTTAGGTTTCTTTTCCTGAATTGTATTATCATCTCTTGAATGCTTTAGTAAAGTTTTATTAAATGCCAAAGCTGTGCTTTGGGCGATTAAGGATTAGAAGTCGTGTCTGTCTTTGAGGCATAACTACTACGGCAAGGAAACTAAATGAAGTACAAGATGGGGATGAGAAGGAAAGCCTGAAGCAGTGATTTTTGTGGGGAAAAGTGAGCAACACTTTTCCAGATAGTAATAATCACATGTTCATGTTTTTTGAGCCAGACATGTTTGAACTACTAGGTTCTGAGTATTTCCATTGATTATCTCCTTCCATTCTCGGAACAACTGTGTAAGTAATATTATTATTATTCCTGCTTTACAGACAGGAAAACTGAGGTACAAAGATACTAAGTAACTTGATCGGGATCAAACAGCTAGAAAGTCAGGTCCAAAGGTAGAGACAAGGTACAAATCCCAGCAGTCAGTGTCGTCTTAGGGCCAGTCACCTTCGCCGCAGTGATATTCTGTTTAGGACAGGTTTGTGAAACAAAGACCTACTCCCTGTGGATTTTTAGAAATCAAGTGGGAAATCTGATAATACAATTCAGTATGGCAAATCAGGCCTTTCACAGGCTCTCAACTAGGTGGGGAAAAAGATCATCTTTTACAAAAATAACTCAATGTGACAGAAAATTTGAAAGGAAAGGACGAGTTCATAAACTTCACATACTTCACTGTGCTGTGATCTGTGCTTAATAATAATCCCTAGTTACTAATCAAACACACAAGTGTGAGAAATGTCCTTTATTTCCTTTTACACCTAAATGTCCCAATATATTAAACATTGACTTTTAGGCTGTCCAAAAAAATTAGCATTTTTTCCTAGCACAGCTCTAAATGTATGATAGAAAATCTGTAATATTCTAAAACAGTGTTAACGTGCTAACTACAGATATATGATTTTAAAAACACTACCAAGTGATATTAAATTTTAACTCAATATAAACCTCAACTTCAGACAGTGAAATCCCCATTATTGCTTTTTCAGAGTACTTTTATTCTCCTTAATCCAAGGATTATCAAACCCACACGGAAGGACTGAATGAGGCAGTAGAGACCTTCCCTTTTCATTATTAGAGTCTGGCCATTTTCCCTCATTGAATGGTCTATTCAAATGCCTATAATTTTTACCAAATTGCTTACTCAAAAGAATTAGGAAAAAAAAAACTATTTTAATATGCCATACATGATTTAAGCAGGAGAAAGCTCTGCCCCTCACTCCACTCTTCCTTACTGTGACCCATTCTTTCCCTACAGTTTTTCCCATATCTTTATTCTCCATCCCAAACTTTCTAATTCTCTAAGTATCTAGGCTTTTGGAAACCAAACCAGGAAGACCAGCAGGCCATTTTGTCATATCTTACTCCTCTGAAATGAGAAAGCCATCTGCTTGCATGGGAGAAAGGAAAAAGAAAGGAGTAAAATGGTCAATATTTCAAAATTATTATTCTGTATAAGGCACCATGTTCAGCATTTTACATATATCATAATAGTTCATCCTTAAATAACTCTAATGTTGTTTATCATGTTTAATGTTACAAATGCTATTATTTCTCTTCATTCCTTTAGAGTAAAGGACACTGAGACTTGGTAGTTTGGGCTACCTCGCTGGAATAATAATAATAATAATAATCCCTCTAAAATGACCTCTGGAATTCACACCCTTGGGTCAACCCCTCCTCCTGAGGATGGGATGATCCTAGTGACTTGATTTTAACCAAAGGAAGATGGTCAAGATAATGAGATGTCACTTTTGAGAGTAAGCTATGCCTTCTCTTACCCTTTTTCACTTATTTGCTCTAATGAAAGCTGGCCACCATATTGAGATCTCCCTAGGGAGAGAACCACATCAGTGGCAGGGAACTGAGGATTCCAGTCAATAGTCATTGGGAAGTTGAGGCCTGCCAACAACCACATGATGAGCCTGGAAGGGATCCTCTCCCCAGGTTGGGCCTTGAGATGATGGAAGCCCTGGCTAACACCTTGACTGTGGCCTTGTGAGAGACCCTGAACCAGAGGACCTGGCTAAGCTATACCTGAATCCTGCCTTGCAGAAAATGTGAGATAATAAATGTTGTTTTATGCACGAAGCCCCAAAGTAATTTATTATGTGACAATAAATAACTAATACAGCTGGTCAATTTAAACTCGGGTGATCTGGCTCTAGACATCATATTTTAGCCAGCATGCTCTTCTCCTAGGAATTGGGATTGATTCTCTCAGCTTCTATCACAGAGGCCACCATTTACAGCCAGTCCTAGTATGTTCCCTCCTGTTTCCCAAAGGCCCAAGTAGTACCAAGATTCCAACACATAGCACACACCATAATCAACTACTTTTCTGGATTCCTGTCCTTTGCTTGCATTACAAAGTCACTGGTAATACCTGTTGGATTCTTGTATCCATTCTTGTTTCTATTTCATTTATTTCTCTCCAATTCCCTACTTTCTCTTTTTTCAGTGTTTTTCTGTTCCTTTTTTGTTCTTCTTTACTCTTAGACCCTATTTTCTTGTTCATTTCCACTTTGTCCTGTAAACTGCTTTCTCCTGCTTCTATTTTCATGTACAGCAAAAGGCACTATTTGCCTCCTGGAAATTTTAATGCTTGTCTGAAAAGAACAGCTTTCTGGAAACATCAACAGAAAGATAAACACAGGTGGAGGGTGGGCTTGGGGGGGTTGGTGGTGCAAGAGAACCCTCTTTAGTGGGTTTTGTGTTTTTGTTGCCACCCGCTTCCCATATCAAAACATCCCTCAGGGCAGTTGAAAGCTGCTGGCCACACCAACTAAAGTGTTTTCAAAGACACTGTCAGAAATAGTTCCAAGAGCACTTTTAACTTATTACATGTGGGTTACATAAGCACTGGTGGCTTGTTAAAACATTCAAAATAGGATATGAATTGAGTCACAAAACAGTGGGTCAATGCTTTAGCTTTTCCTTGTGGCTAACATGATCATCTGTGATTTAGGCACCCTGGACAAAAACAGATCTTAAAGGAAATCAACCTAAGAATATCTTTTGTTCCTTCCAGTAACCTATATTCCTAACTTCAAAAATCGGGTTATAATTCCTTTGTATTTGGATTAACTCTGCTTTTAAGCATAGCTGTAACAGGACTGGTCATACTACAAATCAGATAAGGGAAGCAAAGGTAATTCTTCATTTGGTTTAAATGAGTCTTATCTTCCTCAAGAGTCCAACCCAGTAGGTTGTGTGGAAAGAAAAAGACAAAACAAAGCAAAAACAAAAACACCCAAGTTGTTAAGCCATTCCTCTAAACCCAAATGAAGAGCATGATTTAAACAACCCCTTTAATATCTCTCATGACAAGTCAAGTGGCATGCTAGGTAGGACAGTTCTTGGAGCTTGGCAAGCAGTTAGCACCCTCTCCCTCTCATCACCTCCTTCTACAAAATGCCAGTAGCAGCTTTTCTGGCATGCTGGCAACCTTAGCCATACTTAAATATTTCCAAACCACCCCTTTGTGGTGCTCTCTCTCTAAAAAATGACATATCTAAGTAATGCTCAGCTATCTGGGCTACATTCTTAGTGCACGAGATCCATCTCTCCATCACCTCTTTTCCAAGATGGCATCTGGGCTTTATACAAAAAGGAATTAGCCAGGATCCTTAAATCAGTGCAGTGTTTCCAGGTCCTCTGGTCTCCAAGGCAATGGTCATTACTCAGCTGCCTGGCCTCCACAGCTAAGGTCAACAGCTAGTGTCATTCATGAGCTAGTCTCCATATATAGTCAACCCTTGTTGATACATGATTTTTTTAAAAGATTTTATTTATTTATTCATGAGAGACACAGAGAGAGAGATAGGCAGAGACACAGACAAAGGGAGAAACAGGCTCCATGCAGGGAATCCGACGTGGGACTCGATCCTGGGTCTCCAGGACCACACCCTAGGCCGAAGGCGGCACTAAACTACTGAGCCACCAGGGCTGCCCTTGATACATGATTAAAGGAGAATTATTCTAAAGTGTGACACTTGAAATATGACCTTGTTGAAGAATTGATTTGTCCAATTATACCCTGGTGCAAAGAAGGGAATATTCTTGTCGATCTTATATAAAAAAAACTACATTACTGTGAGTAAAGAGACTCCGTAAAAATATTCATTTCTTCATTCTTAGAAGTCAGTGAGAATCAGATACCAAAGGCAAAGTCTATTGAAGAAATGAAATAGCTTTTTTTTTTTTTAAAAAAAAAAAAAAAAAGGACTCTGGGATCCCTGGGTGGCTCAGCGGTTTGGCACCTGCCTTTGGCCCAGGGCACGATCCTGGAGTCCCGGGACCGAGTCCCACGTTGGGCTCCCTGCATGGAGCCTGCTTCTCCTTCTGCCTGTGTCTCTGCCTCTCTCTCTATGTCTATCATGAATAAATAAAATCTTTAAAAAAATAAAAAAATAAAAAGGACTCTATGTCTATGAGAAATACAACATTCAAATAATACCAAAAATATTCTGAATAAATTACCACCTTAAAATTTCCCTCATCAATTTATTAAGTCCACTGTAATTAATATTTACTTTAGGGGTGTCTGGGTGGCTTAGTCGGTTAAGTGTCTACCTTCGGCTTGGGTCACGATCTCCGAGTCCTGAGATCAAGCCAGTTGGGCTCCCTGCTCAGCAAGGAGTCTGCCTCCCCCCTCCCCCTACACCTCTCCCTGCTTGTGCATGCTCTCTCTCTCAAATAAATAAAATCTTTTAAAAAATACTTATTTTACTCTGCTTTAGATCAAGCAATTAGCTTTGATAAAGTGTGTCTGCTTTTGGAAAGCAAAGATTCATGCAAATTCTGACTTGGTCTACAGACACAGACTGTTTCTTAAGCAATGTTACCTTGGAAGATTGTACCCAAGTCTTTGTTCTCTGAAATACCTATAGTTCAGAGTACCTAGTGCGGTCTTTTTCCATAAGGTCCAGAGGCTGTTTTTTCTTGAAAACCCAACCACTAGCTTGTTGCCTAAACTAGAACCTCCGGCAAGCTTCAAAGGGAAGAGGAAACCTCCTTAATGATGAAATTGAATTGCTGTGGACAATTGATTACAGTATCAATAAAATCAGAATGAAGGACAATAAGATTTTCTATTATTTATTTCGGAAGGGTTTAATCAATGTTTTCCACGAACTAAGAAACTATTATGAACGGTAAGGGCAGTGACAAATTCCTAAGGTCTTCCCTTAAAATCTATAATCTGTGAGATTTTTATATAAACTTATCCAAAAAAATAAATAAATAAATAAACTTATCCTAGGAAGGCTGAGATCTCTTCTGGTCTGACAATTCTGCCCATGCAATTATTACAATAGTAACACAAAACATATCAAACCACTTAATTTCTAGCATCTATCCATTGCTATTACCTGTTGTGTAAGACATAGAAATGTAGCATTCAGGGGATTCCTGGGTGGCTCAGCAGTTTAGCACCTGCCTTCTGCCCAGGGCGTGATGGGTCCCACATCAGGCTCCCTGCATGGAGCCTGCTTCTCCCTCTGTGCCTCTCTCTCTCTCTCTCTCTCATGAATAAATAAAAATCTGAAAAAAAAAAAAAAAAAAAGAAACGCAGCATTCAGACATTTACATACCTCATCAAGAGGGACTTGGGGCCTCCAGCTATTAACTCCTTCAGGTTGGCCCCTGCTTTTGAACTCAGGTCATGGTCCTCTTGTGGTGGCCCAAGCCAGAGACCAAGCAAGATATGTCACAAGGGCCTTGACTTTCACCCAATGCAAGACTCTTTTGATAGGCAATCTTCACTCTGGACTTCTCTTTTGAGCTTTCAGGGACCTCATCAGTTATGCATCATGGTACTGTTTACTGTTCCTGCTCAATCTTTTTCCTGCGGGGTTTTTCCCCCCCCTTTCTCAGGTGTTACTCCCAAATAAGCCTTTTATATGCCTGTCTTCATCTTAGTGTCCATGTCTCAGAAGACCCAACTGACACAGTGGTACCAGGAGTGACCAAAAGAAGCAAGTGTTAAGTTGGGATTTTGAGACTGTACCCTAACTGCTTGACTGGCAAAGGTCATCCCATCCCAGGTGGTATGTGGGGCACAATATAGTTGTGCAACTGTTAAGCGTAATACTAGATAGGAAGAGTTTATTAATTTCAGGGTACTCTCTTAGAATACAGGATTGAATGCTCTGGAAAAGATCCAAGGGAAGAGAAGAAATTCACAGGTAGGGTGACTCCCAAACCACTGACAAAAGCAATGACTCATGCTGAGTAAGATGAAATACCTGAATTGCCATAGCTAACCCTCAAGAAAGGAAATAAAAAGTCCAGGAAAGTGGATATACTAGAGTGAATAAAGGAGGCCAAAAACCTATCAGAAAATATTCTCCACAGGAGGGTTTGGAGAACATATCATTCCACAAGGCTGACAGGAATGTGCTAGTTATAGGGGCACTAGCATCATGAGGATGTCAGTGCTGGTTCCTCTTTATAGGTTAAGAGATGACTATAGAAAAGATTGTCATGCTATATATGAAAAACCCAAGGCTAACATCATCCTCAATGGTGAAAAACTGAAAGCTTTTCCCCTAAGATGAGGAAAAAGACAAGGATGTCTACTCTCCTCACTTTTATTCACCATAGTATGGAAGTCCTAGCCACAGCATACAGACAACAGAAAGAAATAAAAGGCATCCAAACTGGTAAGGAAGAAATTAAATTCTCAGTATTTGCAGATGATATGATACTATATATGGAAAACCCTAAAATCTCTACCAAAAACCTCCTAAAACTAATAAATAAGTTCAGTAAAGTTGCAGGACTCGAAATCAATGTACAGAAATCCACTGCATTTCTATATACCAAAAATGAAGTAGCAAAAAAATAGAAATTTAAAGAATAATCCCATTTACAATTATACCAAAAATAATAAAATACCTAGAATAAACTGAACCAAGGAAGTGAAAGGCCTACACTCTGAAAACTATAAGACACTGAAGAAAGAAATGAAAAACAACACAAATGGAAAGATATTCTATGGTCATGGATTGGAAGAAATATTGTTAAAATGTTCATACTACCCAACAATGCAATCTCTACCAAAATACCAACAACATATTTCACAGAACTGGAATAAATAACCCTAAGATTTGTATGGATCTACAAAAGATCCTAAATAGCCAAAGCAATCTTGAAAGAGAAGCACAAAATCAAAGGTTAACACAATTCTAAATTTCAAGATGTTCTACAAAACTGTAGTAATCAAAACAGTATGGTACTGTTACCAAAATAGACACACACAGCAATAGATGAGAATAAAGATCCCAGAAATAAACTCACAATCATATGGTCAATTAGTCTTCGACAAAGAAGACAAGAACATGCAATGGGAAAAAGTCTCTTCAACAAATGGTACTGGGAAAACAAATACATGCAAAGGAATGAAATTGGACCACTTTGTTACACCATCCACAAAAATAAACTCAAAATGGATTAAGGATCTAAATGTGAGACCTGAAACCTTGACATCTCAAGTACATATCATAATGTACCCGGACCTTCTCCAAAGGGATCCACTTGCATTTATTTGAATTACTCTATCTTGGGGCAAACAGAAAACTTATATATTTTGGAGACTATTAGACACTTGGTCAGAGTCAACATTAATACCTGAAGAACTGAAGCAATATCATGGCTCTACTACTGGAATGAAATCATGTAAAGGGCAGGTAATAAATGGAGTTATGGCCAAAGTCTGGCTCACAATGGGTCTACTGGGTTTACAGTTCAATTCTGTAGCCATTTGTGCAATCCCAAGTGTATAACTGGAATGTATACACTTCACAGCTGGGAGTCATTTCCACATATTGTCTTGGCCTGTGGAGTAAGAGCTATCACAGTGGGGAAGGAGAAGTAGACGTCTTTGAAACTGCCTCTCCCGGCCAAGAGTCTGTACCTAAAACAATAAAACAATGCCAGAAAAATGGTGGAGACTAACAATACCCCTCAAATATATAAAGGCTGCAGGAACAGTAGTTCTCATCAGACCTTCATTTACTTTGACACTCTGGCCCACGTAGAATCCAGACAAATTAGCAGAATGGTTGTAGATTAATGGAAGTTCAACAAAGTAGCAGCCCCAATTACAGCTGTCATGCCAAACAAAATATCATTGTTAAAGCAGGATAATAAAGCAGGTACATGGTCACTGATTTGGAGAATGGATTCTTTTCTATCCCAAACAAAAAACACAATAAGAAATATTCATATACAATGAAATAAATAGGCAACAATATGCATTGACACTTTAGCCCCAGGGCTATGTTAACTCTCCTTTCTCTCTTATGATATAGTCCAAAGAGATGCAGATCACCTGGCTATCCTGTAGGTATCCTACTGATCCATTATATCAAAGACATCACGCTGATTAAACGGCTGAGCAAGAGGTGGCTAGCCTGCTTCAGAAAGGAAGAAATTACCCTTATGAGGAATCAGTGATCTATCCCTTCATTTAAGGGTTTAAATGCCCAGTATTCTCAGGAGTGCTAGAACATCCCTTTTAAAGTAAAAGACAAATTGCTGCCTCTTGCAACCTCTACTAGAAAGAAGAAAGGACCGTGCCTAAGGGTCTGCTCTGATTTCGTGTAAGCAACATACTCCACACCTAGGAATATTTTTCTGGCCAACATGCCAGGTGACATAAAAAGCTGCCAGCTTTACAACCTGGCAAAAGAGAGAGCTCTGCAGTAGTTCTGAGCAGTGGTGCAAGCAGCCTTGACACGTATGGTGTAGGATCTGGCATATTCTATTGTTAAAGAGTTGTCAGTTTAAAAAAAAAAAAAAAAGAGTTGTCAGTTTTAGAAAAAGACTCAGTATGGAGCTTATGGAAATCTTAGTAGGAAAATCACATTTCAGGCTCCCAGAGTTCTGGAGCAAGGTTGCACATGTTTCAAAAATTCTGTCTTGGCATGCTTTTGCAAGAAAATAAAATAAAGGGAATGTCTGACCATGGGACACTAAGTGACACCAAATGAAATTACCCTGTTGAACCCATCATGTCATAAATTCTGGAGGGCCCAATCATAATTCATTTTAAGGTGGAAGCATTAGATTTGGGATGAAGCATAAAGAAGACCAGAAGGCATGAATAATCCAAATGAACAGACAGTCCAGACCTTGATGTCACCCTTCAGTTGCATCAACACCTCTCTCTCAGTTTGCACTGATGGTCATATGGGGTAGGGATGGTGCCCTGAACAAGATGAAGAAAAAAAGTGGCTGAGTTTAGTTTATGGATGAATTGGTCAAGTATGTGGATGAAATCTGAACCTGGACAGCAGCTACAGTACAGCCTCACTCTGGAATATCCCTGAAGACAGCAGAGGGACAATCTCCCTAATGGGTAGAGCTTCAGGTAGTCCACCTGGCCATCCACTTCATATGGGAAGGAAAAGTGGCCTGATGTCAGAGTATATACAGATGTAACAGGAATTGGCAAAGAGCTTGGCTGGCTGGTCAGAGGCCTGAAAAAAAAAAAAGATTTTTTAAAAAATTGCAGACAAGGAGGTCTTAATGGGTTAGAGGTATGTGGATATGCATAGTGTTGGGAATAAAGAGTATGAGGATCTTTGGATCACACATCAATGTCCACAAGAAAGCATACATTATAGAAGAGGTATAGATTATAGAAGAAGTACTAATCAACCAAATCAACAAAATTACTCAGCGAGTTGATGTTAGCCTGTCTTTGTTAGCGGCCACTCCAGTGAAGGCACAATGGACACTTGAGTGAAATGGCAAGGCAAAAATGGAATCTCTGCATAGGGTCCATCAGCATGAAGCCCGTTCACCAGAGATGACCTACCAATGGCCTCATCTGCAAGTTCAACCTGCCAGCAAAAGAGAGCAGTGTTGAGCCTCTCACAGGTCATCACTCCTTTAGGAGATCACGTAGCCATACCGTGGCAAATTGACTCCATTGGGACCTTTCATCCTGGAAGGGGCAGCAGTTCCATCCCATGGGAATAGATAACCTATACTGGGCATGTATTTGTACTTCATACTCACCCATCCCTATCCAGCATCGCTATTTGGGAATTTATACAATGCCTGATTGACATACAGGAATACAATACAATATGGCATCCAGTCAGGTAATCGCTTCACGGTAAAGGTAGTGTAGGAGGGTGGCCTATGATCACAGGTTCCATTAGTTATATCACATGCCGCATTTCCCAGAAGTTGGAGGCCTGATAGAACACTGGAATGGCCTGCTGAGGGTAAAGTTCAAGCACCTAATAGGAGATAGTTCAAGGAAGAAGTGCTGTTCCTCAAGATGCAGTAGACTTTGATATGGCTTAGACTCCCCATTAGGAACAATACATGGGTCCACAACTAAGGGATTCATTTACCATCATTCCCAGTGACCCACTGGGAGCTGTAGTGTTTCCCATTCCTGCAAAGCTTTGTGGAACTAGAGGTCCTAGTTCCCAAAGGTGTTATATTCTTGTTAGAGGACACAGCAAGACTCCTACTGAACTAAGCTTCATCTGCTTCATGGGCACTTTGGATCTTGATTTCAGGCACAAGTAATCAAGAAGAAGAGTCAACCTCTTGATAGGAGAAGCTAACTCTCATCAGGAGGAGAAAGTAGGCTTGATGCTGCACAATAGGAACAAGTAAGAACATGTGTGATCCACTTGGGCCATCTCTTTGTGCTACCCTCCCCAAAATAGTGACTGTAAATGGGCAAGTGCAGCAACACCTTCATGAAAAGGCAATTATTACTAGGGGCTCAAATTTCTCAGGAACTAGGGTTTTCACACCACCAGTTTAACGCCTGAGTCCAGCAGAAGTGGTAGCTGAGAGTGAGGGGAATTTAGAATGAATAGTGAAGAATGGCTTGGCTGTAGCTCAAGATCAACTGCAATGATGGGGACTGTAGTGTGTTCCACTAACTTTTCTAAGTTTCTCTTAAGGAAGAGAGGCCGATGGAACCCTGGAGGAACTATTCCCTGAATGTATATACGGAGTGGATCTAAACGGTACAAGGGGTGGACGGTGACAATGAAGAGCTATTCTGCTCAGATACCTCTTCAAGAAAAGTTGAAGTCTTTGCCTAGCTGTTAGGAGTGTGGTTAGGGGACAGCCTTCAACTGTTAACACTTCCAAACACATCCCCGGTTTTGTTACAGAGGTTGTATTTTCCTTGATGTGGCTCCAGCCAATGACTGAGCAAGACTGTGTTACAAGGCCCAGGCCGAGCCAATTTATTCCAGCGTGGGACTCCTCATCTTCACTCTGGAGTTAACCATGGCCCATCCAGTTTCCTCCCTTTTCCTTTTACCATTTTAAATTCTGAGCCCTATTTCACAGTCTGCTTCCTGGAAGAAGCAAATTCCAAAACGACAAACCTAGTCTTTTCCAGCTCTAGCTTCAACTCTAACATTCCTACCTCTGTCGAAAATTGTAGAGGTGGTAGTGTGCTCTTTTTTCAGATATGGATACAAATGTTTACCAGATTCCTCTCCTATGCCCTGTATCTATTTGCTTAAATATTTAAAGACACTAAAAAGTACCTTTAACTATGGTCAAATATCTTAAATATGAAAAAGAATAGCTAATACTGTGGGACGCCTGGGTGGCTGAGCAGTTGAGCGTCTACCTTTGAATCAGGGCGTGACCCCCAGGTCCTGGGATCGAGTCCCACATTGGGCTCCCCACAGGGAGCCTGATTCTCCCTCTCCCTCTGTCTCTGTGTCTCTAATAAATAAATAAATAATTAAATAAATAAAATCTTTAAAAAAATAGGTAATACTGCTATGTGGTAGGAATTATATCACATACATCAAGTTGTATCAACTAATTCACTTCTTAAATTCACAACTTACTCCACAACTATTAACTTCTTAAAAGTATCCTATGGGGTGGGTACTAATATTTTCCTCAATTTAACAGACAATGGGCACACGGTGTTAAGTAATCTGCCCAAGAAAAATCATCCAGGGGTATTTCGATAGATTCAAGAGCTAAATCTGCTCCAGTGTCTTTTATCTGTAATCACTACACTCTGCTGCCTCAAAGAAAGGGTTAGTAGCATGATTACTCTAAAATTCTAATAGAAAAAAATGTTTGGGGAAACCAGGCCTGCTATATAGAGAAGGTTGGGGAACATGACGGATACAGTTGCTTTATGAAAAGATAGTTTCCAAAACAGTAGCAAGTAGTTGAACTTCTGGGTTTTGTTACTATTAAGTAAAGAATAAAAAAACTGTTCCACTGATTACCTCTGATCTCTGCATAGTCTGCTATTTCCAAGTTGGCCAATCTCCTTATCCTGAGGATGTCCTGCCAGCTGGTACCTTAAACTCAAATAGATGCATCCTCTTCTCCACAAAATTAGCTTCTCATTACTTCATTTTGTGGTCCAATATCCTCCCATTCCCGTAGGCTTGAAATCTTGGAACTTAGTAGGCACTTAAGGCTTCAGGACATTTTTGCTTATATAGGTTCTTTATATAACTACTGAAAAAAATCTGGAAAAAGCGTCTGCCCTTCTTAAAATTTTTCACGGATAAGTGACTGCCAAGGCCTATTTTTGCCAACTGCAGAGAAAGAGCTTTGGAGTAAATTTTGCCCAAGCCTCATCACTACCAGGCTTCAGACGAGCCGCCAAGGATTCTCCGCCGCCTACGCAGAAGAACTACAATTCCCGCCGTACATTGCGACTCTCTCTCAGCCTGAATTACAATTGTTACGTCACTTCCGTCCTCACCGGCGGCGGACGCCGGACTTTGTAGTTTTAAACCAACTTCTCTTTTGTCGCCGTCTTGGAAAGAGAAAAATTGAGTCCGGACCACCTGCTCTAAATCTGGTATTACGAGAGGGTATTTAAAGTAAATTAGCAGGCTAGCATTATAAAGTGAATTTAGCGTCAGTTTTTTTTATCCATTTCACGTACCGCCTTCCTCGCACTGCCGGGCCGGGAAGGGGAAGTGACGCACATCCGGTGTAATGGCGGCGCGGTGGCGCTCCAGGTAACTACCGGACTCCGTGGACTCGCCTCAGGCGGCGAGCCGGGGTGGGGGTGGCGGGCTGCCGGCCCGGGTGGGCCCCGCAGGGGGGAGCAGGTGTGGGGGCCGTGGGACGGCCGCGGGCAGCGCCGGGGGTGCGCGGCTCCCCTTCCGGAGCCCGCCGGCCCGCGAGGCCGCGGCGGGAGAGCTGCTCGGCGGCGGAGTCTGCGCGGGTGGGAGGCTGCGTCCCCGCGGACCGACTTAGGTTGGGGGGGGGTGTGCACGGGAGGACCTCGCCGTGTCCCCGCGCGGACGGACCTAGCTCCCGGGGGGGGGAGGGGTGCCCGGAGGTCCTCGCCGTGTCCCCGCGCGGACGGACCTAGCTCGGCGGGGGGGGGGGGGGGTGGTGCCCGGGAGGACCTCGCCGTGTCCCGGCAGTGGACGGACCTAGCTCGGGGGGTGGTGGTGCACGGGGAGGACCGCGCCGTGTCCCCGCGCGGACGGACCTAGCTCCCGGGGCGGGGGGGGGGGGAAGGGGTGCACGGGAGGTCTGCACCGTGTCCCGGCCTTGGACGGACCTAGCTCCCGGGGGGAAGGGGGGGTGCCCGGGGGGACCGCGCCGTGTCCCCGCGCGGACGTACCTAGCTCCCGGGTAGGTGCCCGTGGCCCCCTGCACCGTGTCCCGGGCATGGACGGACCTAGCACCCGGGGGGGGGGGGGGTGCCCGGGAGGACCTCGCCGTGTCCCGGGCGTGGACGGACCTAGCTCCTGGGGGGGGGGGGGTGCACGGGGAGGACCCCGCCGTGTCCCCGCGCGGACGGACCTAGCTCCCGGGGGGGGGGGAGGGGGAGGGGTGCACGGGAGGTCTGCACCGTGTCCCGGCCGTGGACGGACCTAGCTCGGGGGGGTGCCCGGGAGGACCTCGCCGTGTCCCCACCCAGAGGGACCTAGCTCCCGGGTAGGTGCCCGTGGCCCCCTGCACCGTATCCCGGGCGTGGACGGACCTAGCTCCCGGGTGGGTGCCCGGGGCCCCCTGCACCGTGTCCCGGCCGCGCCGCCGTCGCAGGGCCCGGACCCCGTGGAAGCGGGACTCCCCGCCTGTAGCTGCAAGTTCCTCTCTTCTGCCTCTTCGCAGCGTCGTAGCCCTGTTGCATAGCTTCTTCAGACTTCCATTAGTTGCTGCTCTTTTCATTCATTTGCCCCGTAAATGAAGAGGTTCCCTGGTGCTCATTCCTCATCCAGGGAGCTCGCGGTCCTCTTGGCTCCTTCCGCGCGTGGGTGTCCTTACTCCCCAGCGCGGGTCTCCTCGCGTGCGAGCCCCGGATCCTCCCCATACACCTGTACCGGTCGGCAGTGCAGTAGCTGGTTTCGCTGAGTCTGCCTGCAACAACCGCCTTAACTTATTTTGACTTGATGCTCGCAGCGACTTTTTAGGTGAACAGAAGGGGGAAAATGGAGAACGGATATGCCAGATGCCAGAGAGAAGTGATGGGACGCGTAGTAAGAGCCCCTTTACGTTTTTAGGTAACTGCAGACTATAGCGATAGCGGATGGAAAAACGAGATCTGGCCTTCAGAAAACCCGGTGAACCTGCTGCCTCCTTACCGCGTGTACATTTGTTTCAGGATCGCCAGTAAACTCGGGAGTTGACCTCGATTATCATCCAGCGGTGGAAAAGCGAATTTAGAATCGACATTAAAAAAAAGTGTGACTTTGTTCGCAGAGGCGTTGTGACAAGCAGCATCCGTAGGAGCAGGAGATGCTGGGTGATGGACTAGTAAGCCAAAGGTGCCCGTCCCGGCTCAGCACTGACTAGGTCTGTCCCTTGGGGCAGGTAACCTGACATCTCTAGTCTCAGCTTCTTCACCTGAAAAATGTGGGTGATGATACCTAACTTAGTGAGTTGTTTCAAGGATAAAGAAAAATCACGCATATTAGACCCTTGTGCACACCCAGCGCCTGGCGTGAAAGGTTAGTTAGCTCTTGTTACCGCTGTGATACAGTTGATGAGGTCTCTTGCCTCAGTGCTTTTCTTGTCCTTTGGTTTGGAATGTTGCCCTCGCACTTTTAAGCTCCTGTGCCACTTTCCTGGAGCATCTCCCACCCACTTCATTTGGCCGGCATCTGGTTAACTGCCCCCCCCCGTGTTTGTCCGTTGCCAGGTAATCTACAGTAACTTGTACCTGAGACCGTCTAAGAGAGGACTCATTTATAACGCCGCTGAGACTTTATTTTCTGTTTATTACCCACATGTGTCTAGACCGAGTTTTGTACGACCCGGTGTATCGCTAACTTGGTATAAGTTACGGCTGGTCTAGAGCAGGTTTAAGAAAGAGGTGGTTGTCGGTTATGTAGCTGATCCCACTGATGACCCTGTGGGCTTCTTTGTTGCATTTCTCTACCATTTAAATTTGAACATTTTAGCATGGGATGTGATAAAACAGACCTCAGGCATGTCAGTCTCCGCAAACTTCTGGACTTACTAAACCTGTAGCCTAAGTATTTTATCTCAGCATACACATTTCCCAAGGGGGCATTGGAAGAGGTAATTCATTACATACAACAAGTGCAAATTTTCAAAGCATTTTTCTTCAAAAATAGTAGATCAGGAGAGGAAGCAATAGATTAATGCAAAGTTTTGCTATTTGTAGCTTAGTAAGTCAGAGAACAGATACCAAAAAGATGGTAAAGGCTGCCTTGGCCTGGAGACATTAGGACTCCTGTGATTATAGAAGCTAATGGGAGCCAAATTATGCAAAGAGCCCAAGTGTCCATTGAGCGATGAATGAATAAAGATGTGGTATCCGTATACAATGGAATATTATTCAGCCATCAAAAAGAATGAAATCTTGCCATTTGCGATGACAGGATAGAGCTAGAGGGTATTATGCTAAGTGAATAAAATCAGGGGGAAAATACCATATGATTTCATTTGTGTGGAATTTAAAAAACAAAACAAATGAACATAGGGGAAGGAAAGGAAAAGTAAGATAAAAACAGACAAATCATAAGAGACTCTTAGCTATAGAAAAAAACTGAAGGTTGCTGGAGGGGTGGGGTGGGTGGGGAATGGGCTAAATGGGTGATGGGTATGAAGGAAGGCAGTTGTGATGAGCACTGGGTGTTAAGTGATGAACCACTAAATTCTGTTCCTGAAACCAGTACTATACTGTATGTTAACCAACTTGAATTTAAATAAAAACTTGGAGGATAAAAAATAAAATTCATCTTGGGGAAAAAAAAAAAAGCAGCAGCTAAGGGAGAAAGAAACTCTGTGAAGATTCCTATATTTTTCTTAACTTCGGATCTAACTCAAATGGATCCGGATAGACCGGAGTTCAGCCTTTCCATGTGAAAGATCACCCTTTGAGTCCTTCTCTCAATTTATCAGTTTTATTGTAGATTTGGTGA
Organism: Canis aureus; assembly: GCF_053574225.1. Lineage (NCBI taxonomy): Eukaryota > Metazoa > Chordata > Mammalia > Carnivora > Canidae > Canis > Canis aureus. The sequence goes on from NC_135644.1 coordinate 7,441,998, forward strand.
CAGGTGCTCTGTCAGTTGTATTGTAGATTTGGTGACAGGTGCCCCTGTAGTGGAATATAGTGCTGTATATCTAGGGGCTACTTCATCATTTCTCTGGAGGCCACTTCCAAGTTTTCTTTAGAACTTAGAATGTGGTTTACTAAACAGCTCTCTAATGATCAGAAAGGCCACTTTCAAAGCTCTGCTGTTAGTGTTGGCAGAATGTATTCAGCCCATAAACTTATTTACACAGCAGAGGAACACAGTTTTTGGGTGGTATGAATGTTTGAAGGCATGAAGTATACTCAATAATTAGACCCGGTTTAATAAATTGAAGTAACTGCACCTTCAGGGTCAGATTTCCTCTTGCAATGCCTTTAAAGGAACTTTTTAAAAAAATATGTATCAATAGGGAAGTCTATTTAGGCAGCTATCCAGGTTAACATGGGGTGAAGACAGAGGATGACGCTTGATGGTAGTGCTGTCTTGATAGAGTTGATGACAAGCAGCTTGGGGGGTTCCCAGAAGTTAGGGTTGATAGGTGAGATAAGTCTACTGTGGTATTTCTTGATAAAGCAACTGTCAAAATATCATTATAAGGAGTTCTATGTAGGAAGAAATAGGAATAATCAGAATTGTACACTCCCCCCCCCCCTTATTTAATTTTAGAATTGGAACCTATGAAGTGGCAAGCACTGTCCTATGTGTTCTTGATACACACTAGTGACCAAGAATCTCGAGAACCCAGTGTCTCATACTAGGTCTTTCATGCATTAGCTTCATGAGTCTCCTGTTCCATTCCAGTACTGCTCAATCTTCTGTACACATGCTGCACGCTACACGAACAGCTCAGAATCCCCTAAACCCTTTTATATTTCAAGTCTTTACACATGCTGATTTCATTGCCTGAATGGCTTTTTTCCCCTTTCCATATGGGAAGTGACCTTTCCCCCTTTCCTACTTGTTCTTCCGGATTCAGCTTCTAGACCCACTTCTTTCTGTGTGCTCCAGACCTACTTAGTTACTGGAAAAAAAAAAAAAAAAAAAACATGACCATACTGCTCTTTTTTTTTTTTTTTTTAACCTTATATATTTTTTTTCTATAAGTTCTCTACAACTTCTTAATGTAAGTATCAGTTTTGGTTCCATCCTCATTTTTTTAGTTCCATTTACCTGTTTGTGTTGTACAAAATGTGTCTACATTTTTATGACCTCACAAAAGACTCTTCTGCACAAATTCAAACTTTAACACCAATGAAAAAGGAAGCATTCAGTGGGTAATAAGCACTAGAGCTCTTTCTTTACTGCAAGGCTGTTGTTCCTTTACTCTTATGTGGTGAGGGTTATCGTGTAGATTTGAAATTTAAGATTTTATCTCTTCTTGTGATGGGGAAAATGGATGTAAGTAATCACTAGACCAAGGAAACCCATTATGATAATATTTGTTCAATGAATGATGATGCTAGAGTTAATGAGGAAAGTAAAATCCTGTTGCCATGGGGTTGAATTGTTAACCAAAGGGTATATGGACAAGATGAGGTGGGCTTAGGAGGATGTAAATACACAAGTGATCAAGGGTGTACCAGTAGCAGAGTTCTCCCTTAGGATTTGTTTTTATTCAGTAATTAGAGGGAGTGCTATTGAACAACAATCATGTGGAAACAGTTTATTGATACTTGAGCCATTGAGACAATTTCCATTTTAAAAACTTAGAAGATAACTTGGAAAGCATGAGATAATATTGAATATATTGTAGTGGGGTGTGCTTTTAATTTAAGGACTAGGTTTCCCTGTGGACAGCTTTGTAGATATTTAAAGGACTCTTTTATCCTGTATAGGTGGAATATGATGGAACTTGACCAGTTAGAAGTATACATAGGTAATTAATATTTTAGAGATAAGTTGGGAAAGTTCTTAGAAACTAGACATAAAGAAGACCTTGTGAGAAATCTTATTAGAGAGGTCGAAAACAATTTGCCTTCCTCCTAAATGGAATTAAGGTGTCTCATTGTGGAAACTTTTGAAACTGACAGCTATTCCCCCCTGCTTTCTATATACAGTGGCAGAGAGAAGGAAGAGGAGCAGTAGATTTGATTGTGTGTCCTGTTTATAAACTTGAGGGTAGAATTAATAGGATTTGGTGACTGAGAGGAAGGAAAAGGAAATTGTCACTCAGCTGGCTTTGTAGGTAATATCTTAGAGGAAGAGGTGGTTTGAGGAGAAGAGGAAATGATGAGTACCAGTTGGACTTCCCTAGTTCTGAGGGCCTTTGGGGCATATACATGAATGTTTTTTCCTATAGGCATTTGGACATAAAGATTTGGAACTCTGTAGAGAAGCAGAAGAAAGAGTCATTCTTGTAAATATTAGCTGGAAGTGTGAGGTTGGAAACGATGTCCCAGAGAGAATATGGAGAAAGGAAAGATAAAGACTATTCATTTGTTCATTTTATAAATACGTATTGAGAGTTGTCTCTGTTGGGAAAATGACAAAGAACAAAACAGACAACATGAATAAGCAAAGATTAAAGTCTACAGGATAGTAAATGTTAGGTGGACAGGAGAAGGGAGAGCAGGAAAATCAGATGAATGTGGTGTCCCTTTAAGTTGAGTTTCGAGAACTTCAAGAAGAGGGATTTAGCAGTACTGATTGCTAGACCAATGTCAGGTAAAAGAAGGAAGTGGTCCTTGGATTTAGCAACAAGGAAGTCATTGTGTAACTTTAATAAGTACTATGGAGTGGTGGAGTGGAGAACTGAATTGTGGAGTGTAAGAGAGTAGTTAATGGAAGGTTAAGAATTGCAGGCATCAAGTGTAGACTCATCTATCAAAAATAACTATTAATAAAAATTTGACTGTGTAGGGAAAGAGAATGGAACTTAGGGGACAGAATAAAGGGAATTTGCCCCATAAAATGTCATAATTTATATTTGAGTCAGTAAAGTAGTTCAATATCTAGAATTTTTATTGAAAACCAACTAGATTGGAAATCAATACTATGAATCAAAAAGTGGATAGAAATTTTGAAACAAACCAAATTGACAAATTCCTGCTCTTTCAGAGCCTACATTCTGGTGAAAAGGAGCACACTGTAGAGGTCCTTCCTATACCAACAAAACATTTTTTTTTTTTTTTAATGAAGTAGCATACTGAAATGATCATATCACATTTCAATTTCTTTAAGTACAGAACAATATGGATCAACTTCATGATACAGGAAATGAATGAGGGACAATAACTCCCCTCAGTTTATAATGATTAATTTTTAGTATGGCTGTTGGTATCACTGAGTTCATTAAAACGTTAAGAACTTTTAGATTTTGTCATCTAAGTCACTGTCTTAAGATGTCCCCAAATTGGGATTGTCTCCCCTACAAAGAGTCAGAGACTAGTTAAATTTTTTTTTAAAAAAATATTTTGTTCATTCCTATAAAAAGCCAAACAGTACCCAGGTCCTATCCCTGTACTTAAATATGGGAATCTTCAGTCATTCAAATGGTTATAAATCAGAGATCACACCTTATGTATGCATTGACTAGGAAGCAAACCACAGGGAGTATAGGTATAATTCTTTATTTGTTATTGATGGAGCCAGAACAGTTTTGAATTCACAATTTTTCAGATTTTAAAGAAATACAACGTATTTCCCGTTAACATTTTCTAATTAAACATATTAGTATTTCTGCAGTGCATCAAATGGAAGAGTCACATTAAGTCAGGTTGATGCCAAATGAGTTTCCCATGAGCTTAAGAAAAATCATTAAGTTGTGCTGAGCATAGCATAATGTATAGAATTCTCGGCTCCCTATGTTGTACACCTGAAACTAGTATAACATTATGTGTCTACTGTATTTCTATTTAAAAGAACGAACGAAAGAGAAAAATCTTGTATTTTCAGAGTTTTTCAGATTTCACAATTGCAGGGCAGGGATTGTTACCTGTACCTGGTGACTTTCCCTCAAAGTGATAGTGTTTGGGTGCTTTTATTTTCTTGTAATTGTGAAACTATGCTGGTACCAAATTACAACACCATTTTCCCTATGTGACATAGGGCATATTTCTCACTCATGCATATTTTTAAAAATTAGTAAGAAAAGACAGTAAGAAAGCCCTTTTCTCAAAAGGTTTTTCCTTCAAAACAGATTTGTAAAGGCCATAGCAATCTTGTCATAGTTGTAACATATATAAGTTAAGAAATGTGACCAATCTGTTTTTCATATCTGTTTCCTGAGAAGGAAAATCACCAGGTGGAAGGGCCAGGGGCTTAGGTCCTGTTTGGAGTTCTCTTGAGGATTCCATTACCACTGCCATCACCACCACCCCTCCACCATTCAATTTTGTATTTAGAACATCTTTAAACTAATTTTTCTTTTGAATACTGTTTAATATTACCATTTTCCATGTTGAGCAACTAAGGTTTGTGTAGTGTTGTTTTTTTACTCTGTTATAATGTTTGAAGCTTGCCAAGTGTGCTGTTACTATGTAGAATGCTGAGGAGCAAACTAAAAGGAATCTACTTTGTTGACTCCCTTTGAATTTATGATACTAAGTTATAGGAAGTTCCTTTAGCATTGGTTGAGAATGCCTAAGGGACAGTGGTAGGAGTGCTCAACCAGTCAGTCATTGAAGAAGCAGTGCATTTCAACTGTTAGTAGAGTATGTTTGCATCTTCTGAATTTTTGAGATAATTGCAGAATTTATAATTTCATAGTTTCTAGTTAACAGCCTAAAGTGCATCCTACAAATGTTATTGAATATTTTGCTTTCTGATGCTTGCAGAAATTGATGGGAAAATAATTGTTAAACTACATCTCCTTATTATAAAATACTCTCCTTTTTCAGGGGAGCAGGTGTGGTTTTGCTGAGTTGCTTACTTGTGACAAGGAGAGAGAAATTTAATAATTCATCATAAAATCCACACAGTGATACTAAGAAGAGCAGCGAGGGCTATAAACTCTAGATAAATTGCTCTCATTGCAGGAATTTCCAATTAGTCTAAGTATCAAGCTTGCACATGTTGAACTCTCACAATTTCCCTCTGGGCATATTCTGTATAAATCTGGATGATGATAGGACTTTATGCATTTTTTGTTAGAACTGTAGTAGCATAGCAGTCTACTTTATAATATTGTCAATTTCATAGTTACGTTTTGGGACATGGAAGTCTAAGAGATTGTGCTTGATTGCCAGAATATAATTTTTGATGACGGTTGAAGGGTAGAAAGGGAAAGATAACACTGGTCAGAAAGAAAACTCACTAAGTTTAGACAAGTAAGGTAATTTGAAATGAAATACATAGAAAATTGCTCTGTGTGTGTATGTGTAAATAAATTGAGAAGAGAAGCTGGGTTTCAGAACCAAGAAGGATAGCCAAGGAAAACATTGAATCTTGCACAATAGAGTCAAATAACTTATTTGCTTACACTGTACCTGGTCATAGTGAATTCTAGTGATGCTGATTAAATAAAGGGAACCTTCAAAATACTATTTTGCATGTTTAAAAAGAAGTAGGTCAATATATTAATATCAAAACCTTTGCTGTCTGGAACTTGGGAAGAAGGGATCAGTTTAGGATAGGAAAATTTTCTGGATAGTAGAGACTATATCGGTTTACATTTTATAGTTTACCAATTTGATATCAATATATTAATGTTACCATTTTCATTGGGAGGCAATATCACATGGTTTTGGCATCAAATAAACCTTTTGGATTTTAGCTCTGCCATTTACTAGCTATAATTTACATGGACACATTGCTTCAACACTATGAATCTCCTTTCTCCCATTGAAAAATAAGGTTAAAAAAATAAACAAAGCAAGGTAATTATGAGGATTGAATAAGAAGATATAAATGAAATGTTTAATGTTATATCTTTGTGGCAGTGGTAATTTATCATTGCTTATGGTTGCTGTTATTACCATAATTTAAGTTAAACATTTCGGACTTCTAAAACAGGAAGTATATGTACTTAATTGGTTAGTCTCTCGATATCTCAGGAACGTCATTGTACCATGCTATAGACTCTATTAATGTCAATGGTAAATTCGTTAGTTGAAGAGCTACTGTGCATGTTGACAGTTCTCCCATTGGCTGGTTTTGAACAGTGATGGTTAGCCTACATTCACCACTGCACATCAGCTTTGGGACACTCACCATTATATTATTTTAAAATGACTTTTGTATCAACGGAATATATATTTATATACCTTTACTTTTATTTTTTGAGGAAAATACTTTTAAAAAGTTTTTTAAGATACATATTTATCTTAGAGCATGTGCACATGCGTGCAAGAGAGTGAGTGGAGGGGCAGAGGGAGAAAAATCTTTAAGCAGAAGTCCACTGAGCATGGAGCATGGGGCTCAGTCTCACAACCCCTGAGATCACAACCTGAGCTGAAACCAAGAATCAGACACTTTACTGACTGAACCACCAGGCATTCTGGAAAATGTTTTTTAAAGTTTATATATTATTGGCACTAGAGCTAAAAATATCTCCATTATCAACTTGGGCACAGTTTTTAGGTAACAGGATTTTGAAATGAGTCTTATTTCAGGTGCATACTGAGATAAGCTCTCTTGGATAGAAAATAGTAATAAGTGTTTAAGTAATTCCCAAAGTCCATATCCCATTCTATCTTATTCTTCCCCTCAAAAAAAAAAAAAAAATCCATGATGTAAATATATTAATAATGTCATCAAGTTCACAAACTAAATTAGAAAATGTTCTCTTCCATTTTTTCATCCTTTATGCAAAATAAGAACTTCAGCTCCATTTTAGAAGTTGGGTAGAGTTTATTAATTAATTGAGTGAATTTAAGTTGGTAACATGGGTTTTTACTATTTAAATACATCCCATTTTAGAGAAGGGAAATTGTTCAGTTCAGGATCTAAACCCTTTTACATCACATTAAATCTGTTAAGTCTTTTTTGTTCAATAATAGCTATCCTGCTTCCCTTTCCTTTCCTTTCCTTTCCTTCTTTCTTTATCTTTTGTCCCCCCATGGTATTGAATTAAGAAACTCGGCCATTTGTCTTGTATATTAATTTACCACCAGTAAATAATCACCAATAACATACCTAATTAGTAGTCAAAGTTAAGTTTATTAATTTGCTGCAGCAAGGGAGATAGCATGCTCTGAGGGATCTTGGGGTGCCTCAAAAAGGGAATTTAAAAAGGGTATGTAGAAACTTGGTGAGATTAGAAGCAGTTAGTTATCAAATGGTCTTGGCAGGGATTATACAGAGTCTGTAACCCAGTGAGTAGCTGGAACAGTAGATGCCATACCTTTAGAACATACACGTCCTTGCAGACATCATTTTGTGGTCTTACTTTGGAATAGATGGGTGTAAAGTAACAGGAGATAAGAATGTGACCTTGCTAATCCATGATAAGTATATTGTGACTTAAACTGGTATAATAATTCTGTTTTGCAAATTAGTGGAATCCCTTTTACAAGTAGTGGTTTATGTTTCATTTGTCAGTTGCTCCCTTCACAGCTGTCATTAGGGTTATTTTTAAATTTATTAATACCCCTGGTTACTCAGCCTGAGTTGCAGAATAGGCCATTATCTTCTAGAGTACTGTTGTTTAGTGGGTCATGATCATGTGTCGAGTTTGTGATTGTCGTAGTATCTCTAGTATCAGTTTTTCTTGCTATTTATGTTAAATGATCACTTGGCATCATGGTGGCTGTGCTGCATTTAAAACTCTGGAGATCTCACATTGGTGATTGCAACATTGGCAAACTCTAGGACCAGGACTATTAAATTATCCTTTATTTCCCATAATGTGAACCTTTCTTAGAAAATAACCAAATGACTTTCCCTGTTAGTTGGGACTGAGTTATTTTGCTTTGTCAGTATCTGAAGAATTAACACCATATCTAGAGATTGTCAAGGACGAGGATCTTGAAGTACCATCATTAAAAGGCCTAAATGTCTAGTAATCATTTATGTTGTCCAATATGTGTCCACTTAGTTATAATGTTATATTAATTTTCTCAAATCCACTAAGCACACTTGAAGTGCTCAATAGTTACATGTGGCCAGTAGCTGTTGTGTTAATGAAGTGGCCACGGACAGCGGAGAATATGAACCTTTCCATCAATGCAGAAAGTTCCATTGTACAGATTTAGAAGCATCAACCAACGGAGAGGGAACACATACATAACCAAGAGGATAAAAAACAAAAATAAGCAAAGAAGTCATTTCTAGCATCAAGGGAAGGAGAGCCTTATTCTGATAGCCTTGGGCAGAAGTAGTTTGCAGTTTTCTGCTCCTGGACCCAAAAAGTCCTGGAAATCAGTGACCGGTGATGTGTGGTTGTAATGATGGCAGCAGTGGCAGCGGTATCCATCAGGTTATTTCCTGTAAATAGTAAACAGTACTGGGTAGAGTCTTTCACAGATTTCTTTTGAGGTTTCTTCTGTACAATTCAATTCTTAATGTTAGTTTATAGAAGGGGTTTTTAGCTGAACGTAGGGAAGCAGAAACTCCTGTAGACAATAAGTAACTGATTAGTTTATATGATAATATTAGAACAGAAGAGAGTGGAATCCTCCATGGAGGTATAATATAGTATCAGTTTTATAAGGACTTAGTTACTGATTATCCTGAAAGTAAGAACAAATAAAAGACACTGACAGTACCCTGGGATCATTCCCTGAACCCCAAAGGCAGATGCTCGGGACCCTTGGGTGGCTCAGAGGTTGAGTGTCTGCCTTTGGCTCAGGGCGTGACCCCAGGATCCTGGGATCGAGTCCCACATTGGGCTCCCTGCAGGGAGCTTGCTTTTCCCTCTGCCTGTGTCTCTGCTTCTTTCTCTCTCTCTCTCTGTCTCATGAATAAATAAATAAAATCTTTAAAAAAAACAAAGGATCAAATACGGAGCCACCCAGGGGCCCCTTCATTTTAAGAATATTAAAAGCATTTTATAAACATTTTGTCATCTGGATGACTCCATTTCAGTGCTTAGATTGTGTTTGTGCCCATGTTGCAGTAGGTAATGTTACTTTAATTATGGCATATACCTTAGATTCCCAAAGAACCTGTGCTGTGGCAGTCCATGCGGATAACCAGGGAGAAGCTCTCCCTATGAATTGTGCCCAGAATTTCTCAGATTTAAAAATCACTGATACTGATATTCTTTTGCATGCATATATATGCTTCTTACCAGTGAGTTAGTAAGGATTAATATATTTGGAATGTGTATGTCCCCTTCCAAATGATTTATGACCAAGTACTTCATTATAAGGAGGTAGGGAACGAAGTCTCTGTATTTTATCTAAGTAGTACATGGTTTATGACAAATTGAGACCCAACCAAGATTTCTTATCCAGTTAGAAAGCTGAGGAAACCTGGGGAAGAGTTGGATATTGGAAATACCTTGGGGATGGTTTCATAGAACCAGCATGCCTGGGCACCCCTCCACCTCCCAGCACACACCTGATGTAGTAAGTCAGGTAAGGCCCCATATAGGTACTAGTACTTCTATCACACAAGTGTTTATGATTTAATATAACATAATGACTTAGGAAACCAGTTTCACATTAAGTAATGATCTGAAACTGGCATGTACAAAAAAAAGAAGAAGAAAAAGCCCAATAAGCCACTTTTACTTGAGTGGCTTAGTGCTTATCAATATAAATTTACTTTTTGTAACTAGAATATAAGCTCCATGTGGACAGGGGATTTTGTTATGGTTGTTCACTGTTGTCTACCCAGCACCTAGAAAGATGTCTAGCAAAATAATTAGAAGTGTAGTGAATATTATTTGGTTTTGAATCATCGTATATATAACTAATACTGGGTGATACAGATGATAAGGATTTGTTAGAAATGATATGCTGGTTGTGGGATCCCTGGGTGGCACAGCGGTTTGGCGCCTGCCTTTGGCCCAGGGCGCGATCCTGGAGACTCGGGATCGAATCCCACGTCGGGCTCCTGGTGCATGGAGCCTGCTTCTCTCTCTGCCTGTGTCACTGCCTCTCTCTCTCTGTGACTATCATAAATAAATAAAAAAATTAAAAAAAAAAAGATTTAAAAAAAAAAAGAAATGATATGCTGGTTGTGCTAATAGGAGTAAAAAACAATACCATTACCTTTTAACATAAGTAAATTGAGTAAAATTTTGAATTTTATGGCTCTATACATTTATAGCTATAAAAACAACCTTGAAAAGAGTCATGTAATTTGTATATTATGGCACAAAGTCATCTTGTTGAGAAGGCACATGAGGCCTAAAACTTATCCGAGACAAGTTCGTGCCTTCAGGATTACATCCACCTGAGAGGAGGGAGAAGCAGCTTCTATTAAACAGTTTTGATGGGGCAGCCCTGGGTGGCTCAGTGGTTTAGCACTGCCTTCAGCCCAGGGCGTGATACTGGAGACTCAGGATCGAGTCCCATGTTGGGCTCCCTGCATGGAGCCTGCTTCTCCCTCTGCCTGTGTCTCTGCCTCTCTCTCTCTCTCTCTCTCTCTCTCTGTCTCTCTCATGAATAAATAAATAAAATCTTAAAATAATAAAAAAAAAAGGTTTGTTCATTAATATTTGATGTAATTAGCAGAGTTAGATTTAGGTCTGCCATCTTTTTTTTTTTTTTGTCCCTTGTTTTTTGTTCCTTTGTTCCTTCTATCTTGTCCTTTTAAATTACGTAAATGTTTTTTAAATTGCATTTTATCTACAGACTTTTTAGCTATATTCTTTTACATTACTTTTTTTAGCCACTGCTCTAGGGAACACAATATGTATCCTTAACTTACCACAGGATTCTTAGAATTGATATTAACTACCACTTCACAGAAAATTTAGAGACCTTAGATCACATAGGCTTATTTTATTTTTTATTTTTATTTATTTTTTTAATTCTTATTTATTTTTTTTTCTGGGTGCATGCTGGTCATTTTTTTTTTAATTTATTTTTTATTGGTCTTCAATTTGCCAACATATAGAATAACACCCAGTGCTCATCCCATCAAGTGCCCCCACAGTGCCTGTCACCCAGTCACTCCCACCCACATCCCTTTCTACCACCCCTTGTTTGTTTCCCAGAGTTAGGAGTCTCTCATGTTCTGTCTCCTTCTCTGATATTTCCCACTCACATTTTCTCCTTTCCCCTTTATTCCCTTTCACTATTTTTTATATTCCCCAAATGAATGAGACCATATAATGTGTGTCCTTCTCCAATTGACTTATTTCACTCAGCATAATACCCTCCAGTTCCATCCATGTCGAAGCAAATGGTGGGTATTTGCCATTTCTAATGGCTGAGGAATATTCCATTGTATACATAGACCACAGCTGCTTTATCCATCATCTGTCGATGGACACCGAGGCTCCTTCTACAATTTGGCTATTGTGGACATTGCTGCTAGAAACATCGGGGTGCAGGTGTCCCGGCGTTTCATTGCATCTGTATCTTTGGGGTAAATCCCCAGCAGTGCAATTGCTGGGTCGTAGGGCAGGTCTATTTTTAACTTTTTGAGGAACCTCCACATAGGCCTATATTAACTCCTCCTCCTATACGCTACCTATCACGTATAGTCCATCTACCTACACTATAACCCCTCCAGATGTTAATTTTTGCTTTAAACAGACCTATGTGTTTTCAGTGAAAGAAAAAGTAGTCTTTTATACTTCCTGAGAAAGTTACCATTTCCAGTGTTCTTCATCCTTTCTCAAGTCTCCATCTGGTATCATTTCCCTACAGCCTGAGAACTCTAGCATTTCTCATAGTACAGGTCTGCTAGTGATACATTCTCTTTCTCTTAGTTGTCTTTTGTTTGTCTTAATCAGTAAATGTCTTTATTTTCATTCTCAAGATTCTTTTTGCTGGAATTCTAGAGTGAGTGTTTTTATCTATCAGCACTTTAGAGATTATCTTCTGGTCTCCTTAGTTTCTGATGAGAAGTCAGCAGTAATTTGAATGGTTATTTCCCCGTATGTAGCGTATTGTTTTGTGGGGTTTTTTGTTTTTTGTTTTCCCTCTTGCTTTTCTCAGGATTTTCTCTTTGATTTTTAGCAGTTTGACTATTGAACATGTGTATGACTGTGTACATAGGCATGGTTTTCTTTATATTTAGGCTACCTAGAATTCTCTGAGCTTCATGAATCTGTAAATTTATACCTTTTGCCGAATATGAGGGAAATTTGGCTATTTCTTGAAATATCTTTTTCTATTCATTTTTTTTCTCTTCTTGGGTTTTGATTACACATATATCAAGTCTTTTGATATTGTCCCACATGTCCCTGATACTGTTCATTAATACTTTTTGCCTCTCTGATTTTAGATTGGTTAATTGCTGTTGATCTTACTTCACATTCATTAACTTTCTTTTATCTCCATTTTGCTTTAAGTCTAACCAGTTAATTTTTCACTTCATATATTTTCTGCTTCTAAAGGTGTTTGGTTCTACTTTCTTTTTCTTAATTGTTCATTTTTGTTTGTTTTTGCTGAACTTTCCTATTTTTATTACCTTGCAAGCATGTTTTCCTTTTCACTTTTAAATATCCTTTAAACACCTTATTGCCTGGGCACCTGGGTGCCTCAGTGATTGAGCTCTTTGGCTCAGGTCGTGATCCTGAGGTCCTGGGATCAAGTCCCACATTGGGCTCCCCACAGGGAGCCTACTTCTCTCTTTCTGTGTCTCTCATGAATAAATAAATAAATAACCTAAAAAAAAAGAAATAAAAACCATGTATGCCAATTCTAACACCTGGGCCATCTCAATGTTAATCTCCTTTGATTGTCTTTTTTCTTAGGATTGGACCAGTTTTCTGCTCAGTTATTTTTAATTGTATTCTGGGCATTGTTACTGTTATATTAAGACTGTAGATTCTGTTTCATTCCTCTGAATGGTGACTTTTTAGGCAATTAACTTGATTAGACTTAAATTGCAAGCTCTGTCTCTTAGGTAGCTGCTCATATCACAGTTCACTTGTTTGATCCTTCACAGTACTCTGTTTTGTACATGTGTTGGTTCAGAGGTGATCAGAGATTTGGGCACCTAGGACTCCTCTCTTCTGGCTGTCTCCCTGCTAGGAGTCCCCTAGAGGCATGTTAGTCTAACTGCAGGTACAAATACAGAAGTGTTAATGTGCTTTAGATTGCGATTGTCTTTTATAGATTGTTTGTAAATAATCTCCTATATATTGCTTTTAATAACACTGATACCATGCTAACTGCTGTAATAGAAACATTTCTTGACTTACTGATTTGCATACATCCCTATCTGCATTAAATGATAGTAGCTGTATGTCACTTTATACTGTCAAGATTATTTGTGTGTGTGGTCTAGTGGAAAGAAATTTAATTGGGTATCCTTAGGCTAATATTCTAGTTATGGGTCCACCACTAACTGGTAGTATATTAAGAAATTGAAATGACTTATCTGACCTTCACGATTTTTATCTTTAAAAAGGAATTGGACTAGTCTATAATCCTTTCTGGCATTAAAGTTTAACAATTTTCCTAGTCATCGTCAATTATTTTGTTACTGGGCAAAATTCTTTCTCTGTATTCTCTACCTCTTTTAATTCTCTTACTCTATTTCATTTACTTTTTGTGATTTCATTACCTTACACCAAACCATAAACCATTTAGATATGTAGTTACAATTAAGTACTCAAATGGTAGTTCTGTGTTACCGTAACTAGCAATTTAACATTTTTTCAAAAATTCCTAAAATGTAATAGATGGATATTGAAAAAAGGTTTAGCATTTAATGTTGGTGACTAGGTTTCTTCTGAGCCAAATGCTTAGTTCTCACACCTGCATATATCTGAAGCTATGTGCCTTTTGATAGATTATGTTAAAATTTGATTATTTTAACACCTTATATTTCTCTGCATAGCATATTTATTTCTGAGTGATCATTATTACAAGAACATTGGATATTTTGTTCTTAGTTTGTATAGAAACATGTTATTTTATACTCAGTTTATATAGACTTTATCTTGTATCATTTCTTCTCTTCACTTGAATTTTACAATATCACAGTACTGTTTTATGACATAGGTATAGGTCTCCCTCATGAAAAACAATTTGAATAAGGTTATCTAACATCAGTTATCAAATTAATTTTTGTTCTCATTCATTAGATTAAAATACCTTATGGTGCTTATTAATAAGCCCTTATTATTTGCTCTCATTCAGAGTCTTTTCTATGAATGTGTTCTTTATACATTGTTATATGGAACTCTTTAAGGATTTTTAAAATTTTTATTTAATTATTGACTATATGTATCTACTAATTAAAAATAAGATGGTCAGATGTTCATTGTGTATAAATAATATGTTGTTATTTCACGTATATTTTATCAGTGTTAACAAAGCTTTCTTTGGTATACCTTCCAGGTGACATTTGCAGACAGAAAAGGTAAACTGTCAAGGAATTCATACCATTTGGTACCTGTTATTTGGACCAAGTTAAGGAGTTTTTGATTTTTCAGATCAACTGTTAACAGAAAATGAAAAGTAGTGTGGCTCAGATAAAAGTAAGTGTTTGAAATTTATAATTATAAATTATTTGTAATCAGTTACCTGCCCTTTAATCAAAAAATGTATTTATAGAATTAGGACATTAGAACACAACAGTAGGGTGGCATCATACAAATATCTAACTTACTCATTTTTAAATGTACATAAGTGGTCAGATGGAAGCAATAGTGTGCAAGAGGACAAGTGAGAGAACCTACAGGATGTGTGTGTTCGTGTGTGTGTCCATGTGCATGTATGCACATATATGTATCATTGCACAAATCAAGAAAGTACATGTGAATGAGCACATGCAAAAGAAAAATAAGTAACAGGCAGGGAATTCCACGATTCTTCTTAAAGAGCATAGTTTCCTGAGTGAGCATGAAATGGAAGACAAGTATGTCCTTCCTCAGTTAATCATAATTTCTGCATGTCCATGTACAAGTGCACCTTTCATTGGATATTTTATATGCATAAACAAGCTCTTTATGCTGTCTTTTAGACATTATACGCTCATTTGTTGAACAAATATTCACCAAATTCTTACTATGTCCCAGTGACTTCTAAACACTTTAGGTAAAATGGTGAACAAAACAGAAATCCTTGGTCTCATGGAGTTTGCATTCTAGTGGGAGAAGACAAAATAAATGATGAACTTACTCCATAAATAATTTATATGGTATGGTACAGTGTTAATAGCTAGACTCATGCTGCAGACAAAGGAAATACGGTAAGGTTGATCATTAGCATTGAAGACTGGAATTTTTGATAGGGAGGGCCACTGAAAAGGTAGCCATTTGAGCAGACACTTGAGGATATGAGTAAGTTAGCCATGCAAATAACTAGAAGAGTATGCCAGGCAGAGGGAACAGCAAGTATATAAAGACAAAGAGTCTAGTGTGACTGAGGCATTATTATAAGAAAAGCAAAATAGTAGATGTGCAGTCAGAGCAGAAAAGGAAGCAGTAACTCCGACTACTTTCAGAACTGTTCCTCTTCCTATCAGTGGACATTGCAGGAGAGCACACCATTCCACTTCTTTTCAACTGCACAGATCTACAAGCAGACATATCACTCTGTGGGTCTTGGAGTCTGTGAAGGGGAAGGTGTATTTTTATTTAATTCCAAATCTAGGCACTGCTCCCTTCCTTTATCCTCCACCAGCTCTTTACCCCTAAACTTCCTTCTTTAAAGAGAACCAGTAGACTGAGCTTAACAGTAGACAGCAGGTGCTAGGCCTGGTGCCTGGTCAGTGTTTAATAAACTGAACTGGTAGACTTACAGACTGAGGCAGGCTCAGCTGCCATCTCTTCTAAATTCTGGCAATTGTGATACTGTCGAGTATAAGGCTTGGTAGACCCCCAGCCCCTGCTTGCGTATCTCTTTTGGGAGTTGCTCACTGTCTCAAGCTAGACCCATCTGTCAGTAGATATATTGTTCTGAAATCTGCCTCTT
Organism: Canis aureus; assembly: GCF_053574225.1. Taxonomy (NCBI): domain Eukaryota; kingdom Metazoa; phylum Chordata; class Mammalia; order Carnivora; family Canidae; genus Canis; species Canis aureus. The sequence continues at coordinate 7,457,909 of NC_135644.1, forward strand.
TGGGACTTGTACTCTTTGGTCCAAAGGCACTTAAGCAGTTACCTTATTGCGGGCCTAGTAGGTAGCAGACTGTGCTAAGAGCTGGGGCCATAAGGAAAGAGGAAACCTGTGTGGAACTGGCCGTTGATTGAGCCAGAGGAGACGAGCACTCAGATGTAGCTGGATACTTTTTACACAGAGAGAAGTGTTGAGTCATTTCAGAATCCTCTTCCTGCTCTTCTTGTACTGTGCTTCTCCACCTTTACCTGCTGTAGTCCCAGTGGGTCCTCAGTGGCTTCCCCCCAGCCTAGGAGTGGGCATCACCAGTCAGCATGCCCTTCAGGCAGAGGAGCTCAGCTCTCTCTGCCAGTTCTGTCCAGTTGGCCTCCCTTTCTCCATCCTGTTAGCCACAGGCAGGCCCTCTAGCTGGTGGGGCCCATTTTTACCTCAGGTGAAGCTCAGGTCTTCCCCCTTGATGTTCTGAGGACTGGTCTGCTAGGTTCGGGACGGTTCAGCTGAGGATCCCTCGTTTTTTCCGTTGAGCCTTACTAGCAATTTCCTTAGCTGTCAAGAATCAAGTTTCCTTCTTGTTCCAGCCCTTCTACTCCTTACTTTTAAAGACTGGTTCCCTGAGCCTAATGGATGCTCAGAGGTCTGGACTCAGGCTCCCTGCTCCACTTACCTTCTCATACTGCTTGCTGTCTGTATATTGTTAGAAATTATAGGTAACCACATGGTGTAAACATTTGTTTTTGCCTAATGAACAGCTTAGAGAATTTTTATTTATTTAATTTTTAAGAGGATTTTTAAAGGTAATTTTGACAGTATATTATTTTCAACACCACTCTGACTCATAATCTGAACTCTATGGTAAAGGAAATAGGAAAATTCAGGTTATTATTTGGATGACATTTCCAAATGATTTTTTTCCCTCAGTGAAATCCTGTTCATCTACCAAAGCCCAGTTCAAATCCCCCTCTCCCCACAGTGATCCCTCAGTATTCAGTTTTTGTTCCCTACTCAGGATGTCCTGTTAGCACTTCTTTGTGTGCCACTCACGTTAACTTAATCATATTTACAAAATCCTGATTCACGACTTCAATATTTTTGGTTTTCCCCCCTTGCTTACAACAGATGTTGCGGAGATGTGTTAGAAATCATTAGTACAGAACTGAGGCCTTCTCCCTAATGTAATCAAAATAATTGCTGTGCCTTGTAAAAGAAAAAGTAGACTGCAGTTTTGTTCTCTGTCCCCCAGCTCCTTCCTCTCCTCTTCCAATTCTTCCTCCTTTTTCTTCCCTTTTTCTCTGTTGCTCTCTCAAGAATATATAATCTGATTTATTTAATTGTGGAAATCTTCACAGCCACCTTTCTACCATAAAATCAAAAGTTCCTTGAGGGTTTTTCCTATCTTATATTCTCTGGACTATCTACACAGGAAAGGTTGCCTTATAATAAATGATCAGTAAATACTATGTTTGGTGTTGCCATGAATCGAATGAATTTTGTGCTCCATATCTGATTTGAGATCTTGATGTCAAGTTTCATGGAAACCTATGCCCTACATATTAAATAATTTTACTTCATGGTGTTGCTAAGTGAAGTAATTTTTAAAGCTTTCTCTTATATATGTTAGAAACAGGATTTTAAGATGGTTGCATTCAGTATAAGATAGCGGCTACCATAATTTACAAATTAGGATCACATGCCTGTTTACCTACATTAGATCAGTCTAGTTTGTATATACTATTAGAAAAATTCAATAGTTAATGAGACTGTCAGCTTTATGATAGATAATGGTAGACTCAAACTTCTGTTAGTCATAAAATAAGAGGAAGTTGGAGCTTGTTTACATTTCTATGCAGTATAAGTTTCTATTTTTAAATGTTTCTTTTTTCCCATTAAAGAGACAACCATGTAATTATGCAGAAAAAGTTGCTCATTATTTGATTTCCTTTTCCTCAGAATTTTTTTCTTTTTCTTAGATTTTAAGGTAATGTTACTTTTAAAAAATAGGCTATTTTCCCTTTCTTATAAGTAGGTTAGTTAAAATTATTTTAATCCTAAAAAAAAAAAAAAGCTGGTCAATATGAATGTTCACCAGTGATATAAAAAATTTACCTATTTACAGAGATAAATATTTTGGCTTCTTAACTGTATTTGGATTTTTAAATTAGGATTTGTTCTAAAACTGGATGGTTCATGTCTCTGTCTCCTGTGACATTGGTCTTCAGTTTCATGTTACAGTGAAGCTACTTATTTGTATATCTGTTATTTTTCAAAGGATTTGGCATAGGAGCTCTCTGATGAATCATGTTTTCAAATCTGTAGAGCCTCACATAGTGCCATACATATCAGACATTAAACAATATTTCCTGAAAATAAAAATGAATTTTCATAACTGTAGTAGAGTCAGTTTCTTCCAGCTGTTTATTTTATCCAGATTTAGTAACCTCGACTAAAGTGGTTTTTATAAGCCAAAGTAGATTCGGGGAGATAAAAAACTTCGATATAACCACAGAAGTGAACTCTTCTTGCTAGAAGACATCTGGCCCTTAGTCGTGTTTTTCACCAAGAGAAAGTGTTTATAAAAATGACATTCTGTATATTTAAAACTTATTACATAGGCATAAAGTATCAACGAAGTGGCATCGAAAACTTGGGAATTACTTTCTTCTACTTGAATATTTTTTGGTTAAAAATACAGTGAAAACAGACCTCTACCACAGTATTTACCTTGGAGGGCCTGAAAATTTTGTTTTATATACTATTTCGATAAAAAATTATTCTTATGATTAAAAAAAAAGTTTTGAAATAATTTGTAAAGCACTTCCATTTTCTGAGGTGTTTCATTTTCTGTATGTTTTTAACGTAATTTTTAAAATGCCCCCTCTCCTTTTTTTTCCCCTTGAAAGCATTCTTCTGGTCATGACAGAAGGGAAAACTATAATTCCTATCAAAGAACGTCCTCTCCAGAAGACAGGTAAATAATTTTATGTGCTCCTGCAATTTAAATTTTTTTAATAAGTCTAAAAAATTAATTTAACTCTTTGGTTCCTCAATTTAGGGTGAACAGTTTCTTTTTGATGGTTTTGTAATATTGAATAAGCTTCAGGACAAATCATTCTTAAATGACTGTTTTGGGGTTTCTAGTAAAAAGTTTAGATTTTATCTAATTTTGGAGGTGAGAATAATTTCAGCATGTCAAATACTACATAAAAGTTTTATAAAATGAATACTAAATGAAACACTAAATGAAAGTTTATAAAATGGAAAAGTGAGTTGAAATCATATTTTGAAGTGCTGCTTTTACTGTTACTACTATCCTTTACATAGCTCTTTATAGATTTCAGAATTTTTTTATATATTATCATATCTTTTGATTATGTTAAAAGATCTAGAAATATTACTATTAATGTTCATCAGTCATTTATAGTAGTACTTCAGTTATTTCACTTAGTGAGCTATGACCATTAAAAATAACTTATGAAGGAGAAGCATCCTCTAAACTTTCTTTCAGTGGTCTCATTGCTTCCTTACCCCAAATGTACTTTTTTCTTATTGCACTCTATTGTCTCTAAAAACTTTTGTTTCATGGGCATTGAGTTAATTGTCATCATTTGTAACTGCTTAGTACCTTTTGCCAGTCACCTACTTTCTGTCTTAAAAAAACACACAACTCTTCACACGCACAGACACACTTGTATATGTGTATGTCTATTTGTTACATAAATTAATTGTAATGTGTACTGTTGACCCCTGAATAGCCTGGGCTTTAGAGGCTGACACCCTCCGTAGTTGAAAATCTGCACATAACTTTCAACTCCCCAAAAGCGTAACTACTAATATTCTGCTGTTGACCAGGAACCTTACTGGTAACATAAACAGTCAACTAATATTTTTTTATGTTACCTGTATTATATACTCTGTTCTTGCAATGAAGTAAGCTTGAGTAAAGAAAATGTTATTAATAAAATCATAGGGAAGAGAAAAATACATTTATAATACTCTGCTCTCTTAGAAAAGATTCAGTGAACCCAAACAATTCGAACCCCCACAATTCAAACTCACAGTTAAAAGGTTAACTGTATATAAACTATAAATTACTATGTATATTACTATACTAATATACTATGTATATTATTATATTATGTGTGTACCTCTTTAACTTCTCTTAAGATTCTCTGACTTTATCGATATTTAAAGTTCAAATGGTAGATCTCTACTGTCATCCTGTTTGCTAATTTGAATCTCTTTTCACTGCTATTCAGTAAAACAGGTTCAAGAATAAAAGCTGATTTTTTTTTTTTTTTTTTTTTTTTGGATGTCTTTTGGAGTGAATTAAACTGATCTTTACGGAGGCCAGCCAATGACACTGGTCTCATTTGTTCATTGCTTTGATAAAATGAGCCAACTAGTCAAAAGGGGTCATTTCATTTGCAGGGTGAGCTTTGTTCATGCTAACTGTATATGATACCCAGTTATGCATCTTTTACTTAAGACAATATGAATCGGGATGACAGGTTTGGTTTTGTGAACTCCAGTGGTTGTTTTGTGGACAAGCTGAAGGCTTTTATAATCAAGAGTAAATGAAGGGTGTCAACAAAATAAGCTGTTTGTTAAAACCAGTTTGATATAAAACGTTGTTTAGTCAGAGTTGCTTTAACATTACCAATATATGATTTTCCTAAGTATTTATAACATAGTAATTTTCATCATATAACTTTGGTGTTATTTTTTGCTAGATATGCAGAACAAGAAAGATCCCCACGGGATAGAGATCACTTTGATTACAGCAGGTCAGACTATGAGCATTCAAGAAGAGGACGTTCTTATGATGGTAGTGTGGAATCACGGTTAGTATTGGAAACTTTAACTATAGAAAAATCATATTTGTTTAAATATTCTTTACACTTCTTAAAAAGAAAACAGTAATAATAGCAACTAGCATTAAATGCGTGTTCTTGTGCCACGCTTTCTAATAGGTACTTCATGTGAATTAACTCCTTATTTTAGTAAATACATGAAGTAGATACTGTTGTGTGTTTTATAGATGAAGAAACTGTGGCATAGAGGACATAGAGGATTTAAGTCATGTATTTGTGTTTTAGAAGCATGTCCGTGGCAAGTCCAGGTCTATCTGACATTGAGCCTAACCTCTTATTCATTATATGGTACTGTACTGCATGAGGAGTTGGCAATGTGAGTTTTTGAGATTCTTTACTGAATGAAAGTTGTTTATAAGATGTAGAATGCTCGAGATTTACTTCCTATGTGTTGGCACTGGGACACTGAAAATTAAGTTACCAATCTAGTTTTTATCTAAACACAAATTATTCTTTTTTGAGCCTTGGAGAATTTGACTACCCACCCTGGTAGTCATTCAGTTTCAAAAATGTGTCTTCCATAAAATTGTTCACAAAGGTCTGTATCCTTTTGATGCCTCCCTCGTATTAGCCACTCCATGCCTACCAAGACTATACCCCCACTAAAATGTTTATAAAATTCCTCAGTAGTTTGGAGCTAATCTCATTATTTAATATCTGCAGCCTAAATTTTCTTCTCACTACTTACTTTCTAATATATACCCAAAACTAAAATGTTAGCTTAAATTAACCTCCAAATGCCAGGCTCATCTTCCATCACTGTAATGACCCCTCATAAGAACCAAATACTGCCACCATAATTGGTGAACTAGGCATTCTGCAGTTTTTCTCAAATGCTGTTAAAACTCTTACAAACTAGATACTATCTTTCACAATTTACAAATTTTTAAAAAGTGGGTTTGAAGTGATTACGTAACTTACCTGAGGTTGCAGTTGCCTATCTGGTAGACAATGAAAGTGGGATTTGAACTCAATTTTGACTCCAAGGCCTATTTTTTTCTTCTATAATCTCTATTATTTCATTGTAACTGTTTTGGGTCCTATGTATATAGATAAGTCTCATTTGATCCATACAGTCACCCTGTGAAGTGAGCAGGCTGTGTACTATGTAGAAAATAAAAGCTAAAAGTGTGAAAGCACTGGAAAAGAAATATTTCTTTTTAGACTTGAAGAAGCCTCTATTACTTCTGCACTCTAAAGGAACAAACAGGGAAATTGTAAAGATGCAATTTTATCAGCCAGCTAACAGTCTTACCTAGTATTTCTCAGAAGAATCCTAACCAAAGATAGTAAATCCCTGCTGTAGTTCCTCTCTTGGAACATACTATAAGAAGCAACTCAGTTGCAAATCAGTGCCTAGATTTCAGTGGACCTGCCTTTGTGACTAATTGGGATGTCTATTTGGAACCACTTTTTTCCCTTTTGTTCACTCTGTCTTCATGAATACAATGGTATAGTTAAGTTTCAAAAAAGCTCCTCTGAATCTCGGTGGCTAGGTGATTGTGTTTCTCTCTTTGTAAGTTGTATTACTATGTACAGCTAAGTGGACAAACTCTTCTTTCAGGAAAGATAGCACAAAAGCAAGAATTTACTTTTCCCTGTTCTTGATTGTTTCAGAAAATAAGACCTTGATTGTTTTTAAAATGTTAGCTTAAGAAAGGATATTCTCCTACAATAATAGGGAAGAGTTATAGCTAGAAAATAGTTGATTTTTTTTTTCACATTGTCTCAAATAACCAGATGCTTCTGATATTCTAGGGTTTTAAATGCCAGTTCTATCAAGAAATAATTTCAGACATTACAGTTTTTTAGGTCATTTTTACTCCTAGGTTGCCATTATAGGAGATAAACTCTGGTTTCTTTATATAGCTTATCGTGTACATCGCGGGCTAAATTATCTTCTTAAAACACTGTTTTCAAAAAAATAAAAATAAAAATAAAAAATAAAAAAAATAAATAAACAAAAATTAAAAAATAACACTGTTTTCATGTCACTCACTATCACACTCAAACTATTAATGATTCCCTATCAACTCCATTATAAAAAACTTAGTCTTTTGCTTGGCTTTTAATATCTCACAGTCTGACTCGAACTCAACTACCATTATACATAATTTTTGTTTCCTGACTATACTGCTTATTAGCTTGAACAGCCCTGCTCACTTTTTAGTAGTTATTCTGTTTTCCACTAGTTGCAGAATGCCTGCCTTCCTCTTCCACCTTCCCACCCTTGCCCCAGTATAAATTCTGTCAAACCTTATAGCCCTGGTTTAAGTTACATTTTTACTATGAAGCACTTCCTCATCATTCCAAACCACATTCCCTTGTCTGAATTTGTGGCCTGCAAATGGCCTCACTCATTTGGTATGCAGCTTATTTAAGAATGTAATTTATATTGCCTTTTCTCCCAGAAGTAGGGACCGAGAAAAACGGAGAGAAAGAGAAAGAGATACGGATCGTAAAAGGTCGCGGAAATCCCCAACTCCTGGGAGAAGAAGCCCAGAACCATCAGTAACCCAGACTTCCTCTACTCAGGATGAACCTACTGCAAAGAAGAAGAAAGATGAGCTGGATCCTCTTCTTACTCGTACAGGGGGAGCATATATTCCTCCTGCAAAGCTCAGGATGATGCAAGAGCAGATTACAGATAAAAACAGGCATGTCAATATCACTAAGTACACAAGGCAATGATACCCTGATTGAAAAAAAGTCAACTATGGTCTGAATTAACCTTGGCTATTCAGTTTGTATCATTAGTCCCTAGTGGTAGAGACTTCAAATTAGATTTCTCTTCTTTATTCCATAGCTCTTTTGGAACTCTGCTTACTATTTGCCCTGACATAGCTCAACTTCTTTATTTTTTTGCATGAATAAGTCAAAAAGATTTGAATAAAGATGTTTTATTTTTATTATTTTCAAGCTATTCCTTTTAAAGTTGTATACATGCCTTTTAGTAGTGTCCATTTTTCATAGATGATCAAGAGTATTATTGATAATTTTAGAATTAAAGTCAATCTTTCCAATTGTACCAAACCAGGAGATGGCTAATTTTTTCTGTAAAAAGACAGACAATAAATATTGTAGGGTTGTGCGGTGTTCTCTGTTGCGGAGACTCGACTCTGCTGTAGTAATGAATACAGCCTTAGATAATATGTAAACAAATGAGTGTAGCTCTGTCCCATTGAAGTTTTATTTACAAAAACGGGCTGTGGGCTGCATTTGGGTCATGGATGTAGTTTGCCAACCCCTATACTAATCTATGAAGTGAACTTGACTATGAAATGAAGTTGAATTTTCTCTACTATATACTTTTGTAGGCTGTACCATCCTAGACTGTAATTTAAGTCCATCAAAATTCATATATGAACATTCACCCTCAAAATACCTTCGCTTCCTTTTCAAGGTAATTGAGATGAGAGGAGCTATGTATGAAAGTATAGCTAAGTTTTCAAGACCTTTTTCTCTAGTGGAATGAGAGGATAATTACAATAAGTATGGTCCAAGATTGAAATGGTCACTCAGTTGCCAGTTGGGTAATAAAAGGATTGGGATAGAAGGTAAGCTACACTTTAAGAAAAATATTTCCAAGTGAGAAAGAATATTCCCACATTTTTCATAGATATTTTAATGGCAACTTGAAAGTAGTTGAGACTCTTATATAAATGAAATCTAAATTTACTTCGTGAATTAGCTTGAAGTAGAAATGTTTCTTCATATTTATATGAAGTATGAATATTTGAAATAAAATTTTTAAAATTTATGAGCTAGAAAGGGACATTAGATAACATTAAATTTAAAACTAATTAGTAAGTTTCTCCGTATGTGTCCTATTCCAGTGCATGATAGTGATGCCTGCAGTGTTATGCTTAGAAGGGATTTGAGATGGATTCTTGGTTAGTAGGAGCTTCATGAGCTCTTAGGAGAAGGCAGGAGGGGCGGCATTAATGAAAGGGTCATTGTCTCCAAACCAGGCCAAAACAATCCTAATTGAAAAGACCAGAAACATTGTTAGTAAGTCAAGTCTTACTACCTTATAAATAAAATGGGTGGAGAAGAGTCCCCGGTATATGTGATTTTACACAGATTCCTCAGAGATAATTTTATATATAATTTAAATTTGCTCATGTTTGTGAAAGGGACAAGGATAAGTAGAAGTCTCTTAAGAAAAGTCTATAGACTGCTTTTAGTAGATACTAGGTCAGGGAAATTGTAGACTTCTTAATTAGGAAGTACAATTGTACTTGATTATATATATATTTTTAACCGAAGTTTAATAGAGATTGTGATTATATATCAGCAATCTTATTATTTAGGGTAGTTGTTAAGCCATTGATCTTTATTTCTCAAATAGAAGCATACCAAAAGGTTAAGGTTGAGGGCTTCTGGAAGTGTTGCACCCACCTCAGATGCAGGAGTACATGATCTATAGGGAATTTAAAAACAATATAATTTTAACTGCAAGTCAGTCTGCTTTTTGCCCTTAGTGTCTGCTGAGAACAATGTCAGTGATAAAATATTCTTCCCCACTAGGGCAGACTGCTCTCACCACCTCTCCCTTGGAATACTGCTCCAGAACAAGGATTCTTAACCTACAGACCTTCAGAAGGTCAATAAGTAGAATTTAGGCAATCCATGAATGTAAATGGAAAGAAAAAAATTGCTGCCTTATTTTTACTTATCTCTAAAATTTAGCATTTCTCTCAGGAATGTAGGCACTAGATCGTGGTATTAAGACTATTCACTGCAAATATTCTTTATGACCATGCTACTTGGAAATTAAGTTATTAGGCCTGCCACCACTTCTTGTCATTTAATGTGTTAAGAAACACATAGTATATTATATCAAACTTTTTTCTCCTCATGCTTTGAAAACTATTTGAATAAGATTGGTATCCTTTGTAATCTTACATATTTATATATATGTTATTCTAAAAAGTCCTTCAGCTTCACTAGACTGCTAGAGAAGTATAAGGAAGAAAGAAAAGATTTTCTGCAACTGAAATCATACTCCACAGAGAAATAAATATAAAAACCATAAAAAAAAAAAAAACAAACATATGAACTATAGATCCTTAAAAGACCTTAGGTGTTACTAAGTTCAACCTAAACAAACCCATCTAGGCTAAATTATTTACCTAAGATCTAAGTTAAAAAAACAACCCATACAGATGTGGGACTACTGCCTAAAGGAGAGGTTCTTTAAAATGCAACAGTCTTGGGGATCCCTGGGTGGCTCAGCGGTTTAGCACCTGCCTTCGGTCCAGAGCGTGATCCTGGAGTCCCGGGATCAAGTCCCATATCGGGCTCCCTGCATGGAGCCTGCTTCTCCCTCTGCCTGTGTCTCTGCCTCTCTGTCTGTGTCTCTCATGAGTAAATAAAATCTTAAAAAAAAAAAGTACAAGAGACTTTCGGTCCCATGATTTCCATGTGACTTTCCCTTTTCCTATAATTCTTACCATTTCTTTACAGTTTAAAATATTTAATTTTGTGTCATACTTTTGTGAGAAAAGATATAAGAAAAAATCTTTTTATGGTTTGTATTTGGATATTTCATATTACAAATTTTTTTTAAATGGTCATTTTAAAATATTTAAAGACAATTTTAACTAAATGAGGTGTTATAATGTAAAAGAAGTATGTATTGAATCTAATAAATGAATGTTATAATTTGCAATATACATAGACATAAGAATAAAACATTCTTACATATCCTTATATAATTTTATTATGTTACTAAAGAGAAGTGATCTGTAGATGAGTATATGTACAGAACATTAAATACAGGTTTAGGTATTAATACAGTTCATATATTTTGCTGCACTTTGAGGTCATTTTGTGAAGATAATGTTAAAAACAAAGGAAATCTAAGTTTTATGTTCTTATTATACTCTCTGGTTATTGTAATTGTTAACTAAGTTTTCATCTTTATTAAAATCAATTCTTTTTAGCTTAGCGTACCAGAGGATGAGCTGGGAGGCCCTAAAGAAGTCAATCAATGGTCTTATCAATAAAGTCAACATTTCTAACATAGGTATTATTATTCAAGAACTTCTTCAGGAAAATATAGTTAGAGGAAGGTAAGCATCAGCTGATTTATAGTGTTTATGTAACAATTTTTCAAATGAGCATAATAGCTACGTGACTAATAATCATTGATTTGTTCTACTTCAGTAGTAATTGAGCATGATTATTTAAAATGCAGTTCTTGGGATCCCTGGGTGGCGCAGCGGTTTGGTGCCTGCCTTTGGCCCAGGGCCCTATCCTGGAGACCTGGGATCAAATCCCACGTCGGGTTCCTGGTGCATGGAGCCTGCTTCTCCCTCTGCCTGTGTCTCTGCCTCTCTCTCTCTCTCTCTCTCTGTGTGTGACTATCATAAATAAATAAAAATTAAAAAAAATAAAATGCAGTTCTTGTAAAAAATGTAAGCTACTAACAAATAACTTGTACTTCACTGTTAGAAATTGTAGTTTTTGCTCTTTGAAAGGTTTGATGTCACATGCTCATTTTTGTGCAGACATTTGTTTACTGAATACTTCCAATAATTTAAACTCATAAAGAATAATGAAATATATATATATAAATTTCTAATTAAAGTAAAGAGAATATAAAAGAAATGAGAAAGCTCAGTAATAAATTTTAGAAAAGCGAAAGGGAATGACAATCATGCTGTATAGTTTTAAGTGGTTGTGATTTTAAAAGTATCCAGAAATAGAAATATATATTAGAATCTGAGGGATGTTTTCCTCTGTCATTTCACATGACTGATTTATCATCCCCAACACATTAGTGAGGGGGCATATAAAGTAAGATGTAACGTGGGGATATAGAAAGTTGACCAAGAGGCAGCTACTGTCCTCAAAGGTAGGTTGGTAGAGCTCTCCCATTTTAGTCAGAAAGCAGCAGAAGCTATATGGGTTGCCTCAGGTCTCACAATGTATAAGCTCAGTTTTCTTTTCTCATTTTCTACTCTGTTGATTCATTTGTCAAAGCTAAACAATAACTATTAAGACGCTGTTTTCCTGCCTTTTGGTAGTCCAATAAGTATGTGTCATTACATTGCTAGAAATAACTCTTCAGTTAGCTCACTTTGCATCTCTCCTCCTGTCAAATGCATATAGAACCATGCTCATTTCAAAATAAGTTAGAAGTGGACCCTTGTTGACTCCTTTTTTTTTTTTTTTTTTTAAACAGAGGCCTGCTATCCAGATCTGTTTTGCAAGCACAGAGTGCTTCTCCAATCTTCACTCATGTTTATGCAGCATTAGTGGCAATTATAAACTCAAAATTTCCACAGATCGGAGAATTAATTCTCAAGAGGTTAATTCTTAATTTCCGAAAAGGCTATCGAAGAAATGATAAGGTAAATCTGATGGGCTTGTAAATCAACTGCCACATAGGGACAGACTAATGATCTTGTATCAATAATGATAAACAGTGTTGATTTCTACATAGGAATTCTTTTTAAAAACTGCAGAACATTTTTTTGTTCCATTAAATATATTAGCTACTAATGATGAGCTAAAAAATGATGGCTGTAACTGTACAATTATAATTATTTAGCCAGAAATGCCACTATTTTGCTTGTAATAGTTTTTATCTTGTAACTTTCTCATAAGAAAAAAATTATCCTTGTGTGCTACATATTTTAAATAGCGTGTAAGTAAGCTATAGATTTAGTGATTAAATGAAAATTCGTTTTAGTTTATAGATTAACCTTGTCTCTACCTTCACTTTTCAGCAACTTTGTCTTACTGCTTCAAAATTTGTGGCACATCTTATTAACCAAAATGTGGTAAGTAATTATCAAAATTTGATGCCACTTCATTGACAGTCTATTTTTGTTTTGCCTTATAGTCTTTGAGAAAAGTATCTTGGATGATATTTTAGTTTTAAAATGATAATAATTGTGTTTAATCTTAAATATAAAAAGGAATGCAGAACAAGTATTTTATGAAATTAATCTGACAGTTAATACTATATATGGTTATTCAGCTACAAAATCCTTCAAAGATTATAACTTAATCATATTTATGAGACAATGAAGTTGATATTTTTTCTATACTATACATGGTTGTTCAACTACAAAATCCTTCAAAGATTATAACTTAATCATATTTATGAGACAATGAAGTTGATATTTTTTCTTTTGTATCTGTTCATAAGAATGTAATACTATCTGATATTATATAAAAAATCTTTTCTCTGCAATAACATAGTATATAAAATCATATATTCTTAGAATCAGTTTATAAAATGCAAATTAAGTAATATTAATCTGTTTTAATTACAAATAATTTTGTCTTTTTATTGTTCAGGTTTTGTATTTTGTATTCATTCATTGCTCCAGTCATCTGTCCATTCATATATTTGAGTTTTGATTTAGCTTCTGTTTAAACTTCAAAATGATAAAATTGCTCTTATTCATACTCAGAGGTTTCCTTCAGATATATATTATGTTTAATTATATGTGTTATATTTTGAAGTCACATTTAATCTTATTTATCTACCATCAATATTTTAATTCTTTCCTATATGAAATTCTTTACCATATGAAATTCTTTCCCATGTTCATTCTTAAAAACCTATTAGATTTTAACCTCGTAAGTTAAATTATTGCAGTGATACTTGCTTCTTCCATGAAGACCATGGAAACTTAATTTCACATATCTATGTGAAAGCACAGAAAGTGTTAGTTTTTGAATATATATTCACTTATATTGAAGATATTTTTTGCATTGCCACAAATCTGTTAAAATGTTAACTATTTTAAATCTTCCACTGTGGTACAAGGCAGTGTTTTCTTATCACTGATGTTAGACTGTTCCCTCCCCACCATCCCCCCCAAATAAAAGCATATGTATTTTTGATGTTATGCTCAATCAATGGAAAGGATATTTTCATAAGTTAAGACATAGACTATTTCCTTCCCCATCTCAAAGAAGTGTCCAAACTTAGAAAGGCATATATATGACATCTTGAAAATGCTTCCTAGTACATTTCTTTTTCACAGCAAAGCTTTTCAGTAGAATTTTATTCCAACCCTACCTGGCATGGTTTTGAAGTATTAATTTTTGAATGGGGGCCAGTGTCAATAACTTGCTATAGTAAATTAAAAAAAAATAGAGGGAAATATTTCAAAACCGTCTTTGTGTACCAGAAACAGTTAATATATATTCTGATAAAATTATCCATGTAATTTAAAAACTTATTTACTGTATAACAAAATTGCTGATGGAATGAACTAGGAAATAGACATAAAACGTTGTGGTTGTGAAGAACCACTTCTTTACTACATATTACATTTTAGTTTTTATACACATTATAAAAAGTATAGTATTACTATTCTATAGTGATTGTAAAAAATTAATACATAATTTTTTAACTTCTGTTTTGAAGCTACTTATGGCATTTCCTGTAGACATATTATTTCCTATATATAATGTGTAAGAATTATTTCTTTTGGAGATAGTTGTAGTAAATGTAATAAATTTAGACTTCTGAATCAATCATCTAGAAAGTTTTAACAGATACAATGAAAGTGAAGAAAAATTGTATCCCATATTTGGAGTATTTCTGTATGCATTCTAAAATTTGGTCATCATATGAACAGTATTATTGCTACAAAAACCGATTTGCTAATTTTTTAAATTACTATTGACAGTAGGTTAATATATGTGAAAGCATTTTCTCTATTCCATATGTCTTCATTCTATTTAAGGCACATGAAGTTTTATGCCTAGAGATGCTCACTTTGCTCCTGGAAAGACCAACAGATGATAGTGTTGAAGTAGCTATTGGTTTCCTCAAGGAATGTGGCCTCAAATTAACACAAGTGTCACCAAGAGGAATCAATGGTAAGTATATACCTTTGGTTTGACATTGAGCTTTATTTGAGTATTACAATATTTTTTGCTTATTTTATTGGTTTTTTTTCTTTCACTTTCACTTTAGCTATATTTGAGCGCCTCCGAAACATTCTTCATGAGTCTGAAATTGACAAAAGAGTTCAGTATATGATTGAAGTGATGTTTGCTGTACGGAAGGATGGATTCAAGGACCACCCTGTTATCCTAGAGGGACTGGACTTAGTGGAAGAAGATGATCAATTCACCCATATGCTCCCTCTGGAGGATGACTATAATCCAGAAGATGTTCTTAGTGAGTTGGATGGTGGGGGGCAGAGGGAGTTGGGAAGTAGGACACCATAAATGTAAATATAGAAAATAAATAATTTTTAACTTATTTTTTCAAGATGTTTTCAAGATGGATCCTAATTTTATGGAGAATGAAGAGAAGTACAAAGCTATTAAGAAAGGTATGTAGAGTTTTATAATCTATTTTGGATAAGTAGAAGCAATTTGTGTAGTTCTATTAATACTAATAGAAAGGTTTAGATTATTGACCTAATGAAATCTCTGCTCTTAGGAAGCCATTCTCCTCACTATTTTCCCATGCATCATTTTTCTGTCTAGTGCTGTTTGTGGTCTACTTCATTCTAAATTATTTACCTTATTATCCCTGTCCTCTTTCCCTCTATTCAAATCATACAGACCTTACTTAAATCTCTTTCCTCTTAAGAAATGTCCATATAGGGGTTCCTGAGTGGCTGGCTCAGTTGATTGAGCATCCAACTCTTGGTTTCAGTTCTGGTTATGATCTCAAGGTCCTGAGATCAAGGTCTGCTGTGGGCTGTATGCTTAGTGAGGCATCAGCTTGAGATTCTCTTCCTCTCCTTCCCCTCTGTCTGTGCATGCTTGCTCTCTCTCTCAAATAAATCTTAAAAAATAAAGTCCCTATATTACTAGCGGCCTTTATTTTAACTTCACTACCACATAAGAATTGGTGCTTAAATTGACACCCAGTTTAATATTCAACTAGATATTATGCTTTATGATTTCTTGAGAATAAGTTGATATCCTGATAAAATCAATCACAATTCCAGATAGGCTATTAGTGCTCGAAAAATTAATAAATTATTATTATCATTTGTATGTCATCAGTATATTATGAGCACTAACTTTGGATAGACTTTGGTTTTTATTTTGTCTGTGCCATTACTAGCTAAGTGACCTGGAACAAATTACTTGTTTGATGTCAATGTTACTTGTTTGTTTAAGGATAAGTAAAAAATATTGTGCTTTGTATTATCACAGGGCAAGTATTTAGGTAATGCACTTTTTTTTGACATTTGTATCATTTTTCTTCTAAAGCTAATTTTCAGGGCTATCTGTATAATTATAATTTTATGGGTTTATTTCCCTTGAGTTGTGTTTTTATATGAGAAGTATTTACTGTTCTAAATGCTCTCAGGAAGAGAGAGCAGGAGCCCTAGAGCTCTGTCAATCTCCTGCATTCTGTGCTGTTGTCAGGCTTGGAAGTAGAATGAAATAGAAAGTAAGATGTAAGCAGCTTTCCATTTCTATGAATTATTATAAAAATCCCGGTTTCAATAAATAGATTACTCTCCTCAGGTGCCATTTTCCTAGGGGCATTTCATTGCAATAGCCGGATTCTTTTTGCTATTACAATTCAGTTTCTTAACATGAAGAATTCCTTAGACCCATTTTGCCTTCTTATGAACTTTCTTTACAGTATCACTCAAAGATGCTAAATGTTTTTATGAAATTTTTATCATACCTCATATGAATTTTTTTTTTTAACTTAGGAACTCCTCATCCATTTCTTTAGGATATCGGTGGTTGAACAATGCTAGGAAAGTAGTACTTTCTTTATTGTAGCACTTCTTAAGCTCTTTGAACTTAACTTCCCTTTATACTCTAGAAAAGTATTTAAGACTTCAAAGAGCTTTTTTGTTTTGTGGGTTACATCTGTTGACATTTACTTTATTAGAAATTAAAACTGATAATATTAAAAATACTATATCATTTCAAAATTACAGAAACTTAGTGTTCATATTATAAGTTATATACTTTTATGAAAATAACTACTTTGTGAAACAAATTTAAGAAAAATGGCCTGTTTTATATTTTATACAATTTAATGTCTGACTTAATAGGAAATCGATTTTCATATTGTTTGTGATTTCAGTCTATTGCAGTAGGTTGTTTTGATTGAAGTATAGAAGAAAATAGGTAATATGAGGTTGGAAAAGAGATCAGTATTTTAATAGCCTTTTCAGATAATGTGTATGTTTTTCCTTAGTACTCTGCCAGTATTTAAAGGCTAATCGTTTCTTAAAGATTAAGTGGAATGTGAAACCTGAAACAATATTCATGAATCTTCATATTCTAATTCATTAAATTCCATTGGCCTCTCACTTTGAATGGATCTTTTACCCATGCATGATTTTCCAACATGTTCAATTGGTCATTTAGAAAATGCCCATTCACCCAGTTATGCATGTCTTCTAGGTGTTAACATGTTAACATTATCAAAATTAAATGAACACATTAACACAATATCAAGAAATCACATTTATTAGTATCACCTTAGAGAAGTTTAAGTATTGGGAAGCTGTCAAGCTCGGAGGAATGGATACCACTTCTCTAATTTTCTCCTGAGAGCTCTAATTTTATCATGGTAGTAAATACTGTTAATTATTTTCCCTGAAGTGACATTCTCACTTTGTATTTGGGAAAATGTCTGCCAAATACCTAACAACTATAGTGTGTCAGTCATTCTCTCAAGTAAAAAGAAAAACAGCACTGATTCACCTTGCAAGTCAAAGAGTTTCACAAGTGCTTTTCTTTGAGATAACCATCACGTGACAGTGTGCATCTGTCTTTAACAGAAGGGCTGTGTACGAATTCATCTTTTGCTACTCAGATGATTATATATGCTTACATTTCGGGGTGAGATTCAGTGAAGTTAGCAGTTCTCTACTTCTTCCTCAAGGACATTATCAAGTCAAACTGGCTCTTTTCCCACCTCTGAGAGTATGGCAGTAAAGAGCACAGTGATGGCTGGTGCACTTTGGTGCCTTGATTCGTGCTCTGGTTGCAGCAGCTTCAACCCTCATTGCTTTTGGACCTTTGTAGATGGCAGCACAAAGAAAGGCAGATAATGTCTGGGTATTGTTATGAAAATAGTTGTGACCTCACAAATCACCTGGCAGGTGTCACTGATCCCCCAGGGGGATCAGACTATATACCTTGAAACCACTGCTTCATTCTGTTAATGAAATCCAGTTGTCATTGCCTAAGTAATTTCAGTAAGTAGATTCTCAAGTGGAGAGATGAGGAGAGGATGATGTAAACGACTAGACAATTCATTTGACCTTCATTCTTTCATGAAATGTTCTTCTAGAACTGGCATAAAAAAAAATGGCCACAGCAGGAAGTGGGCACAGCTTTAGTAATTAGCACCTTAGAGTGACCCAGGTGCACTTGAGTTTTAGGTCTTACAGCATTTGGGAAAACAGCAGGAGTGCCTGTCTTCCTACTATTGAATACTAAATAGTTTCCTCTCTTAAAAGTCTGTCTAAGCCACATTATGTAATAGGAAACTAGACACTTTAGATTATTTCTTGAAGTCACATTTGTCAGAAATATTCTTGGGATTTGTGTGTCAGCTAAGGTTTGAATGACAACTCTTCATTTTAATAAAATGATTTATTTTTCATAATGTGAAGTTTACTGAGAACATTAAATATTATATGTAGAGCCTGTATAATGCTCACTTAAATATAAGAACTTGGAGTTTCCCTAAAATTAAGTTCACTCTAAAAGTTTATCATAAAAACTCTGATTGTAAAGGAAATGCAAAATACAGTGTTAGCCAGCTTTATAAAATCTTTTATCATATAACAGCAGACACCATTGGGCAAAATATAACATTAGTTTTTCTCATTGTTTTTTGTTGTTGGTTTTTTGGGGTTTTGTTTTGTTTTGTTTTAAGATTTTATTTACTCATGAGAGACACAGAGAGAGAGAGTCAGAGACACAGGCAAAGGGAGAAGCAGGCTCCATGCAGGGAGCCGATGTGGGACTTGATCCTGGCACTCCAGGACCACGCCCTGGGCCGAAGGCAGATGCTAAACCACTGAGCCACCCAGGCATCCCAGTTTTTCTCATTTGTCAACTATTAATATGATGACTGGCCTTTATGTTGTCTCTTATTTATATCATTGTTTTCATCTAGTTTTAGATGTGAGTTGTATTTTAAGTGATTTTCCAGATGGAGTGTTCATCTTACCAATTTTTTAAAGGCTTTTAAACTTATGTTTCTGATTACATATGGAATGTCTTGAGATTCATTGTAATGTTCTATTTAATAGGTATATTTTAGAATAAAAATCTCATTATTTATTCAAAGTAAACACTAAATTATACAGTTAAATTTTTCTCTCTTCTTTGTCTTTCGGAAAACATTCGTAGCCTAAATTCTTGCTTTCTATATCTAGCCTTAGCCTTGTATAATAGACTGTCTCCTTTCTGATGCTGAACTAAAATTTTTTGACTCCAGTATTCTAGTTTCCATTTATAATTTGTTTTTCTGGTGCTCTTGCTCTTTTGGAAAACCTTCATCTACTTTTTGTTGTTCTTCTCATCCCTTATTTTATGACCATTTTCTACCTGGCAGAAGAATGAGGATCCCTGGGTGGTTCAGTGGTTGAGCATTTGCCTTCAGCTCAGGTCATGATCCCGGGATCCTGGGATTAAGTCCCACAACAGGCTCCCCATAGGGAGCCTGCTTCTCTCTCTGCCTATGTCTCTGCCTCTCTCTGTGTGTCTATGTTTCTCCCCCTCTCTCTGTCTCTCGTGAACAAATAAATAAAATCTTTAACAAAAGAAGAAAAGAAGAAGGATACATATGGCTCTCTGACCACCTAGGCAATAACATGAGGCCCCTGTGCTCACTTTCTTGGGTAATAAACTGTAGCCACTGTGGATTTTAGTGAACTGAGAATTATCTTCTCAGAATGAGATTCATGTTTATCACTTTCTCCTTAATATTTTCCTATACTGTGTTCTTGTAGAAATTCTTGATGAGGGAGATAGTGACTCAAACACAGACCAAGATGCTGGAAGCAGTGAAGAAGAGGAAGAAGAAGAGGACGAAGAAGGAGAAGAAGATGAAGAAGGTAAAAGTATGGCTCGTTCAAGTACTACTTGTAAAATACTCTGAAGTTTAATTCTTAATGTAATCCTCTAAAATAGTGGTTCTGGATCAGTGGAGGTCTCGCGGCTGCTGCTGACTTCTGATGGGTCAAGGCTAGGGATGCTGTTAAACATCCTACAAGTTATAAGACTGTCCCCCTGCCCCCGCCACAACACGGTATTACCTAGCTGGAAATATCAGTATTGCTAAGTTGAAAAACCCTGCTCTAAAAATATTAAACAAGGAAATCATTTTTTAATATCAGCATAATTTTGACATTTAATGCCTTTGAGTATAAACTATGAATAACATGCATTCGTGTCGAGTAATTTCTCCAACCCTGATATGAATGTGACAGATGAGAGTGGCAAGGTATTTGCTATTCATTTTGGCAAAATAGAGAGGGGGAGGCCAAAATATGTGTTTGTACAAAGCAGACATGATGTTCTTCTCCTTCAGCTTTGATTGCTTTATTTCATAGAAAAATGAGCTCAGAACTTTATTTTGGTTAAGTCTTAGTTAAGACATTAGAACATACATAAAACTGGTCATTATTTACTTATATTACATATTTGAAAATATTAAAAGTATGTCTTTCTGTTCTAGGACATGATACATTTTAGTTTTGTCTTAAAGTGTAATTATTCTTCTACAACATATTTAATAAAAACAAATTTAATTTTTTTCCAGTGTCTTTCTTACTTAAAACATTTCCTAACTATGTACTACATACATTAAACTTTAGAATTTCTTTGTTTTCTGTGAAAATACTGTTCAAATAAAAACTATCAAATATTTATAGAGGAAGAAAATTCATTAGATAAGAGAAAATTTTGACAAACACACATATTTATATTGAACCCATCTAGTCTGTCATGATCCAGTGTTCTCTGAAACTGAATTTCTATCCATAATTTACAATTCTTCCAAATTATCAAAATACTGTTTATAGCTCTAAAAATAATATTTCACCAAACAACAGCATGAGTGCTGCCTCTTATAATATCTAAATGAGCAGGAGACACAGAAACAAAAATAATATTTCTGGCTTGATTTCTGACTTCTTTGAACTGACAAAAGTTATTAAAATACTCCTCTAAGATGCAGAAGACAAGAAATGGATACTTTGAGCTCTGCAAATGCTTTACACTGTAGAAAAGTATTATTAAATTCATAGATTCTAAATATTTATGAAAAATTATCATCTAGAGATATATTTTCAGTCCTTCATGTTTATTTTTGTAGTTTCATAACTTTGTTTAATTTCTTTCAGGACAAAAAGTGACTATTCATGACAAAACAGAAATTAATCTAGTTTCATTTCGGCGTACAATTTATCTTGCTATTCAGTCAAGGTAAGAAGATACTGCAGCTCAATTGATCCCTTTTTTTTTTTTTTTTAAGATTTTATTATTTATTCAAGAGAGACACAGAGAGAGAGAGAGAAAGGCAGAGACACAGACAGAGGGAGAAGCAGGCTCCATGCAGGAAGCCCGACATGGGACTCGATCCCAGGTCTCCAGGACCACACCCCGGGCTGAAGGTGGCCCTAAACCTCTGAGCCAGCTGGGCTGCCCCAATCCTTAATTTTGATAGGGGATGGACAAGAATGGGATTTTTAGAATCTGATGACAGAAAACTAGATATTCTCAAACTACCTGCCCAACCTCATAGATCCCTGCTGTTGCTTCTTTGCGTCACAAGAAAATTATCTTTACTTATTTGGAAGGTCTTATTGTATTACATAATTAAATGGATTTTTTTTTAACTGTGTCATTCCTTATAGTTAAGTATCACTAATAAGAACCTGAAGATAATTCTGTATTATAGAGCTGGCACAGTATATAATTATAGTGAAGATATATTATTTTTTTATTTGGTTTCTAATTCTGATTCTAAGCACAGAAGCACATAACTTTTGGATGCTGATTTTTTTGTGTGCACATGGAAATGAATATAAATGGAAATAGGAATTAGGAAGGTTTTGAGGATCCTTTGAAGTAATGTTAAGTAAGAACTACTGTGATGTCATGTGAATATCCTATTCCCTTTGAAGGCTGTGAGTTTGGTTTGGAAGAGAAATAAATGAAATATTAAATGCTTAGTACATCTGTTCTTTATGCGAATCAACCTATTGATTTAATGGGCACAGTGTTTACATTTTGCACTGGAGGAGGAATATTTTCTCAGTTTTGTTTTCTTACTAGGTTTTGTATATTTCCATTTAGTATGATGTAATAGCAAAAATGATTCATACGTAGGAGTCATCCTGTTTTTATTCTGTCTGAAAACTTTTTGGCTTAGATTCATCTTCAGAAAGATGTTAAAAAGCAAAACATTAGCTAGAAATATTTTTGGTTTATCCTTACCTATTTCTTTGCCTTTAACATGAAAGAAAAATCTATTAACTATTTTTTCTTACAAACTTAAAGTGGAAAATGAGAATTTTTTTGTTATAGGTAAAAATTCTTAGAGTTTGACCTTTCATTTATCCTTTTCTAGAAATTCAACAGTAATCTGTTGTAAACAGCAGATTTACTGTTTTAATATTGCTGTTAACTTTGAAGAGTTACAGGAGAGTTCTTTGAATAATTATTTAAAGGAAACTGTTTTTTAGTTTACCAAACCTTAATAATCCTTGAGTCACACAAAAGATTTGAAAAATAAAAGCATTAGACAGGTGACAATCACAATTATAGAGTAGTACCAACACTGGTAACAGCAACACTGTTTTAGGTGTTGGTATTTAAGAGTTCTGAGCTCCCCCGATGCCTAGTAAAAGTAATTTCTATATGACAAAGTTTACGATACTTAATATCTCATACATATTTTAGGAAAGAACCTCAAAGACTTTGATAGTGTTTAAAGGACATGTTTGGGGGATTCATGTAATGGGATCTTGAAATACAAAGTTATTGAATAAATAACGCTCTAGACTAATAAGTGCTATTGTTAGTCATTAAAACAGCTGAAATGATTTCTTTCCCCCCCAAAGCAACAGTACTCAGTACTAATGGTTTTAGTGAGATACAGGTACAGGGAATTTAAGTGTATATACTCTTCATGGAAAGCCTTTTGGTAACATGAACCAAGGGCTTAGTGTTCATACCATTTGACCATTCTTCTTTGTTATATTTCTTAAAGAAATATATATTGATAGAGAATTATATATAGAATTGTTCATTATGGGGGAAAAAAAAGACTATCAATACAAATAATCCAATACAAATAATCAAATGTCCATTTTATGCCACCATTGAAAGTTAGGCTAATGGGAAATTATTATTGATGCAGGCAAGTGGTCTGACTTAATGTGAAGTAGGGCAAAAATTGTACAGACTGTATAGTACTGCACCAGTAGTATTATCTTAACTGTTGAAATAGGTAGACAGATTCTAGAAGGAATGCATTAACATGCCATTACCAGTAACATAAACAGTAGTTGTCTTGAGAGGAGATTGGATTATAGATTTTTTTGTGTCTGTTTTCCAGTTTTTTGTATTTTTCAAAAGTCTTATGTTTATAGTTACAACAGCCTCTACCAAATATAAATCAATAATGGAATATAATCAAGTCAGATGGCAATGAGGGCATTTTATACAGTTTGTTTTTGGAATTCTTGCAAACAAAACTAAGGTCTGACAACTGAACTGTGTGGTGACTTTATTTTTTTAATTTCTTTCCTTTTAGACTTGTTGACTGATCTCACTAGTACTCTTACCTTCTTTTTACTATCCTGGCTTCTAAATGACCCTCTCTCATTTACACAAAACAAAATCAGACAATTGGTTTTGTTATTGAAAAGTAAACATTCTTGTTTGTTCTTGTTTTTAAATGATGTTACTCTCTGATTTTGCATTTTTGAAGCTGTAGCATCAGAAGGAGGTGGGACTATCATTTTCCCACCAGAGTTTCTTAGATTGGAAATATTAACAAAACCGTTAGTAAACACAACTGAAAAACTAGCATCCTGTAAAATCACTTTCCTTACCCTTCCTTCAGTCACTGTTTATTTGTGTTGCAACTGAAATTCAGGGAGGCCTGGGTGACTCAGAGGTTGAACGTCTGCCTTTGGCTCAGATCCCAAAGGCGTGATTGCGGGACCTGGGATCAAGTCCTGCATCAGGCTCCCTGCCTATGTCTCTGCCTATGTCTGCCTCTGCCTATGTCTCTGCCTCTCTCTCTCTGTGTCTCATCAATAAATAAATAAATTCTTCAAAAAAAAAAAAAAAAACCTGAAATTCATTTGATTTAGCAACCAAAAGTAACTGAAATATCAAGCAAATTTAATTCATTTAATTTTTACATTTAGTACAACTTCAAAACAATCTTGGTGTAGGGAGTTAACACTTAAAACAAGAACAAGAAAAATAGACTATCACATAGCTAACTTTCTCACTGACTCCTGTCAGATAAAGGGAAGTTATAAAATATTTTTCTTAACTAATTGATTCATTTTTCAGAAATTGCAGGGTTTTTTCATGCATACTAATTCTGTTTTTAAAAAAATTAGAATTAGAAAAGAAAATATCAAATCTTTAAAAATACTTTTTGGTGATATTGCTATATTGTTGAAGTTTATCAACTACAGTTTAGTATTTTAATCTTCGTGCCAGATATTGTTTAATATTACCTGTTGTGAAAGCTCTTTCTGATATATTTCTTTTTTCATTTTAGTTTTTTCTTTTTAATTCCATTACATTGTATCATCCTGGGTTATTACTCTTATGCTTATGAAACTCAATAAATATCAGAAGCTGAGGAATCAGATGAACTATAAAACTAAATTCATAGTCCTCCTATTTCAGTGGCTGATTATTTTATATGCTTGTTACCAAAGAATGAAGGTTTGAACAGTCTACAAAAAGTGCAAATATATTAGCATTTTTCCTGAATTGAACTCACATTAAATTTGATAATTCTCTTAAGCATATTGGAGATTTTTTTTTTTTTTTAAGATTTTATTTACTCATGAGAGACACAGAGAGCGAGAGAGAGAGAGGCAGAGAGACACAAGCAGAGGGAAAGGCAGGCTCCATGCAGGGAGCCCGATGTGGGACTCGATCCCAGGACTCCAGGATCACGCCCTGGGCCGAAGGCAGGCGCTAAACTGCTGAGCCACCCAGGGATCCCTTGATATTGGAGATATTTTTAATGAAACTTATATGAATGTAGTATAAAAGCAATTTTGTTTTCCTTATAAGTGATTTTGGTTATTTACTATATTTATACTTAGTTTTTGAAAATGTAGAAGCACTGTGTTTGGGTATGAATCAAGATAACTTATAAATGTGGTTAAGCACTGGATGTCATGCTGGCTCTGGAGCATCTTTTACCTCTTCCTGACTTGGGTCAGAGATAAATGGAAATATTTAGCAATGTCATAAAAATTTGTCTACTTTTGTCTATGTATTTGCCCAGTTTGGACACTTTATATAAATGGAATCATACTTTATGTGATCTTTTATATCTGACTTTTTCACTTCATTTAATTCAGAGTGCATCCATGTTGTGTATATCTCAGTAAGTACTTCACTCTTTGTAGAGTTAAGAGCAATGTCTTTTCTATATACACAATTCAGGACTATGAAGTTACAGTAAAAAAGTTATTTAAAACAATTATTAAAATAAGGTCCTTGTATGATTTAACAATGCGGTGAGTTTTTAACCTCTTATGACTATTTTGTCTCTACAGTTTAGATTTTGAAGAATGTGCTCACAAATTGCTGAAAATGGAGTTCCCTGAAAGCCAAACAGTAAGTCAGTATTTTTTTTCTATTAGGAAATGATATTAGTTATAAAAATGTTTAAGACAGTTAATAGGTATTATGAATTGAAACAATATCTATAACATCGATATTCTGAAATTTTAAAATAACTTAAAACTTAGTTCTAAGGTGTTTCATAAATGCTACTCATTGCAGTGAATTAAATGGTCTGCTTTCATGGGATGTGAAAAAGGAGCCAGTCTCTCTGACCCACTGCACTTTACATAAATTTCCTAGTGGTTGCCTGTAAATCAAATGGTAGCTTAAAATACAATAGGAAACTTGTTCTTTAATGAATTGCCTAGTCTATCTTCTTAATGTACTAAAGCATTCTTTTCTGGTAGAAATTGTAATGATTACCGCACATGTTGCTACATTGCTTTAATTGGCTATAGAAGAATCTGTCTTTTTTTCTTTTATTCATTATCTCAGCAAAATGTATTCTGCGTACACTACATGTCAGACACTCTGCAGGGTTTCAGGAATTCAGTAATCCACAAAGTATATTATATTAAGCCCCCTCTTGATGGGTGGAACTCATAATCTTATAACTTTGTGTATACTTCACTGTTAAAAGTATCATAGAACCCTAATGTCAACAATAATAAAGACTAGATTGAGTAGGTTATCTTGGGTGTTTTTTCAGTTGTATTCTTACGTATATTCCTCCCTGCCCATCCACATTTTAAATCCTTGGGACCTGAGCCAAGGCTTTTAGGGTTTTGCTTTTCACACGTTGCTTTACTTGCTTTACTTTATATATTCAACTCTAGGCTCTTTGGTTTCTATTTCTAAAAGATCTTGACTATCTGTTCCTGTTTGGTATAAGTGATTTGCCTTAAGGCTTTAATTATGATCTGTTATGGGAATTAGCAGACTGTAGCCCAGGCCCACTACCCGTTTTTTGTGAATAAAACTTTAATGGTGTAATACAGCCATGCCCATAGGTTGGTGTATTATGTATACTTGTTTTCACCCTATGGCAGCAGAATTGACTGGTTGCAACAGAAACCTTATGGCCTTTAAAGCCTAAGATATTTACCATCTGACCTTTAATTTAAAAAGTTTACCAGCCTTTTTCTAGATGACGGATTTCTTCTTAATCCTATGGTATGTAATTTTGAGAAGAAATTATTCTTTTCAAATGTAAAAAGTTCTTATTTCCCTCTTAAAGTTTGTTTATTGGTATATTAGTAACAGTGTACCTATTGGTACCCTGGGTGCACTTCATGTGTTCACTTTTGAAAGGAAATAAATTAGTGAATTAACCTTTCAAATTATAATTGAAACTGAAATTACTGTATGATCTTTTCACATTATTTGAGGAATATAATTAAGTCATTATAAGTTTTATTAATATTAATTCAGAGGATAGTTGTTCTAGAACTAATCTTAACATATTTTGATAGCAATTGGAAGTGTCTTCGTGCATCTATTTTCATGCACTCAAAAGACTGTCCTAAAATTGCTATAATATTTAATTAAAATGTTAAAATATTTAATTATTATAAGCTACAGGGAATAACTCTTATAATTGCATTTAGTCTAGGGAAGAAAGAAAGTTGTTTTGCAAGTAGCACTGACTTTATTAGCAGTGCTGTCAGCATAATACCACATTATATTGTTTAAAACCTGATTAACTGTTATGTTATTGTAAAATACAGTTTTGGTAGAAAGAGTTGAAAATGCATTTTAATATATCAAATTAACATAATATTGCAGAACTCCGAAAAACCTCATTTTAACTTTTTAGTACTATATTAAATTTTGACAAAGTATATCTTTTCAGGACTTACACATTAATAAGTGTTTTTATTTAATTGAGATAACTTGTGACTAATCATAAAAAATAATTTAGCAATGTAATGACATCTAAAAACAACTTCATATTGTGAATTAAGGCCTTTTGAGTAGATTGTTTTATACCTAGATGATCAGTTTCCAGAACAGTGGTGTCCAATAGAACTTTCTGCAGTGATGAAAATATTTATATATAGTCTACACTGTCTAATACAGTAGCCACTAGTCAGTCACATGTGGCTTTTGAGTACTGAAAATGTGACCGAAGAACTAAAATTTTAATTTTAGGTAATGTTATTTAACTAATTCGCTAGAGGTTACCATGCTAGACAGTATAGTTCTGGAGTATCCTGTGCTTCTTTAGGACCCTTTGCCTCCCTCTTGCACATAGATATATGCAGTAAATATTATAGACCTGAGCTTTAAAATACTTACAATATTTACTTAGGTTATATTTCACGTTAAATATGACCAAATGTCAAAATTGCAAATTGAAAATACAAAGGTAAAATTAAATAGCAGTAAAAATGAACTGAAAGGGTATTATATTTATATATATATATATATATATATAATTAGATGTATGTGTGTAACATTTATTTTGAGGCTAGAAAATCCAGCTATAGAGATACTTTTTCTTAGTTCTTTTAAATATATATTTTTTTTTATTAAAGAATGTCTTTTAAGTTAACATAGCTGTGCTTATTTATGGTTCTGTAAAGACTCATGTTCTAGCTCTTCCATATTAATTAAATACATTCCTTAATTAATTGAGCTTAAAGGTGTTTAACTGAATTGTTAGGTGGCATATTGATGATCTGTATTTTTAAAGATTTTGTGTAGTCTTTTTAGAAAATCTGTTCAATCTCTTCATGGTGTATCTGTTTCATATAGTAGATTTTCTTGAAGTAGTTCATACTTAATATGAATTTAAGATTTTATAATCAATCTAATTAGCTTAGATGACAATGGAAACTGTCAGCCAGGCTGAAGGCTTTGAAAGACTGTATAGGCTTGACATAGATTGAATCGTTTGGTCTTAGTAACTTAAGCTCACAAAGGTTCGGAAGTTCTGTATGTTTAAACCCTTACTTAAAAATTCAAGCTGTCTCTATCGTATTGATAAGTTGTCATATAGCATGGATTGTGTTTTGAATCATTAATGCAATTTTTCTTCCAAATAGAAAGAACTCTGCAACATGATACTTGACTGCTGTGCCCAACAAAGGACATATGAGAAATTTTTTGGCTTATTAGCTGGGGTGAGTTCAGCCTCATTCTTCTTGTTGGAATTTTAATAGAATCACTAAGGGAATCCTTAACATGAATATTGTGAATTGATGTGTCTGTTTTGTGGTCTTGTCTAATGTAATAGCAAATCTTTGCTCAAAACTGATCGCTCTTTCCTTCCTCGGGTTTCCCATCCTCTGTAGTTTCCTCCTTTCCTGCTTCATTTTGTAGTGCCTTATTAGCATTGCATATGATTCTTCCAGAACTTTCTGAAATTCTATATGCTTTGTAACAATTTCCCAAAGAGGACAATTAAATGTTGCCTTTTCAAAATCTCAACACAGTTTCTGAAGTCAAGTACATGCTCAGGCAACACAAATAGACCATGAGCTAAAATAAAATAAGTTTTTAAATCTCAACTCTACCCACGGAGAAATATATTTGTATAGTATGCAAATGTATGTGTCTGTGATAAGCTACCTGTATAATTTTGTTTTAGTGTATAAATCCTAGGTAAATAGGGATGATATATATTACCTTCCCTTTTAAGCATTCCATCATACAGCACAAAAAGATTGATATGATATATAAAATGTTTACTAATTTTTGATTCAGTAAATTTAGGAGGATCTGATATGCTCATAATGGTATTGACAGTCAATTTTTAGTGGTGTTGACATTCAATTTTTTTTAATTTATTAGCGATTTTGCATGCTGAAAAAAGAATACATGGAATCCTTTGAAAGTATATTCAAAGAACAATATGATACCATCCATCGCTTGGAAACAAACAAATTGAGAAATGTTGCTAAGATGTTTGCTCACCTTTTATACACTGATTCACTTCCATGGAGTGTAAGTAGATGGGTTGATATTTATACTTCTTTCCCAATCCCATTATTCACGAATAGGTATTAATGTATAATATAATCCTACTTTTCCTATGTAGGAAATGTACATTAAAATGAAATATGTAGCAAACTTTTACTGTAATGACTGTCTTTGAGACTATATTCATATAACACAATATCAAAAAGCTAAGTAAATAGCATGAATATAAGAACTACAATACCATCCTAGGCGATTTTAGCAGTCCAAACATCACAGTGCTTTTTAATAGTGATGGCTAATGGTGTTTTCAGGAAAAACAGTTTCATCTTCTCTCTGTGTGCACACATGCACATACACACTCATGCTCACATACAACAGTAGTTTGGTGGTCATGCATCTTTTAGTCATAGTTATTTAGAACAAGTTAAGATATTCGTGATACACAGGTGTATACCGGATTGGAATTTGAAACACATTCATGAAGCTGGCATTTATTGTTCAACTGCTGTTCATCCAACAACCATTCATTCAGTTACCAACTATATGCCCAGTCACTTGAGAGAGATACTGGGCATCCATAGTGAATTATATATGATCTCTGGTTTCAAGGAGCTTATTACCATAGAAGAACTATATGAGGTAAGATAGATATGCCCGTAACACTAATACAAAATAAAACGTGATAGGTTCTAAGAAAAGTGAAGTTGAAAGAAAGAAGTTGCATCCAAGAAGAAAGAGAGAAGAGGATCACATTGTAGAATACCACAACCTGATGGTAGAATGAAGCAGCAAAGTGAGCTCATAACATTAGGTAGATTATTGTAATGTAAGTACTAAGCTGCATTGATAGGCACTTTGTAAGCTGACCTAGGAGCCTGATCATAATAATTTTTTTCTTCTTTTCCTCCTCTGGGAATGAAAATGAAATCAAGGTTTTAGATAATCGAAGCAAATGGGTTCCTGGATCACAGAACTCATAAAAACTGGAGGTTCCTTGTATTTTTATTTGTCTTAAAACATCTCTCCATGGCTTCCATTTTAAGCCTCAATCTTAGCATTCACAACAAACCATCATTCTTGCTGTCTTTACCCTTCTTGTATATGTACTATACAAAACTATAGCCTAATGCTCTAAGTGGCATTTTGCCCCAAACCCTTAGACATCCACATTTTGATGAGTGAGTTTTAGAAGCTAGTAATCTTTTCTTCAGCATTATATACTCACAGCAGAATATATCTCTGCTATAAAAAGCGCATTACTCAAGAAAGAATGAACTCTATTTCTGTAGCATCTTAGCATTATGAAAATTATCATGGAGAGGTAGTCTTAAATGTGGCCAAGAAGTATTACTTATTAGGACAAAGAATGATATTCACAGATCATTCTGTAGAGACACTTAGAGTCATAAATGTTGGTCATTTTGTCTTTTGAATAAAATAAAATCGTCTTCTCATTTTAATTTTCAGGTTCTCGAATGTATAAAGCTGAGTGAAGAAACCACTACGTCATCCAGTAGAATTTTTGTTAAGATATTTTTCCAAGAACTGTGTGAATATATGGGTCTTCCTAAACTTAATGCAA
Source organism: Canis aureus (assembly GCF_053574225.1). Taxonomy (NCBI): domain Eukaryota; kingdom Metazoa; phylum Chordata; class Mammalia; order Carnivora; family Canidae; genus Canis; species Canis aureus. Next base: position 7,489,046 of record NC_135644.1, read on the forward strand.
GATTAAAGGATGAGTAAGTTTATCATTATGCATTTTTTATCCTTAGTGCCCTCAGGAATTTTCCTTCCTTGTAGCAACAGAAGTCTACCCTTGGTTGTAAAAACAAGAGTTAAGCCCCTAGGACTTTGTTCATTCATTAATCACTACTCTTGAGTCTCATGTTCTGTGGCATAGGACAACATGCAGTTTTTAATGATGGATTTTAGTTCCAGTGGAAGAAACACAGAATTAATGCCTCTTTTAGTTTAGTTTAGAACACACTTTGCATTTTCACTGGAGTTTTCTAGTAGTGAGTACTTACGGTTTTATTTTCATTTTTAACCCTAATCTTGAGCCTTAGAAAATTAATTTTTTGTTATCAGTGAACAATTGTGAAGATATATAGATGACTCAGTCATGTAATGAATAGTTCAAATTATGACATTGAATGAGGGTCTTGTTCCAGGACTATCCTATAAATCCCCCCCTCAGCTTTCTTCTTTCTTGTTTACTCAGATTACCATTGCCCCTCACATTGACTTCTACTTCATTCACACTACTGAATCGTCCTTTCAGATTTCCTAGTGACTACCTGCCAAGTTGATTACTTTTTCTCAGTCCTCATGCCCTTGGGCTTTCCAGCCTTATTTACCCAGTTGATCATTTGCTTACTGTGGCTTCTCTCTTCTCATTCTGTCTCACTCTTCATGGTCTCTACTCTTCAGCCTACCCCCCTCTCCTCTTTGCCACAGTTTCTATTCTGGTTCAAAATGCCCTCTCTGGGTTATTCCATCTGCTCCCCTTGGCTTCATAGACTAATTTTTGGTCCCTATTTATGTCACCAGGTTTATCTCCTTCCTTCTCACAGGCTGCACCACCATTGCTCAGTGCATTCATGTTTCCTTGCCTCTGTTTCCAGAGCTAGAAATCCCCTCTCTCGGTCTGTCCAGCAAACTCTTAACCATTCTCCTTATATGTCACTTTTTTTCTATGAAAGAGTTTGTCCTGGCTCTACTGGTTCATCATTCAGTGTGGCACTCCGAACCATGTCCAGACCATGTTTTGTTTGTTCCCCTCCCCAGAAGTAATGATTATATGCAGACTTCATCCATAATTTTTCCCTTTAGTTGACTATTTTTACCCTATCCTTCAGTGCCATACACAGTGCTGCGTGTGTTTGTGTGTCTGTGTGTGTGTGTGTATATATATAAATAAAACAGAGATTTGTTTTTACTTGGTCTTATATATGTTCACATACTATATATGTGTATGTATGTGTGTGTGTGTGTTATTATGCAATATATGTATGTGTGATGTATGAAAAAGTTTTTAAAAACCTCTGTGGGGTGCCTGGGTGGCTCAGTCAAGTAAGCGTCTGACTCTTGGTTTCAGCTTAGGTCACAGTCAAGGTTGTGAGAACGGTTTTGGGGCTCCATGCTCCGTGGAGAGTCTACTTGAGATTCTGTCTCTCCCTTCATCCCCCCACCCCACATGCACACACACTCTCTCTCTTGCTCTCTCTCTCAAATAAATGATTTTTTTAAAAAACCTTCTCTGTTGTAAGTTTAATAAATTATGACTTGACCCTACTCATTTCATTTAGATAGCATATTGCCTGACCTAATAAATGATATAAATCACTTTCTTGATTCTGTTTCATTTATTTAATAATACATAGAAAATCTGAAAAAATGACTGTATACAAACTTTGCCTTTTTATCATTAAGCAATATATTCTGTTTTGTTCATTTTTTTTCTTGTTTTAGAACCCTCCAGCCATTTTTTGAAGGATTATTACCCCGAGATAATCCAAGAAACACTCGGTTTGCCATCAACTTCTTTACTTCTATAGGTCTTGGAGGTTTAACGTAAGGATAATTTTCAGAATTTTATTTTCATCTTAAAAAATTATCTCAGTTGCCCTTGAAGCAGACACTAACAGATTATATCTTTAATTAGGGATGAATTGCGTGAGCATCTCAAAAATACACCAAAGGTCATTGTGGCACAGAAACCAGATGTTGAGCCAAATAAGTCCTCCCCTTCCTCTTCCTCTTCTGCATCCTCCTCTTCAGAGTCTGACTCCTCTGCCTCGGATTCGGACAGCAGTGACAGCAGTTCAGAGTCTTCCAGTGAAGAGAGTGATTCTTCATCCAGCAGTAGTCAGAGCTCTGCTTCAGGTATGGAAACTCATTTATAATTGATTGGGCTCTTTTCTAACAAGTTTATTGCTGATGATGTTTACACCGAGGGAAGAAAATAATTTGATTGTTTAATTATTTTAGAGTTCAGTTGTTTAAAAGCCACAATTAATAATATAAATGATCATCTATCGCTGCTGGAGTCTGTAGTGAATTGCATCATTTATAATGCTAGGATTACCTATTGGAATCCTCTTCATAGAAATGAAGATATTTCTTTGGCAAAATTTGTTTGAGTGATGACTGAACTACCATTCGTTTATAATGCCTTTACGCCAGCTTATAGCTTTTCTGGCTATTAAATTTTATTTATTTCCTGTGTATTTTAAAGAAATTTTAGTTTTTTAATTTAATTAGTGAGGATTTATATTAGTCATTGACATGTGTCATGCATTCAGTGCATACTTTGTAAGTGTACAGCTACATAAGTTTTCATGAAAAGAAGAGAACCATGTGCTCGCTGCCCATACCAGGAGTTACCAGTTACTGCCACTCCTGCCATCCACTGCCTCATGGCAGCTGCTGCTCTCATCTGTAATTGCATAATTAGTTGTGGCTGTTTTTAACCTTTTTTTTTTAAGATTTTATTCATTCATTCATTCATTCATTCATTTATTTGAGAGAGAGAGAGAAAGAGCAGAGACACAGGCAGAGGGAGAAGCAGGCTCCATGCAGGGAGCCTGACGTGGGACTCGATCCCTGGTCTCCAGGATCAGGCCTGGGCTGAAGATGGCGCTAAACCACTGAGCCACCGAGGCTGCCCTGTTTTGACCTTTATAACGGTGTTTATAAACTCCTTTATCCCTGGCTTATCTTTCACAATTACTTTGTGAGATTCATCTGTAATATTGCATTTAGTTATAGTTCATTCAGTCTTACTGCTGTATAGTTTTCCACTGTATGAATATGCTGCAGTCTATTTACTCAGGAACAATTTAGATTTATAAATAGTAGTCCTGTGAAAACTGTTACTCATATTGGGGATATATATATATATATATATATATAAATATGAATATTTACACATGTGCATTTCACCTGGGTTCGTACTTAGAGAATCTCTGGGAACCACTGGGTTGTAGGTTATGTATTTAGCTTTAGTAGATACTACCAGTTTTGTTTGTTTTTAAAAGACTCCGTGAGAGTCTTTTTTTTTTTTAAGGTTTATTTATTTATGATAGAGAGAGAGAGAGGCAGAGACACAGGAGGAGGGAGAAGCAGGCTTCATGCCGGGAGCCTGATGCGGGACTCTATCCCCGGACTCCAGGATCGTGCCCTGGGTCAAAGGCAGGCGCCAAACCGCTGAGCCACCCAGGGATCCCCGATACTGCCAGTTTTGCAAGTGGTTCTTTCAGTTTACCTCCCATCAGCCACGTTTGAGAGTTGCAGTAGCCCCCATCCTCATAACACTTCAGTTAGCTTTCTTCTTCATTTTAACCATTTTAGTGGATATGTAACAGTATTGCATTGTGGTTGTAATTTGCATTTTTCTTGATCACTAATGACGTTGAGCACTACCTTTTTATTGCCCATTTTCCTTTTGTTATGTGGCTGTTCAAGTCTTTTGCTACCCTCTTCCCTTTTCTTGTTTTATTATCTCTTCTATAAATTTGTAGGAGTTGTGTAGGTTTTCTGGATATGTATCTTCTATCACATACAAACATTGCAAAGAGCTAGTTCCATTCCATTTCTTGTCTCTCCAGGCCTGTTCAGGTGCCAGATCTCTGCTGGTCTTTCTGACCCTCAGCAGCAGCGCCGAATCAGCAGATGCCCAAAGGGAGAAAGTGGCTGTGGAATCTCAGCTTACCTCTCTATGGTCCTGCCTTCTCTTGAATCTTATCTTGGCCCTTATTCAACTTACAAGGAAATTGCAAATAGTACAGAGAATTCCCACGTAGCCTTCACCCAACTTCCCGTAAAGTTGGCATTTTGTGTAACCATAGTTCAATTATGAAAGCCAGGAAATTAACATTGGAACAATACATTAAATAAATTATTATTTGAATTTCACCAGTTTTTCCATTAATGTCTTTTTTCTTATTCCAGAATCCTACTTGCATTTAATTGTTTCTTCTTAGTCCTCTGTAACCTGTGGTAGTTCCTCTCCGGCTTTCCTTGGTTTTAATAGCTTTGATACTTTTGAAGTCCTCTGTTCAGATATTTTTTCGAATATCCCTAAATATGGAGATGTGTCTGATGTTTTTTTACATGGTTGGAATGAAGTTATGCACTTTTGTACAGAGTACCATAGAAATGATGTATTCTTAGTGCATCTTGGAGTTCATATCGGTATGTCTTATTGGTGATATTAACTTTGATCACTTGGTTAAGGTGACATCTGGATTTCTTCATGGAAACTCCTTTTCTCTATAGATTAATATCTTGTAGGGAAATAATTTGATACTTTGTTAAATTTCCTCTCTCTCCTCTTTCACTCTTCAATTTTAGCATACATCTTTGGATCTCATCTGCAGTACTTAACTACTATGGTGTTTGCCAAATGTCATTTTTCCATTTGTCTTTTTTCTTCTACATTTAATAACTGAATTTCTTCTTTAAGAAAGAGTTGTCTCCCCCTCCCACCCCCATTTATTTATTAAGTATCTTTTATCAGTGTGAACTCAGTGGCTATTCATCTGAGTGAATGAGTTAAAGTCCATTACTATCATTTATTTTGTTGCTCACGTCATTTCAGCTTTGGCAATCAGGAACTCCTTCACATTGGCCCCTGTGTTCTTTCAACATACCCCTATCATTTTTTTGAGCACTGCCTTTCTTCATAACATCTCAAGTTGTTCAAGATCTTTAGTGCCTTTAAGCAGAAAATTTTAAATCTTTCTCTGGCATTTCTAGTTGTTCTCAGCAGGGGCTGTGGTCTCCACAGCTTTCTCCTTTCTCCCTGGAAATGGAAATACAGTAGTAAAGGATTTTTTCAAATGTGCAATTTTCTGAGATGGTCTGTTGTTTTCCCCAGGGTCAACTGTTTTTTTTCATCATAGTATCTTAGTCTAAAAATAAGAAATAGTCTAATTGTCTAAAATGCATATCATTTCTTATTTTTTAATGCATATTCCAGAGGCAGGAAAAGTATGTTGGAAGGTTGATCTTTACACTCTTGTTCTCTGGCTTGTTGCACTTAAAAGAGTATTACATACTGTGTGGCAGCCAGAATTGTGGGACTCTCAGTGTTTTATATTATTAGAACAAGATTGCATTTGCCCACAGGAAGTCTTATTCTTGAATTAAATATATTAACATTGTTCATTTAATATTCACCTCTTTTAATTCTAAAGAATTTGTTATTTCATGATATCTGTTTTGAGAACAGATGATAACACAGCATGAATTGCTGCAATAAGGAATCTTGCTGATTCAAAATTAATTTGCCTCATCATCCCATTTTAGCATAGAGCTTTCAGTTTTATTGGTAAAATATTAAGTAGCATAAGAGCAGTATGAACTGCCCCAAAATTAGAAAATTGTAAAGCAAATACCAAAGATTGGAGAGATTGCATATTATGGTAGGGCTCAGGGTTTTGTGTCAGCAACGCCCTGAGAGTGGTGTAGAGTTGGGTCAGAGAGACATTGATTTAGCACACAGCCAGATGGTTTCTGCTTGGGTAGCTGCAGCTCAGCTGAGGAACCAGAAAAATAAATCCTTAGTGGCAAACCAATGGACTGTGCCAAGGATAGGCATTTGGCAGGAGAAATACAGGTTGGTACAGTGAGATTTGGGTGGAGATAAGGCGAAGGTAGGCAGTTTTCTACCGTATTTTTTTCTTTCTGTATATATACGAATTTGACACAAACTTCGGTCGTCTCAGCAACCTTGATTTATGTACTCAAAAGAAATAACAAAGATAAAGTGATTAAATTTGTTTTATAGCTTAAAATTTCTCCGTGATTATTTAATATTTATATTTGTTTATTATATCAGTAAAAATTGTTCTAGACCATTTCAGAACGGTTTTTCTCAGAAATCAAGCCTTCATAGCTCTCATAAAAGCTCATGATTATATGTCTTAACAAGCTTCTTCTCTTTCTGGTACAGATACTTCTCCCTGATAGCACTGGAGAGCAGAGCTGTTGTTTTTTAGGAAGAGGCTTTTACTTGAAAAATATATATTCATGCTGTTAAACAAACTCCATCATCCTACTCCCCCACCTTTAGGGAGTGACGTTGCTGGCATATCTAATCACTGTCTTTTTATTATTAACATGCCAGATCTGACATATTTCATATGACAAAGTGCACATGGGCTGGAGTTTTTGAATAAGATTTATAAGTGGAAATATATACCTGTTAGTCACTTTATAAAAAATTTTACATTTGCTATAGTTTATGTCAAGTTTCTGTTTACAGCTTTGAGTCTAAGGATCAAAATGGTACTTTGGTAACTAATGGTGATATGATATATATTCTTAAAAATTACTCATCTTGTACAATATTCTGACATCAGACTTTCCATTCAATCAGTTTAGTTTTGCATCCAGCTTATCTGAATTAATAAACCTACAATAGATCAGTAACTATAATTGTTAAATTATGAAATTAAAGATTAAAATAAAACCTAACTATTTCATTTTACACGTGCAGCTAAAGATAGAAGAAAGAAGGGACAAGGGAACAGCAGAAGTAAAGAAGTAGATAAATTGATCAGGAAACAACAAACCCACGATAGGAAACAAGAAGAAAGAAGGCCAGAGCAAAGACATCAGGAAACAAGGACTGAAAGAGAAAGACGGTCAGAAAAATATAAAGATAAAAATTCACGGGATCCAAATTGGAGAAATCCCATAACAAAATACACTTCAGACAGAAGTGTTCCTTCTGAACGAAACAGTTACAGTAGAATCGTGAATGACAGAGACCAAGAAGTGCACACAGATTTGGAAAATAAGCATGGTGATCCCAAAAAAAAGAGAGGAGAGAGAAGAAATTCTTTTTCCGAAAATGAGCACAGACAGCGAAATAAGGACAGTGAAAATGTTGTAAGAAAAGATAGATCAAAGTCAAGAGAAAAGACTAGAAAACATTCAGGCTCTAGAAGTGATGAAGATAGGTATCAAAATGGTGCCGAGAGGCGATGGGAAAAATCTAGCAGATACTCTACACAATCCAGAGAATCAAAGAAACATCAGGACCGGCGAAGAGAAAAATCTCCAACAAAGCAAAAAAAATAATTCTACAAAATTACAGAAACTGAACATGCCTTATATTCAGTTGAGACAAATTATTTTTTACATTAACGAACTTTATAGAGAATTCTTGTATAAAGTACTGGTTTGTATTTGTACATTTAAAATTTTTTTTCATTTTAACATGTTTTATAATTGATACATCTCAAGGCCCTCCACATAAAATTATTTGAGAAGTTTCATTAGAGAGGGATGTAATTCTTGCTTATATTTTGTTAATAAAATGATCAAATGTTCATTGAATCAGTGATTTTCTTCATTGACAAAATTTTTTCTCCTGATAATGTTTCCAATCGTTTATAGAACAATTATGATGAATTATTAGTTTCTTTTTTTTTTTTTTAAATAATAGGAGATCAAGATAGATGAACCATTTCAGTGTAATATTTTGGCTTTGTTAAGATGCTATGAACATTTTTTAGGAGTCACTCTTCTTAAAACAGGAATTATTTCAAGTTTCTTACTATATCTTGAACAAAGTTAGGTATGTGTAATTTTTTTTAACGTGTTTTGATGAAGCTAAGGATCTTTTAAACAGATGCACAGCTCTATTATTTGGAACTAGGACTTCTCTCATTGATAATATTTCTTCTCTGAACTGCTAGATTAACATTCTTTGTGATTAGTTCTTTTTCTCAACCTTGAAGTTATTATCATTGTTGGTGAGTTAATGTGTATTTAACTTTCAATTTAAATTAATAGATCATTGGAAAACGTACAGTAATGAGAAATGTGAACAGCCTAACTGTGAAATAATTCCATTTTTTACAAGAATTTTAAAGGTTTCCATCATTGTAACTCTCACCAATTAATGTGACCATATTATTTATATACTTTTGAAATAAAATATTGCCTCTGAAATTTTAGATTTGCTGACATTTAACCCTACTTACCAAATAGACTACCTGTGCTTATTCACTTCTAACGTACATAAAATCCATTTTATCTAATGTCTGGTTTCAAGAATAATGGGACCACCATTTTAGTGTTTGACTTTCAGGCGTTCTCTGATTCAAAATATTTCCTATTTTTGTTGAAAAACCTGAATATAAATAATAACAAAGTCCATGTAAATAAATATTATCTGTCCTATCTTCCTGCCTCTGTGCAAAAAAAAAAAAAAAAAAAGTATTAATTGAATATGACAGCCTAGAAAAATTATTTCTAGTATTTTCTCCTGTGGTGGATAGAAGGTGCTGAGCTGTTATTAGAAAGTACTCTCATGGACACAGTGCATTTCACAGAATTTTGAAGCTCAGCAAATTGGACTTAAGGAAAGCATAGGCTATGAGCTCTAAAGGAAATAAATGAGTTTATTTTTGTAAGTGAACACTGATCTTTGGCGGTGATAAGAGAAGAACAAAAACAACTAGAAATTCTAGCTTATTTTCTTCACTTTCTACACTACATGTAGAAACGGGAAATGATTATTTTTTTGAGTCATTGAGATCTTAAATAATAATTACTAAAGTAGATAAGTTTTCAAATGTAAAAAATTATTTATTGAGCTTCTATTATGTGCCCAGACCTGTTCTAGGAACTAGAAATAAAACCATGAAGAAAACAAAGTCTCAGCTCTTATAAGGTTGATACTATGATAGGGAGATACAGTGGTCATCTTGGTGGGGTGGCTGGTAATTTTCCAAGGGAAGGTTTATATGGTGATGCTTGTCCATATTGTTGAAGGAACTAAGGGCTTGAACCCTGTGGACTGCTGTGGGGGGAACCCAGGCAAAAGGAACTGCTGAGGTATAGATGTTAATTTATAACAAATACTACCTAGAGGTGTATGTTAACATTTCCTATTCAACTAGTTGGAGTTTTTTTGTTGGTTTTTCTCACGATTTTACTTTTAACAAAAGTAGTTAACAGAACACCTAACTCGCTTTGAGCAAAAGTATTTGAATATAACCTGAGTCCTATCAGGGCATGAAAAATGGGAGCCTGGGGGCAGAACTGGACTGTGTGCCTTCACAGTGCATTTCTACTGCATCAAATGTGATATGTGCACATATCCCCACCCCGCCCTGCCATTCAGGCAGGTTTTTCACTTTCATCCTTTTAAAATGCAGACAAGAAACACGTTGACTATGTCTGCTATTTCTGACTTTTTACTTCTTAAGCTTAGCACTTTTTAAGGATTAGCTGAGTCCTGTAGATTTCATGTGCATTACTCATTGTTTCCCAGTTCCTCAACTTCTTGCACACAAAGTTTCTCTATCCGTATCCATTTACCACCTGCACACATGGTCATCCCTTCATGTTGACTTCAGAATTCTTACCACCTCTGAAATCGGCTACAAGCATCAACGCTGACCACTGCCCATCCTACTCACCTGCTCTAGTAGTGACAGTCTAGGAATCCTTCCATTTCATCAAAACTTCAGACATACGGACTTGGTTAAAATTGATCATCATTGCCTACCCCCGCCACCAGTCCCCAGTCTTTCACTTGCTTTTAGGAAAAGACTCTGGTTCATATTGAATAATTCATTACCATTTCATTTGAAAAATACTTATTTGGCTAACTGAACATTGAAGTCCAACTAGGTTTTTATCTGAGCCTATACCACTTGCTGGCTGTTGACTTTGGGGCAGTTCCTTTAACCTTTATGTCTCCCATTTGTGTCCATTTTCTCCTGTGTGCCATGATAGAACTAGAACTCCCTTAAATAGTGAATGGTCTCTGTCATGAACAGGGCCTGGAACTAAGTGTTCAGTGTTAACTGTTTTTATTATTTTTGTTACTAAACACTGAGAGAGTACCACTAGACCAGGAATTGCAAACTCACATATGGGGGATAACAAATGAGAGAAATCAGATTAGGAGTCAACTGGAGTGACTCAAAGGCGGCAGTAGTTATGAGTAACTACTCAGCTCCATTCCAACTATGCCCATAAAAAAGAAGGCCAAAGGTTGACAAATCTGCCCGATTCTCAAGAGATTCAGAGTTAGGACTTCTGATTTTTAAACGTTGGCAATGATTTTTTTTTTTTTTTTTTAAGTTTAAAAACAGCCCAAAGTCCAAACAAAATGATCCCTTCAGGTGAATTAGCTTTTGTGAGTCTACTCTCTAGATCCTCAAAAGCTATTTATTATTTACTCGAAATGACACTCTTTGTTTTATACAAACCTCATCACTGTTTTACTTTCTCCTCTTTACAATAGTGGGAGGATAAGAACTGTCATCTTTGTTGCAAAAACTCATACTTTACTAACCTCAGCAGTTCCCTCTTGCTCTAAAACTTTTACCAGGTTTTAGTTCTGTACTTTATTGGCTTACTTATAATTTTATGTATCCAAAACACAATTTGTTTTTCCTCAAATCTACATCCTTTCTAACAACTGCAGTTGATTCCACAAATCTCCCATCAGTTTTGAGTTCCCCTGCCCCCAAATCCCCAAACTTCCACAAATTTTTGATTTGTTTGTTTTTTAGAGAGGGAGGAAAAGACAGAGGGAGAGAATCTTCAAGCAGACTCCCTCCCCACTGAGTGTGGAGTCCATTGCAGCCCAGATCTCAGGACCCATGAGATCATGACCTGAGCCAAAACCAAGAGTCAGACACTCAACCAACTGATGCACCCAGTGCCCCTGGACTTCAACAGTAGTTTATGCGTCATCCTCCTGTGCACCATGCCCTATTCCAAGGAGATAGCAAAGAGCAAACAAACAGGCCCTGTCTTCACTTGAACCTAAATCCCTGCAGGGGAAAACAAACTAAAATTTAAAAAATAAAACTTAGACTTTGAAAAATGTTAGCTATTTAGAAAAGCCAAAAGAATAGAGCAGTGATCACCTGTATACTATCTATCTGGACTCTGAATTCAGTTATCTAAAGCCTTATTTCCATCCTGTTACCTTCTACATGGAAGTTCAATGACTCCTCTAGACTATATGATGGGTAAAGTCCCAGCTTGTTAGCCTAGTTTCTTTAAAATTCAAGTTCAACCTGTCTTTCTTAATGTTTGTTCTAGGAGCTGCCATCCTTTCAGCACTACTCTGTGGCAGGCATCTTAGAGTCCCTAATTTTTAACATCAACTATAAGGTAAGAGAGACCCCAATTTTACAGCCTGCAAGGTGTTGCTGATGTAGAACCCAACAATGGCCTTTCCTTCTATATTGTTTGATTCAGTTCAAGGCACGTGTAGTAAAGGCCTTGTGATTAGCACTTATATACTGTGCTGTGAGATCATTTTTCTTTTTGATCTGACCCCCCTAGGTAGATTATACATTAATCAGCCAGGAGTTTTGTCTTAAATATTGCCTTTCTGTCTGCACACTGTACAGGTCTGTGCTTCTTAATCTCAGTAGTACTGACATTTGTGGTTAGTTTATTGTAGGGGGCTGCCCTGCACATTGTAGAATGTTTAGCAGCATCCCTGCCCCTAGCTGCTAAATACCAATGGCCCTAATTTCCCAATCCTGACAATCAAAAATGTCTCCAGACATTGCCAAATATGCCCTCCAAGGCACCACTTAGGAAATACTCTATAGTGGATCACAATGATAGTGCTTGTTCTGGGAGTGTCACTGTGCCCATGCATATAAAGCTATGTCTATTATACTGCCCTCTTCTCTTTTAAGGGAAAGACTTGTTTTAAATGAGTATTTAATACCCATTTAAGAGTAGTGGATAGCAATATTCCAACTGTTTTGGTTTAGCAAAATGTCCTGGTATCATTCTAGGGAAGACACTGGTTGACATTTTGAGAGGCAGGTTTTCTGCAAATGGAAGCATGATTATTAGCCAGTTAATATAATTGTCTCATATAGGTTCTGGTTTCTCACGAGCTGTGTATTATAACCAACACATTTCAGGAATGGAAAACAACCAGCTGTGACTATTGTATTATTTTTAATCTTATAATAGAGAATTAGATTATCCAATATCCAAACACCTCAGGTTTTGATCAAACACTTCACTGACCATCAAATGGTTGCTGAAGTGAATTAACTAGTCATTAAACCAGTAATTTCTTGGAATATAGGACCTAAAAGATTGGGCAAATGGGATTTAATCTCCTCTAAGTTAGATTCTATCCTGGAAGAAATCCTGGACCAAGTATCTGGTATGAATTAAGAGTTCTTATGAGTTCCATACTTTATATAGCACCTTAACCAGAAATCTTCCCTCCCTAACACTATTTCTACGACCAGTACATGTAAAATCCCTGTAAAGGCTATAATGAACATTTGCTATTTTTCTTTCCTGAGGATTATTCCTTCTCTCTGATCAGATACTTTGGGGGACTTGCCAACAAAAGCACTGGCCAGAGTATCCAGTCCCCTGAACAATGTAATTGATCCAGCAATGAGCATGAGACCCTAAGCTGATCCAGTCAGAATCCTTGCCCAGTAGATCTTCAATTTGGAGCATAAAACACAGGACCAGATCTAAGGGCACACAGAGCAAGAGGGCATTTACTGAAGCTGGAGCATCCATAGTCCTGTGGAAAAGGCTACTCTGCAGTACATCAGTGCAGCTCAGGAGCAAGCAGTCCCCATGATGGAGGAGGAAACAATTCTGTTTGAGTCCCTAAATAAATTGGACTGTGGCTGATGCTACATTTCCCAGTTACATGAGTTAAATGAAACCCTTTTCTATTTAAGCAACTTTGATTTGCATTTGTACTCAAAACATCTGTATTAATTCAGGGTCATTCCTGTTGATGGACAGGATGGAATCATTTGAGCAGCTATGATTCCACCTCACCCTATTTTTGCTCACATACTTTTACTTGCAGAAGGATAGAAGGAAATAAATACATACCCAATAAAGATGACCTATGAATAAAATACAACGAAGTACAATTGGGTGGCTCTTAATACTTTATAGAAATATCTAAATGAGTGATTTAAATTAAGTTGATTTTATTACCAGTGATTTTAAATGAGGTTAATTTTATGTTTCATGATCTATTTTTATAAATAACAGAACCTCACTTTTCCTATAAGCACTCGTCTTGGGCTTTGAAATGTATTGCACAGATGCAACAATTCAATTCACAAACAAAACCTGGTTTCATATTACCAATGAAAAGGACTAACTGAAGCTATTTTGAGAGCTGTAATACCTCCTTTAAGCCACAGAGATACTTTACCTTAACAACTAATGTATCCTCCTAATCATTTTTACGATATGAAATACTGAACAGTAAGAACACTGCAAACATTTGCAATCTTCTTACACAAAATAAAAGCAGTCTGAAAATCCCATTATATACAAATACCTGTAGACTCTTCCTTGAAATACAGGAAAAAGTGTGAAAAATAAATATTACCACCATTCCTCAAATTTTGAGAACAAGTTTGCTTGTGTCCTTAACCTTATTTTTTGTCTAAAAAGAGAAAAAACGAAACTCTTATGGCTATTTAACCAAGAAGGAAAAAGAGAGGAGGGAAAATTGCATTTGTGGTTCATGAAAGATCCTGCATTACTCATCTAGACTAGAGGTAAGTATTGGAGAAGTAATAGAAGAGGTAAGGGGCACTGGGGAGGAGCGGGTATTTGCTGACGAAAAGTCATCTTCTTCTGTCCATACTTCTAAGAGGTCAAAAGTTCAATTTTATATCCCTTTGTATCCCCAGGTTCAAATCTAAAAATCTCTTGTAGATGCTTGATGAGCATTTGATGAATGAATGGGGAAACGGAATATTTTGGTTTATTGTTAAGCAGAATAATTGTCTATACTTTGAGATTCTTGGGGTTTTGTGAAATTTCAAATACAGATCAACTACTATTAACCCCAGTTGGAGTCCAAATATAACTCTTTTGTAGAGCATGAGAAAGTAAAAGTTAAGAACATATTAGCTTAAAAACCTGGGACAGACACCAAAATGAAGGTAAAATTTATGCATAAGAGTATATTAAAGGAAAAATGCATAGGAGTGGAGGGGGTATAAATGAGTAGAATCCTTTTAGAAAATGGTTTGACAGTATCAGCTAAATTGGAACATACATGTTCCCTAGTTACCAGCAATTCCACCCCTAGGTGTTCAATAGTATACTAGGACCTGACATGGTAAGTGGAGAGAGGTTAGTAAAAGGGCACAAACTTTCAGTTACAAAATGAATAAAGCCTGAAGGTCTAATGTATAACATGGTGACTATAGATGATGACACTGCATTGTATAATTGAAATTTGCTAAAAGGGTAGAACTTAAATGTTCTCTCACACACACACACAAAACAATGTGAGAAGTGGGGTGATAGATGTGTTAACTAACTCAATGGGAGGAACTCACAATGTATATATACATCAAATCATTTTGTGTACTTTAAATAGCTTACAATTTTATTTGTCAACTGTCAATTATACCTCAGTAAAGCTGGGAGTGGGGGAAGAACACTCCATATTGGGTACAGAGATAAACAGTATGAACACTGTGCACATTTTTAATCTTTTTTCTTCCCAACAGAAATATGTACACATATTTCTGCACCAAAAGATGTATACAGGAATGTTCCAAATAGTGTATTCTTAATAGCAAAAAAATTGGAAACAGTTCAGACATCCAACAACAGTAAAATGGATAAATAAATTAGTAGTTTATTCATGCAGTGCAAAACTGTACAGAAATGAAAATAAAACCATAGTTATATCCAACAACATAGATAAATCAAAAGAGCATACATGTTGAACAAAAGAAGTCAGATGCAAAACACTATATGTTTTCAACAATCTGAAGTAGGAAAACAGGCAAAATGAATCTGATTAGTCAGAGTAGTGGCTACTTTTGGGAAGAGGAGTAGGATATGTTGAAAGAAAGCATAAATGGAACCATGGGGATGCTGACATTGCTCTAATTCCGAACATAGGTGTTAGTTACACATTATCTTTATTTTGTGCCAATGCATGGACTTGTAAATACCTAGGATTTTTACACTTTCTTTGCAGTAGCAAAAACAAGTTAAAAGAAAAAGACAAGAGATGTGTGAAATCTCCTATAGTAGACTGTGCTTTTGATCTTCTTTCCAACTCAAATATAGTTGAAATTATTGCTTCATGTTAACTATACACAAGGTGTATGATGTGGGAGATTGCATCATGACCATTTCTCTAATCCCTTTCTGCGTGTCACTTAACATTAAGAAGTATGCTCTATTACTGCGCTGTTGAGACCAAATGAGAAACCCACACTGAATCTGAGTTTTTAATCTGAATCCTAGTTAGAATTTTACTCTTTTTACACTAGGGCCTATTTTTACACCTCTGCAAGAGGTTTGAATGTCAGTATATGACTTGCTTTGGCCAATGGAGTATTAGCAGACATGATGCACAGGGAAACTTGAATGGTCTTATGCACTGGGGCTTGTCCTCTACTGATGATATAAATCTTTCCTTTACCAAGTGCATGACTCTAGACTAAGCTTGCTGGAAGATGAGTGGCTGTAGCCATCCCATTAGCTGACATTGAGCCAACTGCCACAGGTAAAAGTGAGCGCCAACTCCCCCCCCCCACCCCCCACCGACCAACTAACCTGCCAAGCACCACACTTGAGTGGGTCTTGACCCGGCTGGCGTAGACCAGAAGGCGACCTTCAGAGCTTTAAGAATTAATACATGTTTCCTCTTTTAAATCATTGGTTTCAGAGTAGTGGGCTACACAACAAAAGCTAACTGTTATACACAATAATGATCCCTGAACTTTTTGCACAAAAATTGATGTAACACTTACTATATATAGCTACTACACATTGAACAAATGTTCTTAATAATGAAGGAGTTTTCTTGTTCTTTTAGCCTTTTCTCCTAAATAGTTTTACAACATAAACCCCCAAGATTTAGCTCCAGAGTTATTAAAATATTTTAAATGTATGTTGGCATTGTTTTTATCACTGTTGAGTATGTTGTTTGGTTTTACTAAACCAGCTTCTTTGAAATCTTCAGGAATGACCTTCAGATATGTTATGATTTTCCCCCACAAAACCATGCTGATTACTATTAACTATCTGTTTAGAAAAATAATAGCCAAAACTGTTCAGCACTGCACAATTTTTTTAAAAGAAATATATTCCTGTCAAAGAAATGTCAAACAAATTTATTATGGAGGGATATGAAATCTACTTTCCTTTAAACCTTTGGAAGAAAAACGTCTCTCCTTTTTGGACATATTTTAAGGTAATATTTTGATCCCTATCAATCCAATAATTTCAGCTTATGCCTCAAATGCAACATAAAGAAGAAAGCTCAGGAAAAATAGGCATGTATCTTTGCAATGTAGTAGGATTGCCAATAATTTTTGTAATGATCTTAATTCTAAGAGACTTGTGGTTTATAATTTGAGTGTTAAGAGAATACTAGGTAATCAATTTGTTCTGTTGGCTGTACCATCATAGGCCAAATCCCTATCTCTTGGCCACTGTCCATCTGGTATATAATGCCAATCAGAGATATAGATGAGAGAGACTCTGGTGAATGATTAACACAACTATGTGGCCACAATAGGATGTTTTAAAAGAACTCATGGAAAAAGTGAGCAATATATATATGAAAATATGGGAGAATATCATAATATATGCCAAATGGAAGTTCTAGAAATGGAATTATGATGGCCAAGATGAAAAAATTCATCAATGGGGTTACAAGCCCAGAGGATGTACCTTAGGAATGAACTAATGAACCTAAGGATAAGTCAATAAAATTATCTAAAGTGAAACACAAAGAGAAAAATTGAGAAAGAAAAAAAGAGCATATCTAAAATAGTGGAACAATATAAAATGGTCAATAATACATGTAATTGGAGTTGTAGAAAAAGGGCAGAGAGAAAATGGGGCCAAAAAATCCTAAATTGACGAAAATAATCTATCTGAGAGATTCAGCAAACCCTAAGCAGGATAAATTCAAAGTAAATTACAGTAAGGCATATCATAATCAAACTGCTGAAAGACTCAATGGTAAAGTCTGGAAAGCATCCAGAGAATAAAAAACATGGCAAACAGGTGAGCAGCAATAGGAATGTTGACTAACTCCTCATTAGAAAAAAATGGAGGCTAGATGAGTATAGAGCAATTTCAGGTGCTGAAAGAAAAAACTATCATCTAATATTCCATACCTAGCAAAAACTATCTTCAAAAATGAAAGTAAATACAAAAAAAAATGAAGGTAAATATATCTGTACATGAAGAAAAGCTAGAAAAATAATTCATCTTCATCAGATCTGCAATAAAAAGCATGCTAAAAGAGTTTCTTGAAACTGAAGGAAAAATATGCCAGATAGAAAAGTTACCAGATAAAAATAATCATATATACATATATATATTCAAATTTTATTTTAGAAATTACTGATCCCTTAAATTAAAAAATATTGTGGGATTTTTAGCATTCATAAAGTTAGACATATAAGAAGAGTAGCACAAAGGGAGGGAAGGGAGGGAAGTCCACTACTGTGTAAGATGTTTACACTATTGATGAAATAATAGATATTTTGGAGGAGCTATACTGTGGAAGGTAAAGATGCATATTGTAATCTCTAAAGCAACTGCTAAAAAAAACCCACAACACAACTAAAAAGTCAATAGAGAAATTAAAGTATAATATTAAAGAAATATTTGATTTACCCAAAGGGTGATGAGAATGGAGAAACAGATATAAAGAATAAATGGGTCAAATAGGAAAGCACAAACAATATAGAATTAAATAAAAATATATCAGACTCTTCAAAGAGTATTTCTAGATAAAAGAGAGATATCTCATAATACTAATAAAACAGAAGATAATATGTATGCACCTAATAACAAAGTTCCTAAATGTTTGAAGTAATTAGTATGAAATAGACAAATCTAGTGGGAGATTTTAGCACCTCAGTAAGCTATAGAGCAAATAGACAAAATATTAGTAAGGATACAGAGGATTGAAAAGCTCTTGCAACTAACTTGATCTAACTGTTATTTGTAGAAGACTATAGCCCAAATAAGAGAAAACAAATCCTTTCCAATTGCGCATAGGAAATTTATCAAGATAAAAAAAAGAAAGTTTATCAAGATAGACCATGTGTTGGACTATAAAACAAATCTCAATAAATTCCAAAGGTTGAAATCTTTGGAGTATGTCTTCTGACCACAAGAGTACCACAAGAGTATTAAGTTAGAAATTAATAACATTAAGTTATTATTAATCTAAAAATCTCCAAGTATTTGGAAAATAACACATTTCTAAATTACTCATGGACCAAAGAAGAAATCACAAGAAAAATTAAAAATATTTAGAATGAAATAACAGCATTTCAAAATTTGTGGCATATAGTTAAGCTATGCTTAGATGTAGATTTATATTTCAAATGCTTATAAATGAATATAAATGCTTATATTAGAATATATATAGTCATTATAGTTGAAAGTTATAATCTTATATATTGTTTATATTTTTATATTTATTTTTATAAGCCTCAATATATTAGAAAGATGTCGATGAAATGACCTATGTTTCCAATTTAAGATACTAGAAAAGTTAGAGCAAGTTAAACTCAACATTAAAAGAAATGATGTAGTTAAGATAGGAGGAGAAATCAGTGAAAGAGAAAATAGGCAAAAACAGAAAAATGAACAATGTCACAAAATTGGTTTTTTAAAAAGATTAATAAAATTAATAAAATTAATAAAATTATCAAACAGGACTGATCAAGAAAAGAGATAAAGCACAAATAGCCAGTATTAAATAGGAATGATAGAGGGGACATCCTTACAAATTCTGCAGCTATTAATGGGCAAAAAGGGATATTATAAACAATTTCATGCCAGTAAGTTAAACAACTTAGATGAAATAGGTAAATTCACGGTAAATAGAAATTACAAATTACAAAAACTAACAGGAGAGTATATAGAAAACTTTTATAGATTTTTATCTGTTAAAGAACTAAAACTTTCATATAAATCCAAACATAAAACTTCCCACAGTTTCAGATATATAGGAAGAGGAAATACTTGTATTATAAGGCCAGATTTCCCTGATACCAAGACCAGACAAGCATATTCAAGGAGAGATCATGATAGCCCACCACACAGGACTAGAATGGCTAAAATGAAAGGGACTGACAATACCAATGTTGGCAAGGAGTGAACCAGCCAAACCTCTCATACCTTCATGGTAGAAGTGTAAAATTGTACAATCGTTTTGGAGAACGCTTTGGCAGTTTTCTTTAAAAAACATATTTGTTTATAATTCAGCAAATCCACACCTGAGTATTTAAAGCAAATTAAAACATAGTGTTCACTAATGCCTTGTACAAAAACATTCATTTGTTTTATTTGTAATTGCTAAAAACTGGAATCAGCCCAGGTCGCCATCAACAGAAAAATGAGTAAACACATCATGGTATACAATAGAATAAAAAGCATTAAACAGTTTAATAAAACATGCTGCATGAAAGAAACCAGACACAAAAGACTGAATATTATGTGATTCTTGAAAAATCAAATGCATTCACTGATAATAAAAATCAGGATGGTGGTATGGGGTTATGGATCGACAGGATAGGGGTACAAGGGAAAGTTCTGGGGGCATGGCGGTGGTCTACATCTTTATGATGTTGGGGTTACACAGTTGTATGCGTTTTTAAATTGGGTAGAACTGCATGTAAATGTACATCACACTGCATATGATTATACTCAATAAATATGGCTGGAAACCAAAAGAATATTTAAGACAATTTAGGGCACTTAAAAATTGCAAGCTAAGCTATACTTTTCAAATAGGAAGCAGCATTCACCCTTAGGCATTTACAAGATAGCTTACTTTTTTAATGTTAGAAAAACATGAAGCAACTTCCAGTAACATTTTTTAAAAATTTTTATCTCATCATTTCCCTTATATGATTTTGCAAACTGTAATTTTATAATAAGTTGATTTCAGCCCTTCAAAAATGTCTTTTCTTCTTTTCTCTTTAGGATTTGATTATTCAACTAGTTATTAGAAATGCTTTGAAGCCTAGGCAAATTCTTTGTCAATTCTTTGTCTAAAAACCTACCGGTGTCAGTACTTTTCTCACCACTGGGACTTAATTCTAACCTTTTCCTTCTATAAACACGTTATGTCCAAAATTAAATCACTATTATCTTTGCCACTGACTCTGTTTGAAATGAGTGTAAATCTCAGTAGTCTTACTATAATTTCACCAGTCCCAGATCTCTAATTAATTTGTTACTAAATATAATTAAGAAACTGAAGTAATTCAGTTTAATAATCTGCATAAGTACCAAAGAGTAATTTAAAAGCTTCCTTAATTCATTGGAAACTTGATATTATGTTTTTATTCACCAGAGAAAAAATAACCCAAAGAAGCCTTCCTACTTCTATATGCTGCATTTAAAATTTTCATTAATCTGTAAATAAAAAACAAGGTCCTAGATAA
Organism: Canis aureus; assembly: GCF_053574225.1. NCBI lineage: Eukaryota > Metazoa > Chordata > Mammalia > Carnivora > Canidae > Canis > Canis aureus. Next base: position 7,509,780 of record NC_135644.1, read on the forward strand.
TTGGATCACCTGAGTTTGCTATTTTATGCAAAGACATTTATCATGTTGGGAAACCATATGCCTCTTTTTTTAACTGTGTTTATCACTTTTATTGTAAATTTAATACAGTTTCATGAATTCAAAAGTATCAGAGAAGATGGAAAAATAAAAAGACCCATAGTTTCATCACCCAAATGCAACTACAGTTAACACCATGGAGTATTTCCCTTCAGGCTACTTTATAAATGTTCATTAAATATTGACGATATAGCGGTGCCTGAGTGGCTCAGTCAGTTGTCTGCCTTTGGCTCAGGTCATGATCTCAGGGTCCTGGGATCAGGCCCCACGTTGGGCTTTCTGCTGGGTGGGGAGCCTGCTTCTCCCTCTCCCTCTGCCTGACACTCCACCTTCTTATGCTCTCTCCCTCTCTCTGTCTAATAAATAAATGAAATTGGAAGAAAGGAAAAGGAGGAAGGAAGGAAGAGAGAAAAGAACAGGAATATTGTGTACAACATAAAAAAGTATTTATTATGTATTCTAAGAATAAAACTAAAAAGGAACACTTGTGTTCCTCTACCCTTTTGTTGTTGTTTTGGTTGTTTTTTTTGTTTTGTTTTGTTTTTTGTTTTTTAATCTCTTTGCCTCTACTGCTGCTGCCTACACCGTGCGAGGCAAGGCAAGGCCACTGCCACCCCCAGCACCTGTACCACAGTCCCCCATTGCCAATCTTAAGACATAGTATATATTACTGGTGTTTTTAAAGCCCTTATATGCACATGACCCAGTGCTTCACTGCATCCCACAGGTAACTATTGTCCTAAATTGAATATTTATCAATCCAGATGCTTTTATTTATGGATTTATTCCACAGATGTCCCCCAATCGTTCTGGCACATGTCTTAACCTCTCCTACATATTCCTCACTTCTGTGACACGTTTTGCTGCATTCTAGATACTTTAGATCTGTCTTCTGATTTTCCAAATGAACGCTGTCTTCAGCTGTGTTTAATATTCTGTTTGAATTATCCACTGAGTTTTTGCATTTCCATTATTTGATTTTTTTTATTTCCAGAAGTATTACTTGTTTTCCTTCAAGTCTGTTTTTTTCTTCTATTTTAATAACGCTCTGTTCTCATGTTTACAATTATTTTATTTCTTTATTTATATTAAACTTGTTTCTAATTTGTGCCCTGCTTAAGTATGTAAAACTTCTGGAGGTCTGATTTTACTGTTTTGTTTCCTATTGTCTTATTTTCATGGGCGCTATTTTCAAGTTTTTAATGTGAGCTAATATTTTTCACTTGTGCTCATTTTTGAGGCTGAGTTTTAGTGTGTTTCCACAGAGAGGATTTGCATTTGAATCATCCAGAAGCCTGGGGGTTCTATCAACTGGGATCACTTTTGAATTTTGGCTTTAAGTTCTGTGAGCCATGTAAGTAGTAGTAGGAGTTTCAGGTCCCAAAACTTTTGTGACACTGAACTCAGGGAAGATATTTTGCCCCTCGCCTAGCATCAAGTTTATTTCTTTGATTATTTCTTCTGTAGAATAGGCTTAATTTCTACTTCTCTCTCCTACTAACTGTGGAGATCTTTGGTACCCAACTTTATGCGGTCTACAGTTAGAGTCTCACTCTTTCATAGGCCCTCAGATTTGCTTCCTAAACTTGTAAATGCATAAGGACTGGCAATCTGGGGAAAAAAAAAAAAAATTCCTGATCTGTTCTACTTGGCAGTTTTTGTGTTATAAATATTCACATGGCCAATTTCAAACTACCAGTTTGAAACGTTGAACATCAAGCTAAGAGGAGATTCGTATGGTCAGCACTCTGGGCTGGCGGTAGGCAGCTCCACACCCCAGTGCTCACGTTCCACAGGGCTCCGAAAATGGAAGCTCCGTCCACTAGTTTGGCATATCCCTCAGAGTGGAAAGACAGTTGAGTTATTGCTTACCTCTTTGAATTTCCCCTTTGATCTTGCTTTAGACTGTTTATCTCTACCATCCTGGCCATATGTTTTAATAGGAGTTTCATATATTTGTTTCCTTTATATTTTAGCCCAGAATTTCTTTTTACCCAAAGAGCTGTTGAGGGTATCTACTCAGCCTTATTGTCAAAAATAGAAGTTCTCTTTGTTTTCTTCTTCTCCTTTAAAAATGCAGAGTATTGGGGTACCTGGGTGACTCAGTAGGTTAAGCATCTGACTCTTGGTTTCGGCTCAGATCATGATCTCATGGGTGATGGGATCAAGCCCCGCGTGGAGCTCTGCGCTCAGTGGGGGAGATTCTCTCCCTCTGTCCCTCCCCCTCCAGTCTCTCTAACATAAACAAGTAGTTCTTAAAAAAATAAAATTAAAAAATAAAGATGCAAAGTATTGTTTTTATTTTGTAATTATGAAGATATTACATGTTGATTACGGGAAATTTGAGAAATATACAAAAGTACAGAGAAGAATATTAAAGCTCATCTATAAGCTCATAATCCAGAGCTAAGTACCAATAACATTTTGGTGTTTATTTTTCCCATCTTTATGTTATGTATGTGCATGTGAGTATCTCTGTGTTTTATATAATTTTCATCATGTATCTACCATTTTGTAATCTGTTTTTATTTCTTTATAATATTGACTGAATTTTTCTCATGTCATTAAATATTCCTCTACAACCTATTTTTATGGCTATATAGTGTTTTCTCACATGAGTGAACCATAATGACTGATCATTTATATTGTTTTTAAGTCTTCACCATTACAAATAATGCTGAAATGAACATAAAAGGTATGTTTCTAGCCAATTCCCTGGGGCAATGAATTTTTTCTTGAGCTTGGAATTGAAACAATCCTCCTCCATGCTGTTAAGACCATTTTTCTCTTTATTTCTGCCTTGCTCAGCTGTATCTCATTCTGCAGCAACTCACTTTTTCCTTCTGTATCTTCAGTTCTTCATCATTAATAATCCTTTATAGATCTATATTTTTACTTTGTCGGCCAGACATATTAACCATTAAAAAAAATCCGGTACCATGAAGGGACGTATAGTTAAATGCAGTTTTTTAAAAGGCCAAAGGGAAAATCTGCTAAGTACTTTGCTCAGTTCTGTATTCACTAAAATCAATTTTGCGCCTGGATATTGATGAGTTTATTAACTATTGATATGGCTACCTTGTAAACTATCAAAAGTACTGCTTCCCAACAAATAAGGATATTTCCAGTCCATTGTGGCCATCTTTGGCAAAGCTGTAGAGATAGCAGAGCAGAAGCACTCAATAACACTGGTATTTGCAACAGAGGTGAGTCATCAGCTTATAAGAAATTACAGTGGAAGTCAGTCCTTGCTCACTGAACACTCTCCATCTCTCCTCCTGCCCTATGAATTGTTTTGATTGAATCTCTTTTGGTGTGAATCATCTATCAGGAAAGGACACCTTCAAGAGAAGGTGAAGGAATGGTTCCAGGTTGACCCCTGTGAAAGAATAAAATATTTAATATAATACAAGCTTGAGGTAGGAGGAGTAGGTGATATTTCCCCAGAGATTTGCGATAAAAAAAGAACATTTGAGATTGTTATTTTTAATAATGCATTAATAATGGGCTATGAAATATCTCTTATGTTAAAACCAATTCATCTCAAAACTTCAAATTGTAAAAATAAAGTAAAAGTAACTTCCCTTCTCCAATAGAAATAGCTGGCAATCTCAGGGCACCTGGGTAGCTCAATTAAGCATCTGACTGTTGGTTTCGGCTCAGGTCATGACCTTAGGGTCATGAGATTGAGGTTGCCTTGGGCTGTGGGTCCAGCAGGGAGTCTGTTTAGGATTCTCTCTCTCCCTCTGCCCCTCCCCTTTGTGCTTACTCTCTCTCTTTCTCTCAAATAAATAAGTAAATCTTTAATGAAAAAGAAATGGTTGGCAATCTCCTATGAAGTCAGAAGCTATTTAAATATGAGGCATTAGGGATCCCTGGGTGGCTCAGTGGTTAAGCGCCTGCCTTCGGCTCAGGGCATGATCCTGGGATCGAGTCCCACATCAGGCTCCTGCATGATCTACCTCTTCTTCTGTCTCTCAAATTTATTTATTCAAATAAAATCTTTTTAAAAAAAGGTGTTATTTCTAGAAGGATTACAGATAATATCTTTGAATTCAGTTTTCTCTCCCCCAGGTGAGGGATATATCTAGATATACCTATATATACCTCCTTCTCCCCTACTCCATGGTAAATATTAAATTACTAGTCAGTCACATCCTTGATACTCAGTTCCATGTACTCAGATATACAGTATGTAACAATGATACATATTTTCTATTTAATCAGTTCTTATTCACCCTTTACCCAGAAACAAAGACAATTTGGTTGATATCACTTGCCCTAGCCAAGTCCTAATATAACAGTGTAGTAGATGATAAGAATACAGATTTCTTTTTTTTAAAGACAGTTTGGATTTGAGTCCCAGACTGCCACTAGTTATCTTTGTGACCTTGGTCAAATTATTTGATATTTCTTCCATTTCTTTGTCATAAAATGGGCATGATGAAGCCTACCTCACAGGAAGTAAATGAGGGTTAAAGGAGGATAATTCATATAAATTACTTAGTATAATATTAGGACTATATTATATTAAATGTGCTAAATATCTTATTAACCATCAATGCCTATTTTACATGGTCACACTTAACACAATTCATCTAGTATTTATTGAGTACTTATATATGAGGAAGTGGTTTGGTAAATTGGAAGAGTATATGGCACATATTTTTTGCATGTATGTATGTATTTTTAATAAAAGTATATATTTAAGGTATACAGCATGATGATTTTATATATATAACAGTGAAATGATTACAATAGTAAAGCTAATTAGCATATCATCTCATGTAGTTATCTTTTGTGTGTGTGTGATGAGAGTACCCAAAATCTTTTCTCAGCAGATTTCCATTGTTTAATATAGGATTATTAATTATAGTCATCATGCTGTACATTAGATCTCTAGACTTGTTCATCCAATAAAACTGCAACTTTGTACCCTTTGACCAGTATTTCCCCATTTCCCCTACCTCCCTGCCCCACCATCCTAACCACCATTGCTCTCTGCTTCTAGGTATTCAGTTTTTTTGGATTCTACATATTAGTGAGTCTGGTTTGTTTCACTTAGTGTGATGTCTTCCAGGTTCATTGCAAATGGCAGGATGTCTTCCTTTCTTAAGGCTTGAATCATATCCATCATATATTTTGGATGTAGATACAGCTATGACATATATGTATATGTGATGTGTGTAGATATGTGACACTTGTGTATATCTGAATACACGTGTATATGTGTATGTGACATATGCATATGTATGTATGTCACGATTTCTTTATTCATCCATCAATGGACACCTATTTTATATCTTGACTATGCTGCAGTGAACATGGTAATACAGGCATCACTTTAAGGCATTTATTTCATTTCCCTTGGTGGGAAGGGGGATTGCTGGATCATATGGCAGTTCTATTTTTAGTTTTTAAGGAACTACCATACTGTTTTCCTTAATAGCCGTATCTATTTACCTTCCTGCCAACAGTGTACAAGGACTCTCTTTTCCTCATCCTCACCAACACTTGTTATCTTTTATTTATTTTTTGATAGTAGTATGACACATATTAGACATAAGCCTACATTCATGAAGTTTACAGTCTAGTTGAACAAATTTTACACACTTTACACACGTACATAACATTCTGTAAACCAGTGTGTAATGAAAATATGATACACATAGAAAAAGCTTTGACTTAGAAAAGGGAATGAGGTTTTTGTGGGCTAGAGAAGTGGGAAAGTCTTTTGAAGGAGATTTAATAATTAATAGTAGAATGAGTAAGAGCTCAGGATTTGGAATCAAATAGACATGCTTTGAATTCTGTCTCTTGCCCTTCTGTGATCTAGGACAAATTTTTGACTTCCTTATGCCTCAGTTTCCCCATCTGCACCATGTTGAGTCCTTACATAGGTTGTCTGGAATGTTAAATAAGATAATGCATTAGAGTGATTAGTGCATTTCTTGACTCACAGTGGGTGCTTTATAAAATGTGGTGATAGTGGTAGAAATTACTGTAAAGGAAGACAGGGATGAGAATGAACATAGAATCTACACAAAGATCAATTTTTAATGCGCCCCTATTTTGTTATTTATGTACTTCATATGATTTTAAGGGAGGTAGACAGGAGCTTAATAAATAGCACTTGAAGGTTGTGATGATCACGCTTTATTTGCTATTCCTTATTGAACTTTTTAATAAAATACCAAGGATTTTTCAGGCTAAATTATTAAATTTAAGTAAGTTTCAGAGCCAAAACACATCCATGAATCATTTTAATTCTTTGTAGGGTATTCAAATTTTTAAAAACCTTCCATACCATAATGTTAATTTTAAAATCAATTTATTTCCTAAAGCTCTGTTTCTATTAATAATTTTTACTTTATTCCATTCCCTTTATATATAATTTCACTTTATGTAATTTTGTCTCTTTCTTTCATAAAATTATATTTATTGTTCTCATAATAACAAACATACATTTGACTACAATACACAAAAGCCATCAACAGTGAAGTTACTAATATACCTACAAGATAAACATGATTGAATTAGGGGCATTTACATTTCTGATGGATAATCCAGAGGCAAATGTGTTGAATAATAAAACCTGCTTTGGTGCTCTATTACGTTATTGAAAATCTGAATGGTAAATGTTAGTATATTGTAAGGCTTGATGTTTATTATATTCCCTTTATTTTTATATTTTCCTCTCATTGGACAAAGTATTACCATCATTTCTGTAATGCTGACTATACCAAATATCATGAAGAAGTATTTTTAAGAGTAATTTCTATCATCAGAACCTGGGCTGCTTTCTTTTAAAAAAATAATCAACTGGTTCTTCTTTTTAAAAGTTTGGGTGATATCAGCAATTACTCCCCAATTAATAAAGCTCCTACTGTGGAAACTGAAAAGGAATGAATTAGTCACTAGTTCATAAGTGATACTTGAGTAGATGAAAGGAAATCCACCCAAGAGAATAAACCAATGGGTTAAGGTGGAGACACAGCATAGATAAAGGGAAATTAAGAGAAGCCAGTCGCAGACAGTGCTATAGCCAAGAGCTTTGTATCCTAAAGGGTAAAAGTGACTCTTTAGGATGGTGTTGAGAGGGGGAGCATCTCAAGCAGGAAGCATGAGATTTTTTGGTGAGCAGAGTCAGCACTGGCTACGGAGAGGACGGGTGGCCGAACATTGCAGGTGTTGCTTAGACAGGAATTAGCAGCAGTTAACTTCCACTGTGGCAATTCAGGTATTTCTTATGTAGCCTTGTCACTAATATTGACTTTCAGGCTCTGACTATTCTCTTGACTTAAGATGGGATATTCACACCCACTCCCCCAAAAGGAAATCTTTCATTTGGAGGTAGGCATAGGGGTCAGAGGGTGTCCTTTACATCTAAGGAGTCTAGATTTCTATGGACTGAGTACACCTAAATTTCTTCAGCTTATTATTATCCTTTGGGAATTATCTTTCTCTGAGGCAAGCCCTATTCAGTGATAGCTGTGTCCTTGAGTTTGGCATTGACAATTGTTTCTAAAATCCTGGCTCTAAGACACTCTTTGGTAATCCATTAGACACACAAGGAGAAACATTACTCTTTCAGGTCACTGGGACTACATTTATTGAATTTCTGTTTTAAGGGATTAAATGCTTAGTCAGTCAACCTTTATTGAGCACACATTGAGTATCCAGCACTATATTAAATGCCGTAGGCAGGCAGAAAAGGTATAATAGATGAAGTTCATGCCCCATTCTAATTTTGACATCAGAAAAATAAAAAGACAAAAGAGCCCTTGAAATAACACATAAACATGTAGACGCACATTTTGTTTATGTACCACAGTCTATCACTGATCACACATATCATTCATTTAACACATCGTTATTGCACACAAATGATGTGTAAGACCCTAGGCTAGTACTGTGATGTTATAAACTGAATACAGCACAACCTGTTCTTAGATTGCTCATAATCTAGAAATAGTTGTGACAAATAGACAAGGAATTATGATATGTGCAATGTGCCAGGTAACTGGTACAGATCTGAGATTGTTGTAACAAGAAAAGCATTATTAGAATAGGTGATGTTTGTGTTGTACCTTAAAAGATGAGGAAGCTGCAATGGAGGACATATGCAAGGAGATTCCAAGCAGAAGAAAAAGCATAACAGAAGACAAAGCATAGCCTGTCTGTATTATCTAATTACCTAATGCCATGTAACAAATGGTTTCTGAACTTACTTCCTTAAAACTATAATAATAGTTTATTATCTCTCATGGTGTCTGTGGGTGAGGAATTTGGGATTAGCTTGGCTGGCTGATTCTGACTTGGGATCTCTCATGAGGTTGTAGTCGCATGCTGGCCAGGGTCGCACCCATCCAAAGATCTGATTAGGCCAGAGCATTAGCTTCCAGGGTGGCCATCCTATACAACTGGTAAGTTCATACTTGCTGTGGCCAGGAGTCTCAATTCCTCTTTAAGTAGACTTTTCATGGGCCATGCTAGCATCCTCATAGTATGTAGCTGGCTGGTGAGCAATCCAAGAGACTAAGGTAGAAGCTGTGGCACCCTTTATGATCTCAGAAGCCATTTCTGTTCTATTTTGGTCATGCAGGCTAGCACTGATTCCATGCAGGAAGGAGTTGAATAAGAGGATAAAGATCAGGAGGTGAGGACATTGGAGGTCCTCTTAGAACTCGGATCCCACACCATGCAAAGTGAGGGTGATTTAAAAATAATATATGACATAGTTGGTTTTGGAAACATCTGCAGACCTCTGTCAGGAGTTTCTTTGTCTGCCTTCCCAACTAGCATGTGAACACCTTGAAGTAAAAGTGGTGTCCTTTATCTCTGTTGTGTTCTCAGAGCCCAGAACACCGCTTGGGAAATAATAGATGCTTCACGAATGTTTCCTGAAGGGGTGAATCAATAAACATACGAATGAATATGATCCAAGAAATAAAAATATCAAAAGCACAGGGGGAAGTCTTGATTTGGGAGAATGTGAGAAGCCACGTAAATGAGCCAGGGTCTGCATGGAATCTGGAAAAGTAGGTAAGGTGGATAGTAAAAAATTATAGGTGTTATCCAGCTTTAGCCAAGTCTTCATCTGGCAGACGTGATTATTTCAGTCCCTAAAAAAGTCTGTGCTAAGGGCTCCAGGGGGACCTGTTGGGTGAAATAGTCCTCATGACAACCAGGGGGTTTAGATTATCAAGACAGTTTTCTGAATCACATCTCTAAATTAGCCATCAAAACAGCTTTGCCTCTAAATGTTGTCACAGGGGTCACTGCACTGACATGTTTACTGTACTGTGATAGACTGTTACTCTTCACCTTAAAATTTCTTTGGTGGAAATGGCAAATAGTTTGGAGTCACTCATTTGTTGTATTATTTGTTCTTCACGGCTGTGATAGACCATGGCCAGGCCAGTTAAGGGGAAGTCCCAGGTAAACCCTGTGGCTCAGCAAGAAGCAAAAGGGGACACAGATCTTAATATGCCTGCAATGCATCAAGAAATCCTGGGGGTGCCTGGGAGGTTCAGTCAGTTGAGCATCCAACTCTTGATTTTGGCTCAGGTCATGATCTCCGGGTGGTGGGGTCAAGTCTCCTTCTCCCTCCTCCCACTTGTTCACTCTCTCTCCCTCTCTGTCTCTCTCCTTCACACATGCGCACACACACACACACACACACACACACAAATAAATAAAATATTTAAAAAAAAAAAGAAATCCTAAATCTAGAACCTGGATATTAGTCCTGATTGATGTAGGCTGCTAGGCTCCTGCAGCCCACACCCAACCCATCCCCTTTTATAAGTATCAATATTAGGCGGTGAGCATACCTGTGGGATCTTCGACCTGGTGGGTCACTCTGCGTGGCTGTCAGAACTCCAAATTTGGGGAACGCATCTTGAAGAACAAAGGCGGCCTGGGAGCCGAATCTACCATTGCGTGCCCTTCAGCTTGCACAGCCTGTTGGCCGGCTCCGCACTGAAACAAGGAGAAAGTAGCCCTACCCGGGCCGAGCCGGCTTTGCCCAGCCGTCGAACACGCGCCAGCCTTGATGGTCTGTTTCTCACTCTACCCCTGAGCACGGGGCTGACTAAACTGGACCCCACCTATGTACAAACAGAACTGCAAAGGCACCAGAAACATAGAAGACTCTGTACCATCCTTCCTCCCCTCACCTTCATTTATTTGAAGAAGGTTCTTGATAACTCCACTAAAACAGGAGAGGTGAAATACTTTCCTTCTACGCATGAGATGCTGTTGGGAAGTGACAGGGATGGCAGGTGACAGGTGAAGGCCCGCTTCCCACTCCGGCTTCCCCCGAGGGCTAGGGAGCTGTCCCCTGGGGCCGCAGCATAACCCAGCGGGGGCAAGGGCTCGGGGCCACAGGGCTGCAGCCGGCCTGCCAGGAGGCAGGGGCCAGGCCGGACTCAGCCAGCACAGGAACCCGAACTGAACGCTCTGCATCGCCTTCATTGCTCACCAACTTGAACTCTTCTCCTGCAGCAGGCCTGACACTGGCCTTTGACAGTAGTGTTCCCGCCCTGTGAAAGGAGGCCCAAGAGCGGTGCCAGCGGGGGCGCACAGTGCAGGGAGAGTGCACGCCCAAGCCTGGGGACAAGGGGGGGACCTGAGTGAACAGAGTCTGCATCGATGCATGCACGCCCCCAGCGGGCACCACGACCCCTGTGCAGCCCTTCCCTGCAGCCCACCCTGCGCCGGGACTAGCTCGCTGGAGGTGCTGCAGGTTGGCGCGAGGCCCGCGGGCCCTCAGCCCTCCCTCGGCCTGGGGGGCGCAGTGAGCGGGTCCCTGCCAGGTCAAGAGCTGAGGTTTGCACAGCGTTCCTCTGTGAGAGCGGAACAGCCGTGCAGTTGAGATGGTAGCAACAAAGCAGACTCCAGGCGGTACCGGCTTTGGGGTCCCCATTGCCTGAGCCATCCGTCTGGGGCCCTCCCCTCCTCCCTCTCCCCACAAGGCCACTTTGGCCGCCTAGTTGGGACCAGCTTTGTGCTGGGAAGGAACTCTGGTTCAGCACCAGGTCCGGGACGCCGGTGGGCCTTCTTTGACTTTGGTGACCCACCTGCCAGGGACGATGCCCCTGCTACCGACCCTGAGCATCCCGGCCCCAGGCGTGAGTCCCTGTCCTGGGTTTCTCACCTGCCAAGGTGGTCTCTTCCACGATTTGCCCGACATGCCTTAGCCTCCAACCTTGGGCACTGTTTTATCCCTTCCTCATTCTGTTGCATACCAGCCTTGCCCAGAAAGGGTTTGTGTGTGTGCGTGTGTGTGTGTGTGTGTGTGTGTGTGTGTGTGTGTGTGTTTCCCAGTCCTTTTGAGAAATAATTGACATACATCACTATGGGAGTTCAAGGTATACAGCATGATGGTTTGATTTATATATGTTGTGAAATAATTACCACAGGAGGTGTAGTTAACATCCATTTTTTTTTTTATTTATGGCGAAATATGCATGATGTAAAATTTGCCATTTTAACCACTCCCAGGTGTACAATTCAGGGGCATTAAATACATTGGCGTATAACCATCACCACCATGTATCTCTAGAACTTTTTTATGTTCTTAAACTGAAATTCTATACCCATTAGGCACTAACTCCTCCTCCCTTCTCTTCCCCAGTCCTTGGAAACCACTTTTTTACTGTCTCCAAAATATGATCATTACAGGTACCCATGTAAGTGGAATCAGGCAATATTTGTCCTTTTATGCCTGGTATTATTTCACTTAGTATAATGTCTTCAAGATTCATCCCTGTTGTGGCATGGGTCAAAATTTCCTTTCTTTCTAAAGCTGAATAACGTTTCATTTTATATATATACCATATTATGTTTATCCAGTCATCCACTGATGGACGTTTGGGTTGTTTCTACCTTTTGGCTATTGTGAATAATTCTTCTTATGAACATGGGTACAGATGTGTATTTGAGTTCTTGCTTTTGATTCTTTTGGGTGTATACTTAGAAGTGGCATCGCTAGATCATATGGTAATTCTACGTTGATGTTTTAAGCGACATAGTGTTTTGCACCAGCAATTCACAAGGCTTCCAATTTTTCCATGTCCTTGCCAATACTTGCTAATTTCTGGGGTTTTTTTGTTTGTTTGTTTTTTGTTTTGGTAATAGCCATCCCAGTGAGTACGAAGTGGTGCCCAGGGAATTTAAAAAATTATCAGTGCCCAAGGCTTAGTCCCAGAGGCTCTGATAATTATGTGAAGGTGAGGGGCTGTCAAAAATATTTTGAACATTTCCTAGATGATGTCAATGTGCAGCCAGTGTTGATAACCTCTATATATGCTTGGCTGATGCTAGCTGACTCTATCCCATATTCCTAGGCTGCCTTCCTGGTCTCATATAAAGAGACAAAAGCCTAGGAGGACTTGCCAAGTCCACACAGCAGTAACTAACCTGTGCCCTGTCATCCATACCCCAAGTGTGCCCTAAAGGACTATTTTCACAGGGTTCCCAGTGCAGTCTGCCAGCACAGAGCACACTAAACCCTGGGATCTGCAGTGTGGGGTGTATTACTTTCCTAGGGCTGCTAAAACAAACATCCATAAAGTGGATGGCTCTAAGCAATAGAAACCTAGTCTTTTAATTTCTAGACTCCAGGTGTCTGAAATCAAGGCATTTGTAGGGCTGTTTCCTTCTGGAGGCTCTGAGACTCCCTTCCATGCCTCTCCTCACTCCTGGTGGCAGATGGCAGCCTTTGGTGTTCCTTGGCTTATAGATGCAACACTCCAGTCTCTGCCTCCATCTTCACATGGCTTTTCCCTCTGCCTTTGAGTTTTCTGTCCTTCGGTCTCTTATAAGGACACTGATCATTCAGTTTAGGGCCTACCCTGAATCTAAGATGATGTCCTCTTGAGATCCTTAAATTCATCATATTTGCAAAGACCTTGCCCCCTCCCCTTGCCCCAGATAAAGTCACATTCACAGGTACCTAGGGTTAGAACTCGGACAGATACGGCAGGTGACACACAAAACCATACAGGGAGTTTTCTGTTGGTCTTCCCAGTTGTAATCAGTTCCATTATGAATCAGGAGTTCATTTAACAAAGCTCAATTGGTTAGAATCAAGGCTGCAGCTACTTGCACTGGCATCAGAAGACGAAACTAGCTGCAGAAATCTTTGCCTCGTGTCAAAGAGGCTGCCTGACTTTTTAGTCCATCTCTAAGGGGCTCTGGAACAAAGACTAATCCCTAACACAGTTTTGAGACTGCCTTGGAGCCAGCAAGGTAGTGCCAAGACCCTAACTCAAGATGCCACAGAAATACCTAGACTAGAGCACACACCTTGCTTGCTCTCCCATCTTAAAAGGATGGCCAGAGTACGGATATTGAGGCTGCCCTCGGATGGAAGTATCTGGCACAAGGTGCCAATCATTGGAAGAAACTGCGCTGAGAGCATTTAATGCGTCTCTGGTTGAGCTCCAAGCTGACCATGCTTCCATGGTGTCCTCTCTCCCTGTCCTCCTGCTCAAACGTAACCTATATAGCCTTTGGCGTCCACAGAATCTCCTGATGATTTCAAGGCTTTTTGGAAAGGAAACAGCAACAACCAAATAACTCTTTTTTTTCTTTTAATGGAAAAGGCCAGGTCTGCCTACCCTGTGGTGAGATGGGAAGGCTCCGAGCAGGCCATCTCCCTCTTCAGCTAATTTTACCATCCTGTTTGGATGAGAAAGGCCCATCCCTAATGGTCAGTCTCTCCAGACCCTGTATAATCCGCAGGCAGTTTAGGGGAAAGGAAATTGCATTTTGTCTCATAAATAACTCCACTGTGTGCCAGAATCAGGCCAGCCCCACTTTTCCAACTGTGCAAGCATCTGGGATGTTGGGTATAAAATCCTGAACTGAATTATTTTCAGTTTGGGAATGTTTGATAAGTTGTCTAAAGTGAGAACATTTTTTTTCCCTCAGCTTTGCAGAGAATTGCACATGTAGTCCACACTCTCATTTTCTCTTAACATTTGGAATGATTTTATTACAAACTATGACTCCGTTAGGAATGCATACATCCGAGAACACGAAATGCAGTCTCCCGGTGGACTTAGCCATTTGTAAAACCATCAGAGAATCTGCAGACAGAGGTTTTAAGAAGTGAGAGAGGCAATTCATCAACTCTTCTTGCATATTCTCTTGACTGCCAAGGAAGTTAACTTTGTTTTCACCTACTGAAACCTCAACACATTTTTATTATTTAAACATAATATGTGTTTAGTGCTAACTTTCAATCAATTTACCAATTATGGTAAAAAACCTTGTCATACTTTTTTTTTGCCTGAAAAATTTTGCTTTAGCATATCCATTGGTGATCTAATTTGCGGGTCTATATTCTAATGTTTCTGTGAATTTACAACTTTTTATAGGGAACTGCCAAGCTGATCATTTTTATATTTTAATTTCTCCTGTTAGTATGCTTAATTATATGGAAACACTACACATTCAGAGACAGGATCATATTAATCTTTGGCTCCAAGGGCTTAGAGGAGTGCTTGGTTCATAGTAAGCATCCCATAACTGTTTACTGAAATGCCGGTATAGTGGGTGTGTGCCTTATAGATGACACAGACGCTAATCTCCCCCCCACATTTCATTTTATCCATTTTTAATACTTCTATGTGGGTTCTATTATAAGCCTTCTCAAATATTAGTAGGCTATTTTTGCTCTACATGTGCAAAACAACATAATATATAAAAGTCGCAGTGTATAAAGGGCTAAATAACATGGGTAAAGATGTTCTTTCTCATTAATAATTAGGTAAATGCAAACTAAAACCGCAAGCTAACAGCTCTCAGTTTGGCACAAATGTAAAAATGTGATGACATTTTGATGATTTCAAGCCGAGGGGAGCCATGCTATACACTGATGATGAGAACTGAGTAGGTATACGAATTCAGGAATGAAAATGTTCATTTCACTTAAGGAAGCCATCTCAGCATTAGGCATCCAGTTTACGAGGATAATTGCACAAGTCTGTTAACACACACATACAAAGGACTTTGTGAAAACACATAATTTGAAATGAGTTCAATGCCATGTCTTGAGGCATGAACAAAGAAGCTGTGGTTAGTACAATGGAACGTAATACACCATTTATACAGAACAAAGTCAATCTGTATGGCCCAGAAAGATGATCAGGGTATCTTGTTTCAGGAGGTGTGGACCAATATGTAGAGAGAGAACAATTTCGGGATTCTTTAAAGGTTTGTTTATTTATTTTATATATATATATATATATAAAGAGAGAGAGAACATGCTCGAGAAAGTGGAGTAGGAGGGAAGCAGAGGGAGAGGGAGGGAGAGAATCCTCAAGCAGACTCTCTGCTGAGCACAGAGCCCAATGGACCCTGAGATCATGACCTGAGCCAAAATCAAGAGTCGGACACTTAATCAACTGAGCCACCTAGGTGCCCCAATTCTGTTTTTTTAGTTAGAAAAGAAGTGTTTATATATGCGTAAGTGTGAGCACATATAGGCATCAATAAGAAAAGTAGTGGAAAATTAGCCAAGTATAACTCTTTCCATTTTTTTAATTAAAAATACTGTATTTCCCATCTCTCAATTTCAGTGTTAGGAAAATAGAAATAACTCAAAGCAAACAGCAAATGTGATATAGTGATCATTAGAAAATCATATATTTTTCTTATATTTTTAATATGTTTTTAGTCGTTCATTCTTTAAATCATCCTCAGAATCACTGAGAAGATTTGAGACTCTGGAAGTTATACAGTCATTAAGAAAGGGAGAAAAAGTGGGAATGTTTTAGGGGGAGCTATACAGATGACAAAGAAAGTTGGAGAAAATTAGGGCTGAGATGGAGGGGCTAATAAGTTACAATTCAAAGATGCATTCACTTTTTCAGCAAGATTTTAGTTCAGCATCTAGTGTCCTTAGAACTGTTCTGCTGGGACTCAGTGATGACCAAAACTGGCACAGTAGTCTGGCTGCTAAGTGCTATGGAAGAGACAGGCTCCTCTCTCCACCACTTCCTTCTGAGAGCCTCCTACTCTTGACCTTGTGTGTGCTGGGGAGAACAGGTCAGGCAAGGCTGCTGCTCCTGTGGAGCTGGTGGGAGTGTCTGATGAGCAAGTAAACAGGGTATTTTAGGTAGTGATAAGAGTTATGAAGAAAATAAAACAGGGATAATGATGGGAGTGACTGGGGTTAACTGAATTTACATGGCTGCTTTCGACAGACTGAACAGAGAAGGACGTTTGCCCTGAGATCTGAACATTGCAAAGGAGGTAGCCCTGAAAGATTGGAGAGAATGATATTCTGAGCAGAAAGAAAAGTGCAAATAATAATAATAATAATAATAATAATAATAAATAAAAAGCCCTGAGATTGTTGTGGTCAGTGTGGTCCCCCAAACTCATATATTAAACCTTTTTCAACCTAACTGTATTTGGAGATAGGGCCCACAAGGAGGAGATTGCAGGCTGGGTTTGGCAGGCAGAGGTCCTAGGGCATCTAGATGACAGGAGTCTTGTGGAGTAGAGGGAAGCCAAGGCCTGATTGAAAAGAGTGAGAATGAGAGGTGAAGAAGTAGAGTCGAGTCACGTGTGGAATTGTCCTCCAGTGGGAAGCAGAAAAATTAGGCTGTACATAAAAAAAAAAAAAAAAGATGGAGGATCAATATCCAATTTTTAAAAATATTTTTGTGATGGAAAATTTTAAATGTATAAAAAAAGTAGATCCAGTAGAACAATAGACTTCACAAAATTCAACAGCGTTGAGAATGAGCAATCTTGTTCATCTGTACTGCTGTGCACTTATCTAGTTCTGTATTATTTTGAAGAAAATCCTATATATTATTTCATCTGTAATATTTGAGAGTATATCTCTAAGAAACAAGGACTCCTTGCAAAAAAATATGATCACAATGCCCCATGGCACCCAAAAGGAACTGATAGTAATCCCTTAATACCAAACATCCAGAGTGTTCAAAGTTCTAATTATCTCACAAATGTCACAAGTTTGAATGATTTGTTTGAATTAATCCCCGAACAGGATCTACACATTGCAACTTCTTTTGATTTGACATTGCCATGTCATTTTTTGCTATTTTTGTCTTGTTTGTTTTGCTGTATCTTTTAAATCTTTTAGCCTAAATATTCTCTCTCCATCTTTTTCTCCGCCCTCCCCCTTGCATTTTATTTTCAAAGAAACCAGTATGTCCTGTAGAGTTTCCTACAGTCTGAGTATTCCTAATTGAACTTCTGTGATTTTTTTTTTGAACGAACTTCTGTGATTTTGTTTAACACTCTTCTTTTGTATTTCCCCTAAATTGATAGTTGGATCCAAAAGCTTGATCAGAGTCAGGTTTAAATTTTTTGCATAATTAATTTAGAAATGATATGTTTATCCATCAATAAGAACATAATGTCTGATTGTCTCTCTTTTTATGTTGTTAGTAGCCATTGATGCTCTCTGCCCAGATACATTAATTATTAGGGATTGCAAAATGGTGACATTCCAATTCTATCCTTGCTTCTTTATTTATCAGCTGGAATACTTCCCTTATCAATTTTTGGTTACTTGTTGTTATAGTTTGTTCAGGAAAGACAGAATAAATGTTTGATTCCTTCTCTTTAACAGTTTTCAAAAATAATAAGTAAATTCTTTTGTATCTTCTAACAATAAATGATTTTTTAAAAAATACTATAAACTCACAGATTTAAATATACTCAGTGTGTTTCAATACATCGTAGTATTGTTAACATTCAAATTGTCCCCATTGTGGGCAGTGGGAGCTGCTTTGATTTGGCCTCAGAATATTTTTGACATACCCTAGTAGTTGCTAATAGATTCCTTGCTATCCGATATTTCTATCTTACGTGGTAATCAGCTGTTTCTTCAAAGAGAAGAATTTTTATTCTAAGTGTGAGGTATTGGAGCATATTTGTACATTGAGGGGGATAATCCAGATGAGAGGAGATAATCACGGGAACACAATCCTCAGTAGGTAAGGGAGGATGGGGTAGGTAGAAAGGTTGGCCTTAGACTGGAGCAGAGACAGTTAACTCATTGTAGTGGTGCACTGGGCAAAGCAAAAATGCTCTAGAAATATAGGCATAGGATGACTAAAAAATAAAACTGCCTATATTATCCTGTATTAAATTGCCACATTTCCCACTTATAAATTCTACACTTGCAGGTATAAAACTCACTTAGTTATTTCCTCAATCACTGATATGTTGAACATTTTTATTATCTTATAAATAACTTCCACAATCAGAAATTTCAAGATAGGGGCTCCTGGGTGGTTTAGTCAGTTGAGCTTCGAACTCCTGGTTTCAGCTCTGGTCATGATCTCAGGGTCATGGGATTGAGCCCCACACCCAGTTCTGCACTCAGTTCAGAGTCTGCTTGGGATTCTCTCCCTCTTTCCCTTTGCTCCCCGCCCACCCCACGATCACAATCTCTCTCTCTCTCTCTCTCTCAAATGAATAAAATATTTTTTAAAAAAACCAAAAATCTCAAAATAGATGACTAGCAACATACTGAACATTTGAGATTTTTCATGGACTGTTAAGATTTCAAGATCGAAATAAAAATACTTCACTTTCTAGATTTAAAAATTGCTTATTTAAAATGATTTTCGGGGCAGCCCAGGTGGCTCATCGGTTTAGCACCTGCTTTCAGCTCAGGACCTGATCCTGGAGATCCAGGATCAAGTCCCACGTCGGGCTCCCTGCATGGAGCCTGCTTCTCCCTCTGCCTGTGTCTCTGCCTCTCTCTCTCTCTCTCTCATGAATAAATAAATAAAATATTTAAAAAATAAAATGATTTTCCTTTTAATTTTCAAGCTGATCATTCATTTATTCTTGATATATTTGAAAAAAGTGAAAAATATTGATCTTGTGGTTTCTTTGCTTTTACTAGCTTGAATCATGACAATAGGAGGGTCTCTCTGTAAGTCACAAAGTTCCCAACTAATGAATGTCACTAACATACAAATGGCTATCCCATCTTGTCTGACTTGGCTAAAGAGGTATCCTCATCCTCTTCCTTCATACTCATTACTGCTGATAGATCCATTCCAATCCTCTCTTTACAGGGGCTGTAACATCATCTCTTCTCCCCATCTCCTTCTCATGTTTGTCTCACTACATTATTAATGCTTTCGAGGAATGTCCAAGTATTGTAAAAAAAAAAAAAAAAAAAGAAAAAGTGAACTCATTTCTGTCATCTTTAGGCCTCTTGTAGATGTGCTACATGAGACTGGCATTCTCTCCTCTCCCCACTGAAGTCCCCTCTTCCTTGGATTCTTGAGCCCAGTAGGATGAGAGGGCAATTTGGAAGAGATAGGATGGGCTTAAGTCATCTTAAAACCTGAAATGCATCTTTTAATGTCATTCAAGCAAAAGACTACAAAACAATAACCTTAGAGCAAGACCCTGACAATGGAAGTGAATAGGAAAGAAAAAGAGAATTGGAGGGAGTAGAAGAGTAATGATGGTAAATGTTACAGTTTTGAAATATTGCTTAGAATCACCCGACAAGATCTTAAAAAAAAAAAACCACTTTCCCTTCTCTTCTTTCTTCCTATGGCATCAAGGCTCCCTGGATCCTGAAATTGATCTACTTATTAATGGAAATAATGAGCTACAGGGCAGCAACATTAGAGTTAAAAAAGTATGATTTTGAGGAACTTGACTAAAGTTATTTGGATGGAAAAAATTTTATTCCAATTTTTTAGTAATCAGTTTTCAAACTATCTTTGGAGCCCAGCATAATCATAAATTGCAAATACATACATGAGCTATTTATGCAAAGTCAAATTTTCAAAGTACAAATTAGAATCTAATCACTCAGCTTGCAGAAGTATTCACCCTAGGATTCCTTTACAACAGGAACTTCTTTAGTGTTTGGTTCCAGACCATTAACTACTTGATAGAGAATCTATGGGTGGGTTAAGAAGCCTAATGTACAAAAGTTGGAAATTGTTAGACAAAGATAGATGAAAAATGAATCTTAAATAAATTATAGGGAGATAGGAAGATAGAATTGATTTATTGATCTATACATCTATTTGTGAAAGTGAGGTAATTGCTGTTCACCAGACACATAGTATAATTTTGTTGTAGTTTGTTACAGGGAGTGAGCAAGAATTTTCTTCTTACAACATGAAATACTTACCAACATTTCCTTATTCCATTCTATAGATTTATCTGAATAGTATATTACACACTAAACTCAAGTGTTTATATATCTGCATGCTGCTTGGGAAAGGAAGTGCAGTGTCATTGCCACATATATCCCAGAGAATTATTAAAATTTAATGAGCATCAGTTAGTGATAAATCCTAGAGCGATAATATAAACAAGATGGTGAAGTAAGGCAGTTATCTAAGTAATTTGGGAAACTGCAGAGTTGTTTTGCTTGATTCTTCTAGATTTTTAAGAATATTCCTCTAGAGTTTAATATTTACAGCCCTGAGTGATTTGAGTGGGGCAGAATTTTAGTAACCTGTCCACAGAGAGCCTTTGTTCTAAGGTGGCAACTGAACCACATCTATAGAAGGAAACCTCTCTCATTTTACATGACTCTACAGCTGAAGGTTGAAAGCCCATAAACACTTCATAATACTAATTCAATTCAACTCAACAATAGTGAGCTCCCATCGACTGTGCTGGATGCTGGGATTACTGAATCTGTAGTCTCATGGGGTTTATGATCTAGTGAGGAGCACTAAAATAATAACAGATTTTAACTTAAAATATGACATGCTCTAAAAGCAATGTCTAAACAAAATTCCATGGGTATAAAGCAAGTAGATGGATTTGTTCTGAAAAGTCTTTGTGGAAAATGAATCCTTTAAGGCTGGCTTTAAAGGACAAGGGAGTTGTCAATAGGCCAAGATGATGGAAGATACTTTTCTGAAAGAAAAGTACAGAGGCAGGAAAACATAAGACATCTTTAGAGAACTATGAAATGTCTTGTGGGACTAAAACTTAGGCTGTGGGAATTTGCTGTGGTATTCAAAAATACAGTTCAAAACCAGAATTAGAGGTTTTGGCAAACTAAGACAAAAAGACTGTTTTCCTAATTGGCAATAGGTAGCTGGGGAAAGTTTTTGATCATAGATTTTTCTCCTTGATGAAAGTAGCTCTTATACCAATTTGCAGGATTGGAAGAGATAGAAACTACAGTGTTGGAGATCAAATAGAAAATTTGCATCTGCCTAATGAAGAGCAAATGGGGCTCTGAATTAGTGTAGGAGCAATGGGAATAGAAAAATGGGGTGGTTTCTAGGTTTACCAAGGTAGGATTGTGATACTCTAGTGACAGACTAGATAGCATGGAAATGGGGGTGATGCAGGAAACCCCCTACACTTATGCAGAGCATGAGAAAAAGAAAAAAAATATGAAGATGGTGTAAGTTAGGAAAAGGCCTACCCAATATCTCAAAAACCAAATGAGAGGATTTCAAGAAGAAGGTCAACAGAAACAAATTATTCAGAGAAATATAGTAAAATGAGGACAAAGAAGAAATACATAGACTTAACAAAGAGAAGGTTACTGTAAATTTTCTTTTAGATTTATTTACTTTAGAGGAGGGAGGGGTGGCAGGAGAGAGAGAGGGGGTCTTAAGCAGACTCTGCATTGAGGGCAGAGCCCAAAGCAGGGCTTGATCTCATAAACCAGAGATCGTGACCTGACCAAGAGTCGGATGTTCAACCAACTAAGCCACCCAGACATCCAAAAGTTGGTGTTAGTTTTTTACAATGTGATGAGATCAGAAGCTAGATTGCAGTGTGTTGAGAAGTAAGTGAAAAGTGATACCTTGGAGAAAACAAGAGCAGAGAATTATTTTTGAGAAGTGGTGATGAAGTGTAAATGAGAGAGGGCTGTTATTCTTTGAAGAGAATAAGGTTGAAAAGAAAGTCTTATTAAGACAAGGAAAGCTGACTCTAAGGAGACAACAAAGAGGTGAGATGATAGTCCGTTACACTGATGACTCCAGTGAGCTCCCAGTATTTGTATCCTTGTGTCCCCTTGCATCTAGGGTGGCCTGATAACCAATAGAATGTGATGTTCTTGGAAAGGCTTCCAAGTCAAGGCATTAAGAAGGCTTTATACCTTCTGCTTTTGTACTCTGGAGAAGCCAGACACCATACAAGATCTCTGAACCTGGCACCATCCTGCTATGGGAGAGACCTAAACTATCTACGTGGAAATGCCACATGGAGTGAGAGAGGGATGTCCAACCAGCTCCCGGATGGCTTAGGTATCCCAGCGATGGCACCAGACATCAGTGAAAAAGACAGTTTGGGCTTTCCAGCCCCAGAAGATGCTACTTGGATCACTGCAGAGCCCTGCTCAGCCCAAACTGCAGACTTGTGAGTGAATACATGATTGTTGTTTTAAGCCATTAAACTTTTTGAATGCTTGTTATGCAGCAATAGGTGCCTGGAACAGGTCATTAAAGAAAGAAAAAAACAGGGCACCTGGGTGGTTCACTCAGTTAAGCATCTGCCTTTGGCTCAGGTCATGATTTCCGGGTCCTGGGATCCAGCCCCGACTCAGGCTCCCTGCTCAGTGTGGAGTCTGCTTTTCTCTCTCCCTCTGCCTCTCCCTCTCCTCTGCTCTCTCTCGCTCACAAATAAATAAATAAATTTTTAAAAGAAGAAAGAGAAAGAAAGAAAGAAAGAAAGAGAGAAAGAAAAAGAAAGAAAGAAAGAAAGAAAGAAAGAAAGAAAGAAAGAAAAAGAAAGAAAGAAAGAAAGAAAGAAAGAAAGAAAGAAAGAAAGAAAAAACAAAGAAATTAGGGAGGCTGGTTGGCTGGAATAAGGCCTCAAAGAAGATGAGGGGAGATAGGATCAAATGGAAAAACTGGTCTTAGAAGTGAGGACACTGCTTTTTTTGAGGCAGAAATGATTGAGAGAAGGATGGATAAAAATTAGACAGGGGTGGGAAGGAAAGTGGACAGACTCAAGCTAGATGGGGAGGCAATGTATTGAGAATGAGCGTTGCACGAAGGACCTGAAAGCTAAAGAGGAAGGAGAAAAATGTTCAGCTCTGAAGGAAATAGGGGTTCATGCAGAGAGGAGTAAGTAAAGGGTAGAGTGGCTGGAAGCACCCGGGTGAGTGTGGTGGCCACAAATTGGTAATGAGGCCAACAGCTCTGACATCTTTTGCACCCACCCTTACTGAGATTGGTTTTCTCCAAGGATCAAAATCTGTGTAGATCGGTAAACAGTCATTGCTATTTGCTAGTTATATAAACAAATGGGGAAAAAGGTAACCCAACTGGAATCTTCAAGTGTTTCAAAGTCTTTCAGAGACTCTTCTCACTTTTATAAAAGAATCCATGGACCTGCTGCTTGCCCATTTGCAATACTGGAAATGATTTCCATTAGCAATTGCTGAATCATATACCTGAGATTACAGACAATGCTATTTATACTAGAGAAATTGAGTGCACATCTATTTTAGCTTCCTGTCCTATTTTCATACTTCCATCCATTTGGATATTTGTCCCATATGTTGTCCTCGGCACTCTGTCTTAAACTGCTGTCTAGCTACAGCTCAAAAAAGCTTATGTTCCAAATGGGACTTTATTTCAGTAGGGGGCTGTACTTCCTTTCAATCTATTACTTAACTGACAGATGCAGTGAAGGTTAATTAGTCAGGTTTTAAAAGCTCTCTGTGATGGCAAAGAGAAAAAGTTAGTTTTATACCCTTGATGGTACAGAATGACTTGACTTTTTTTTTTTTTAATGCCTCCTTGTGTGAAAGGTAAACTACTGGAGGGGTTTGGAATATGAGTCGTCGTGGAAAGCCAAAGCTAAATGATCCAGTGACTTTGAGACACTAAAGGGAGTCTATGACTTTGTCACTACTGAATAAAATCCAGTTGCTTTTACCTGGTCCCTCACCTTGTCTTGACCTTTAGGGGTTCCCTGTTCCCTGAGCAATCAGTTCCCTGAGCCTCAAATTTATGGCAAGTTTGATAGTTGACTTTGAACTCCTGATCCTACTGATTTTTGTGCCAGGACCTAGCTGTGTTATTTCTCTCAGTTCTGCTCAGTCTGACCCCATGAAACATTGCACTCAATATGCCTGGTATTTCACACTTTGACATACTTCCCACCAGGATATAGCCCCACAATAAAGAAAGAACTCTCCAAGATGCAATATCCATGGACCTGCACCGTGTACCATGCAATGCTTATCATTGTGGCTGAACACAGAGGCTGCCCAACGGCTTTCAGGTTATTCCAGCAGCTACTAATTAGGTTGATTCACCAGGAAGTTCCAACAGGCCCTCTGAAACATGGTAAGATGCCATGGGTTGTTCTAGTTACATAATGTTCCAGTTACATTCAGTGGTAAGATCTGAGTTAGAATTCATTACTGGGGGAAAAAAAGAATCATTACTGGTTCTTTCAGTCATTAGCTGGGAACTGATTCGGGACAGCTTTACGTTCACACCTGTGTGTCAGAACTTATACATCAGGACAGCCATAGACTATCAAGTTAAATGAATATCAGGCTGGAGGAAGCTGAGGGTATACATCACGGTATGTACCATGGACAAGCAAACTAAGCATTTTCACCGAAACATAAACACATTTTTGCTTTCCCAGTCAAACTACATGCTAAATAGATTGGGAAGGCGAAAATAGCATCAAACACATCTATGGCTTGGAGACTGGATTGGCATCAACATAGCCAGGGAAGTTCAAGCCAGATTTGAGATGTGCTGAGAACCAAATTTCCTAAAGGCCCGGGAGACTTTGGCACGTAGCACTGAGCCGTTACATTCTAGAGCGATTTCATTTGTGCCAGCTACTTACCATCACCAACATCAAACTTGCATAACTATACTGCAGTTTTACTGCTGAAAATGAACTTTTCTTGGCCTGAATATGTGCAGAGGGTAAACAGTAAAAGAGTTCTGAGCCGCTGCACAGAAAGCCAAAGAGAAACATTTGTAGGAGGCTCGAGCATAAAGATCTCCTCAGAGACATTTGGCAGAACGATTTCCACGTACGGGTAGCCTTTACCTGGTTCGCAACAACAGACGAAGCAAACTCACTTCACATGAGGCCTTCTGAAACAATAATTAAGAACAAAGATGTCCCAAAGACCATCAAGGAAAGAACGAGGATCCCACATAGCAACACGGGGACAGATAATTGCTGCTATCTGGGATAAAGAGACAATTTTCAATACGTGCTTGCGGCGGGTGCTGTCCTGTGCCAACCAGATGCCCCCTTCCAGGCTGGGGTGTTTTCTCTCAGCTGCTCAGGATGTAGGTTGTTATCAGTTTGCAGCCCCCCCCAAAAAAGTCAAGTCCCAAAGTCATGC
Organism: Canis aureus; assembly: GCF_053574225.1. Classification (NCBI taxonomy): domain Eukaryota; kingdom Metazoa; phylum Chordata; class Mammalia; order Carnivora; family Canidae; genus Canis; species Canis aureus. Next base: position 7,535,182 of record NC_135644.1, read on the forward strand.
CCCCTCCTGGGACAGCCCATATCCACTGACTATTGAATAGGGGACACAGAGGCCTGTCCCCCTTGTCTTGATTCAAGAAACCTGGAAGGGCCATCCCATCCAAGCTACATAGTCCTACCCCTCTGGGACTGTGGGGGGCCTTTATTATATCCGCCTCTCGTTCCTTCCCGCTCTGCCCAACCATCCTGCTCCCCTCAGGCTCCAACAGGTGCTGTTCCTGAGAGCTCTCCTCAATGCGCCTCTTGCAGGCAGATCCCTGTCTCAATCCCTTTCCCCAGGAACCCAACCTGAGACAGTGCTAATGTGATACTAACACCATGTGGTGGGACAAAAATGATCCGCACATGCTTGTTCCCAGCCTTCCTTTCCCCTCTGAAGAGAAGTCAGGCTTTGCCTGTTTCATTCCTCGCCCCTCTGCCTCCTCCAAGCAGCATACTGCTTGGCAGGGTTTTGACAAAAGGAGAAAGGTCATGGGGAGAAGGGTGAGAGCACTGGCGAGAAGAGGTGCAGGGGAGGCTGTGGTAAATGATGAAACTATTTGGGGTGGAAAAGGAATTTTAAGAAATATCATTGTGCTCAGCCTGGCTTTTCATGGCATTGAAACAATGGAAGCAAAGAACCTGGGTTGCTCAGGAATTAATTTTTGAGACTGGACTGAACTCAGTTCCACCCTGAGCTGAGAGTACAGGGGTCACAATTTTTTAAGCTTTACATGTGAATATAGGCCACCTCATCTTTGGGTGTCAATGGATTGTTTTAAGACAGGGCATAGTCTTACTGTGTCTAATCCACATTCTTTGAATGCAAGAATTTAAGTCAACAAAGATAGATTTATAGAATTCAGGGCTTTAAACAAAAATGTTTGTAATAATAGAGAAATAATTAAACTATAGTTTCAGTGTTTATTGTGAGAGGCATATAAACAACTATTAACACATTCCTCTAAAACATCTAGACACGTCAGCTATGCGCGTGCGGGAGCTAAGGACAGTGGACTAGAACGGTACAATGGAATGCATGTGCAGGAGATGCTCCACAACAAGACTTTTACATTCTTTAAGTTACAGTTTTTGTTCTAATGCCCAAGAGCAGTGGCACATAAGTGGAATTGGTGAGGCGTCTGGCCAGGCTGGAGTACACTCAAGAGCACCTGCTGTGGGGATACCGATGTGGCTCAGTGGTTGAGTATCTCTGCCTTCGGCTCTGGTTGTGATTCCAGGGTCTTGGGATGGAGTCCCACAGGGAGCCTTCTCCCTCTGCCTGTGTCTCTCCCTCTCTCTCTGTGTCTCTCATGAATAAATAAATAAAATCTTAAAAAAAAAAAAAGTGTCTGCAGGAATGACAAGCAGAGGTCCCGGTCATGATAGGCTCTGTTGGCCCAGGGCTGCCACTTTAACAAGACTCTCTTGAAGTGGGTTTGCACTGGCTATGAATCACAGCACCCTGAGTTCACAGGATGGATTTGTCTTCTATTTTCTTTCTTTTTTTCTATTGAGAATTGTCAGCAATTTTCTTAAGGGTAGAAAATTTCCGAGAATAAGCATTAAAATACAAAGTGTGTTAATGATGAACTTAGGACACGTTTTCCAAACATAATATTTCCAAAGGGGTATAGCCCCAAAAACCGGTAGTGATCATGAGCTGTTAGCCATCTAGCAATCAGATATAGTTATGTTCTAAATCGACCAAGATGCTCCCATCTGTCCTCCTTAGACTCATGCTTTCAAGGCCTAATAGACGAATATCCTGTTGAGGATCTACGTTCTTGAGTTCAGTTGCTAAATCTGGGGAAAAGGACCAATTCTGGAAACTCTGAACAAGATTAAACATTCTTCAGAGAAAAGGATAGACGGTGGTGGGTTGCTCATGTTCCTTCTATGGCCCGAGCTCCCGGCCACCTTTGAGGTTCATTGTCAGCAATCAGTACCTATGAGCTTTGCTTTTGTTTACTTTTATAATTTATTTTGTAATCTGAATTTTAAAAAATTAGGTCAGAAGTATTGACATATCTTTTTTATTAGGTTATGTGATCCATGATATATGTTTATGTTTCAAAACAGAAACATGTAGAAATTTAGTACTTTGAATCTTAAAGAAGAAACCTTGATATTGAAATACAATATATACAATGACAAGTAAGCATTTTCCTAGTGTATAGCTCAATGAGTTTTTATACATGAAGCACATCGAGTTCAAGAAACGAAATATGGCCAGGACCCAGTTGCTTCCCCTGTGCTCCCTTCCAGTTACTGACACTACCAAGGGTTCTCATTATCTTGACTTTTTTACTCTTTGGGTTGGTTTTGCCTGGTTTTATTTATTTATTTTTTTGGGGGGATTTTTTTTTTTTTGTATTGTACATAATTGGATACAGAAAATACAGACAATTCCTGACTTAGGACGATTCAACTCAAGATTTTTCAGCTTTACACTGGTGCACCAGCAGCACACATTTAGTAGAAACCATACTTCAAATTGTGAGCTTTGATCTTTTCCCTGGCTGGCAATACGCAGTATGATACTCTCTCATGACGCTGGACAGTGGCAGCCGAGGGTCCCATCAGCCACATGGTCACGAGGGTGAAGGACAGACACACAGCTATGCTGGCTTTCACTCTGAGCACAGTATTCAATAAATTGAGGTAGTCATGAGGTAGTCAACACTTTATTAGAAAGTAGGCCTTGTGTTAGAGACCTTTACCTACTGTGGGCTAATGGAAGTGTTCTGAGCATGTTTCAGGGAGGCAAGGCTACGCTATGATGTGCAGCAGATTAGGTGTATTAAATGCATTTTTGATTTACAATATTTCCGATTCAGAAGTCAAGGGAGATCTATACATACGTTTAGTATCTGGCTTCTTTCAATTAATATTCTGTTTGTAAGAGTCATCCTCACTGTTGCGAGTGATTGTATATCGTTTGTCTTTATTGCGTAATATTCCACTGTATGAATAGACCATAGCTTATCTATACCTTCTTCTACACTTATTTATAATTTCTTCTTCTAGTAACATTGCCTCTATGACCAGAAGCACAAATCTAACTTCAACGGCTTTGTCTGAATCTCAAACAATGCCCTCTGGGGGAAGAGGCTACCCTTTCCCACTCTTTTGATGTCTTCAGAGTCAGAAAATCATTCTGGTCCCCTTGAACGGCCCAGAGCTGCCCTGTAATCCGTAGAGCTCCCAGCCAGGCACGACTACTGAGCATTTGAAACGTGACTAACGGGGGTTAAGATGTGCTGCGCGTGTAAAATGCATACTGGATTTCAGAGCCTTGGTATGACAAAAGTCAAACGATTCAATAGTTTTTATATCGATTACTTACGGAAATAATTATAATTTAGACTGAATGAAATACGTTATTACAATTAATTCCACAAGTCTTTTTTAACTTCTAAAAAATGTGGCTACTAGGAAATTTAACATTGCACAGGTGGCTTTCATTATCTGTGAACAGGATAGTGCTGATTGAGAGCGCCCCTCATTTAGGTGGCTCATTTATAGAAGAATAAATGGAAGAGTTAGATCCAGAACGCTAGACCAGATTTTTGGTTCGAAACATCTTGTTCACGTTTTTTGTTCAAAACATTTTTCTGAAGGTCCAGGTGCCCGTTGGAACCAGTACATGGACGCTCAGTGTACAGTCGACCCCTCAGCAGGTGGGTCCAGGTGGGAATCAGCGCCCGTGGGCCTCAGGACGTGAGCACTGCACACGCGCCTCGGGCCGCCAACAAGCGTAGGTAATACATTAAGCACTGATACCACTTTAATTAAAAATGTGACAAGAGATGTTGATTATGAAAGTAGAGGAGACTTCACATTTCCAGCCTCCAAAGAGAAACCACTTTTCGCTTCACTTAACACTGTTTATAGCTGCTGTTGGTTTATATGGAAAATGTGGCAGCTAAAGTTCTAACGATTTATATATGGCAATATAATTTATATGAAGTCATTTCGGAGGCCAGCTGAATAATGAAAGTGTCAATTAGTTTTTGACGACGTGTTTAGGTTTTATCATCCACAGACCACATTTCAGATCAATTCCAAGCATTCATATTAAGGTGGTCTCACAAGTCCCAGAGCCATAAAGAAATTAAGACGATCCCAGTGAAATAGGAATATGATATGTAAGAATTGTTTCCAGAATGGAGATATGATTCCTAACAACTTTGCTGAATACCATATCCCACTCGTATGTGATGTTTTATTCCGACTTACCGCTTTTGGCCAGGAGGAATTCAGGACCGTTAAACATTTCATCGGGCAGATAGATTTTTAGATTTCTCAGTACATTTGAGTTTTCAGATTTTTTTTTTTTTTTTTGCCCGTGTCTTCCTGTTCTTCTCCGGTGTCATTATTACTCATTGTTGGCAAATACACCCACATTACCTCTTTCAAGTCACAAGAGTTTTGAATTATTAAAGACCTATAGAAATATGGCCTCTTGATTGTGCATTATATTATATTCCTAATCCCCAGTTGCCCTAATCCCTTAATTAAAACTGGGGCAATTTAAATCATTGCTATGATGTTTTTGTGATTCTATATTTTAATTGCATTTAAATGATGAATATTTGATGCTGTATGTTTGTCAGACAAATAGGAATAAGCACCCTAATTCCCCCGAAGACAGTTAACTGCGATTTAAAGTTAGGAAAGCCTTGATTGAGTGAATTAGGAAATTAGCCACAACATGTCAATGCGTCCAAGGGGTACATTCAAGGACTTCATTCTAAATACCTTCATGGGAAAAAAAAAAAAAAAAAAAGAAAGGAAGACCATGCTGATTTCTGAAAGGATTAAAAATTGAACAGGCCTAGAGTTTTCATCAGGAAATGATCTGGTTTTAGAATCTCCATTATTTTTTAAGCTACTTTGGGGACTATTTTAGAAACAGCTCAGCTTCTGTGGAATGATCCTCCGAGTAAAGCACTGTTTTTCTATCATTGGATCCTCACATAAAAATCAGCCCATTAAAGTCCTTTTCACATAATCTTGAGGAGGAATAGAGAGCATTTCTTCAAAGCAAGAACAAGAGGCAAAGAATGGATGCCTTGGGTGCTCCCGGTACTTGTCCCCCACAGAGCAGCCTGCTGTGCCAGCGGGGTTTGTGCAAGGCCACTGAAGACAGGCAGCAGAGGATGCAGCCATTTGGCATTCTTCTGCAGGCACGAAAATAACTGTCTACATAGAATCCAGAAACGTTAGAGCTGGAAAAAGACCTTAGAGATGATTGGATTCGACTCTCTCTTTACGAGGAAGGCAAGGTCCAAAGGGGAGGTGGCGCAGTCATTCCGGCCGAGCATGCTCCATCTAGAAGGTACATTAAAGCTAAGGCAGGAAAAAAATAAATAAATAAAACTAAGGCAGGGGCAGCCCAGGTGGCTCAGTGGTTTAGCGCCGCCTTTGGCTCAGGGCGTGACCCTGGAGACCCAGGATCGAGTCCCATGTCAGGCTCCCTGCATGGGGCCTGCTTCTCCCTCTGCCTCTCTCTCTCTGTCTCTCATAAATAAATAATCTTAAAAAAAAAAAAAAAAAACCTAAGGCAGGAACACACACGTACTCTGACGGACGCTTGTGCTCTCTCTCTCTCTCTCTCTCTCTCTCTGTCTCATGTGCATGCTCATGCACCCTGCCCTTCTGTCCTCAGTCTCCCAGGATTATACTCTTGTCAGGAGAGGAGGGAACTCTTTTTTTTTTTTTAATTTAAATTTAATTGGCCAACAGAGTACATCATTAGTTTCAGATGCAGAGCTCAGTAATTCATCTAACACCCCACGCTGGTCCCATCACCCAGTTACCCCACCCCCCACCTCAAATGGGAGTCATCAGGCAGGGAGAAACACTGTGAGAGACTCTTTACCATAGGAAACAAACTGAGGGTAGCTGGAGGGGAGGAGGAAGCTCTTTTAAAATTAAATTTTATTTAATTATTTAATTTGATAAAGTTTCCAGCTTTATCGAAGTGTGATTGACAAATAGAAATTGTACATATGTCAGGTGTACGAAGTGATGTTCTGCTGTACGTATGCATCGTGCGGTGATGATCACAATGAAGCTAATACCGTATCCACCACCTCACAGAGTTACTTGCTTCGCGTGGTGACGCCACTTGGGACGTACCCTCTTACCAGATATCAAGTGTCCTATATACACTGTTACTAACTGCGCTCGCCGTGCCACCCTTTAGGTCACCAGAACTTATTCATCCGATAGCCAAACGTTTGTACTCTTTGGCCAACATCTCCCATCTTCCCCACCGCCTACTACCACTCTTCTACTGTCTCTTTCTATGAATTCAACTTTTTTTTTAGATTTCACATATAAGTGAGATCGTGCAGTGTTGGTCTGGGTCTAGCTCATTTTACTCAGTATAATATCCTCAGGTCCATCCATGTTGCCACAAATAGCATGATTTCCTTCTTTTTTAGAAGGTGAATAGTATCCTACTGTGTGTGTAATACGTCCTACGGTGCGCATAGATGTATGAAGACTGTTGGTGAGGATGTGGAGAAAAGGGAGCCCTCACACACTCGTGATGGGAATGGAAACTGGTGTGGCCATTATGGGAACCAATATGGAGGTTCCTCCAAAAATTTAAAATAGAGCTATCCTAGAATCCAGCAACTCTACTTCTGGGTATATATGCAAATAAAATAAATTCACCCGAAGCGATATTTGGCACTCCCATGTTCATTGCAGTATTACCCACAGTAGCCCAGACGTCTGTCAGCAGAGGAGGGAATTCTGCACATGGACCTGGAACTATCCTTTGAAAAGTCACCCATGAGAACCCCTTTGGGGGAAACTGTTCAGTTCCAGTGCTGCAGTCCCGGGGGGCGAAAGACGGTTCATATACCTCAAATCTCAAGCCCACAGTTGTCAACAGTGTGTTGTACACAAAGAGGGATGTGTGCCCTTTCTTTTCAATGTTGTCTGTGGCACAAAGGACCCAGGTTTTCTTCTTTTACATCTTAGGCACTGCCTCCTTCCAGATGGTCCGAGTCTTTGCACTTGGGTTGCCTCTCTCTTCACATGCACACAGATGCACAGAAGTTGAAAGACTCACTCAGAGGGGAAAGTCATTAACTACAAGCAGCCATAGGAGAATACTCCAATTTTTACCAGCAGTTTGATAGATCGTCCAGGTCTGAGGTAAAAGATTCGGTCAGAAGATGCCCCATCTTATTTTGAGGCCTTTAAGTTTGATTGAAAAGGTCAGACCTCTCTGCTGTATTTGGCTCCCACGCACTCTGCTTCTCTTGTCCCTCAAATCTCCATGCCCTCCTTCCCTTCAGCACAGGGTTTCTCAGCCTTGACATTGTTGCCTTGTGGGGCCAGATCGGCCTTTGTGGGGGAGAAGGGGGGCTGCTTTGCGCATCATAGGGTGTTCAGCAGGATTCCTGGCCTCTTTACCCACTAGATGCCAGTGGCACCCAGTCATGGGTCATGACAACCGAAACGGTCTCCAGACATTGCCTCCACTTGAGCACCACTGCTCGCGTGATCGTCTGCGGGGAGGGGTTGACTATATGATCCCTGATGTCTGCAAACTTTACCCAGTCCCGACGTACAGTACTCGTGCCCCAGCTCGCAGGGGTCGGCAGCAACCCAGACCCTCTAGATGCGCCCAGTTGGGCACTTGGCGAGTTCTTCCCCGGCCCCCGTGGTGACTGTGTTTTCCTGCAACGTGCCAACAGTGCCTGACTGAGAACATGCCCGCATCAAGGACAAGAAGAATCTCAGAAAGCTGGAGACAGGGAAGGACCCCGAGCAGTGGCACCTTCCTCAGAGGGCCTCCCGTCCCCCTACCGCTGCCACTGACAGCGCTTGTCAAGCAGGCTGAGCCCTGGGTCCCTATCAGAGGGGAGGAAGACTCCTTTTTGTCTAAAAGCCTAGTTTCTGGTCCTTGGGGCTGTCCAACCTCCCTGAGGGTGACACAGTCCCCCCTCCCCAGAAGGTGCAGGGTGGTGGTGGTGGATGACTCCTTCATAAAAACACAAAGTGACCCCCACCTTCAATGCCATGAGTTGCAAGGGTGTCACATATGGATGAGTAAGGCCTATGGGTATCGGCTTGTGAAAGAAGTGTTGATGTCAGCCACCCTCACCACGGTGCCGTCTCCTTCCCAGCTAACTCCCTCGGCGAGAACAACCAGTTCACAAACCCATGCGGCTGGAGAAGGTGTGTGGGAGCAGGAAGAGAGTGGGAGAAGCATTTTGCACTTTATTAAAATAAGAGTATCAGCATCTCTTTTTTTGATTAAAAAACAACAACAACGAAAAGCAATGCATATAGTCATGTTCAAACACTTCCTTCTCCTGGACCATCTCCCAGCAGTAAAGACATATCGTCTTACAGACTTTGTGTTTCTTTTCTTTTTTTTTGAGCCCCAGTGTTTATGCTCAGATTCCCAGGGCTGTCGGTAGGTTGGCAGGTACACAGATGAGGAAAATATTAGCGGAAAGAATCTTCCCTTCGTCCCTCCTTACCTCCCCCCCAATGATGGAGAGGAGCTCAGTGCTTGCAAAGAGATTCTAGAGGCTATTCCGGGTGAGCGCAGTGACTAAGTTAGTAGGACAGAGGAACAGCCACTGCTAGGAAGGGGGGAAGAAGCTTCTTCCTGACACAGCCGAATCTGTTTGCATGACTCAGGACATCTCCTGGGACCAGGGCTCCTCGCAGGGTGACAGAGATGCTGCCCAAGGGGCCCAGAGCCAGGGCCCAGAGGGGACGCTGTGCTGCTGCTTGATGATGGCATCTCCAGAGGTGGGGGGTCTGAGCGGCTGAACCTCTCCCCTCTCCCCGATGCTGAACTCTGCTCTAGCTCCTGTCCCCAGCTTCAGCCTGGTGTCCCCGCCCCTGTCGGCAGGGAGGTTAGATTCTGATTTTCCCTGAATTGTAAACTGTAGTGCGTTTACAGTCAATGGAGATAGAGCCGTAAGTGAAGTTTTAGGAGCATATATATGTCTAATGAATCTAAATACAAAGAATTTTTACTTTATTTATTTATTTATTTATTTATTTATTTATTTATTTTTGAAGAAGAAGAAAGGATATTTTTTTCTAAGCAGATATTCTGAATCCCAACTCTGCGGAGCCATCCATGGATGGGCTTCATGGAGTTTGTAGAAACCCCTTGAAATTGAACGCATATGCATTTTCCTGAGGCAGATTCCACATTTTTCATCAGATTCTCCAAGGGATCTGTAATTGATGAAAGGTTAAGAATCACTATCTCAGAGGCAGTTACAAAGGGTGTAACTTTTTTTGTTTTGTCTAGAATTTTGGCTTTTTTTTTTTTTTTTTAGTGCATATGTGTGAGTGTGTGTTTGGTTTTCAATTTTTTGAGACTAGATAGTTTCATTGGTGTTTCCCTATAGAGATGTTTTCCTAGGCGGTGAGCCAGTTGGGGGTTGTAAGTTCTCTGGAGATTCAGTTCTTAGCTACAATTGGGTTCGGTCTTGTGGAAAGCTGTGCCATTGAAGTTCAGTGGTGTTTTTCTATCAAGATAATGTCAAGCTAAGAAAGGATGTTGAGGAGAAAAAAAACGGAGGGGGACATTAGGTATTGAGGATGCACCATCACTTTTGTACCTTTTCTTCAATATGCCTGAAGTAATTAAGTTCCTTCTTGTCTGTTAAGATTACTGTCCCCATTCATCTTCCGTCGAAGAAGTGTGTACATCAGCCCGTATTCCAAGAGCAAAGGGTGAGGGTTGAAGGTCACAATGATGACTCCAGGCCTGAGAAATGGAGCTTTATCCTTCCATACGGCTATTCTTGATGATAACATCACTACTTCCCTCTCCAAGCACTGTTTCCTTTTGTGGAGTCCTGAAACAGCGGTGGGAACCTAGTGTATCTCTTCCTTAAGAAGAGAGTAGTTTCTCACTGACTCTTCCCTGATCCCACACCACAGTGGTCTCCCTACTGTTTTTACACCCACTGGGCAGTTTCCTGCCACAGGGTCTTTTGCATTTGCTGGAATAGCTTTATCTAGAATGCTTTTCCCCAGACAACATCACAACTCATCCTATCACGTCCTGTGGATCACTTTGCAGAAGTCAGTGTCTCAGGGGGCCTTCCCTAGTCACCCTAATATATTGACTTCCCTCTATATGTCATACCCTTCCTCCCTGCTTTATTTCTTCTCTTTAGCACACACTTCTATTTCCCCTATTCTACGTTTTACTTATTCATGTGTTATCTAGCGGAGTTTTGACTCCTGTAGGTCATAAGCTCCATGAGGAGTGTTTCTCTGTTCCATTCAGTACATAGAACAGTGCCTGCGTAATTAGAGATACTCACTAGATATTCTTTGAATGAATAATCTCAAGATATTTGGGGATAAAGCTTGCTAATGAAAAAAAAGTACTGTGTGACCTTTCAATCCAGCGATTTCCTGATCAAAGCAGCCAAACTAATAAGGCAAACTGATTTAAGTGGCCCAACAGCTTCTGTGTATACATCTCTCGATGTGCTTGTCACCCCCATACCATAATCTATAAATTGGCTGTCCTTCTCAGCAGGCTAAATTCTGCAGAGGAATGAACTTTAACTCAGAGATGAGGTGTGGAGCATATAGACATGTTCAATACATAAGGAGAAAAATGAGGGAGTGAAAGAAAATGTTTAAAACACTAAAAGCAGCCATTGAGGCAGGTGTACAAATCCAACCACAGCATAGAGAATCTCTTTGTGAACGTGTGGAGCATGTCCCCACTTGTTATGATTTAGCAAGTCCTCTGGAGAGTCGCTAGCAAGATAAGGAAGACGCTCTGATCTCTGAAGAAATCTCTGGAAGCAAAATTAGGTCGGGTACATTAGCCACGCTGGATGAGACTTAGACTGAAGTGCCCAGGAGGCAGAATGGGGGCAGGGACCTTCATAGGAGAGAGAGAGGTGGAGATGAAAGTTCAGGTGTTTGGGTGGGTGTAGACCATCTTAGAGCAGAGCTCTGAGCTATAGTAAGAGTCATCAGAAAAACAGCCGTGGTGTCTACAGGTCAGTCTTAGGACAGCTCCAGCGCTCTGTACGGCTTCAACCTTTTCCATAGGGGTTTGGAGAGTCCATCTTTTTTCATCCACACGGTGGTCTTTCATTGCCAATCAAAACCACTGAGACCTGATAGGGTGCGGTTGGTAGATTCACTCACACCAAAGGAGTCTGTGGCCTCAACTATCTTCTAATTCAGCCTTACAGTTGGGCTTCCAAGACCGGTTTTAATAGAAGTACACCCATGATTATTAGCACGTTCACTTTCCCCTGTTCTTTCAGCATTATTATTTATGTCTTTGCAAATGGCATTTCCTCTAGAAAATAGGAAGCTGTCTGTCACTTCCCTTCTATACTGTTGTCACTTGTGTTTAAAAATCTCACACCTTTTACCCTGCTATCTTGGGAATGAAAATATCCACCATATACAAAAGCCCCTGATCAAAATTCAGAAATCAAAAAGTGGGTATATCAATCAAGAAGTTTCAGGCCCAATGCAGAAGGTTTCTTCCCCCCACCTTCATCGTCTTCTTCTAAGCTTTCTATTTTCATTAAATCACAATGCCAGGCAAAGTCAGGGGCATGCTGTGCCTGTCATTGTGGTTTATAGATCAAATGAAAGCCAGTATTAATCATCTTGCTTGATTCTGGAACCTATTAATTTTCCAAGAACAGTACCCCAATGACATGAGTCCTTCATTCTGTGATCTGATGCAGTGTCGCTTGCCTTTCCTCCTCCCAGAGTAAACCTCAGAAAATGTTAGTTACATAAAACTATTTGAAAGTAAACTTTTATCTTTTCACTGGCCAAGTAGATGAAAGTTTCATTTAACAAATCTATGCTTTGCTTCTATTTTCCCCAGGGCCCTTTAAAATATAGCTGGTATTCTGGGTCTATTATCCTCTTATTATCCTCTTATTATCAAGGACTTTATGGAGAATGGACTATGATCTCCTCGCAGATCTGGGGTCCTCATTTTTTTTTTTAATACTGAGAGTATTTTTTTAAAGTTCTCCAAACTCTTGAAGTTATGGAAAGAAGGTGATGCTCAGAATAAAATCCTTATACTACCAAAGTTCTTAGGAGAAACTCTGTATATATAGTAAACCCTAAATATTTATTGTTCATCCAATCAGTAGGCATTGATAATGGGGCATCCTCTCCATCCTCAGTGAGTGTCCCAGTGAGTAGAGAACGGTAAAGGAGCTAGGGAATGCTACCCCGTAAGGCCTCAATATGCCTTCATTGGAACCGTTATGTAGCTCGATCAATACTGGATCCTTTTTTTAAAGCTTATTTCTGGGTAGCATGTTATCAGTGCATTCTCTGGTAAGGCGTTTGCACCCTTTGATTTGACTCTAAACAAGGCCATTGAATTAAACATTGGCAGGGGTAGCTCCAGAAAATATGAGTCAAATGTTTGTTCATTACGAGGTTAGTACGACTCTTAAGTTACAAAAGGAATTAAGTCAGAACTAGACAAACAGAGCAGAGGTTTTCAACTAGGGGTTTTAACCTAAGGGCATTCTGTATACATACAATATCATAAAGAGTTCAATTAATGAGATGAAGGTCCATTTATTCTCCAGAGTTATCTATGGAAAAAAATAAATGTAGCTGTACAGCGTTGGCTGTATTGTCTTGTTAGAGTGACCAAGTAGTAGAAGAACAAAGTTAATCTAATAATGCAACTCTTTTTCATTTCAGCTTTTGTCTGCCTCTTCATTTGGTGTTATATTTAATGCTAGGTTCTGTTTTTAGCCTTGTGAGAGGGGAAAAGTGTAGAAGATACTTGTAACATCTGTAGCAATGGACAGAAGAATGAATAATAATAGGAAATGTCTACATACCATCTGCTATAAACACAGATGTGTGTTTTCTTTAAAAATAAAAATCCTGCACTCTAAAAAGGGAAGGTTTACAACACTTTACAGAAAGTCAAGAACCGGTTCTTGAGTGGCTCTTAATTAACAAGATGTAATCCTCCCTGTTCATTGTCAATTTATTTATAGAACTCCACTGGTGGGCGCTGCTCATTTTGCCTACAAATTTTGAATGCAGAGGTCATGGTGCTCTCCAGAATCAATGGCAATACTGGACAAAAAAAAAAATTTTTATGTCAAGTATTACATTTCTTTACCTCTTTATGTACCTGGTATAGTAAACCCAGAATGAGGATATTCTATGTTTCCTCTAAAACCTCATCCTGGAGTCTGAAAACTTCAAAGAAAAAGGCCTAAGGTATAATTGATAAGGGAGATTAGGCATATTTTATAAAGTTACATAAGCTTAATTCTTAACTCCATATTAAATCCCCACATCGTAGGAGAAGTCTATTTGCAAAACCAACAAACCACTCACAGGGAAGGTTGTCTTTTTTTTCCCCCCCTTTTTGAGTATTTACACATTTAGCACCAATAACAAATTTACCAAACCTACTTGATTTAGTAATAAATTCAAGTTTTAATAGGCAGCCCACACTTCTGAAATTCAGAGGGGTCTATAGTATATTTCAACAGAATAAAATTTCCTGAGGATATGTCCATGAGGGATCACCAACAGGTTAAATCATTCAAGAGTTAAAAGTGAGGATATCATAAATATTGGTATGTTGAGATCATCCCAAGGGCAATCTGGAGGACTCCCACGGGCCACTCTCTTTGAAAGTCATGGAATGTTGAAATGTCTGATAAACATGGGAAACAATAAGAAAGAATTATGAAATGCCTCTGCTATGAATGTTCATAAACTTCATTCACCAAAGGCAGGGACAGGACCGGTCTTGTACGGATAGAATGTATGCTTGGGAGGATGTCTGCTTTTCTCTCAGTGCAGTGAATGCATTTGATGGGACCAAAATAAATTTAATATCATTTTGAAAGCCTCCTGCTTTTCCATCTCTTTCTACGAAAAATAAATTACAAAACTGAAGAGCACACTCCGGTTATTGGGGTATATTAGCCTTAGTTAAGAGCCGTCTTCCTTGTACTATTCGCTTTTAGCACTCTCCCCTGTGACGATCATTGACATCAGGCAGCTTCATGTTCTGCTTGTCACCTATAGGCACAGTTCCTCTGCTCACGTGGGAGCACATGAAATCCAGTGGCACACAGAATTCTCATTGAAGCTAGGAGATATTCGACAATGGTAAAAATTGGGCACGCAGTCTCTCACCTTTTGGCCCACCACTTTTTGTTGTCTCTGTGTTCTAACCCTTTGATTCCTTTCTAGGTTGCTCTTCATTCAACAGAGACCTGCTAACTATATGCTCATTTGATGTATTCGGGACTGACCTGTAAAACTGACCTTATCTCGGTTCTTGGGTTGTCTTGTTTTGCTTTCACTGGGGGAAAAAAAAAAGATACTAAAAAACAAATCAAAACAAAAAGACAAACACAACTGGTGCCCATAGATAGAATCCATTTATCTTGTTTCTTCAAAGATTTATTTTTCATTGTTTCAAGGACTTTTGGCAAGTGAGCATTAGAGGGAAAATGCTGACAACTTCAACTTTATTAGTTCAAATGTTTATTTTCTCAATTTCAAAACTTAAAAAGCTTATCTAGAAAAGAAATAATGCAAGGCGGTTGTTACAGAATAATTACAGATTTACTCTTAGAGGAAAGCATAATTGCCTGTATACGGCACTAAGTGGATATAAATTCCTTCTACATCGTACAGTTATAAGAAAGCAGACACTTTCTGAAGATTTTAGTATGAGACTCACTCATGTCTACAGGCTCACTCTGGTGTTGCGACTGAGAATGACAGACCGGGAAGGGGCAACAGGATCCCTACATTATTGCTGCAGAGGGTGGCTCCAAGTGGAGAAAGCCGAATGGAGATCTGAAAGATGGGACGGCTTCTAAATTGATGGCAGAGCTATAAATATCTGGGAAGCTGCCACCAGAATTCCCAGCCTTGCAAGTAGTTACAAGAAATGGGGAAAGTTCTTTTAAACAATTTGCTGCCTGGCTGCAAATCTGAGAAAGACAAGGCAACAAAGTACGAGCCCATCGAAGCGGGGCTAGAGCCAGACCTTGAGGAGTTATCACCGCGTGTGTGCAGGACAGCAAGGGTGGTTGTTCTTGTACTGGGCTTGTCAGGGGGCTGCACGGCCCCTTTTGTGACTCAGTTTATTACGGTTCACTTTTACATGTGGGATGACCCTACCGTAAGAAGTACACTTTACGTTACAGCCCAGCGCATGCCTACACATATAAAACCATATAAGTGACTGAAACAGAACTTTAATAAACTGACACCTATTTCCTATTTTTAGTATGTGTCATGCATGCACTCTCTTTTGCACTTTATGAACTATTCCATTTAGATGGCAGATCGATCGATAAGAAAACTACCTATACATTATAGTTAAAATTGGAGATCTATATTATGTGGATGTAGGCAACATGTATCATTTCTATCTACATAAATATTAATCATTACTTGCCAGTGGTCTGAGACCACAGTGTGAAAACCAGTAAGTTACAGTAGGAGCACGTGGGTGGCTCAGTCAGTGAAGCATCTGCCCTCGGCTCAGATCATGATCTCCAGGTCCTGGGATGGAGCCTCTCATTGGGCCTCCTGCTCTGCAGGGAGTCTGCTTCTCGCTCTCCCTCTGCTCCTGCCCACTGCTCTTTCTGTCTCTCTCTCTCAAGTAAATAAACAAAATCGAAGAAGAAGAAGAAGAAGGAGGAGGAGGAGGAGGAGGAGGAGGAGGAGAGGGGGAGGAGGAGGAGGAGGAGTCACAGTAAATCCTCCCAATAGAGAAAGCTGTCGAGGAGGGAGCTCCACTGCTTCTCACCTGCCAAAGGGGTGTCTGCTGCTTCGCCTGTGTTTTCTCAACACGGGTGCACACAGTTTGCACAGAGGTAACTTACGTTTGTTACTCTAAGTGTTCTGACATTTTCCCTTCAGCTCATTTTGTATTCTCAGCTTGAATGAAAACTAGAACAACAGGGCCATGACTGCCTGGCTCACTATCTCCTTTCACGGTTCCTCCCAGAATCTAGCGCAGTGCGTCCTTCCACTGGACAGCTGATGGGTGCTGGGACTGCTCACACAATTATGTGACACCGCGGAAACCATATAATTTGATTATCTGCATGGAATTGTATATGCAGACATTTTCTCCTAAAGGAAGAATTTTAGTCGGTAAAACTGGTCGAGCTAAAGATTGAAAAGTGAGTAAAAGTGTGTACTTTGTCCATGATGTTCTCTATCATTCCATTCTTCACTTGTTTATTTATTCATTCCTCAAATATGCATTGAGTGGCTACTATTTGTCAGACATTCTTTTAGGTGCTGGGTGTACACAGCTCATGCCCTCAATAAATGTTAGTTTTAAGAGAGGTAACAGGCATTTTTCAAAATTGTGGTTTATTACAAATAGTTGAATTGCCTAATTTTGATTTGCACAGAGTCAATTTACATTTGTTACTCTGCAGATTTCTTGTGTGTGTGTGTTTTAAAGACTTTATTTATTCATTCATGAGAGACAGAGAGAGACAGAGAGAAAGAGAGAGAGAAAGAGAGAGGCAGAGACACAGGCAGAGGGAGAAGGAGGCTCCATGCAGGGAGCCCGATGTGGGACTCGATCCTAGGACCCCGGGGTCATGCCCTGGGCTGAAGGGAGGCGCTCAACCACTGAGCCACCCCAGCGTCCCAGATTTCTTGTGTTTACTTTGTTTTCCTCAAGGTCATTGATGATATAATCGAAAATAGTACCTGATTTAAAAAAAAAAAAAAAAAACTTACCCTACCAAAAATACACTCAGTAGCATCCCATTTACTTCCTATTCACAGCAAACTTTGGATCTCCAGTGCATAGGGTAAGCTTAATCATAATCCTGGGTTCGTGAAAACTCATGTTGGTCCACTTGAGGCACATCCATCTATCTATTTACCTATCTACTTACCTACCATATGCAAACTGATCTATGGATTTAATATGGTGCCAAATATAACAACGCATTATAAAGCTATTATAGTTAAGGCAGCATTTATTTTTTTTTTCAGTGATGATCAGTAAGTACCATTTTGGATTTATGCAGTCAAAGGACATATGAAAGACGCCAGAAGATACATTATATATGAGTCTGGATCTCCGAAGAGACAAGGACTATGTTACAGATCAGAAGGGAAATGATTCTTCTTCACTAAATAGTGCCAAGAAAACTAACAAGCAAATTTGAGAAATTTAGATCCTCTCCTATTACTTCCACTAAAAATAATTTTCAGGTGGATAAAGTATTTGAGAAATACACGTTTATGGGTATTCTTTAGGTATTAGGATGGAAAGGAACTAAGAATAAAAGTAGTCACAATAAAGAATAAAACTATAAAGTCACAATTTAAAAGCTCCATGAAGTTAGAGTCACAAAAGTCATTACTTTCATGTTGCAGAATGTGATAGGTAAAATTTAAAAGAACACAACAAATTGGGGGAAATATTTTGAATGCAAGTATGACAATAAAGGAGTTAGTGTCTTCAACACATATGTGAGACTGGTAACCCATATGGCAAAACTAACAGTCTCTCTATGGGGATGGGGAGAAAGGACACCTCAGCCAAGTTTCTACTGCAAATAAGAAAAAACATGTGACCATTTTTTTTGCCTGCCCTAAATCACCTTTTCCCTTCCACTGATGGTCGTTCCCCATCTCCTCCATTTGGAAAATGCTTCTCCTCAAATTCATGAGTTCTTTGGAGCCTCTCAGCCAGATTACTTTGGCCCCTGCCCACCGGGTGGGCATATGATCGAGACCTGGCCCATGGGAGACCTGTCATAGAGCTAGAACAATGTAAGGCAGCATCTAACAGTGTCATTGGTCATGGTTATTGCCTTTTCATCGGCCAGAGGAACAAAACGGAGAACCTGAAACAGACTTGTGCAACCTGTAGTATATGTCTGAGGGGATATGTAGGTCACTGAGGGAAGATCAATGAATCAAATGAGCTAGAAAAAAAATATGGATCACCAACATTGACTACAGATAAATTACGAACTTAAATATCAAAAGCTAAACTTGAAAACTTTTAGAAAGAAATATAGGTGAAAGTCTTTCTAGCCCCAAAGTAGAGAAAGATTTCTTAAACAAGATACAGAAGTGCTAAAGCATAAAGAAGATTGATAAACTTGACTACTCTAAAATTAAGAACTTGTGCTCATCAAGTTGTCTTTAAAAAAAGATAGAAGACAACCTAAAGACTGGGGGGAGGGTGCAGCACACATAACTGACAAGGATCAGAATCAAAATTACATCAAAAATTCCCGAAAACTAAAAATGATACGCACCTCCTCTTTCCTTCTGTACTCACAAACTTACCTCTGCTTTTTCAATGTCCACAGACTCTGATTCCCTTATTCATCCAGCAGCAAATTAGATATTGTCTGAGCTAGTTGTTCATTTCCATCTCTATGCGATTTCCTCCAGCTGGAATTAGGCCACCCACCACCCACTGGACTACTGACATCCGAGACACTGCCCCAAGTTAAGTCCATCACTCTCAAGAACTTTCTTTGATGACTCCAACCTGTCACTTCTCCCTGCAGAATGCATGGAGTCCACTCATCCTTGCTTACTATATTTACATACTCCTTTTTGAATTCCGATTTTTTTTTTTTTTTTTAGATATCCTATCTACACCGTTATACTTTAACTTTTCCTAAATTTAAGAATTCTTGTATTCCATTCTACTTCCATGGTTCTTCCTTCTGCCTGGATTTTCCATCCCACAGCTCAGCAGTGTTGTGCCTGTCATGGGTACTCCGCAAGTGGCTGAGTGTAAACATTTAAGATTTTATTCAATTTCATCACGAGCACTCCAAAAAAGTAGAACAAAATTAAGGTGGATTCTTCCAAAGAAATGAAAGGAAAAAAAAAAAAAAACAGCAGTTCACACAAATAAATGCCTAACAGAGATCTTAGGCCAGTTATAGAGACATATGGAAGAGATTTTAAAATATCCATTTACGAAGAAATTGTGAAGGAGGAAGAAAGCAATGTAAACAAGCCAAATTAAGGATAAATTACATACTGGAGAAAGACAATAAGCAGCAAGTTTCAGAAAACATTTCAAATGGCAGTAAAAAAGTTCAAATGGGATGGCAACAAATAAAAGTAAATGACTGAACTAATTAGGACTATAAGCAAGAGATCGTTTAGAAGATAAAAACCCAGATGTGTTTATAGCTCTTACTCTAGAAAAAGCAGGCAGAGAGCTACCTTTATCAGACAACAATTTTCCTGGGACAACAGATGCAGGCAGTTTTAAAAAAGTTACCTGCAAACAAATTAGATGAGGCAAAAATTCTAGATGTTCCCTATTTTTATAAGAAAGAAAAAAAGCGATGAAGCATTGATTTAGACATTTTTAGGTGATACCAGGATCATAAGATTTCAGAAGGATTAGAATATAACCAGGTAGGAATTAATCCATTGATTAAAGATTACATAGTTTGAGATATCAACAGTGAATTTAGTTTGGGCATGTAAGATGCTTCCATTTCATCAATTACTCAAAGATTCTTGAATGAAGGTGGTTATTTGTAAATTGGAACATCACTAAAATATTATCTTCTGGTAGTGAAATATGATAAAAGTGGAGGCCACCTGCTCTTCAGTCTAGGGCTGCTGGGATACTCAGGCACCAAAAAATCCTAATTACGGGGCACCTGGGTGACTCAGTCGGTTAAGCATCTGTCTTCGGCTCAGGTCATGGTCCCAGGGTCCTGGGACCAAGCCCCACGTCCATTTCCATGCTCAGCAGGAACCTGCTTCTCCTTCTTCCTCTGCCCTTCTGCTCATGCTCTCTCTTTCTCTCTCATAAATAAATAAATAAATAAATAAATAAATAAATAAAGTCTTTTAAAGAAATCCTAATTATAAAGGTCATTCGTGTCTAAGGTTCGTCTGGAATCCTGAGGACAGCATTTCAGTGCAACGAAGCACCATCCTCCTCCCGCCCCCGCCCCCCCCCCCCCCAGGTACCCATGGTCAGCAAGCATTTTGTGTTGAAAGCTGGACAGCAACGGTTAATGGGCAGTAATCCCAGGCCTGGTGCTGCATGAAGTGCTGTCAGATTAGGTCAGAGAAGGACAAATGTCTCCTGACATTCTGCATTCTGTATGCACGCAGTTGATTCATGGAGATGCTCCAGTCATTCCTTCAGGCAGCCCGGAAAGGCGCCGGGGGTGAAGAGACACGAAGGCTCTGGAATCTGAAACTGTGAGATCAAGTCCAGCCTCTGTCATGGACTTGCCAGGTGGCCTTGGGTACTCATTCCTCCTGAGCCTTACCCGGTAAATGGGGGCGAGCCTTTGGGGTTGTGGCAGGATATCTCCTTTACTGGGTTATTGTGAGAATGACTTTTGAGCATACATGTGAATAACTCCTGTAATCACTAACATCCCCTAAAATGAGAAAAGCCAAAGAGGATGAGAACTGAGAAGCTGTGGCATTTGGGGCTTGATAGATCATTGATTTTATTGAAAGCAGAAACTTGATTGAGGAGAGGATGGGAAAGTGCAAGCAGCAACTGGGGGCAGTTTTGTTCCAAGAAGTTTCTTGTGTATTTGCCTCCCCAAATACATTAGGCTTTTAAAACAGAGACTGCATTTTAGTTTTTGAAAAATATCTCAAGCTCCGCAACAGCGGTACATACCAGGTTATCCTGTATGACTGGTTGCTTAAGATTTTAGTTAAATAAGTGTTGATGACAAAGGAAAGAATGAAAGAAGACAACAGCTTTAGGTGAAGCAGAATCAAAGGAAGTTTTCCCATCTGGATTTTTTAAAATTTTATTTTGAATGCAAGACACCCCCTGAATATATTAATTGTAAGAGAGCATGCTGGGAAAAATAGGGAAGATCAAAGATATTTCAGAGGTACAGGAATATTTCAAATGGTGGAGCAAGCAGGAGGAAATGAGATCAAGAATAAAGGGGACGGCTGTACTGAAAGAAGCAAGAGAAACTGGCATCAGGTGTGCGTGGAGGCGGCCTCACCTTGGAGAGGTAAAGGTAGAGAAATGCTAAGGTGTTCCTTGTGGTGAAGAAGGAGGATGGTGATGCTCAATGAGTCAGGTGGCTTTTACCCTCCAAGAATGCAAGAGATTAGTTTTTCCTGTTGGATTAGGTGATGGGTTCAGGGACTTGAGATGGTTGAATGTTCCACAAGAAGTTAAGGAGCCAAGAAATGGATTGTTGAAAAGGCCCTGGTATAGGGACACCAGGATATCAGGAGTGATGAAAAGGAAGACTGAGTGTGAATTATGGCTTAGGGATGGTGGAAAGGGAAGGCTTAGTGGCTAGATATTTAGTTATTATTGGAGTACATGTGGGGCAGGAAAGGTGTGCCGCTGTCTTGTCAAACTTATACCTCAAATGGGCCTACTGGATGGTATATTTTTTTCTTTTAATGGATGCCTGATAGGCCACTTACAAATTGCTTAGAAGAAACAAGCTTTTGAAATAGAAATGAAGAAATAAACATATAAATTTGGAATTAATATAACGAAGAAACATTGAATAATTGAACCTGTCTAGAGATGACAGCGTTGTCTTGAGAAGGGTAAAACCCCCAGCAGTAGGCAAGTACCCATAGGCCAGGACATCCGATGAGTGGTTGGGATTAAAACAAATGAAGTTTAATTTCCTGATTCTTGGGATAAGGTTGAGTGGCATCCCCATGCTAACCTAGATGGGCTATGCCTCTTCCTTCCTTCTCCAAATTGTGCTATTTATTTATTTTTTATTACGCAAAATAAACACATAGATTGGAACAGATAAACTTTAGGTTTCAAAAACTGTGATACTTCAGCAGATTTTTGAAGTAGCTTGAGCACCACCACACTGCTAAACCCGAGGGTATATTACTTCATCCCCTGCCTACTGCTTTTGGAAAAGCACTTATTACTTTTATAACAGCAGTTAAACATGTGAATACATTATGCTTATAAAATGTTTAGTTCATGTTTACTAGAATAATTTATTTTACCATTTTTTTTTCTGTTGCTGGGCACTTAGTTTGCTACCAACGTTTTTTCTTATTCAAACTACAATGTAATGACTACCTGTGTATATACTGCTTTGCTTAGATGTGTTGGTGCGTCTCTGGGATAACGTGGGATTGCTGTGTTGAAGGATATGCACACGAATAAGGTACCTTCCTGAAAGGTTATATCGATTTACAGTCCCATCAATAGTGCATGAGAGCATGCCCGATTGTTTAATAGTCTCATATAACATATAACTATGTCCGTGGTATGATGAAGAAAATAAAAAGCAAACTCGTTGTCTTTTTAAGCTTCTATATCAGGAAAACTTAACATATGTGAAAAAAATAGATGGTATATACCACAAAATACACAAGTAAAGTTATATCCACGTATATTTTATGTGACTTGTATAGTTGCTCGAAATGTATCAATCAAAACTTTTGTAAATTAATTGATATGGATGGATTTTACATTTCCTTAAATCTTTTCATGCATCGATTTATTTTGTTCAGTTATGATCGTGGTATATCAATTATTTTCTCTTTTCGTCTTTATGTTGCAATCGATAATTTCCCATGTTACTCACTACAACGTCCTAAGAAACATTATTGAAAATAACTACGTAATATTCCCTTAACAGGATGTGTTTGACTTCTCTTAGATTGCCTAGTTTTTCTTATCAGTAGTAAAGCAACGACACTTTTCTTTGACTCATTTTTCCCCCTCTACATTTAGCATTATCTCCATAAGATAAAGCCTATATTGAAGTTATATTGAAGTTGGCCTATATTGAAGGAATAGTCATTTTAAGAGCTTGGTAAACATGGCAAATACTACTTGTAGGAAAAGTTGCACCAAGGGATAAGATAACCATTTCACCATACCTTTGCCACAATATTTTATATAACTTTATAAAAGTCTGCTAATGTAATGTTCTTGCATGATGTTTTAAATAAATGTTTTTAATTTTTAGTGAGCATGAACACTACATATACCTGTCCTTTGTCTATACAAGATTGTCCTCTACGTTAATCTCTCCACCTTGGCTATTGTTGGATAATTCTTTGTCCGTGTACTGTAGATTTGTTAGCAGCATCCCTGTCCCCTATGTACTAGATGCCTGCAGCATTCCTAACTTGTATCAACCAAAAATGTCTCTAGACATTGCTAATTATCTGACTGGGGACAAAATCAGACTTTCTGAAGGATCTTATTTTTAGCCAATAAATTTTCTTTCCTTTTTTGTTTTTTAAAGATTTATTTATTTGTTTGAGAGGTTGGGGGAAGGGCAGAAGGAGAGAGACTCTCCAGCAGACTTGACTGAGCATAGAGCCCTCCTCCCCAGTGCTTGAGATCATGACCTGAGCCAAAACCAAGAGTCAGATGCTTAACGGACTGAGCCACCCAGGCACCCCTAGCAAAGACATTTTCAGTAATATAGTAAATTATTTAGTTAGTCAGGCTCTCTTGAAAGTTCAGATGTTTGTATCCAAAGTAAGAAACATTCATTCATTAAGTGAGAAATAACTGCAAGTGGAAACAGGCTAAAAAGTGAAGCTTTTTAAAGATTCTTAAAAAACTAACAGAGGCTCATTGAGGTCGGTCTGTAAAGTTTCATGGCAGTGCCGACACTGAACAGATAAGGAAACAGAAGCTCAGGGAGTTTAAGTCAACTGCCCAAGTTCACTTTCCGAGTAGCTCGGGCTAGAATTCAAGTCTCCATGCCTCCAGACTTCAGGTCTTTCCATAATCCCACACTATGGCTCAGGCCATTCTGCTCTCCATTATAATGCAGGTGGGTCCATCTCCTTTAAGGAACCTTTTTCAGAAAACCTGCCTGAGCTACAGTGATTTCAACCTCTCCACTAGTATATGCCTCCTTGGTTAGCATGGAATTCTTCAGCTAATGTTCGATGTTTAAATGATTGTCACTTGTACTTTAGGGTTGATCCCAATTACTTGAAAGCCCTTGGAAGGTAGTTGGGTAAAGGGCTCTGACCATGAAGGGTACTCACAAAACAACACAAATTGGGCAGCTTCAACAGAAGCTTGGATTCTTCTGTTAGGATTACGATGGCCCCTTAAACTGGCCAAGCAGTGCTGGATCCTTACATAAAGGAGACGAGTTTTGACCAATAGCAAGGAAGTAGAAAATGTGGGCCGAAACTATTCTCAAATTGAGTAGCATATTAGTAAGTTATCTATAATGAGAATGAGAGATAGGAGAAAATATTGATGGATTAGGAAATGAGGGGAAGAGTTGGGATGGCATGTTGTTCTCCATTGTACCCCTGGGGCCTAACACAGATTTGTACATCAAATACATAGTATCTGGTGAAGAAATGATTGGATGATTGTATGAACTTTCTGAAAATCACTTCCTCTGCGCCCTTTACACCGGCAGCATCCAAGCCTGCATTGAATGCCAACAACTGGCGTAAATGAATCTTAGGTGCTTCCGGTGGTGGATGAATGCTAACAAAAATCAAGAACCAGTCTTTGGCTTTAAGAACCAGATGGTCTTATTGGAAAGATGGGATGTGAGATAGGGACCAGATGTAAGGAGTTGTTTAAAGAGCTCCAGATGGTCATCCAAAATAGGATAGATAGTGCGAGGTCAAAGACTACAACATATTTGGAATTTGCTGAGAAATAGAGGTCTTCCTCCTTGGCCTTCTCAACTCCTTTCCTGCAACCCTGCCTTGAGGTGACGAAGTGGAGAAGAGCTTCACAAGCTATGGTGATAGGACTTGCAGCAAGTGAAAAAAAGAAAACTAGAAACCACGTACTCTGCAAACAGGCACTAAGCTGCTCTTTGCAAGGTATTACATATCAGGTATTCTATGGGACTAAAGAACAAGTAGGATGTGATTTCTACTCTCGGTGGAACTTACAGTCAAGTCAATCCTTTTGATTAACCTCAAGAAGTAGCATATAAGGAACTTTTTAAAGATAAGATAAACTCGAGTTGGATTAGCTCTGCCAATCTGTGCCCTTGGGCATATCACAAAGTTACTGATTCTCACTTCCCTCCTCTGTAAAATCGGATTAACTATTTCTCCCTCCTAGGATTCTTTTTTTTTTTTTTTCTTTTTCCTCCTAGGATTCTAGGACAATAAACGAGACAAGGCATGTACAGTACGTGGGACGCGGTGTTCTTCCATCAGGACTACAGCGTTAGCTCTTCAGACACTGAAGCTTTTTAAGAATTATTCAATACACAAAGTTCAACATCAGTAACGTCTCTGAAATTATGACATAGGTGAAAATGAAAAACCTTTTTAAAACTATAATTTTAAATCAAAAGGTTCTAGTCACTTGGGAGCTTCCCTAGTTGCCAAGCAGTTGGAAGCACAAAAGGGAGAGAACTGAAGAACTGAGCCTAAGGAAGAAATCAAGGTTTATGAGAGGTGTATTACCATGTCCTCAGATTCAGAAAAAGTGAAAGGAAATCAAAATTGCAAATGCAGTTCAAAGAAGATTAATTTTTATGTCTACCTCAGTGCAAAGAGCCAGACAGGGGAATATGTGCCAACCAGGGTAATCACACTGCAATCTAATCAGGAAAGGATTTGGGGATATCATGAAGTTGGCATAGCCTTCATTTGGGGGCCCACGGAGGTGCTGGGTTAAGTTTCAAAGGAAAAGAGACATAAGGAGAGGCATAGTTATTACTGCAAAGCCTGGTTAAGGCCTAGAAGGAATACTTTTACAATATTGATCACCTCTGGACACAAAAGATATTATTGCCTTTCAAGGGGGGCACTGATTCCACTACATCTTGAAAACATAAATTTTTATGAGGAAAGGGTGAAAGCAGGCAGATCTTGGCCACACTTGGGAAAAACACTTAAATTATTAATTGTAAAATATCAAGATAAAGAAATCACAATGTGTTCAACACAAAAAGGGAAGACGTATTAGCAAGAAATTTAAATGCATGACCCTTCTCTGCAGAGAGTATTCAAATAAAATCGGAAGATAAAAGGAAACAACTCAATCTCTAGTTAAAAAATAATTGCAGGCCAAGAGGCCAATTCTTTTTCACAGGATACTAGTGATTCACATAAAGACAATCCCCTAAGACGGGGGGGGGGGGGGGGGGGGGGGGGGGGGGGAAGACTATCACAGCTCCTCAAGTAAGCCTGAGACTTAGCAATGGGTTTTATATTTCTCCTCCTTCCAAATACAGATATTCCAGTTAGATTTAAAAGATACCATTAGCTTTAAAAAGGAGACAAATGTAAATCACAAATTGATAGGCCAGAAATAACCTTACAATTTCCATTTAAAACAAACTTTGTACACTTTTAAAAATATTGATTATATATATAAATGTCTAGGTCCAATTGGGAGTTTCTACATAAAGCCAACTCATTGGCTTTAAATGTCTAACTATTCCATCATTTTTTTTTTTATCAAATGTGAGAAAAGGATATGAAAATCACCTGATCAAAAAGCCCTCAACATTTATGTTTCAGTTGTTATCCATCTTGAGTAAGCAGACATCCTTAAAATAATGATTATCATGGATTTGAAGAAATAGACATGTTTCGCTGAACCCGAGTTGGGGCTTTTAAGAACAAGTGTCAGTACCACATGAATGGACCCAGAGGGCATTATGCTAAGTGAAATAAGTCAGAGAAAGATGAATACCGTATGATCTCACTTATACGTGGAATCTAAAAAACAAACAAAAAGAACAAACAGACAGAAAAGAGAAATAGATCCATAAATACAGAGAACAAACTGATGGTTGCTGAAGGCAGGGGAGTGGGGGGATGGACAAAATGGGTGAAGGGGAGTGAGAGATACAGGGTTAAAGTTATGGACTGAATAAGTCATAGGGATAAAAAGTAAAGAACAGTGAACATAGTCGATGGTGTTGTACTGGCATCGTATGGTGACAAATGGTAGCCACACTTGTGATGAGCGTGACATAACGTATCGAGTTGTCAAATCACTATGTAGGATACCCGAAACCGATGTCATGTTGTTTGTCGACTATACTTCAATTACACAAAAAGGAAAAGAAAACAAAGAATAGGGTGTCTTTCCCAAAGTAGGGCACCATGACACAATGAGATATAATGAGTTTTAAAAGAAAGAATGAATGTCAACCAAAAAACTATTCCATTAATTTCTCATAGTATGTGGAAGTTGAAATCAAAGATTTTCTGGTATTTGTAATGGTCACGTATGCTTGTAAACAAATATAACGTAGTAGCCTCTGAAAACAAAATTTACCATCTTTTATCCAGCTCTAAGTTGCTCTGAAAGTCCCTGATAGAATTTTTCTTTTTTGTGTGTGTTTCTAAGAGACCTTAGACCTTATTGCCCAATATGGAGATATGTGGCCCTGAGCTGGGAGTGTTGCTGATGGCTCTAAGCAATCAAAAATAGCCACAGGGCCTAGTTTTATAAGATCCTGTTGTGGAAACTCTTACCTATTTCTTGGAAAGGTAAGAGGAAAACTGAGTGATTTATGAAATCTTCAAATTGGTTGATGTTGTTCTTATCACCAAGTTCTTTACCCAGTGGATAGGTTGACTCTGTGGACATAGGTTAGTTTTGTTTGCAGTTTTTTGAGATCTTTTTTTTAAGTCATCTCTATACCCACCATGGGGTTTGCTTGAACTCATGACCCCGAGATCAAGAGTCACATTTTCTACCGAGTGAGCCAGCCAGGTGTCCCATATAAGGAGGGTTAAAAGGAGGGGTTAAAAGGAGTTTGTCTGCCTCAGTTCATCAATATTTAGGAACGAAAGCACCACACGCCTTGTAAACCACACATAGTAGGAAGGAAAAAGGCTTAAATTAATCTTTCTGCTACATCCCTCTTCACTGTTTAGGGACCTCTTCTTGCTGCACACCCCCCTGCGTTGCTGCCATCCTGCCAGTCCTGCCAGCGCTCCTCGCCTACAGCTAATAGT
Organism: Canis aureus; assembly: GCF_053574225.1. Classification (NCBI taxonomy): domain Eukaryota; kingdom Metazoa; phylum Chordata; class Mammalia; order Carnivora; family Canidae; genus Canis; species Canis aureus. Next base: position 7,563,120 of record NC_135644.1, read on the forward strand.
TGTCCGAGTTGGTTTACACCATCAGTGCCAGGAATGAGTAATGATGGTTCCAGGAAAATGATGGTGCAAGAGTTTGAGGACAGGAGGACCCCATATATCACATACCACTGGAAAGGCACAGGCCGATGCCAATGCCAAGTTATCCCATAAGCTCACGTTTGCCATCAGAAACTCTAGAGAGAAGCTGTCGTCTCTATATATTTAAATTTTGTGGGTTTTAGTGTAATGTCGTTTCCATGTTGAAGTATATTTAGAAGGCCGGCTCTGCAATTGTTCCAGTGCCTGGGCCTCTGGAGACTTTAATCCTATCTTGGCTAAAGATGTGAAGGCACACAGCTCTTAGTTATGTCACAGGTAAAAAAAAAAAAAAAAAAAAAAAAGTGGGAGTTGTCTGCGTGTATTTTATGCTTCCTTCAGCTGTTGTTAGGACATGTAGCCCTCAAATTATTGTCCACCAGAAGTCTCTGCTATAGGTGATTAAAAATAGACAGGGAGGAGAGAAGGATATAGTTGCAGTTTGCAGGACAGAAAAAAATGCACATGCTGCTAAATTGTGCAAGCCACAGAGAACACTTCTCACAGGTGCTCCACTCGGCAGAGGTTACTCATTTGCCTCCAAGAGCAATCCAAGGTGTTGACTTGGGGCTGTGAGGGCCCCCGTCCCTCTCCCCGTACCTTAGGTGGCTGGAGATACCAATACTTATCTGAGCTCAGCAGCAAGCACGCCCGTTCCCAATTCTGGAGGGCAGGGCACTGGAGGCTGGGTGTTTTTCTCCAGCAAGGCTTTTGCCTCTGGAATTTCCTGCCCGTCCCAGTCGGCCAGAACCCCACCTTACTACTGACCGGCAGGGACTCAGGGAAGACTGGTTTTCAGTATAACTTTCACTGCTGGGAGGAGACCTTAAGGCCATGATCTTGCAGAAGACCACTTCGGCGGTTACCATAGCTCCTGCTGGGTGGGTTACAGTGGTTTCATCCTGGTGCTTGCTGCCTGCATGAAGCAATTTCAAATAGGGAACCGTTTTAGGAACAAGCCTACCAAGGAGTGTCTGTCCTCCTCGAGCAAGTGAGAATGCATACCTGGATATGCAGATATTTAGAATTCTAAATACTTAAAAACTGTCAGATCGATGCTCCCTCTCAGGCCGGTAGCTCAGGTGTGTCGGTGCCTGCGATAACCCTAAGTTCGGAGGCGGGTCAGGAGCACAACCTGCTCCCCTAAGGAGCTCGAGGGTGGTGCGCCTGCCGTGGCCAAAGCTCAAACCCACCCCGGAGAGCAGCCCCGGCTTTGGCCGCACGCGGAGATCTTCACTCCGGACCATGATGCCAGGACACCAACAGCTGCGGCCTTAATTATTGATGGAGTCAGTGTCAATCATCTGAGAAGAAAACCAAAGAATAAGATTTTAAAATCATTTGGTCCAAAGAATAAGATTTTAAAATCATTTTATCAAAAAAAAATCTCTTGTCATTTATGACTCTTGATCTTCTCCAGCCAAAGAAGTAATCTTAGAAAACTGCCCTTCTAAAATTATTTTTCCAAATGAGTGGGAAATATCAGGGAGGGAGACAGAACATGAGAGACTCCTAACTCTGGGAAAGGAACACGGGGTGGTGGAAGGGGAGGAGGGCGGGGGCGGGGGTGACCGGGTGACGGGCACTGAGGGGGGCACTTGATGGGATGAGCACTGGGTGTTATGCTATATGTTGGCAAATTGAACTCCAATTAAAAAATATGTAAAAAAAAGTAATTGTCATCTAAAAAAAATGTTTTTCCTTTCCCCTTAAATGTTTTCTTCCTTCCTTCCCTTCTTCCTTTCTTTCCTTTCTCTCTCCCTCTTTCTTCCTTCCTTCCTCTTTCTTTTTTTCGTCCTTCCTTTCTTTCTTCTTTCTGTGTCTCCCTTTCTTCCTTCCTTCCTTTTTTCTTCCTTCCTCTTTCTTTTTTTTTCTTTTTCTTTTTCTCTTTTTCTTTCTCTTTTCTCTTTTCTCACTGTTTCTTTTCTCTTTCTTTTCTTTTTGTTTCTTTTCTCTCTTTTTCTTTCTTTTCTCTTTCTTTTTCTTTCTTTTTTCGTTCTTTTTCTTTCTTCTCTTTCTTTTCTCTTTTTTCTTTCTTTTCTCTCGTTTTCTTTTCTCTTTCTTTTCCTTTTTTCTTTTTCTTTTGCTTTTTTTCTCTCTTTTCTCTTTCTCTTTTTTTGTCTTTCTTTTCTCTGTGTCTTTTTCTTTCTTTTCTCTTTCTTTTTCTTTCTTTTTTCTCTTTCTTTTTCTTTCTTTACTCTCCCCACCCCCCCCAAGCGCTCTCCCTCTCAGAACCCAGCACCTTGGCTGTTGGCACTACTTTTCAGCGGATGCCCCACATGGGGGAGACCAGTGACCTGCCTCAGTTGTGCAAACTTAAACACGGAGCGGAGGGGAGGGGAGGGGAGCCCCCCCCCGGGACCCCCCTCCCCGGGACCCCCGTTCCCGGCCGGGCTGCGACGCTGTGGCTCCGCCATCCCGCGGGCGGCCGGGCGCGCTCTTGGGGCCGGGGCCGGGGCGGGGGCCGGGGCCGCTGCGGGGCCGAGCGGGTGTCGGCGCGCGGACCTCGGGAGGGGAGTTGCGCTCCGGCCTGACTCGTGCCGGGCAGACCCGCCCCCGCGCTCGGCAGGCGGGGAGGGAGGGAGGGAGGGAGGCGGGCGGGACGGGGACGGAGCCTCCCGGGGCCCGCGGCGCGCGCCGGCCCAGGCGGGGTTGGGGGCGGCGATGCGGCGGGAGGCCCCGCAGAGCCCCCGCGGCCCCGAGCGCTGCCGCCTCGCCCGCCCCTAGGGCGCCCGCCTCGCCGCTGCCCGCCCGGAGGCCGCCTGCAGCTCGGGGCGCGGGGGCGCGGCGGGGCGCGGGGGGCACACGCCCCTCACCTGGGCGAGGCGGGGCGCGCAGGCGCTCAGCGCGGGGGCCGCGCCCCGAGCCCCAGCCCCGCGCCCGCGGGCGGCGCACAGTTCCGGGCCCGCGCGGGCCGAGCCGCCGCCCGCCGCCCGCCCCGGCCGCAGCGCACACGGGAGAGCGTCTGCGCGGGGCCCGGGGACAGCGCCGCGGCCGCCAGCGTCCCGGCCCGAGCCGCCGCCGCGCAGAGGTGAGTCCCGCCCGCGTCCGCCCCGCGCCCCCGGCACCCGCGCCCCCCGCACCCGCGCGCCCTCCCGCACCCGGACCCGCGCCCCCGGCACCCGTGCGCCCTCTCGCCCTCCCGCCCGCGTGCAGCCGGAGCCCCCGGGGTCCGTGCACCCTCCCGCCCGCGCCCCCGGGGCCCGTGCGCCCTCTCGCCCTCCCGCCCGCGTGCAGCGGGAGCCCCCGGGGTCCGTGCACCCTCCCGCCCGCGCCCCCGGCACCCGTGCGCCCTCTCGCCCTCCCGCCCGCGTGCAGCCGGAGCCCCCGGGGTCCGTGCACCCTCCCGCCCGCGCCCCCGGCACCCGTGCGCCCTCTCGCCCTCTCGCCCTCTCCCGCCCGCGTGCAGCCGGAGCCCCCGGGGTCCGTGCACCCTCCCGCCCGCGCCCCCGGCACCCGTGCGCCCTCTCGCCCTCCCGCCCGCGTGCAGCGGGAGCCCCCGGGGTCCGTGCACCCTCCCGCCCGCGCCCCCGGGGCCCGCAACCCGCGCGCCCTCCCGCCCCCCGCCCCGCGCGCAGCCGGCGCCCCCGGGAAGGGCCGGGAGCCACCCCCCCGCCCCGGACTTTGCACTGGGTCCCACTTGTGGAGGCGCGTGGCTCGCCGGCGCCCGGCGGGGCTCGGCGGGGGCTCCCGGAGCGACCGCAGGCCCGCAGGGGGCCCCGCGTGGACCGAGCGGAGGGGGGCGCGGAAGGGCAGCCGCGGGGCCCCGGGCACCTGCCGGGCAGGTGTGGCGCCGGGCGTCTCTCTCGCCCTTTCGGGGAGCTGGGGCGCCGGGGGGACGTGTCTGCGGAGGCTGGGAGCCGAGGCTCGGGGTTCCGAGAGTCCCGCAGCTGAGGGAAGGTCCCCGAAGTTTGCACTTGCGGGGCTTGGGGCGCCCGAGGGGGCCGCGCGGGGCCGCGGAAGGGCCGGGGCGCGGGGGCATCTGCGCGCTGCGCTTGCGGGGCGGTGGGGGGGCCCGAAGGGGGAGCTGCTGGGACGGCGCCCAGGTGTGTCCCAGGCTCGGGGACCGGGACGGGCAGCTCCCAGGGCGGACCTGGGCGGGGAGCGCCGCGGCCCCGCGGGGAACACAGGCTGCCCCCAGCCCTCGGCCCCCTCGACAGGAGCACAGCTCTGGGTGCTCCCAGAAGCTCTTGGGGTGCGAAACGTCACCTCCCGTATTTTCACACCGCAGAGGTGGTTCGGATCCCCCGCCCCCCCTTTGGTTTTGCTCTGCCCGGAGCATCCGCCCAGGGGAACGCAAACTTTGTTGAGAGGTAGCGAAGGATGCTCAGCGGGAGGCCTGTGCCCGCCGGAGGGTCCAGCCTCCAGCTCCAAACGCGCGGGTTCAGCGGGATGCCCGGAGCCGTAGAAAATGCATTTATCAAACTAAAAAGAAGGCTTTTCATAAAGTCAATAAGCTGCATCTTAGATAAAGGTTTTGGCTTGAGAGAGCTCCCTTAAATATTTCAGGACACCGTTTCCCTGGTTTTCCTAGTCCTTTCATCTTATCTTGATGCCATCTGTGCGCTGAGTGTGTGCTGTCCCTTCCCTGGGATACAGAGATGCCCCTAGAATGCAAATACTGCCTTGGAAGTTCTGTTGTTACAGGAGGCTTTTAAGGTGGAGGAAAAAAAAAAATGTGTCTTTACTCAAAAGTGTTGGTCGTGGTTCAGATTCCGTATCCCCATAAGTCAAATATTTGTGGATTTATCATTGACACTGCTACTCATTTCCAAAAGTGATTTGAGGAAGCTTGGAATGAAAACCACAAATCAAATAGCTATTCTTGTAGATCTCCTTGACCTCTCTTGGATGCATTTGTAGTAAAATGCTTTTGAGAAGGTGAGCCCTTCTTACAAAGGAAAAATTACTGCCCTCCCTGGAATCAGCCGAGTGATAGAAATGTTTTGCAGCATAATTCCGCGTGTGCTTCATTTGCACTATATTATTTTACATTACATAAGTCATGATGTCTTTATAGAAGTTGAGCCACGAAGCAGCATCTACGTTAACGAAAAGAACGTCGACGTTTTATAGCATTTTACCAAATACACGGATTCAAGGGGCAAAAAGCAAACGGTGAACTGAATGTATCCTTCTTGAACTGAGGCAGAGAGAAAACCAACAGAGGTGTCTCTTCTGCCATCAAACCGGAGAAGGAACTGTCATTAGTACTTGTCACCCAAACATGGCCAATTAGTGAGACCTGTCAGCAGTTAGAGGAGAACTTTACCAAGTGTTACCTATTACATGAGGATTTATCAAGTTATATCAGGTGTGTGCTCAGTGTCCTTTATCTCAGATTAGTGACCTGGCTCAGCGAGGGGGGAAAAAAATGCAGCAAAACAAACACAACTCCAAAAGGTAAAACGTCTACGTAGAATAATGCTGTGTGGAGCTCCCACCGTGGAAGAGATCAGAATCTTAAATCCCTCAGCTGCCTCCCCCTACTTTAGATTTTTTTTTCTTCCAGCTGAGCTTGAAGATATCATTGCATGATTTTAAATAGCCACAATGTGTATTAAAAAATATGAGCAATTAGTTTACTTCTCACAGGAGTAATTGCTTCATTTATGAAAATCTTTGCTCACAGAAGTAAAGAGCAAAATTGGCTTTCTGCTGTCCCTATAAAATCCCATGTCTTCCAGGAGCTAAAGAACAATGAGCACGTTCGTCCCAATTTCCCACTGCTTTTTACTCCAGCGTTTTTATTGTGACCGCCTCCCCCACGCGTTCACCATCTCTATTTTGTCGTCTCCCCCGGTCCCCTCTCTGTTCCCGTGTGTCTCAATGTCGTCTTTTCATCCTACCTCTGCTTTTTCATTTTTTTTTTTTTTTTTTGTTTTCTGCAGTTTTCTCTTGATCCTCTTTTGCTTTGTAATAGGTGATCTCCTTTTTGCATGCTACTTTTTGTTCAGGGATGTCCTTTTCTTAGTGCTGGATTATTTTCCCAAAGTGCTATTCCTGTCTCTACTTTCCCTCCTAAGTTTCATATTGACGACCTGAATCATCTGCGAGCTGCTTCTGTATTCCTCTCAAGTGCCTTCAGCGGGCCTAAACTCTAATTGACATCTTTCTTCTTACTTGAAAAGGGGTGACTCTGTCAATTTCTGTCTTTCTTTCGGTCACCCAGGACCTTACCAGTATCTTTGCTCTCTAAATACAATGCACAGAAAATCCCATGGGCTCCATCTCCACATGATGTCTCATGATACTTGCTTCTCCACCTTTTTATGCCCATGGGGGTTGTATTTCTTTGGACTCTTCACTCTTTCTAGAAACTACCCTGATGCCTTCCTGACTAGTTGCCCAGATCCAGTCTCTCATTTCCAATCTATTTTACGCTTGGTTTGTAGAATAAGCTACTTTAAAAAAAAAAAAAGATTTTATTTATTTATTCACGACACACACACACACACACACACACACACACACAGACACAGGCAGAGGGAAAAGCAGGCCCCATGCAGGGAGCCCGATGCGGGACTCGATCCCGGGACTCCAGGATCACACCCTGGGCTGAAGGCAGGCCCTAAACCGCTGAGCCACCCGGGCTGCCCCAGAATAAGCTTCTTAGAGCAGAGCCCCGCTCAGTGCCAGGCCCTACCCAACAACACAAACCTCATCTCTGACATGTTCAGACCCTTTGCAGTCCAGGCCAAAAGCGGCTCCACTTTTTTACTTTGATCTCCTAGATTCACTCATTCACTCATTTCTTTTGTGAATATTTGAGTGCCTGCTGCGTGCCAGGCACAGGGTAGATCATACTTTTAGAAGTGCCTTGTGTATTAGCTCAGTGCTGTGCTGCACATTTTATTTTGCAGTGGTGGAATCCACCGTTAAAATACGATCTTACGGGCCCCAGCAACCCCACTGACCTTCCAGCCCACCCTTAGTAGCCTTGGAGGCGTCACCATCTCAGAGTCCCGAGTCTCCTTGAAACAGTCGGGAAACTGCTCTGGGCCGAAGGCGGCGTCCCCTCAACCCACAGCAGGCTTCTGGGCTCTGCGTCTTTGCTTCTGCTGTTCCCTCTGCCTGGGAGAGGCTCCCCCACTTCCCCAGAACCAGTTCCACCTGCCGGGGAGTCTGGGCAGCTGCTCCCTGTCTCTGAACCCCAGCTTCCGCTCCTGCAACCCCTGTGACACTTTGCTCGGCCTCTTCCTGGAGCACAGCCATGGTCTTCCCTCTGTATCTCCCCGCGTGCCTCCTGCTCTCCGTAAGGGCCCCACGCACGCGTGCCTAGCCTCAGGCCTGCCCCTGCTGAAAGACCCCGAGGCCCGGCGCATGGGGACATCCTGCAGAAGTTCTTTAAGGAGCCCGAGCTCTAACTAGTTCTCCAGGCCCAACCTCTGCCCGCAGTGGCCGCCTGTCCCAACTCAGTCTGGCTGTGGCGGGAGCCCTGGAGCCAGTGCTCCTCAAGTCTGAAAATGCCCCGAATCCTGGGGGGCCCCGCTCGGAGGGCGGGTGCTGCTGGAGCAGGTCTGGGCTGGGCCAGAGGGGCCTGGGCAGCGCCCAGCTGGTGTTGAAGCAGCGGAGGGTCCCTCCCCCCGGCTCCCTGCTGGGTTTCAGTTTCCTCCAGGTAGTGTTCGCCTCCCTAGAACTTTCGCCTCTGAAAGTATTTTAGGCCTCGACATGCTTCCCAAGCCCAAATGAATGGAAGATGCGGTGACGCCCTTGAGTTTTTTCCTTATTTTGCTGGTAAAACGTTGCCACGGCTGCTTCTCCCCCTTGTATTTTTCTCCGGCCGTTATTTCTTTGTCGTATTATTAGTTCTGATTATTTCTTTGTCGTATTATTAGTTCCCATTTCCCCCTTAGGTTCAGGCGGCGGCGGGTCCCCTCCCTGCTATGATTCTTTCTCTTTCCCGAGCGCTCTCTGGTTCTTAAAATTCTCCTCGGAGGCCTTGGCCGACTCCCGGCCCCAACTGTTCTCCTTTTGCTTCCAAAATTTTCCTGTGAAAGGAGCCCTGAGACAGGGCGCGGCGACTCCACTTATCCTGCCTTCACTGGAGCCTGAGATGCCGCCGCTGGGACCCCCGTGAGCTCCTGGCCCGGGCCAGGAGGAGGCGGCTGGGGGCGGCCCCAAGGATCCTGCCCCGTCGGGGCGCTGCTGTGCCCGCATCTAATGTTTCTGTTCTAGATAAACAACTTGCACTTTTGTTCTTGCGCTACCCGGAGAAAGACTCATGTTTCTTCAGAAACAGAACAAAACAAAACCCTATACCTTGGCATTTGCAAATCTGGTTTTTTGCAACCCTGGATTCATACTAAAATCAACTCAGGAGTTTACAAAAAAATAGTGATGTGTTTAGCTCATTTCAAGGGAGTGATTTAATTTATCAGTATTTTTTTTTTTTTAAGTTTCCCCAGGCGAGTGTGACTTGCAGCACAGGCGAGAACTCCGGTATCTGGGCTGGGAAGGCAGCGCAGAGGGTAAGAACCCAGCCTCGGCCCATCACACCTGACCTGGCTGCTCACCAGCTGTGGGGGCTTCCGCAGGTTACTTCACTTCTTGGGGCCTTAGTGTCTTCACCTGTGACAATGGGTTGACTTGGTTCTTGTGAGGAGAGACGGGAACCATTCGTGGAATTCTGTGCATGTTGGGGTCGTTGAAGAAAGGGTAGTGTGGCTAATCCTGATGGTCTTGCCGTTGACAATTTAAATCCACTGAGTCACTTAAGGGTCACTTCGCCTTGGAGCTGACGCTCTCCTCGCCCCCTGTGGTTCAGTTTCAAGAAATGCGGCCTAGAGAAGAAATTTATGAGCATATTTTTCAGAAGTCAGTGAGAAAATACAGAAGAGGGCGTATATATTAATAAAAACCAATCACCCTTTTACTTTTGATCCATTTGGTGCCACATCAACTCTATGATCTCATAAATAGTGGAGATAGATTAAAACACATATAAACGGATACAAAAGGATGACCGGGCTTTCATACCTACGTCATGAAAAATGACTTTGCTCTTTAATAAAGACAGTTCTATCATCAACAGATAGACAGGGTGGAAATTCATGGATCCAAGAGTGCATTTTATTTTGGAAATAAATAGAAATGTGCTAGGCATTTACATTTCGGAGTTTATAATGGGAAATGGAACTTAAAAATTAACAAGCGCACAGAGAGAGAGAGAGAGAGAGAGAGAGAGAGATCCTGTCCTAAGCAGGCTAAAGCTAATCAATTTTTTCTTCTCTGTTTGGCTGAGATTCTAGAAGGCCGTTAGGCTATAATGCTATCATCAGAGCGGCAAAGCAAAGATTGGATAAATGGATATAACCAACGTTAACTGAGGCCCCACATCCCCTCCTTTTTTTTTTTTTTTTTTTTTCCTGTTTACATCTGAAAACAAGTAAAAGGATGCTCAGTAATTGCAGTGGGCCTGGCCTAGATGCGTGCTGGTCAACACTCGGGGGTGTTACGCTGATGGGCCTCCGCGTGGAAAAGAAGGGCTAGAGGGTACTGCCTCTCACCTTTCTCTCTTAGAATAAAAGGTTTCATTTCTGCATTATTTACTTTTTGATCAGAAAAAGTATTTTTCAATTAAACTGATTAAACTTTTCTAAAGTTTATTTTCCATATTGTGATGTGTACTTTTTAAAGAACACAATTAAGACCAAGATATTATGACGTTTTAAAAAGAACTGTTGAGCTCCACTAAGGAAAGCGAGAGACATTTAGCTGATTCTATTTTCAATCTTCGCTTTAGTATACTTGTGTTAAAATTGTGTCAGATTCTACGGGGAGCTGTGATTTTTAATGTGTATTGGTTAAAGTGGTCAGTCTGATGGTTAGTCCATTATGTAAGGTTTTCAGAGGCTAGAGGCCTGGACGCTTGGTCCGCTTATACTGGTTGCAAATCAGGATTCAGATTCTAATTAATCTCCGGCTTCCTGGATTGCTGTTTCTGTGAAGTGGGAGTTAAGGATAGAAAAATGACTACTGTTCAGTCTTTGGGATGGACAGGGATCTTTGCACAAAATCCTCATTGATAAATTGGAGAAATGAGACCAAAGAAATCTAGAGTATTTAAAATTTGAGCCTAAGGAAATTAGACATTACAAATAAGGATAGAAAAAGTTTTGCTGATGCAAACACTAACATTTAAACTTCACATAGAAATTGTATAGACCCTGTGATGTCCTTAGAGCTGATACATTAGAGGTGGGAAGACTGTACCTCACAGACTTAGAAAGGGAGAGGTATTACCTTATATTTTACCTAAAATATAATGCTGAAAGAAGACAAAGCACAAAGTGCCCTTGTATGTATAAAAAACACACTTGTGTATAAATACAGGCGTTTTGATTTTATATCTATGAGTATTTTTATTTTAATGAGTTGGTCTTTGCACGCAGGCTTACACAATATCTAGAAATGCTGACGATTAAATATATCTAATTACCTGCATTTGTTACACTGCCGAAGATGGAAGGAAGTAGAGCCTAATGGTTGAGTTCAGGCTCTGGAGTCAGACTTTGTGAATGCAAATTTCAGCTCTTCCACTTATTAGCTGTGTGAGTTTGAGCAAGTTACTCAACCTCGCTGTGCCTTAGTTTCCCAAGTCTAAGAGGCAATGAGAAATTTTCATAGGATCATTGTCCAAAACAACGATTGTACGCATAACATACTTAGCAATGTTCTTAGGACTTAGCAAAGTCCAGTATTCATAAAGGTAGCCATTGTTACACATTACATGGTTAAATAATTAATATCAAGTGCCTCACAGATACATTGATTTCTTTGTCAAGAGAACTTGTGCAACTCTGTGTTACACCTTGAGTTCGAAACTTACTTACGTATTTTTCTTTTTTTTTTTTTAAGATTTTATTTATTTATGCATGAGAGAGAGAGAGAGAGAGAGAGGCGCAGAGACAGGCAGAGGGAGAAGCAGGCTCCATGCAGGGAGCCTGATGTGGGACTCGATCCTGGGACTCCAGGATCACGCCCTGGGCTGAAGGCCATGCTAAACCGCTGAGCCACCCAGGCTGCCCACTTTGGTATTTTTCAAAGATATATTATTTTCTCCTCTTTCTTTGTTTACTTTAGGAGAGCACTGACATGAGAGAATAGAGGTGTGGGATTGTAAGCACTACAGGGACTCTAGACAGTTTGTAACCATGTGAAGCACAGATGGATTTTTGTAATAACAAAATATATAAGTCAGGGTGTAGGATTTTTGAAAAGACCGAGTGGTTTAAGATGTAGCTTCTGCATGAACGTGCTTCGCGAACTTGGTACTCATGTATAAACCTGGAATGTTGGGAGGTGACCCAAATCAGAGAGTCATCTAGGTATAGGAGCCAGCTCTTGTAACCAGGGTCTGTTATCAAGGTGGACTCATTCAAGGACAGTCTCTTCTCGGGCACCTGAATTGTAGTTAAATAGTCACCTGAATCCTCCTGGGTTCGCAGGCATTTATTTTAACACCTGCACTAGATTTTCTAAGTTGGAATTTAGACAAGAAAATAATTAGAAAAAAAAAAAACACCCCACAAAATACAAAAACCAAAGAAACCATAGTTGGTAAACTATATGCAGGATTACAAAGAGTTTAAGTCTACGTATGTACCTAATTACTACGTGTATGGTTCTTAATGGTCAGTCTCATTTCCATAGGAATAAAATCATCATGACTCAGAATGTGGATGGTAAAATCTTAGTTTTGTTCTTTTGATAACCTTCTCTTTGTGTCTCATGCTTGTGGTCCTAGGTTGATCCTAAAAAATGTCTCTAGTACAGTGATTCTTGGACTTTAACATGTAAAAGAATCCCTGGAGGGCTTGCAAAGAATGCAAATTGCTGGAATTCACCCTTGAAGTTTTCTGCTCACCAGGTCTTGAGGTAGGACCTGGTAATCTAAGTATTTTATCAAAATATTTTACAAGTATCCCAGTAGATTCACAGACCAAACTTAGTCTAGTTCCCTAGATTAACTCTTGTTCTTAGTTCTGGATGCGTATCAGAGTTACTGCGGTTCTTAGTGAAAGCACAGTGGAAGAGGGCCAAGCTCAGTTCCTCTGTGATGCGTTAACCACAGGCCACTCCTTGCTTAAGCTGCTCCACATCACCCATGTGGAGCCTGTCGTGTGCAAATGCTAGAGAACAAGGCTATGTTCTCTCCTTGACTACCCAGTGGCCATCAGCTGCAGGTTTTAGTACAGCATGGTTCTTCGTAGCAGTGTGGACCGTTGGCTACCTGCCTCAGTATCCCTGTGAGCTCACTTGTGATATTCAGATTCCAGGGCTCAAACCTAACTCTACAAAAAAAAAAAAAAAAAAATGCGGTGGGATGTGAGGTCTTAGAGCCCGGCTTTTCCTTGGCTCTCCAGATGATGATTATGCCTTGATCAAGCTCTCTACCCAGTGCTCTACGGAGCTAGCCTTTGCCCACGTGGCTCACAGCCTCAGACAACCCCAGTGCTTGCGGTGACCACACCAACTGCAGTGACCGGAAGGCCAGTACGGGGACCACCATGACTCCTGAATGTCAGCAGTGTCTCTTCTTCCCACATCTCCAGGCTTCTCCGTTCTCTGCATCCTGCAAACAGCCATTTCTCCTGTCCTTGTGGTTTTATGATGGGAGACACAGGCTCCTTTCTCTCTGGTCTCTTCCTGTCTTCTCTTTTCCACAGCTGCCGAATGGAGTCCCAAATGACTGTGCCAAATGTACAGATGTGATGGCACACATTCAAACTGCTGCTGTCCTGGCAGAGAGACCCCTTTAAGCCTTTTTAAATCCTTGAAGTCTTCCTTGCCTCCCTGTGTATAGCTTACATAAGCAGGGTTTAAATTTGTCGAGAATTTCACAGGTTCTCAGATCTGTTGTCTTCCTCTTAAAGTGCTTTGGAAAAAGCAGCAGTATAATGTACTCTTGGCTGGCACAGGGGGAAAGGCATCCTGATCTTTAGAAATAGTTGAATTCTTGAAATTGCCTTTTTGAAATATCAAGAATTAAAGCAAGAAAAATTACTGTGTGTGTGTGTGTAACAGTTTTGTCTTCAGGGTGCGTACTCCAATAGACCCATTTAAAAATGTAAATTAGAGAATGTTTTAGTGTTGCTATATAAAATAATGAGTGAAAGGGATATTGAAAATGATTATTACTTATGAACAACTTTGTCATTGATTATTTTAAAATCTGAACAATAGTGCTCTAGCTCGTTAAATAACCCTTTATAAAACTTCGGAGAAAATAAATAAATAAATAAAAAATAAAACTTCGGAGATTGATTGAGGGCAAGGTGGCATCAAAGTCAATAGTTTGACATCTCCTCGTTGCAAGTTCGTGTTTTGGTGGAACCCTGTGTTTAGCCTGACTCAGTCCTCCTGGATGTCAGCCTCTTCCTTCAACAATAAGGAAGGCTCACTGGTAACCAACAGGGGTTGGGGAAGTTGGGTGACTGGCAAAATATATCATTTTCCAGGTAGGTATCTACGTATACCATTTTCCAGGTAGACGTCTACCTGGAAAACGATACCACCAATCAGATTAAATGTGAGAGGGAGTTGTGCATACAGGAGATAGCGATGCTAGACTTTATGGATCTTCTCAAGGGATAGTTACTGGCGACATGGCAAGTTTCTTTCTCTAACATTAGGAAAAGCATTTGAAAGACAGCTCTGAACTATTCCATAGAGTTAACGACGATGCTCGTTGGAGAGGCCCTCCATGGGATGGGTTTTTGGTAGTCTCTGGGACCTGTGCTTAGTCGAGAAGCTTGTACGACTCCAAAGGCCTCTCGGAGTAGCCCACGCCTTTGTTTCTGCCAAGCCTTGTTATGACCATAAGGCACAGTGCAGTAAGAACATGATTTCGGCACTGGTTAAAGCCACTCTAAGCAGCCTAGCATGAAGAAAGACACAAAGCAGAATTTTTACGAGTCTCCCCACCCCCATGCTGCCATTTCTTAACCTTCTTTAGCAGCAGGACAAGACACATGCCTTACCATCTGGTGCAAGATAAGAGGGCTTTGAACCGACATGGAAGCTGCCTGCAAACACTCAAAGGGATGACATGTGGACAAAGAAGTAGATTCATTTTTCTGAAGTTCCAGCAGGCACAATTAGATTCAGTGGGTGGGATTGTAGGGAGGCAGATTTCAATTCAATATGAGAGAGAACTTTCTAATGATTCATACTGTTCAGTACTGGCCCAGAAGTTTCATGCTTGTTCCAGAGGGAAGTATGTCACACGTGAGAGGATTGGCCACTGGAAACAAGATAGACAAGATTGAGGTTCAACTAGGCTGACCACTGTAATCTATCCCCTTTTTGGCGTTATTGATAAAATAGTTTGAGGAGTGACCATAGGCAGGGGAGGGGGTGTATAAGACAAAAAGGTAGGTGTGAAGAGGTAGGTGTTTCCTAGACTCCTTAAAAGATGAAAGAATAATGACCTCACCTCCCCCCGCCCAACCTTTTTAAGCACATTGCACTTAATGAGCACCTATTCTGTGCCAAAACATCATCTCATTTAGCAGCCAAAAGGCAAAAATTCCAGCGAGTCTTCTCTTAGCCAGGGTCCTCCAGTTGCTTTCTTGCATTTTCGATGATGTCACAAAAGCTGCCCTGCATACTCACCCTACCTGCGCTAATCTCCTTGATCATCTTTTCATATCACATCTTCCCTTTCCTCTATGGTACCTGCACTATTAGGTTGTAACAATCAGGTTTGTGTTGGTTGTATTCATTTTTTCGCACTAGACTGCAGGCTCTTTGAGAGCAGACCCCTTTGACCGATTCACCTAGTCAGTGTCTGTTCTAAAGTATCTATCTGGCAAGTAGTGAAAGCAGATGTCTGTTAACTGAATATTTGATTTCTCCTCCCATCATACCCCTTCCCCAAAAGAAATATCTGGGATGACTGTTATCCTCAAGGTAAGGAAATCTACCAGAATATTCTTTCTCCTCCCAACCCTGCCTTTCCATTCCTGACCACATCCTAATTACCTATCCCATTCATTCTATTTCAGGGGAAAGCTAGTGAAGAGAATGAGGCGGGGAAAAAAAATCCCCCAAATTAGAGAAGGGAAAACCACCTCTTGTGCAGCCCCTTCGTCAACCCAACTAGTTATGTTGCCTTTGGCAGCATTCCTGGTCGGATGAGGAAGAAATCCTGCTCCTGCTGTCGGCTGGCTTTGTCACCTAGAACTACTTCTGTGACCACCTCATTGTTTCTTCTCAGTAAAATGAGGAGTTTGTCCGGACAATTTACAGGGGCTCATACCGAAGTACTGTATTTCCTAATCTCTTTTCCCTTCTAAGTTTTCCTGAGGTCCTTTGCCTCTGCCTAGCATCCTCCTGGGTAACCAAGAATCCAGAACTATGAGGAGAAGCAATGCCAGGAGCTGACATTGGGGTACAACACTGTTCCCTGTGACCTGACCCACCTGGATCATCGAGTTCCTGTTCTGTGGCCTTGGGAACATTATAAACCTCTCGAGGCCAACGATACCTCTCCCATAAAATGGCCAGAATATTCCATTCCTCAAGAGCTGCAAGGACTCAGTGAGATAACATACACAAAGTGCGAATCCTGCCCCAGAAACATAATGAGCGCTTGGGAAATGATCATGGTTATTTGAAAATAGGCCTTCGTCTCTTTTTTTCCTCTTCTCTTCAATCCCTGAAAGACACCCACACACAAGTCCCGAAGAAGTTTTCTTGGCACGATTATATTGCGCTCTTGCACATCGTTTGCCCTCCATTGAGAATTAGTAGAGGATAGTCAAGGTGCCTTCCTGCTGAGCCATTCCGCTCTTGCATGTGCGATGGCCACAAGAGCGACCTGCTTCACAGTGACCGGGAATATATTTATTTTACCATTTGCATAGAAGACAGGAGTGTTACTGAGGAGACACTGGGAGTGGGCGTGGGGTCGTCTCTCTCAATACCACATAATGTATCGCATCCAGCCAAGATTCTTTTATTTGAAAAAGCTTTGAGCAGCAGTGACACAGCAGCTCCTGAGCCTGACAGTAAATAGACACCTTATAAAAATTTATGAAGTTCAGGTTGTAAAGAACAAACTGCACATACCGAGTAGTAACATTGCTTATTAAAATAATTTCATCTTTAAGTCTGTCGTCTCGGTATCGCCAAGAAGGGAGGCTCGTGCTGTGGCTAGATACCGCCACAGCCTGCAAACCCGTATAGGGCCTCCTGGAAAGGGATGATAGTTTTACGAGATATGATTTTCTCATCTCACCAAATTAGATTATTTGAAATAGCGTCCCTGGATGTAAAATTTCAATCCCGAGGACATGGGTGCCCCTGAGACTGTGTGCAGCCTGGTGGCAGAGCGCGGGGGGCACGAGGGGGCTGCCCTGAGCCCGACTCTGCAGCGGCTCCGTAAGCCCTTCTGTGCCTGGTGCCCGTGGCCACCCCCGGCAGCTCGCAGCCTGCGCCCCGGCTGGCCTCCTGGGGTGCTCCCTCACTTCCCCGGGTCCTTCTAGAGCCGGCCTGCTGCCCTGCACCCCGCGAGCCCCCCCCCGGCGCCCCTCTAGGTACAGGGTGGCCTGTTAGGTGCGGCGCCTCCCAAGAGAGATTCCGTTGAAAGCGGGTTAGACTAGGTAAGAGCATCCCTGAGCATCTGTAAAGCCAGGAGGTGTCTCCGCTCTTGTCCCCCGAGTCTCCCCCGAGGGGACAGACGGGGAGCCGCCTGCCTGCCGAAGCGGCGTGGTCCCTTATTCCAGGCCCTTCCGCCTCATTTGTGTCGCACGCTCAGTCCCCGTTCCTGTGAGCCTCCTCCTCCTCCGGTTCGATGTCCTTGGGTCCGATGGCACCACGACCGGCTGCTGCCACAGAACCAGGGGTGGCGGCAGGTGCCTCCCAGGGAAGCCGGGGCGAAGGCAGTTTAGTAGGAGAAGGTCCTCGAATGCCGAGCCGAGGCCGCGGGCTGACCCGGGACCAAGTGTGTTGCCAGCGCCGCCTCCGCCCTTAGCTGCTGTGCTGCTGGGCAGGGACCGCGGTGTCCCCGTCCCCCCCCCCCCCCCCGTGTGCCGCGGGCAGGCAGCAGTAGGCACATTTCGGGGACCAGAATTACGGGACAGATGCCGCGGGCACAGAAAACTACCGTCTGTTCCGCCCTGCCTTTCAGTTCGGTAACCTCGTGTCTTGAGACGGTTTCGGTGGCGCCTGGGACTTGGGGAGAAGAAGGGAAGACCTGGACCGTGCAGCGGGCCGGGAGGCAGGAGCAGCGGCGGTGGCACCGGTGCGTTGGCTTCCCGGACTCCAGAGTCGGCTCACTGCTCCCCGGGCCTCATCCCTGCAGGATGGCGGCCTGCAGTCCCGTCCGTCCCGTCCCGCCCTCTTCAGCTCCCTGAAGTGACGAAGTGAAGTCTCTCTTCCTTCCCTCTTCCTTCCCTTCCCTTCCCTTCCCTTCCCTTCCCTTCCCTTCCCTTCCCTTCCCTTCCCTTCCCTTCCCTTCCCTTCCCTTCTTTCCTTCCTTCCTTCCTTCCTTCCTTCCTTCCTTCCTTCCTTCCTTCCTTCCTTCCTTCCTTCCTCCCTTCCCTTCCCTTCCCTTCCCTTCCCTTCCCTTCCCTTCCCTTCCCTTCCCTTCCCTTCCTTTTCCTTTCCCCTTCCTCCTGCCTTCCTGCCTTCCTCTTTTCTCCTTCCTTCCTTCCTTCCTTCCTTCCTTCCTTCCTTCCTTCCTTCCTTCCTTCCTTCCCTTCCCTTCCCTTCCCTTCCCTTCCCTTCCCTTCCCTTCCCTTCCCTTCCCTTCCCTTCCCTTTCCTTCCCTTTCCTTCCCTTTCTTTCTTTTGTTCATGAGAGGCACAGAGAGGGAGGCAGAGACCCAGGCCCCCTGCAGGGAGCCCGAGGCGGGACTCGATCCCAGGCCCCGGGGTCATGACCTGAGCCCAAGGCAGCTGCTCTGCCGCTCAGCCCCTGAGCCCCCCGGCGTGCCTGAGCCTCGGCCTCCTGTCTGCCTCCTGGAGAGGGGAGCCGAAGCGCCGAGAGGCCGCCCGATGTGCCCGGGGGCACCGGCAGAGCGGACCCTCCTGCTCAGGGTCAGCCCTGGGCGGGCAGCACGGGCGTCCCTCGGGAGTTTGTGAAAAACCGTGCAGCGTCCCGGGCTCCACCTCGGGCCTGCGGCATCCCCATGTGCGCTTTGAAGCTCGCCGCATGGACCGTGGACCGTGGACCGTGGACCGAGGCTGGTAAGGGCGAGGCCTCTGCTTCCACGGCGGCCTCACTTGTGCTCGGGGCTCACGACAGGCCGCTCGGGGGGGCAGACCTGCCCGCGTGCCTTGGGGCAGCAGCATCCTGGATTTCATACGTGAAATCAAGCAGGACGAGTTTTTTCTTCCCAAGCCTTTTGAGGGGTTCTGTGGAGCCGCGGTGTGGGTCCTTTGAGGAGGTGACCCGCGGTGGCACGGCCGTCTGGCGTGAAGGCTCTGTAGGAGCCTATCAGCGAGCTCCTTCCCGATATCACCGTGTATCAGCAAATTCCCACTTAAAAATATGTAAATGTAACAGGACATGTGGGCAACATCTCTGATTAGACATCTGAGTGATTAGGATGATTTAAATTAGAGCTGTACTTCTGTTTCTGAGATGATTTTAGAAACCTAAGGCTGCGGGATCCTCTGAGCTGCAGATTTTGAAAATAGGCATGCTAGACATTTTACAAGAATATAGTTTTAAAATGTAAACAGAAAAGCAACAGAATAACACCAAATTTGGGGCATAACCGTGCACAAATGACTGTTTTCATAGTCAACAAGGCATTAACCCCTCTAAGGTGACTTGCCACGACGACGGAAAGGCCCTTCCAGGTGCAGGTATGTCAGTGGAGAGAATATTGTCCAAGGGGAGACTCTCTGAGAGGTTCCCTTCGTCTTTCATCAGCTTGCAAGAGAACCAGTCGGCTTTGAAAAGGTCTTGCCAGCCCCACGCCATGCCAGCTTCCGACAGCGCCGTGGCAGCCACCTGGAGCAGACGGTAGTGATTGGTTTTGTTCTAAGGCATCCAAGAGCGCCACAAACACACTTTGAATTCTAGGGCACCTGGTATCAAGTTGTGAATATGGAACCATGGACGAGTTCGTTCTCGCATTCCTTAGGAGGTACCTAGGATCCCCCAAATGGGGAAGCTCTTGCCAGTTTCCTGGTGTGACCATCTGATGGGGTCAATTGTGCACATGTTGCTTTGCACATACAAGCCCAGAAAATAGAACAAGAGCTGCAAATCTTCACAAATGCGATGTGGAAAACATGCAGGCGATCCATACAGTTCTTCTATATGAGAGGCAGGTGTGACATGCCCGTCGTGTGATGAGTTTATCTTTGATCCCTGTCTCCATCAATTTCGGTGACACTTGTTTTCACCCGTATAGGCAGAATGGCATTTTTTTTGTTGTTCTGGCTGAAGTACCCTGGGTCGACTGCCGTCACTACCTGCAATCCATTTATTGCCGAGATTTTACATCTCTCGAGGGTGGCATCATATGCTCCCAGATTATGCAGCACGGGTCCTTTTATTTATTTATTTTCATCTCTTACCTGTCCTACCTTCTGTCATTCAATTCATTGCATCGTACCCAATCGGATCATTGACTCCCCAAAGAATCGAACCGGGATCAGGCTACATATATGAGTAAATCCTAGGTTGCTACCAGAGCACAGCATCCATACAGAGAAGAATACCCTATAATGGACATCCTAGGTTATTCTTCTGAGTCTTAAATCATTAACCACCTTTCAGGGTGTTAGAGTAATTTCTGGATTGAGAAAATCATTCGCATCGGAGATAACCAATTTTGTGTGGTGGTGGAGTAGTGAGCTCTTGATGTTTGAAGGAAGGAATGGGCCTGGTATACGGATATAGTCCATGTCAGCAGGACAAGGACACAAAGAAAGGCAAAGGAAAAAATAAGTCTTCAACATGGTTCTCCAAGTTGAATAGTTCATCATTCATTGGAGAGTTATGACTTTACCCAGTGCTACTTGTATTTGAAATACCCTTTGTTACTAGATTTTCACTTAGGTTCTGAGAGTAATAGAGCTTGGGATAAATAGCATTACCTTCTTCTTCTTTTTTTAAGGTCCCAATTAAACACCCTGTACATTTTTGCATGCTGGAGAGTCATACCGATTCTTGGTCTACCCTTCCCCAACCTCTTTGCACTAATGGTAAGCCAAGTGGTTGGATCTTCTTATTCAAAGCCTTCCTTTGACCGAACAATTATGTTTTCACCTTGACTTCCTTCCATCCATCTCTCCCTACCTTCCTTTTCTCTAATTTCAAATTATGTTCCATATAGAAATAACAAGAAAATAGCAATATCAACCAGAGGCCACAGGCTGTGTGCGGTAGTGTTTTAAGCATCCCCATTTTACACATGATGAAACTGATGCTTAAGAAGTTGAGAAACTCACCTTCATCACAAAAACCATAATGCAAGGCTAGAAGGGAAATTTAAACATCATCTAGTTCAGACTGTTCTTTCCACAGATGAAGAAATAGGTCAGGCGAGGTTAAATGCCTTACCGTAGGTCATACAACTAGCCAATGGAAGAGCCCATTTCAACTGGTTCCATTTTTATGGAAGTTCTGTAGGCATGTTCCATTCTGTCTGAGTGGCTAACTTGGATCACTGTCTTCTCTGGAACAATCTGCCGTGAGCATGGCTACACTGTACAGAGTTGTTCAAAATGCCGCAGGTCAAGAGGGATCTTCACAGCTGGGCAAGGACCAGCTGCAAAAGCTGTTCACTGTATAGGGTTGTTGTCTCCCAGGCTGGAAGCTCCGTTCTAGCCAGACTCTCACTGAGCCAGGAAGCAAGTCCCTGTGAGGGAATTTCCATATTATTAGGACTCCTCTTCCCCTCAAGGAAGACCAAATCCAGGGTGAAATCAGTCTCTGCCTTCGTTGTTCTTTGCTCCGTCTACTCTCCAGGCCCTGCCTCTCTTTTGAAGATAGATTGAGTTTGACAGATGGAAAACCAGCAGCAGTCCTGGGACTGGCTGCCAAATGGGACAGAGGAGAAGGTGATCTGATGGGTTGTGGCATTGAACTGAAAGGGTATGAACACGGATGCATGAGTGAAGACAATGAATGGTGACCCTCTGGAGGAAATCGTGTTTTTCATCACGGCATCAATTGTGTTAAAGATCTGGAGACCCAAGCTACTGCTTTCTGTCATGTACCTGTGTTGCAGTGTAGCTTGCATAATGGTGCTCCAACATAATTGTGTGTCCCGATTGGACCTTTTTTCTTTTTAAGTAGTATATGCTTCTGACCACAAAACGAATTCATGAAAAACATGAAGAAAGAAGTGGCGATTCACAGAGCTACCCATAGAGGTAGAATCGTGATTCCCTGTGAGACAGTTTGTTTCACTCTACGTGTGTACTTCCTTTCCCTTTTCAAACAGGTAGCCGGGCCTGTGTGCTCCCCTGACCTCAGGGGAGAGTTGATTTGCAGGGAAGAAAGCAAGTTGCCCACATTAGATGAGAGACTAGTGTTCTAGAGGCCCCTTAAAGGGAGTATATTCTAGGCAGAAAGAGCATCAAGGAGCTTTGGGTGTAGGGTAAGCAAGGAAATAGAAAAGAAAGGGAGAGGTTGGTTTCCTAAAGTTGGTGGATCCAAGGTTAGTCTGCTTCTCTGGAGCACTCCAGTGCCGTGGCAGGACGTTGAGCAGGGGTGTGATACATTTGGGGAAGCTATGTATTTTATCATAGGGATCTCCAGCCTTGGCAAAAAAATCCCACAGCACACAAAGCAGTGCCCCCAGCACCAAAGGAGAGGCCTTCAGTCCCTGAGTTTTCTTTATTAAATGCAAATCTGAGCATATTTCTCAGCAAAAGATCCCTTCATTGACATCACATCGGTAGGAGACAGAGAAAGGTATTCCGAGCAGATGAACCAGCACGTGCAGAACTATGAAGTTAATGAGCACATGTGCTCTCTGTCAGTGATTTTCTTCATTTGGACCCTGGGGTTGTTTACAAACAGCTGGAAAGATGGGCAAGGGCTGCTCATGGGTGGGTTTGACTGCCATCTGGTGGAACCTCTGTGGGCCAATGATTTTTAAATATTTTTTTAGGAGCATAGATCACTTTTTCAAATAAAATTTTACACAGAAACTCAATGAACTTTCATGCCATGCCCTTTGCCACATCGCCTTTAACTGTTGGGGCATGTCTGTGTGACCATGACTGATCAGATGCCCATTATCTGATCAGATTTGAGATGTGAATGATGGTCACAGTGGTGGTATGAAGATAGAGATCGGGGTTGGGACAGAGAAGGTTAGACTGGATGCAAAGAGACCGACATAGTGAGAAGAAGTTTCTTGACACAGTTGGTAATAGAAAGATAACTTCATTCTTCTCCTAGGAATTTCAGTTTCTATTGTGAGCTTCCTTCGATTTGACGGTAGAAACTTAGCTATATAATTCAAGGTTGTACTCCCCTTCTCTGACTGAGATCTAAGTCCATGTTTATTTACATGTAAAAACCACTACTTATTCAAAACCTGGCTATGGGGACGCCTGGGTGGCTCAGCGGTTGAGCGTCTGCCTTCAGCTCAGGTCATGATCCTGGGGTCCCGGGATTGAGTGACGCATTGGGCTCCCTGCAGCGAGCTGGCTTATCCCTCTGCCTGTGTCTCTGCTTCTGTCTCTCTGTCTCTCATGAATAAATAAATAAAATCTTAAAAAAAACCCTTAGTTATATAAAAAGCAGGTACTTTATAAATTTGAACTAATTTAATTACGCTAGTAACCCTATATCGGGTACATGCTATTACTATCTCCATCTTATAAATAAGGAAACAGGCCCAGAAAGTCGAGTGATTTACCAAAGTCAAACAGCTCTTAATGACTAGACCTGGGATTCGAACCGGGCAGCCCAATGCCTGCTATGCTCCAGTATCCTCATTCTTAACCAGTGCAGCTACAATGCCGAGATATCCATGGGGAGCGTACCATTTTGTCCTTGGGAGTGATTAGTCTTCTCTGGCATCCATAGGCATCGATTCGTTTTTTTCCTATCCCATCTGGTTCTAGCACATCAGCCATGCAGGTTGCTCTAGATCCTCCAGAATGTTTCGTTCAGCTCTTCGCCACCTATCCTGTGCCAGGAGGAAACTGCCGAAGCTGTCTAGGACTCTAACTACCTAGGCTAGTGGTTCTTAACTGGGATTCCCACCTACCCTCCCACCCCTGGACATTTGGGGATGTCTGGAAACATTTTAGTTGCCCCAACTGGGGAAGGAGATTATGTTCCTGGCATCTTGTGGATACAGACCAGCAATGCTGTTAAACATCCTCTAGAGCACAGGACAGTCCCTACAACAAAGGTTTCTTGGAACCAAAATGTTAATATCTCTGGGATTGAGAAACTTCCATCCAGACGTCAATATAGTACATTTCAGCCATTTATCATTTATTCTCAGGGCTCCAGGTTCCCAGGAAGGTACAGATTCTCAGGCTTCTTAGATCTACCAAAACTACTGGGGTTTCCATTATCTTTCGTTCCATCAGGGCTCAGTGCAAGGCTGGCGAGTGGGCTGAGACCTGGGCTCCCTTCCCAGATACTCACTTAGGTCAAAAGTCTCTGCAGTACCCTTTAACTATCTCCCTTTCTCTCCCTTTTATTTAGTCTGAAAGTAGGAAGCTTTGCTCTTACTCATCATATTCTTTCAAATCTGTTGCCCACGATTTGCCCTAATGTTCAAAACTCAAACTGCCAGAAAGGAGTACCCTCATTTCCTTCTTTCTTCTGCTCTATGCTATGAAATCTTTTTCCTGGAGACAATAAATACAGAAATACAGAATAAATACAAAAATTAATACAAAAATTACAAAATAAATACAAAAAAATAAATAAAGACAGTAAATACAGAAAAGTCAGCACACTGAAGGAACTTTACTGAAATACAAGAAAAACCTTAGTTTGTCCATGTCAGCGTTTTGCCATCTATAGTCTGAGGTGCACCACTGTCCCTGGAGATGTTCTTAAGTTTTCTATGAAAGGGGAGAACTGCTGAATGTAGCCCCCGTCTCTAGGAATTCACAAGTCATATAAGCAAACTATTTACTTTTGTTTATCTCAGGTCTTCCCCAAAGTATTTGACAAGAAAACATTCTTTTCTGTGGAATCCTCAAGAACAGTTTGTACGTAATTTGAGAAATGCTAGCCTACCTGATAAACGTGGTCTTTTTTTTTTTTTAAACGTGGTCTTTATCAGAGCACTGGCAGAGATAAGAGGTAGGTCCTAGAGGTGCTAAAAAGCTAAACTCAAAAGGAGTTGGTGAATGATTGGTCCTGGGATGTCAAGAAGCAAGAGAAATCGATAAGAGGATATAGAAACTTCAAAATCGAAGGAACAAATTCCTTATATCACAAAGTATTAGGCACCAAGGATTTTTAAAAGTACAAACCACAAAATGATAATACTGAATTTGTTTCTCTTGGATTATCGTAATGGCTTTCTGAGTGGTCTCCTAGCTTTCATTCATGTTCTCTTCTGATCTCGATGCCATAATAGCATCAAAGAAATATTTCTAAACAAAGATGCAATCGTGGCATTGCTCCAATCAAAGAACTTCTGTGATTTGATTTTGCACGTACATGACCCAAACTTCTTTGCATCATGTTCGGAGGACCTTGTCAAAATCTTCCCGAATGTGGATTTAACCGGGTATGGCAAGAAATGAGCAACTCTTTCTTCCTCAGCAAGATCGTGCCTTGCACTGCCAGTGCTTGTGTGCTTATTTTAGGGACCCTGGGGGACGAGGCCAGCTGTGCTGGGGACCTTGCATCTGGTCCTGTCCCATGTGAATACCCTGATTCTGTAATGTTTTAAAAAAAATATCTGTAGTTTTAATCTAATCTTGGAAAGGAAGTATTGTGTGGTCTGTCTCTGTCTGTGGATATTTTCCATTTGTCCCTCTGGATCCACTCTAGCCCTTGTCCACTCATGTCTCTGCTTTAAGAGGCTGACCCATATGGACCAAATCTCTGGAATCCCTTGTCCACTGTCTTATCGTTGGGTTTGATTAATGGAAAACGCTGGCCAGAGATGGGAGAGAGGGAGGAGAGTGAGATCAGAGTGTTTATTTCCTGGACCCTACGCTGCAAGGTTACCACAGGTTGACTGTGTCCTGTGCTGGTCACGGCCTCTCTCAACGTGGCCTCCCTCATGGTCTTTTCTGCTCTCCAGATGTAGGTAACTGACTTCCCCCCCGGGGGGTGTAACACCATCCTCTCTCAGACCCCTGGTTCCTGTGTATCCTTGTGATTCCTCCGCTTCTGACTCTATACTTGTGAACAGTCCTTTAAAAATAAACTCTTTTCAGATTTTCCCAATTTGAATATTGTATTTCTTTCCCAGTGGGACCCTAATGGCGATCTGAAATCCTTAGATTTTTTTTAACATCCGTGAAAAATTTCAATGATAAAGAATTGAATTAGACAGAGACACTTATCACAAAATGTCCATTTTTGTGTTTTACTTTCTATTATTTCAAATGGTACCATAAAATCATAGACTCGAACATTACATTTAAAAGTCACTTTAGGATAACGATAGTATTCATTTCTGGTCAAGAAAGGCCATTTCGTTTGCGATTCATTGGAAAATTTTCTACTTCATTGACTAATGAAAATTCATGGGAGAGAGCACTGAGTTGGTTTGGATGGTGGGAAGGACCCCATCTGTGCACAGTTCTCTCTGGTAAGGTCCATGGGGACAGGCGTGTTGGGTAGTTAATGGGAGCAACAGACCCAGGGTTCATTGGATGGCTCAGTGGCTACAGCTTTTGCAGCTGGTCTTTAATAAGTCCCAAAAGAATTGTCAAGTATGAGTAAGAGGCTGTTGACCACAACTAAGCAGTTTTCTTCTAGAGTTAGGCATTAATCTTCTTCAGGAGAAGAATTCTCCAGAAAGAACTCTGGGAGAAATGTCAATCCTAGATGGTTTTCCTCCTCCAAATGGTTTATAGTAGCCTGTGTTCTTTGAATTAGGATAGATTATTATAGCATTGAAACTGAAAGGATCTTTGCTAGGAGCGCAAACCCCCCCCCCTTTTTTTTTGTTTATAGTGATAACTCATCTTTAACTCAGCCTATTATTCATATTATTTTTTCTTTTAAGCAAAAGAATATTTTAAATGTAGTTTTATATAAATTAATTTCCCCTTCCATGATTCTGGCCATGGAAACAAATGTCAAATTACTGATTCTTTCCTTAGGAAGAGTGTATAGTGCTCAAATATGACAGACTAGAGACACCATGGAGCTTCCAGTATTCTTTGCTATTTTTTTGCTCACAGATCCAGATATATATTTATATATATCTATATATAGCTTTGCATCCCATAGAAGCATGTGCTTTCCTTTTCCTGAGGAAATCTTCTTTTGGAAATGGCAATGCAGTAAGCATTTCCTTTGGAAATGTAGAGGGGGTGGAAGCCTATGTCTTACCCCAGTGATACTGGGGTAATAGGTAGCCAAGGCTAATAATCACACTTTCCGTGTGATCAGAAGTGTGGCATGCCATGTGCGTGAAGATTTTGGTATGAGGGGTAAAAAGACAAATCTTGTGCAAGCAAGGCTTGTTGTGCCAGTTTTCTTATTTCGTACGTTACTGAAGTGCCCGTGTTGTTGTGATCAGAAGTTCACGCGTGGGGCATGAGATTAGGAAAGATCCAAGCAATCTTTTGAAAATGTTGTCCTCGAGCTGTGGTTTGTTTCTGTTGTTGTTTTTTCATTTCCTATACTTGGTCACAGAGAGATGTGTGTATCATGTTGTTTGAAAAGAGGATTTAGGAACAGGCACAGCTTTGGAAACTCGATCTAGGTAACTCACTAAATTCCCACCTTTTTCACCTCTGAATTCACAGAGGGAAACGTTTTTTTTTTTTTTTTTCTACCCTGGGACTTGAACAGAAAATATTGGAGATTTAGATTTTTAAGGAATTGCCAATAGACCGTGGATATATTTAACACGTAAAATTTTCATTTCCTTTAGCTGTGATTCCGAAAATGTTAAATTTGATAAAATTCTAATAATTCAAGAACTCTGAGATTGCACTTTAGTTTTTAGGTTATTAAATTATAGTAATGATAGGAAGTTAGTACCTTTCTTTCGAAACTGTAGCCTCGTATTTATGTCTGACCAGTATAGCTGTCTCAACATGTTAGATCTCAAGCTCTGTTTTATGACTCTAAGGATTCTTAAGAGAAAGAAAATAGTCTTGATATTTATTATAGTCTAAGATGGTTTTTTTCTAATGTGAAAGTTCCTCATCATGAGGAATGCAAATATAAAATGCATAAACTTGAATATCCTCAAAATACCTTTTAGATGAAGCAGTGTATTTGGAGGAGGGAAAACCACGGTGAGTCAGCTGTCTCTTCAGGTTCTGCTCTCAGAACAGTTACTGACTTGTTTAGTGACCTTGGCCATCTTGGTCTAACTCCATTTTCATTTTCCCCCTTAACAAATGGAATTTCTTTCTACTAACCTGCTTTCCCTGAACACACTTTGGAAGAAATATGCTATGAAATACCAATTAACAATGTTTCCTATCTCAGGAGTGAACTTCAGTCTGAAATGAGAACACAATTCACTTGTATTTTTTTTGACCTTGCAATCGTTAACCAAAAAAAAAAAAAAAATTAAGTATATTTTAATGAAGTACTCTGGGATAAATGACTGAAAGTTCATTATCATATAAGAGTTATATTCGATATAGATTTTTTTATATATGAAAATATGACTTCACAAGTTGGCAGCTTGAAAATTCTTGCTTTATGAGTTAACAAAAGATTCTGGGTTTTATCACACTCACTGTCAATCTCAGTTTTTGGGTGCCTAGGAATTCAAAATTATATGCTCAGCTGACCCTTTAATTAGCTCTCATTCTGTCTTACATGATTTATGGCCTGGCGGCTCACATGTAAAAATGATGTATGATTTAATGAAGTGGAAAAGCAGAATAGGTTCCCACCTCCGATTGTTTGATACTTTCCCCCGCTGCTAAGTGGAGCGCTGGGGGCAAACAAAGCAGCAGTTACATCCCTTCACTCATTTCTCCTTAAGGGGGAGAGGGGGGCCCAGTTTGCTACGATTTGTGATTATTTGCAAATATACTTCTATTTCATTAGAAAACCTGAGAACATTGATTCAGGTTATCTCGAAATTGTTTTCCCAAAGAAATATGAGAGAAAATATCGACTCAAAGTCTCTTGTTTTGCATTTTATTTTATTGCTCTAAATGCAAAAATCGCAGGGGAAGCAGTGCAGGATTTAATCCATAGGGTTGCGCAGTGTTTTAGCACCTCGGTCCATTAAGTCCCTAAGTGTTTGCAGAGTACATCAGGCCCTGATCAAAGCCCTGGGTTACAGCAGTGGCCAAGAGAGACAAGGCCCTCTCGAGGGAGAACAGGTAACAAACTGATAAATAAATGCATAAATAAAATGTCTGACTTGTGCCTTGGGGTAAGTGCATGAAGGATAGCCCTAACCAAGATGCTCTGAGAGAGCGAGTGGAAATGAAGGGCTGTTCTGAAGGGCTGCAGGTGTCAGGGAAGGACACCCTGGCCAGGCTGGGACGCCTAGCCATGACCCACAAGACATGAAGGTTAGTGCACAAGGATCTGGAGACAGAACTTCCCAAGCAGAGGACACGGATTGCAGAAGTCCAAGGTGAGAGGAGCTTGATGGTTTTGAGGAATAGCAAAAGGAGAGTAGGAATGAGGAGGGACACATAAGGGCCAGAGAGGCAGCGATGGACAACTGAGGTGGACAGACCACACAGGGCTCTGAGGACCGCAGTAAAGAAGGGACAGTGTGCCAGCAATTGCCTTGTTCCCAAGACCATTGCTGAGGCTCTCGGAGCTCCCTCCTGCACCAGCACCTGACAGGCTCTGCGGTGCACCTGTTTACCCACACGCCGTTAGGCTCAGGCCCCACCCGGATAATGTGGACTCTACAGTGCTGGGGTCAAAACTCGTGTGAACGTGTCCTTTACCTCAAGGGACAATTGAGGTACCCCCAACAATTTCTTTTTATTTTTTATTTTGAAAAATTGCAAATACACTGAAAAGTTGCAAAAACTCTTCATGTGGAGTCACCAATTGGTGATCATTTGCCACCTTTGCTTTATGTCTTTTCTCTCTATACAAGCATTTGATTTGTTTTGTTTCGTTTTGCTAAAGCATTTCAAAGTTAGGTGCAGACGTCATGACATTTCATCCTTAAATTCTTCACCATCTCTCTGATCATGTCCAGAAAAATCAGCAATGTAGTACTTTTATCTACTCTATAGCCTATGTTGAAATTTACCAAACTGTCCCAGTCATTTACTTTATAGGTGATTTTTGATGGTCATATTTCTTTTTCTCCTCTAATTCAGAACAGTCACCACAGACTTCTTTAGTTTTGTTTTGTTTTAATGGTACTGATAATTTTGAAGAGCACAAGCTGGTTATTCTGAAGGATCTCCTATGATTTGGATTTGACGATGTTCCCTCATGATTATATTTAGGTTAAATCTATTTGGCAAAAATCCTCCCTTGGTGGTGTTGTGTCCTTCACAGTGCATAATATCAGGTGTTATATCAGATGTTACTTTGTCCTAGTGTTGATGACATTAAACTTCATCATTTGATAAGGTGTATCTGCTAGATTTCTGCATTGTAAAGGTATCTTTCCCCCTTGACAATCAATAAATAATCTATGGGGAGATACTTTGAGACCATGAATATCTTGTTTCCTAATAGCCTTTCACCTAATGGTATTAGTATCCATAGAAGCACCTTCCCCGAATCAGTTATTGCTATGGTGGTTGTGAAACTGATGATTTTTCTATCTCTCTTGGTTTTTCCATATTCGTTAGTTGGTTTACTTTTCTAAAGAAAAATTTTCCTTCCCTTCCCCCCTTTAAAAAATCAGTATGAACTCAAGGATTAAAAAAAAAATTCATGATGTTTTAATCCAACTCCTATCATTATAATTTTGATGCTGTAATTGTCTCAAATTGGACTACTGAGAACCCTTTCAGGCTGACCTTTTCAATCAGTTTTTGAATTCTCTTTTTCTCTGACATAGAAAAAAGGTCCAGGCTTACTTTGTTATTTTCCCTTCTTCAGACATAGAATCAATGATTTCTCCAAAATTTCATGGTTTGTTTTAGTGGGGCATGATACTCAGAAACCAACATCTTGGAACTCGATGTGTTTATTGCTACCAATATATTGATTTCAGAATGAAGGTATCACTGATTCTAGAATCATTCAGTGGACAGAGCTAGTAAACACACACACACACACACACAGACACAGACGCACAACCACAGCCCACAAGCTCTTACTGATACCTGTAATTCTAATCCAATACCATGTTCTTTTTTCTCCTTCCCCCGCTTTTTTTTTTTAATTTTTATTTATTTATGATAGTCACAGAGAGAGAGAGAGAGAGAGGGAGGCAGAGACACAGGCAGAGGGAGAAGCAGGCTCCATGCACCGGGAGCCCGACGTGGGATTCGATCCTGGGTCTCCAGGATCGCGCCCTGGGCCAAAGGCAGGTGCTAAACCGCTGCGCCACCCAGGGATCCCTCCTTCCCCCGCTTTTGTATTTGAATCTCCCTTCTCCCACAGAAGAAAGCCTAGGTCCCAATGACATCAATAAATTGATATTTACTTATTTATAGCTAACAACCCAACCCCTTCCCAAAATTTTAGAACTGTTACACCAATACCAGCATCAGACAAATGAAGTTCAGGATATTTCTGCCCTTCTTTATGTCCTTAGAATGTATCTCCTTGAGGATATAAAAGTCATATGCTATGTTCAAAAATTACCTGTGTGTGTGTGTGTGTGTTTTGTATTTTCTTCTGTAAAGGGATATCTATTTGATATACAATTAGGTTTGTTTCTGTTTCAAATCAATTTTTGTTTCCCCTATCCTTTCTTACTTAGATCTTTGGCTTATTAATATATAAAACATTAACGTGGTTTAAAAGCCAAAGCTATATAAAAGGGGTATTTATTACGTCTGAGTTTTAAAAACACCATTACCATTTTTAACTTTAAGCTCTAGTAGGACAGCAGTGTGTGTACTGGCCATTAGTAAATAAGGCAGCTTTATCAAAATGGCATAATGGGTATCAATACACTTGTAAAACTTTAAAGCATCATACAAATAGTAATATTTCTTCTTGTTTTGATTCTGGCATTAATACTTCCCCCTCTTAATTTTTAATCTTTTAACTTTATATCTGAGAACTTTATCTTGTTCTTTAAAACTAGATACTCGTGTGTGTGTGTGTGTGTGTGTATCCATTGTGTGTGCGTATCCATTGTGTGTTTTCATTGGTTTCTTTTAGGTGTGCATCTCCTGTAGAGCAGTGTTTCTTATGGGTACTATATCTTATTGTGAGGTCTAGAAATAGTTTCAGAGAAAAATAAAAAGGTCATTTTATTTACATGATTTTCCTTTGTATTCTCCTGAAATAGTCAAAATAAAGGCACATTTGGGGAAACAAAAGACTGAAAAAATGCAGTCGAATATTTAATTGTGTCTATACAAATAAAAATTGCACAAAGCATCTGATTCTTTGAAAAATACACATAGACACTCTTCAGTGTGTCCAGGGTGATATACCTAGAGAAATGTAAAATAATTGGTTGTACAGACTTTAGAGAAGCTATAAAATAATTTTGAAAGACTTTTTATGTAATATTGTCATTTTGGACCCAAACCAGAGAATATTCAAATGAATAAAATATTTCTTATTGGAGATAATGTCAACACACTTCTGCTGTTTGCATGGTGCATTTATTCATACAATAAAAATTAATTGCAGTTATATCTTGAATATTTTCTCTAAGAATATCTTACTTTAATTCTTGGACACTTTGATTATCAGTATGGAATGTGATAATTGTTATAAAATGTATACTTAACATTCTAGGCTGATAATTTAAATTGTTAGCCTAAAGAACACACATACCCTAGCATCTTGCAGGATGACTTGGATTTGGATTAGTAATGTTGCAGAAGTGGGGTGGGTTGCTCGGTGTCTGGTTTTGTTTTCTGATTTGGTCGGCTAACGTAGGGTGAGCAATAAAGACAAGATGTCCTGGAATAGTGCTTTCCTTTACTAAAAACGAATCAAAAAAATAAAAATAAAAACGAATAAAAAAAACCTTTAAAATCCACAAAACTTCCTCTTATCCAAATTCCTCCTTTGGAAGATTTATGTGTATTAACATTTTAAAAATGCAAATAACAGCCCAGGAAAGATTAAACTCCTTTCAGCTATTTATTCTGTGGTCTGATCCAGTTTATATATGTATGTAGGTATTTTAGAGAGCGAGAACTCAAACAGGGAGAGGGGCAGAGGGAGAAAGAGAGAGAATCCCAAGCAGACTCCCCACTGAGTGTGGAACCCCAATGTAGGGCTTCATATCAGGACCCTGAGATTATGACCTGAGCTGAAATCAGGAGTCAGTCAATAACCAGCTGAGCCACCCAGGCACTCCCGAGTCATCTTAATTTACTTGCATTCCTTCTAAATCCTAGAAGAGCTGTAGTGGCAGTGCGTTTTTAAAAGAAGAGGTGAATGTTTTGTAGCAGTAGGAAACTTCAAGGAACGTCCTGGGATGGATGCCCAGTGAAGTGGGGAAGCAAGGAAGTAGGCAGCTGGGGAGGCCTTGGTAGGAAGAGAGATTCCTTTGTAAACATAGCCTAAGGCCAAACTTTCCTCATTTTTTCTGTTTTGCATAGGGCTTTGATTATCCAAAATCATCCAAGATCCCAAATGGAACTCATCTTCTAGATACTAAAACAGTTTAATCTGACTGTTCAGCTAGTCCAAGACTTGTCTATGGAAAGAGGCTCTGCCATAGAACCTCAGACCCACCAGTGACGTCATACTAACTCAGTCTTGCCTAAGTTAAAATGAAACTCTACACCCCACCGTAATTTGTGCCTACCTTGTGATCGAGTTATTTTTCTAAGTCACAAAAATAAATAAGCTGTAAGACACCAAATCCATGAATCAGAGAACTGAAGACACTCAGATTTTCTCTGTCAGTCTCTTTTAGTGGAGGTGGCAAGAAACAGATGTGGTTGCATCAGGACCAGCAGAGCTGAGACCACAGCCCTGGTCTTCAAACTCCTGGCCCAGGGCTTGGGCCCAAGGCATTTGTGTCTATTACTTGCTGTAACCCAGGGGACTTGTCTTTTTTCTCTTGGAAGGAGCATTTGAACAGACTTCTGGGCCATGAAAACATTGGCATCTGTCTGAAAGGAAGTCCACTTCTAGAAAATTAGAGATTATGCTTTTAGTTCATACATACAAGTATTTGTAGGTCACGTATAGGTTTTTTTTTTTTTAAAGGTTTTATTTATTCATGAGAGACAAACAGAGAGTGGCAGAGACACAGGCAGAAGGAGAAGCAGGCTCCATGCAGGGAGCCCCATGGAGGACTCTATCCCTGGACCTGGGATAAAAGCAGACAGGGGTTGAGCATCTCCATGGATAAGTTTTTTTAAAATATATATATATATATATATATATATAATTTAAATTCTTAGCCTATTTTTACCTATTTTTTTTTCAAGTGACCTAATCTGATAAAGTTGGAGTCCTTGGGAGATATTAATGTAATTTTATTGGATCTTTACATTGTGGTAAATGCAATGTAGCACGTGGTCTAGTAGTCTAAGATGCATTGTGAGGTCCCTCAGCCTGCTTACCTTTTACCAGCTGAAATGAATGGGGAAAGATCCTGCTTCTTTATTTGAAAAACAAGGATATCAGTGCTTACCTCATAAGTTCACGTGAGGATTAAATTAGCAAATGGATAAAATCTTTAGCATAGTGGCTGGCACTTTGTAAATGCATAAGAACTGTTATCCTTCATCATCCTTATTATTACAATAGTGCCTAGGAAAGGAAATCTGTGTAGATCAGGGATTCAGGTGCAATTTCTCTTGTTTTCCATTTTATGAGTATTATAGTACATTTTCAAAAATGTTAACTGCTTGAAAATCAAAATCAGTTTAGTTAATTTTTTAATTAATAGGCTTTATTTTTTTTAGAGCAGTTTTAGGTTTACAGAAAAATCAGAGGAGAAAGTATATAGGTCCCTATACTCCCTACCTCAGTTTCCCCTACTGTTAACATCTTGTATTGGTGTGCTACATTGGTTACCACTGATGAACCAATATTGATGCATTACTATTAACTAAATTCCATGGTTTGCATTAGGGTTTGCCCTTTGTGTTGTACTGTTCTTTGAGTTTTGCCAAATGCTTATTGTTATGTACCATTACAGTATCCTATGGAATGGCTTTACTGTCCTAAAAATTTCCTGTGTTCCACTTACTTATCTCTCTTTCCCTTCCCTCCCCAACCACTGAAAACTACTGATCTTTTTTTATTACTTCCATAGTTTTGCCTTTTCCACAATGTCATGTAGTTGGAATCATATAGTACATGGCCTTTTCAGCTTAGCTTCTTTCTTTCTTTCTTTTTTTTTTTAAGTTTTTTATTATTTATTTAAATACACAGAAAGAAGAGAGAGAGAGACACACAGGCAGAGGGAGAAGCAGGCTCCATATAGGGAGCCTGACGTGGGACTTGATGCCAGGTCTCCAGAATCACGCCCTGGGCTGAAGGCAGCGCTAAACCGCTGAGCCACCCGGGCTGCCCTTAGCTTCTTTCCTTAGCAGTATGTGTTTAAGGATACCCCTCCCCCCCCAACATTGTCTTTTTATGGCTTGATAGCTCATTTTTATTGCTGAATAATATTCATCTGTCTGGATGTAACACCATTTCTTTAACTGTTCATCTATTTGAAGGATATCTTGGTTGCTTCTAAGTTGGGCAATTAAAAATAAAGCTGTTACAATCGTTTGTGTGCAGGTCTGGACAAAAGTTCTCAACTCATTTGGGTAAATACCTAGGAGCATGATTGCTGGATCATATGGTAAGACTGTGTTCAGCTCTGTAAGAAATTGTGTGTCTTCCAAAGTAGCGGTACCATTTTACATGCCTACTGGTAATAAATAAGTGTTCCTGTTGCTTCACATCCTCTGTAGCATTTGGTGTTGTCAGTATTTCAGCGATTATAATAGAATTGCAACCGTTCTCAAAGGTATGTACTAGTATCTCTTTGTGGTTTTAATTTGCATTTTCTTAATGACATATGATGTTGAGCATCCTTTCATATGCTTATTTGCCATCTGCCTATCTTCTTTGATGAGGTGTCTGTTGAGATCTTTTGCCCTTTTAAAAATTGGGTTGTTTCTTTTCTTACTGTTAGGTTCTGAGATTTCCTTGTATTTTGGGAACACATGTTCTTTATCAGATACATGTTTTGCAAATATTTTTTCTCCAAGCTTGTGGCTCGTCTTTTCATTCTCTTAATAGTGTCTTCACAGATTAGGAGTTTTTAATTTCAGTAAAGTTCCACCTATCACATTTTCTTTTATAGATTATGCTTTTGGTATTACATCTAAAAACTCATCGCCCAATCCAACGTCACCAAAGACTTTCTCCTATGTTATCTTCTAGAAGTTTCAGTTCTGTGTTTTACATTTAGGTTTATGATCTTGAGTTAATTTTTGTTAAAGGTGTAAGGTAAGTGTCTAGATTAATTTTTTACATGTGAACATCCAGTAACCCATTTGATTTTTCTCTAGTAAGTGAATTGACATTATTTTTGGAGATACTTATAATAAGGTTTTTCTTTTATAAGAAGATATTTTAATCACCGAAAGCCTCGGAGAATAATTAATCCTCTTTCAATGAACAAAGTGTCTTCAACTATGTGGAGAAATATTATCAGGAACACAGAATTGTTTATCAGTGAAGCATTTTGACATTTGGTCTTTCATTATATTTTAGGATGATTAGGGAGGACTGTGGAATGGTGTGTATGATTTATAGCTGGTTGTGTTTCTTAACTAAAACCTAGTTACTCAATAAAATGTTTTGTATAGCTATTGTTCAAACACTCCCAACTCTTATAACTTGTTTTTGATCTCTTTCATTCTTTGAGCTACTGTTTGGGGACTGTTGAAATGCTTGACACTCTTTCTTTCTCTCTCCCTCTCCCTCACTGTACTTGGCTAGCAAGCCTTAACATCTGCTGACATTATTGATCCTAGGAATAAAAACGTGAGATGATCTCTGGGAAAATTTCCAGGCTTAGAGCCCAGGCAATCCATTAAACCCATATATTTCAGATCATTGAAGTCTTGTGAAGTATTTTCAGAAATACAGTTGCCAGTGATTTGGTTACATAGGCCTGTTTGAAAGAAAGCTTTTAAAGTTCTTCTTGAAATGATTTGTATTTTTCCAACTCTCAAACTTCATAAAAACCAAGAGGCATTTCTTATAGAAATGTTTCCTGTTAGATTTTCTTGGTACATTCTTTTTAGCGGTACTGTAGCCACTCATGGTATGATGGTTTGCTTAATGTCGAAGCAAATTACCTGAAAGACGAAATTGAATAAAGGATATATTCTTTTAAAAATTGTACTTAATCAAACAGCAAAGCAGAAATGGATCTCTCTTGTACTTTAAAGAGTTGCCCAAATAAAAGGTCATTTTCCCTACCTAAATGATATATGATATGGTGGGTTCACAGTGAAAGAAATATATAGTTTAATAAATAATGTTTAAAATTTTGGTCTGGAGGTTCTTTGGAGAATGTGTTTTTACCTTTTATGTTCTTTTGTGGCTTCATACATTTCTCTATCTTATATTTGCTCCTGTCAGAAAGTATCAGTATTACAAACAATGAGTGAATAAGGCGAACCCAGCAGTTCCACAAGGATGTATACCTATGTCCCCAAAGCACAGCGTTCATAGAAGCATCATTTGTAATAGCCCCAACTGGAAAATATTCAAATATCAATTTGCGCTAAACTGTATTCTCAATGAAGGCAGCATTTAATAGTTAACCAGGGGGCCAGGAAATGTGGGAAGTTTTCGTTAAAGGATATGTATTTAGGGTTATTTTTTTTAAAGAACATGAATATTATTTAAATAGTACTATGAATTATCTTTTGCATGTCAAAATCCTGTTTTTCAAATAAATTATTTATATTTATAAGGATATAAATGTAAAACACCAATTTCCCACTGAGTCATCATTTCCTTAAAATGATATATATGCAGTTAGGAAATCAGCTATTAAAATTTTGAAGTTGGGGGATCCCTGGGTGGCTCAGTGGTTTAGCGCCTGCCTTCGGCCCAGGGTGTGATCCTGGAGTCCCAGGATCGAGTTCCACGTCGGGCTCCCTGCATGGAGCCTGCTTCTCCCTCTGCCTGTGTCTCTGCTTCTCTCTCTATATATCTCTCATGAATAAATAAATAAAATCTTAAAAAAATTTTTGAAATTGTGGAAGAGAGATACTTTCTTTAAAGTCTTTAATGACTTACCATTTCCTACAGGATAGAATTTTAATTTTGGGGGGAAGCACATAAGGACCACTGTGGTCTGGATTCTTCCTGAGTCTCTACTCACTCCTTCCTCCTAATAACTCCCATCTTGCTCTCCTCAAGATACCTAGCTGTTTGCAGTTCTCTGAGCACTCTTTTTTTTCCCCAAACTTACAAGTCTTTTCTCTGGCTTTTTCTTTGTGCCTTTCTTCTCCCCAGTGGTGCCATCATATTTATGCATTTTTGATTACTTTATCCGTAGTACTTAACACAGTGTGCGGCGCATGGGGGGCTATAGCAAACGGAGGGCAGGTTGAAGAGTTTATCATTCTTTTAGAGTGTATTAAATCATCTTATATCCTTAGATAATTATATCTCTCTCTTTAACATCATTAAAAGTAGGAGGAGTTTCTAATTTGTCTTCTGTCCACTGTAGTCCTTAGAACACGGTAGGAACTTAATAAATGTTGATTGGATGAAGGGTTTGTTTTGAATTAATACATAAATGAAAAGTCAACTAAATTTGTCTCTATGCCTTGTGAAATTTTAGCTTCAAACTTACCTTATTGTATTATTTATTGATGCAGGAGCATTTGCTCTTTATTTTTAGCATATATTTTGTGGTAGGTGCTAGGCACTGAGAGGAATCTAGGTAAGACTTTTATCCTGGACAATATATAAGTCAGATGAAAAAAAAAAACCCAACCAATTCATTTTAGGTATGGATCCATTGTGTGCATTGTGGAGAAATATTTTGCTACTGACCTCCTACTCTAAGGGACTGTGCTAAATACTCTAAAGGCACCACTGAGGAATATTTTTGCTTTTCAGCAGAGCTATCAATAGAGCTCTTTGCTTCATGGAGATGGATGGGGCTGGGGAAAGTGGTGTCTGAGTATTTTAACAGGAGTGAAATCAGTCATCAAGTTAGAGTTGAAATGTCTTTTCGTTCTTGTGAACGAGCCTGCCTTTCCCCTCCATTTCTGAAGAAAACCCACGAGTGCACCAAAGCCCCTGCTACTTTTGTTGTTGTTTTATTGGTGGCTTTATAGAGTTGTGTTAAGACCTGAGCACTACCAGTCTTTGTGGAAATAACTCTTTCCCTTCCTGATGCCCTAACAAAATGTCTCCCTTATTCATTTTAAACAACATAGAACTCCTTTCCTGTTTGACAGTTTCAAACCCCAAACTCCGATGAGTGGGAGGGTGGTAGGTACATTCCGGATAACTGTTTTCCATACTTCAATTACTTCTTTGTCTTTCTCTTCTAATTTTAGACTCTCATTTTCGGGTCATGAGAAAATGGCTCACAGAGACAATGTAAAATTTAAAAAGAAGGATTTCCCCAAATTAGTAGCAGCCTGCAGAGCTGAGGAAGGAGATGGCATCAGGATATGTACTGACAGTGAATTCTAGGGTCCTGGGAGGAAGAGGATGGCAGTGAAAGAGAAGGTCGGGGGTGACAGATGGTGAAAGCCATGATTTGGGGTGGGGGGAGGAGATATTGGCACATCCGTACTTTACCCCCTCATGCCCTTGAAAATACCAGTGAATCCCAAGGTTTCATGGGGAAGCAGGACTTGACAATAATGTAGTGAGATGGCAAAAAGCAGAAAGGTCCATTCCAGAAAAGTTTGGTGAATCCTCTAATGGGGACCTTGGCTTTAAAACATTATTACAGCTTAACTGATAAAGTATAGGTACAGCTAACTAATCTGAGTTTTAAGATAAACTCCCAAGTAATTTAGAGAATGGGAAATTAGATGCTTTTTAAGCTTGGCTTTATTCTTTTAGAACGGTGGGGGTAGTTTATTTTGTTACTCTATTCTGCAGGAAGAAAAGAACTAAAGAACTGTGTTTATGCAATAACATGTTTGAGGCTATCACAACAGTGCTTTAGCTGTAGCTCAAAATCTTTGAATTCTTACCTTTAAGATGAAATTTAGACTGAGTGAATTTCAATTTTATTTTAATTTCTGTCCCTTAAAATGTTTTTAAAAATGGAAATGAATAGATAGCCATCAGAGACTAGACTGGCTTTGCTTTTGTAAATGAGGGATTAGGATTTGTCTGTTCTATAAAGGACACCCCGCATTTAGATTAGACATAATCTGATTGTATTGCAATACAAAGGCCATTCAAGTCAGCTCAGTGTCCAGGGTCTGTAAACACCATATGACCACTGATTGGTCCAGAGAAGAGTATTAACAGAAAGATAATGATGAGTTTTAATCCACATCCTTATAGCACAACAGCTGTGGCTTTAAATGAGTTTTCTTTTGGACTTTAGATGTGATGCTTTATTTCTTACAAATGGTAAATTGAATAACTTTTTTTTTTTTACTCCTGCAAAGAGTATATACCTATTTAGCATGATTTTTACTTGATTAGGTAGTTTTCTTATCTCAGTTTTATTTAGAATACAAAATAGGTGTTTGACATTTATTTAAAATTAGACTGACCATGTAATTTATTGTACAAAGCAAGATTCTCTTGAAAGTATTAATAATATGCCCGGGACAAAAGGCATAAACCAGGAATCTTCGGGATAAACCAGCCTGAATGGTCATCCTTTTTAAAAGCCATATTTTAACTTTTTACCCTCCAATAAAATTATAAAATCACAATTAAAATGTTAGAAAATCAAATGTCCTTTCCAAGTGTGATTTAAAACGTATGGTGCTTTAGGAGTGAAAAGAACAGTGAAAAAGCAAAACATGGGTCTCTGGTCACAATGAGTTTTTTAAATGACAAGTGTGTTTAAATATGATTTCCAAATTTTATTTTCTTTGCATCTTGTGATTCTCAAATGTATTGAGTTTGTATAGCAAACATATTAAGCATTTATTCTCTATATGTTTGTGTTCTACTAATATCATTATTCATATTGCACCTGCTATATAGAAAATGTTATGCTAGTTTGTGTGGAATATTGCAAGGAATAGGAAGGACAGAAGAATCACAACCTGATAAATGTCAAAAATTTAGTTTTATTGTCAGTATTTGCTGGTTGACTCTCAAACATCCCTTCTCTCTTCCAAATACAGTGTCCCAAGCGTCCTAACTATGAAACCTGGGTAACACAGACCTCTCCTTCAGTTCCAAAAGGGCCCTGATTGGTGTAAGCAACCCGTGTTTCCTATCCCCTTAGCCACAATGATTTTTTTTTTTTTTTAGTGATGGTCATGTGGAACAGATGTGTACAGCTAAACTGGACTGGCATTTTAATTGAGTTACTGGGAAAATAGACTATGACTTTCCTACTGAAAGTAATTGAAGCTGTAGTTTTAGGAGGTACTACAGATCATCTGAAGATCAAAACAAGTCTTAGGATGAATACGACACCTAAGGTCAGAAGGTTGGTATGAAGATAGTGTTGGTGGCATTGTTCAGCTGCTGAACCAAGCCAAATCCTGTCACTGCAGTTTTTGGTTACATGAACCAATAACTTTTCTCAGTTAAAAAAATAATAAGATGGAACTGGAGGATATTATGCTGAGTGAAGTAAGTCAATCGGAGAAGGACAAACATTATATGTTCTCATTCATTTGGGGAATATAAATAATAGTGAAAGGGAATATAAGGGAAGGGAGAAGAAATGTGTGGGAAATATCAGAAAGGGAGACAGAACATAAAGACTCCTAACTCTGGAAAGTGAGGAGGGTGGGGGTGGGGGTGAATGGGTGACGGGCACTGAGGGGGGCACTTGATGGGATGAGCACTGGGTGTTATTCTGTATGTTGGTAAATTGAACACCAATAAAAAATAAATTTATTTTAAAAAAGGAAAAAAATAAGTTATTGCAGTAAGTTCCATTAATAACTTTTATTGCTCAAGGCTTTGAGTTGCAGTGTCAGATACTTATAATCAAAGACTTCCTAATACATGATTTAAAAATAATTGCAAGTCATTTTGATTTGCAAATATTTGAGAACCATGATTTGAGAAGAAGAATGGCATGCTCTTTCTAAAATTGGTACAGGAAAGTCTTCAAGTCTGGATGTTGGATCAGGAAGGTAGAGATAGGATGAACAGTAAAAATGCAAGGAAAACTATCCAGGTCAGAATACTTCTGTACAAAGAAAAACAATGGGAACAAAGAGAAAGGAGTGCTAAGGAAAATGTTTCAGACTCACTTGATAGTGAACCAAATCTTGATGGAAAGTGAAGAAGTTGTTAAAAATGAACATAGCTTTGTGGCCTTGCTTGTCTGGCAAAGGAGAGCTGGATATACAAGAAACTTGACAGGGGCGCCTGGGTGGCTCAGTCATCAGTTAAGCATTTGACATTGGCTTAGGTCATGATCTCAGAGTCCTGGGATTGAGCCCTGAGTGGGGCTCTGCACCCAGTGAGAGTCTGCTTGAGGATTCTCTCTCTCTCTCTCTCTCTATCCCTCCTCCTGTTCATCTACTCTCTCAAATAAATAAATCTTTAAAAAAAAATTAAAGTAAACTTGCCTAGTCATAGCACGCATCTTCATCTTTTTATCCATAGTTAAAATTCACTTGTTTGTGAGACTCACACTACATCTATGTAACTGAACACAGCACTTGTACTCAGTATTTCATGGTAACTGAAGAATTTGGTGTCTGTGGACAAGATCCAAGCAGAAGAGTAGATCTCACTATCGTTACCTCAACTGCTTTATCTCTCTGATAGAATCAAGGTTAGTAAATTGGCATATTCCTTTGGCAAAGACTTCATGACCAGTGTAAAGTTATCTTTTGATTCATTATGAATTCTGAGCTCTTCAATACTAGATATTTGTATTGTTTTTTAAAATTTCCTTCTCAAATGGAGAGAACCCATGTGTAGAGGAGATT
The DNA here is from genome assembly GCF_053574225.1 of Canis aureus. Taxonomy (NCBI): domain Eukaryota; kingdom Metazoa; phylum Chordata; class Mammalia; order Carnivora; family Canidae; genus Canis; species Canis aureus. The sequence goes on from NC_135644.1 coordinate 7,605,473, forward strand.
TTCCTCACATAGGCCGAAATCTGCTTCCCCGCCCTCACAACCTCCAAGTTATATAATCACTAACAGAATGATATCTTCATAGTTTTTAGGATGGAAAAATATTCCAGTGACTTAACTTTTTAGGCTTGATGATCTAGGATCTTTCAGTCCTGGGGGAGATGTCTGGGTTTACTCTGTTCTATATTGATAAGCAAATGGTGTTCACTTGCTAGCCTCGGGTACAGATGAAAGTTTAAAAATCCAGGAAGTTAGATTCAATATGTGGAGATGACATTCAGAACTCAAAATATCCTTTATGGCTTAGGAAGGGCACCTTCCATGAGTGCAGGATTCAACCAAACCTTGACAACTAAGGTATATGTTGTTGCTGCTGCTGCTGCTAATTAGGATTATGCTGAGTCAGACCGAATATTAAATTTTCCATTATTATTGCCTTTTGCTGTTTTTAAACTTTAAAGTACTAAAAGAAATTGGTTTTGCATGTTAGTCTATTGCATTTAGTTCAAAGCTAGTTTTGAATAAAGTGATGTACTAAGCTCCATTAGCTTAATAAGTATAAACTGTGGAATGACCTCACACTTGGAAAGTGTATGCTTCATAGGAGTGACAGGCAATCCTCTTTGAAGAAGAGGCATAAGGAACCTAGAGTAGAAAGACAAAATCCTATTAACTCACTTGTTCCCACTATCCTTCATAAATCACTGTTGAGTAGACTTTTACTTAACTCATCCTCTCAGTATAATTTGTAGTTTGGAAATCCATTGCGTAGTAGCTTTTCTTTCATGAAAAATCAAATTTAATGACTTAATGAGAATTCTGTAGGCTTCTTTGGAGGTGACCACAATGAGTGTGTTGGTGTTATTTATTTATTTTTTTAAATAGGAAACCTTGTGTTATTCAGCAGAATATGGTGAATTTCAAGTATGTTTTATCACTAATGCATTATCTCAGTTTTGTCTCTTAGGATGTGATAGAGGCACTTTTTTTTCCTTGCAGCCTGTTTTGTCACCCCAGTCAGATTAATGAATTATGAATTACACCATTTCATTAGATATAGAATTAAGAGATGATGTTTTCCTTGGGGACTTCTGCTTGGACTATGTCATTAATCACATTCTGCAAGAACTATAGTCAAGGCAGATTGGGAATGGTAGTTTATCTGGTACAGACCAAGACGGGGGAATAGGTTGTCATTTAGTCTATCTTGGGGAAAGCGTGTCTGAAGAACATGGCTAGATAAGGAATGACATTTTAAAATTGCCTCTTATTTTGATCTCTGTCAGAGGTCTGAAGAACTGCATGTGAAACTGTGAAGTCTTCTCAGAAAAAAAGTAGAAGTCATTTAACAAGAGTTTGCTTTTAGTTCCATGCATAGTTTTTAAACTGAGAGGTATAACACGTAAACGTGACTGAACTTGGTGTTGGAGGCTTTACTTATTTTCTCCGCAGCTGCTGTCCCGTTGCCAACCTCCTTTGACCTTCCTATACTTCCTTTGTGGGAGGAAACCCAAACGTCTCACGGGATATTTTAAATGATCAATCAACATGAGCATTTCTGATATTAAATGATTTTAAAAAATTTAAATCACGAGGCTCTTCTTAATTGCCCCCAAATGCCTCCATTTGTGATTACCACTTAAAAAGTGATGGAACTCAGTGGAAAGAGAAGTGTGGAGTACCAGAGGGAAGGAGAAAAAGCTGTGCTCTGATGGTAGGGAGTTTGCATCTTCTTACCAGTCACAGAGTCATGCAACGGGAAAGATTAACAGCCTTTCTTTCAATAAGTACTTTGAATATAAACGGGAAAACAAAAAGGGGAAAGGAGAAAAAATGAGTGGGAAATACCAGAAAGGAAGACAGAACATGAAAGACTCCTAACTCTGGGAAACGAACTAGGGGTGGTGGAAGGGGAGATGGGCGGGGGGTGGGGTGACTGGGTGACGGGCACTGAGGGGGGCACTTGACGGGATGAGCACTGGGTGTTATGCTATATGTTGGCAAATTGAACACCAATAAAAAATAAATTTATAAAAAAAGAAAAGAAAGCTTTTGCAAAAAGCTCCACTTGAAATCTTTTATTAGTTTTGATAGGTCAGACTACAGAGCACAAATGGAAATCTGACAGTTGTTTCTTGGTTGAAATAGAGAAAAGAGGCCCAGAGTATAGTAAGATGAGATTTATCGATAGCTAATAATATTATTAGGATTTTAATATCTCAGATGGACCCCCCCACCTCCATTCACGAATCTCTTTTTTTAGGCTTAGAATATTTACAGGAAAAAGGACACATTGCCCCCGGGTCAAAGATAAAATAAAAATAGAACTGTAGACTTTTAAGAAAGTAATTGAAGAAGAATATTGCATATCAAAGTTATACTTTGCAGTCAAAAACATATTCATAGATAAATTTATAGCCCTAAGATATCTTGTTGCTTAACAATAAAATTTGAAAATACATGAGTGAAACACTCAACTCTAGATATTTGGGAGGAAAAAGAATCCTGAAACAGAGTAACAACAATAAACTGAACTTAAGCAGTAAGAATAATTTTTTTTAAGATTTTATTTATTTCTTCATGAGAAACACAAAGAGAGGCAGAGACACAGGCAGAGGGAGAAGCTGGCTCTCTGCGGGGAGCCCGACGCGAGACTTGATCCCAGGACCTGGGATCATGCCCTGACCCGAAGGCAGATGCTCAATGACTGAGCCACCCGGGCGCCCCAAGAATAAATTAATAATAGGAACAAAACACAGGATTTAATGTTAGAAAATGGACAAACAATAGAGTTGATGAATGATGTATCTAAGGCTAGTTTAAAATGAAATAATGAAATAAACATTTGGTAAATGGAACTTAAAAAGTGAGACAAAAGCACAAAGAAACACATTTAAGAATGAGAAAGGGACTCTGGCCACAGTCAGAAGAAATGAAAAATTATGCCAATACCCTGTGTAACTCTCAATGCAGATATACTTGAAAATCCTGATGAAATCTGCGTGTTAATTCTCATTAGCAAAAACAAAGCCACAAAGTAAACTGGAAGAGATTTTTTTCAGTAACAGAAAAGTATCAAGCTTTTATTTACCAAACAAAAAAATAAATAAAGCTTTTTATACCTCAGGAAAACACAGTGGGGCATCTTGATTGCCATAGGCATACCTACACACACACGGAGATACCCTCACACACATCCACATATATGTACATATGTGCACACTCCCAGTGCATTTGGAAAGTCTGGAAACATAAACTCATGTCAACAGTATGCTACTTACATTATCAAAAAATATTCCCAGTACATTTTTCTTTAATCTCTAGATACTTTTTTGGGTTAAGTACCTGGAGCAGTCTAACTATTAATCTGAAAAAAAAGTACTATCTGTATACTACGGAGTGTCCAGAAAGTCTGTTAAACTCAAGCAAAATGGTGTATTAATAGAACATCAACGATTGTGGCTGCTGTTAACTCTTCCTCCCAGGAAGAAGAGGCCAAGTTGATTTTTTAAGAATCTGAGCATTCCACATTTCACTCCTCTTCCAGGGGAAAACCAAAGAACTTTGGGGTTTTATTCTCTGGGGGAACAGTAACTTGGGTTGCCCAAAAGGAAATGTGGTTTCAAGACTTGAAAGAGGCAGAGAAAGGTCCCACGTAGAGCTGTAGGTTATGAAACACAGAGTAGCAGGGCGGGCCCCAGCCCCACTCCCAAGGGAGGTGGGGGAGGTGATATGGGCCTTGGGTGGTGGATGGATGAAGTGGCTGCGGAGGAGGTGGAGCCACAAGCAAGCGAGACTGCTGTGTTCTAGGCACATAAATATTTCAGGGTCTGTCACTGATGAGAAGGGAGAAATGGGGCCCCCCCTTTCACCTGTCCTTGGGTTTTAGGCCCCAGCTTCTCGGTGGTGACCACAAGGGACTGAAAGCCACAGCCCATCCTCAAGTTTGCTGAACTTCATGGTGCTTTTCTTGTAAGACCAAGGTGGGAAGCAGTGTGAGTGGTAAATACTGTTGGTTGGCAGCTTTTATTTGATTTTTTTTAAAAAATAAAGATGACGTTAGATGGAAGAGCAAATTTTTATTTGTGCGTGTGTTTACAAGTGTGCATATATCTATACACACATATCCCTGAGATGCTGGCGGAAAAAAGCCCTGAAATATTAGCTGAGTTCTAAAAAGAAAGCCTGCCTTTGTTACTTTCCGTCTGATGAAGAGGCTTCGGGACCGGAACTTTGGGGAAGCGCAGGTCCCCTGGACGAGTTTGATGTCCTTCCAGGTTCATCTTGGGGTTTTAAAACCTGATGAGCCCTAAAGGCAGCTCTGAAGATGAGAGCATTTTTCTCTTTTCCATTGGCCTGCACGTGGTCCTTCCCCGCCCGGTGAGCCCTGGAGAGCAGAGCAGAGTGAACCGACTTGAGGTGTGTTGCGGGCATCAAAATACAGCTATGATCTAGCACACGGCAGCAGTGCTTCGTGGTACTTAGTTTTAAAAATTGAAAGAGGGATCCCTGGGTGGCGCAGCGGTTTAGCGCCTGCCTTTGGCCCAGGGCGCGATCCTGGAGACCTGGGATCGAATCCCACGTCGGGCTCCCGGTGCATGGAGCCTGCTTCTCCCTCTGCCTGTGTCTCTGCCTCTCTCTCTCTCTCTCTCTCTCTCTGTGTGACTATCATAAATAAATAAAAATTTTAAAAAAATAAAAAATTGAAAGATCTCTGGCAGGGGTGCATTTTATGTTTTATGTATGACACTAACACACCAGCAAAGGATTTAATCGTGACCATTCAGAAATTATTTGTTAAGCCCTAATTTAAAATAAAATGGTGTTTAATCAAGGGACATTAATCAATTGTAATACTGATTTAAAGAGTCTTTTATTGAAGGGAATATTTACTTGTTCATTATATCGGGTTATTTTAAACTGAAAGGAAAAATAGCATTCTGTTACCTTATAAAGTGGCAATGTTTGAATCAACTGAAATCTACATGCCCTGCTGCTAAATCACTTTAGGATATTTTTCACACCTAATTCCTATTGAGTTGGAAGTACCTGCCCTATGTAGGAGTGGCAAATTTTGGTGAACCTGTCTTTGCTTTCATAATTTTTAAGAAAACAGCCCCATATACAGTATGCAGGAAAATGAAAAGTCTCTAGTTCTTTCTGTTACATGCACACACACAGACACACACATTCACAATCACACTCATTCATCCTGTCCTACACAACCCTCTCCCTCATTCCCATAAACATCTGTTTGCTCAAGCACAAATACACACGCTTTGCTCCAGTAGTCATACTTAGACACACACTCTTCTTTGCTCAGGTCAACACACACACACACACACACACACACACACACACACACACACTTGCCCAGGCCGATGTACCCATATGGGCATACACATGCATATGAACCCATTCAAGTCAACACCCTCACACATGGGCCTATTCAAATTCACACATACATACACAGTAATACCTACAATTACAGGGTTAAGCTTTTGTTCTCTTTTTCTCCTCACCGTTTCCCAGCTAACTTCTGACTTTTCTGTCCTTGGTTTATACATTTCTTTTGATCTTTGACTTGGAAGTGGGTGACTCAGACCAATTATTTCATGTGATTATCTTTGGGATGAGATTGGTGATTTTGATACTGGCTCATTTTTATTATTTGCATGTCGTTTAAGAGAAAGAACGTCATGAACTTATTCTGCTTTCAAATGCCAAAGCGAGTGTTGAGGAGACGATTATATAAGTAGATGAGAAAATTGCCTTTCACACATATTTGTTGAGTCAACAGGGTCAGATGAGAAGGTGGCAAGGAACGTATCTTGAAACTCAGGAAACAGCTCTTTATTTTGCCATATTGCAGATAAATGTTCTTTCTGTGTCACTCTGTGCTAGGCTTTATTACTTGCTTTCCTTGAATCTGATAATTTACTAATTCAGAAATAATGTGCAACAGAATAGTAATAAAATTTAGTATTTTGATAGCAGACTGAATAAAAGGGTGGGCAATCGACTTGCCTTTTTGAAATCGAGAGCTTTCTGTTTGTGAATATATAAGGATAGATATATGTCATTGTTCTGCTTTCAACAGAGTTAGAAATGCCCACTGTTCTTCACAGTAAAAGCTTCATTTCTGTGTGTAAGAGATTGGAAGGCACCATCTGGGACACATCGTATGTTCATGTTTCTTCAAGAGAATCTGGAAATCATACTTTGGGATTTTGTTGCTGATGGAGAAGAGAAAGGGGAAAAAGCTTTCGTGGATTACACCTGGTCTGTTGGTGCCTTTCTTGTAAAAACTGAAATTAAATGAAACAATGCTAATTAGACTATCCTATGTTATATTCAGAAGGATACCATTAATATTTCTGAAATTGCTTATTTAAAAATTGTGTGGGTTTTATTTAGATAAATATTTTATTTGGACACTTTCCCGGTCTTGCTAATTGGATAAGAAAATTTTGGAAAATATGCCTGGGACAAACATCGAACTTTTATTTGGGAAGCCCCTATTTGGTATAGTCACTAGAGAAATTGTTGGTCTCCCGTAAACAGAAGGAAGATCTTCTTGTTCCCTGCCTCCCTCCTTCGCCGGTCAGACCAGAGAAGTCCCCATTGACCATGCAGTAATTACTTTTTTTAAAAGTCCAGATTGGTTTTTCCTAATTTATGATTAAGAACCCTGAGCTACCCAGAAATGAGCAAGCTACTTAATTTCCTATTCTGGCACCCAGTATACAGTGGCCTCATACATAGTTGGTACTGAAAAATATTTCATTGACTCCCCCGTTCAACAGATATTTACAGGCACCTACTATATAACAGGCAGGTGCCCAGATCCTACGTCTATCAAAGTAAACAAAACAGAAAAGCATTTGTTTGTGAGAATTGTAATTGGGTGGGAAAATAGACAAATATACATATAATAAATGAGATGGGGATATATGCTATGGAAAAATACATTGAAATAGATAAAGCATGATAAAGGAATGAGTTGCTTGTTTTTTATATAGGGTAATCAGGGAAAGCCTCTCTTAGAAGGACTTCCTTTTGAGGCTAACGTAGAATGAGTCCAGGGTAAATCTGGAGAAAGAGTGCTCTAAATAGAAGGAAGAGCAAGGACAAATGCCCTGAAGCCAGAAAAGCAGAAAGATGCTTGGCATGTTGAGTAAAGGGGAGAAACATGGAAGACTCGAGGTCAGACATTGCAGGGCAGCAGACCATTTGGGCTCTGGGGCCTTCATAAAGAACTTGGATTTTACTCTGAGTGCGATGGGAAGTCATTGTAGAGCTATAAGCAGGGGAGTGTTGCGATTGGACTTAGGTATTTTTTATAGAATCCCTCTGGTTGCTGTGGGGAGACTAGACTATGGGGGATAAGAGATGAGGGATAAAGCTACCTGAGGTACTAAGACATCCCAGGTGAGAGATACTGTGGCTTGAACTAGAATGAAAGTGAGGAGAAGTGATCAGATCCTGGTACATTTTGAAAGTAGAGTAGATAGGATTTGTAACTCTACTAGAAGAGGACAAGAAGAAATGAGGGCCTGCCTATTAGGGATGACTCCTAGGTTTTTAGCCTGAACAACCAGCTGAATAAAATTCTCATGTGGTTGAATGGCCAAGTAGTTTGGGGATGAGGAGTAGTCTGAGATTTGGTTGTGGACAATTTGATACACATTCAAGTAAAGCGGGCAGTTCTATATGAGTTTGGAGTCCAGGTGGAAGCTTAAGATGGCCAGACCACAGTGTATGTGTGTAATAGAATATACATGTAAGTTGTCAGTGTATAAAAGGTATTTAAAGCCAAGAGCCTGGATGAAATCATCTTGTGAATGAATGAGCGTAGAGAAGAGGCAGAGAAAAACTGAGCCTTGGAGCACTTTACCATTTATAACCACATAAATGAGGGGGCACCCGCCAAGGAGTCAGTGAAAGGTGACTGGCATAGTAGGAGAAGTACCAAAGGAGAGCTTCTAGTGTCCTAGAAGCACATGAATTATAATTTTAAAGAAGGAGGAATTCCTAAATGTGTCATATCATAGGAAAGTGGAAAATAACCGGAAGACTGTGAATCGACTGCTACATTTGCAAATGTGGAGGGCTCTAGTGACCTGGCCAAGGGCTTGAAGGGTGTCACATGAATAAAAAAAAAATCTGAATTAGTCAAGTGATCAATCAGGATGTGGCATGCATATGTTAATAGAACTGTTCGTAGATGAACAAGACACTAACAGCCCTGTTCCCCAGAATTAAGCAATTTCGTGATTGCAGTGTGTTTTTAGGAAAGCAGAAATACCAGGACAGATCGTTTCACTATTTTTAATTGGCTTCCTCTCCATTCCCTATTCATAATCTTTATCATTCTTCTCGAATTCCCTGACCACCCTCAGCCTGTTTCAGTGTCAGTTTATGAGCTTGCCTCCTGCCTGATTTAGGTAGTAAAAGGGAACGTCTGCGAGCTCCATGAATGTTCTTTCCCCATTGCCTGCTTGTAAATCTACCTGTGTCTGCCCTTATTGGTATTTTCTTACTTCTGAGTACCAAAGGAAAGATATTCCTCCCAAACGAGTCTCTCCACCTGTTCTGTTGTTGCTTCTTCCTCTCAGGACCCTTGTAGTATCCATTCCCTTCTGTTAAGCCTTTATCTTGTCCCTTTATTGCTTCTTCCAGCTCGTAAATATGTTTGCTCATAGTTTTCCCATCTTAAAAATACCAGCCATTCTTAAATTTATATTCCCATCTAGCTAGATAAAAACAATAGAGACATGTTGTAAAGTATTTTGGAAATAAGGAAATGAGGAAAATGACAGACACCCGTAATCTCATTTCGCAGAAATGATCGTTTACATGTGTTTACATTCCATTATTTTTCTACATGCATTTTTACTGACTAGGAATCCAACCACATATAGACTATTAAAATCTTTCTTTTTATTTGACTTATATTGTAAGACTTCTCACATACCATTAAACATTTAAGAACTATATTAAATAGCTAGAGTATTTAATACTATTATTATGCTATGATTTATATATTTGTGATTTTATGAGACCTTTACCTAGTTTCTATTTTTGATGTAAAATAAAACTAAGGTGAATATCTTTGTACATAAATCTTTTACTACATTCCAGATTATTTCCTCGGCAAGAGTCTAAAGGAAAATGCTGAATCAAAGGATATGCACTGTTTTATGACTCTTGTTAGATATTGCCAAATTGTTTTTTAAAAACGTTTCTGTCGATTTATATACCTACTGGGAAGTGTAAGTGTGCCTCTCTCCTCCAGATGCTTCTGAGGGCTTTTGAAAAATGATTATTTTATAAAACAATCTTTGCTAATTGAACAGTTTAGTGTTATCTCATTTCTTAAACTAATGTGTGATTACTAGAGAGGTGGAAATCACTTTTTAATGTTTGCTGTGTTTTTATTTTGTTTTCTTTTTTTTTTTGCTGTTTAATGTTTTTCTTTTCTTATGACTTTTCCCTCATGTCCTTTGCCCATCTTCCACACCCTCCATTGGATCTTCACCAGTTCTTTTGTTGACTTGTATGATGTTATCAACCATTTGTCTTTCATATTTGCTGCAATAATTTTTCTAATTTGTTGCTTTTAGTTTTATGTTTTTATTGATTTAAAGTTTAAGATAGTCAAGTGACAACTTTAAAATTAATTGGTGGTGGAATGGTAAGTCTCCAAACAGACCCAAGTAGATATAAGAATTTGGCATATGTTCAAAGTATTTAATTCACTGGGGGCAAATGTCCAGATTTTGAGGCAAACATTGGTAGAATTTCTTTCTCATACCTCATATCAAAATAAATTTCAAGCAGAGCAAGGATTCAAGTATTTTTTTTTAAATCTAACAAAACATAACAGCATGGGAAAATGTTTAAGTGGATAGATGTTCTTTCTAAGCATGTCAGTAAAGGTAGAAACCATTAGGGTAAATATTGACAAATGGGATTAATTTGAAACCTTCCACTCATCAAAAAATTAACAAAGATAAAATACAAATGACAAGCAGGGAAAATAATTTATAACATATGGAAATATTAATTTTTAAAATTTTATTGAAAAGATCTCTTAGAAATGAAAAAAATTTTTCTAAGAAGGAACTTGATCAAGGAACATGAAGGGATAAGTTAGAAAAGAAGAAATACCAATGATGAATAATCATTTAGAAAATCTAACACGACTAGTTTTCAAAGAAGGTAAAACAAATGTTTAGGTGTAATATTTGGAATTATAAAAATGTGCTTGACTTTCCAACACTTTTTAGTATATGAGTGACCCACCCTACTGAGTCAAAGTCACCTATTAACCTAAGGAATTTTTACACTTTTAAAACTAGAAGAAAGAAAATTAAGACTTACACGATCAGCTTTTGAAGCCATGTAGTTGAGAGAGAAATAGTTTGTGCTTGTGTTTGTTTTTAATTCCAAAATGTTCCTTTTAATGAAGTAAGATGTATTGTAACCATTGACAGTAATGATGATGACAGTGTACATCAATATCTATTGATATATGAAGATTTGTTTGATATAGAAATTGAAAACTTTAAATTTCAAAGCAACTGTGATCCCATTTATATGATAATAAAAAAGAAAACTCATATATATACATACTAGAAAGTAAAGAAATTACTGTAAAATGTAACAACACTTCCCCTGGATGGTGAGGAAAATCAACAATCTTTCTTATTTACTTTTTCATGCATTTTAAGATTTATGAATGTCCCACGTATTACTTTTGTAATTATAAAAGTAAAAGTATTTACATTTTGAAAAAAATCTTTTTTTGGTCATTTTTCTCTATACTTAAAGTCTTTACTTCATTAAATATTTATTTAAAACTTTTTAAAAGTTTTTTTTTAATTCTTCCTGCTGGGAATTTATTTAATATTTGGTTTGAAGTAAGAATGTAAATCCTCTTACATAGCCAGTATTCCAAGTAGTTGAACAAGTGTTGTAGTCCAGTTTATTAGATAATTACTTATTGATTGCTGATGCTCTTCTCATCAAAGATCATTAACTTCTATTTCCTACTTCTGTGTAGAGAAAATTCTATTCCATTAGTTCACCTGCCTGTTGTTGTAACATTTTATCTCACTCTTTTAATTATTATTTCACTACACTATGTTTCTTACTAAAAGGACAGATTCCCTCATTACCTTTTTTTTTTAGAACATTCTTACATATTTGTTTTTCCAGATGAATTTTAGAATCAGAAGCTTAAAATTCACTTCCTCATGCTTCTTAATCAATATGTACTAAATAAACATCAACATTTTTTTCTTGAAAATCCATGGCCATGACTATGAATGAACTATAAATAGTGTAGCATACTTGTGAGTTCTTCAAATATGATGGATCTTTGCTTGCATTACAAGTGACTTTAGATTTAGGTTTTATAAAAATTTCTGTGAAAAATTGTTATTTTTCCCAGTATCTTCCTTTTCTGATACCTCCAAATGATATATCTATGCCTTTTAAATCAACTTCCATTTGTATCAGACTAAATGATTGAACTCTGTGCTTTGTATATTGGTAGTTCTTGGGCCTCTTCTGTATATTCTTGTCTTGGCTACGTTTCGTATAATGTAGACTGACACTTTAATGACTCTGGTTAAGTGTGCTGTTTGCACATGAACAAAAAGACAATTCGAATAAGCTACAAAAGGAATGAGGCTACCTCAAAGGCAAGAAATGCAAAGATAAAAGAGTTTTTCTGAAATCTTGAGTTCATGAGACAAGTTTCTTACATGTCTTCTTCATCTGGGCTTCTCTATACTGGAGACTTAGAATTTGTAACTGGATCACTGCTCATCCTGGAATTTAGGTGATGGGATAGGAATGCAGGTTAATGGGCCAAGTGAACACATAGACACAACGTGACTTTTTTTTTTCTCCCTTTTATCAAAAAGCTTTTACCTTTTGATATTTGAGAGGCATTAATCTTAACTTGACGGTTACCAACCTGATTCAGAATTACTAACCCTGGATGTTTTTTTTCTCTTCTGTATGAAAGAGAAACTACTAGGTTCTATAAAAAGGTAGTGAAAACATATTTTTCCTACTTCACCTGCTGTTATCTGTCCTGTGGCATATTTTGCCAGGTGAGGACAAATATGTTGCTGATTTTTTCATAAACATTTTGTCACTAATTTTATTATCTTGTTAATCACACTATGTGTCTTGAGATTCTCCTTACTTTGTAGTTCTGTATAAAACGGCAGTGCTATTGCTGTAGTAGAAACCATTTATTTTGCTAAATTTCTAAAGAGAGGCAGGACCCATCAATGTTAAGGACCTAGACTCAGAGCAACAGATGCTCCTGTAAAGCAATGCATTTCTCAAAAAAGGACTTTGATGAAATATATGTAAATCACCTCTTTTGTTATTTATTTTTGAAATGTTCTGTTATGCCATATTTTATTTGTTTTTATATTTTTATTATGAGATACTTTAAATGTAGAGACAAGTATACAAACTAGCTTACCACCATGCACCTGCCACCCAGTTTTATTAAATGTCAACATATTTGCCTGTAATGTAGTACTGCCTTTTTTTAAAGCCAGCACTACACAACAGATACAGCCCTGTGTGCCTTGCCTTATCCCTTTCTCTCTGAGGGAACCGTGCCTTGGAATTTAGTGTTTATCATCTGCATTTGTGATTGTATGCTTTACTATGCATTCATGTATCACTGAAAAATATATATGCTATTTTTTGTTGTTCAGCTTTTTATAAGTGGTAGCCAACTACATCATTTTTAAACTTATTTTTTAATATGATACAATTGTTTAGGATTTATTTTTTATGTAGCTAGCAGTTCCAATTTATCCATGTCAACTGCTGAATAGTATACCATTTTATGTCTATGCCAAATTTATATAGTTTTCATTTATGGACATTTGCACATATCACTAAATATATATAGTTTTTACAGTTACAAACATGGTTGAAATGAACATTTCTCTCCTTATCTCTTTGGCAAACATTTTCTCTACCATGTATTTGTAGAAGTTAAACTGCTGCAGCATAGAGAACACACATCTTCCATTTAAGCAAATAGTAGCAAATGCCTCTGAAAGGGTTTGCACCAATTTATAAGCCCTCTAAAACTCACAGGTTTCTATGGCTCCATATCCTTAGAGCTCATCATTGTCAGACTTTGAATGTTTGCCACTCTCCATAGACTATGAGATGGTATGTTGCAAATTTGTATTTCCCTGATTACTAGCACCATCGAACATCTTTTCCTATGTCATATGTTTAGAGGCAATAATAACAATATGGTTCAGAGCCAGATATAATAATAATGTATGATTGTTGGAGCCATATGACTTGGGTATGAATCCTGAGTCTTTGGTGTGAACTTGGGCCTGTCACCATTTAGTGGCTCATTGGCAAAATGGGAATAATCAGACACATCTTGTGGGATTGTTCTGGGTTAATATGTGGACATCTCGTAGAGCTGTGTCTAGCCTTTTACAAGATGATGTTGTTATTGTTGTCAGCAGCACACCACCAAACATGATAAGTGAGATTCAAAAAATTCAGCTACATAAAATGTCAGGTTACATTATGGCTCTAAACAGCCTGATCTGGAAAGATTGGGATGGAAAAATTCTGGAAATTAGAAGACCTAGTCTTCTCATCCCCATCTCCCTGATTCACCCACATTCTTCTCTTCCTATTCAGAAGATAACACTAGCTCAGGGCCCACGCAGAGGATGAGGAGCCAATTACCAAGTATGTACTATCCTATTTTTTTTTTTAAGTTATAGGGCTTGTTATCTTGGAGTTTTATTGAGTTCTGCAGGTAAACATTTTCATTTTGCTTACACGGACTTGTTTATTGTCTTGCCCATTTTGTATTGAGTTCTTTGCTATTTATTATTCATTAGTAGGTGTTCTTTATTTATTTTTGACACTAATCCTGACAGAATTCTGTTTCCCTGTCTCTGGCTTGTCCTTTATATTCGTTTATGGTTGTTTGTTTGCAAAGAATTTTTAATATTTAGTGCGGTCAAGTTTAACAACCATTTCCCTAGTCATTTGTCTTTTTTTATATCTAGCTTAAGATTTCTGCCCACCCCTCACCAAACCAGGCTGTGAAAGACACTCTCCTGTTTTTTTTTTTTTCTTCTAAATGTTCCAAAGTTTTTGTGTTTTATAAGCAAAATTTCTTTGGAATTTATTTTTGTTTCTAGCATAAGTTATAGAGCTAGTTGTCAGGTTATATTTACTGTCTAGTTCCAGTGGCTGCTTCGTGTCTCTATGATGTAAAAGGATAGTATCTTCATTACTGTGCTTCTAGGGTAGTATGAGGAGAAGGGGAACAAGAAGAGGAACAGCAGGAGAGCTAGCCAGTGTTACTGGATGTCAGGCACCATTCTATGTGCTTCACGTATATTGACTCATTTGATCCTGAACATCACCCTCTGCAGTACGTACTCTCATTATCTCCATTTTACCAATAAGGACACTGAGGCACAGACAGGTTAAGTGTCTTGCCACACAGCTGTGTAGGGACAATTCAAAACTCAGACTGTGAGACTGAATTTAAAACCCACTCAGCCTGGCTCTAGAGTTCACATTTATAATTCCTCTACTACCCAGCCTCCAAAAATATCTTTCTAACTCACCAAACAGTTCCCTCTCTCTATTATTATTCTTAAAAATTAAACAAGCAAAATAATCCTGGCTAACTTTGGCCACTATCTCTGTTTCATTTCTTTTTATTTTCTCTCTCAGTTATAAGAAAAAGGTGGTATATAAATAGGTGGTATATAAATAGTGATAATGTTAAACCATCTGTTTTAGGGTGACAAGTCTCACCCTTTCTATAACTTCAAATCTACAAAGCGTTAGATATTGCCAAAATGATAGGCTGGGGTGACTTCTGAATTTTTCTAGTTTGTTAAACCTATGTTCTTTATAAATTTTGTTACTTTTATTGTAATTTACCCTGGAAAAAATTTTTCCCTTAAATTCACAGTTATAGTCTTGAGACTTTCAGTAGAGGAGACAGATAAAAAAATAAATATTTATAATACAATTTGTTAAATTACAGAATAGAATTATGAGAGCTTAGCCCCAATAATACCTACTCTGTCCAGAAGTTTCATGAATGATGTCTTGATATAACTGTGATAAATAACCTGTATTGCTGTAATAAAACAGCCAAAATATAGTGGCTTAAAATTGTTAATTATCGTTTCAAGTCACCATCATATTATTTTATTATCTCTTATGTTTCTCTGGGCTAACTAAGCTCAGCTGGGTACGGGGTGATGCCTAAGGCTGCAGTTATCTGGGACTTGATTGAACTGGACCATTCAAGATGGCTCATTCACAGAGCTGGGGGTTGGCACTGGCATCATTTGGGAACTAAGTTAGGACTGTCAACCAGTATGTCTGGTTCCCCCTTATGTAACATCTCCATGTGGCATGGGTTTCTCGTACATGATGGCTGGGTTCCAAGAGCAGAAGTGAAGGACTGGATTTGAGAGTTCCAGAATGTACGTCTACCACTTTCTGTCTGTGGTCCAAGCCAGTCCCAAGGCCAGCCCAGCTTCAATGGGAGGACATTGTTGAATTGTCCACCCTGGGTGTGAGGACTTGCATGGGCATACAGTGTCAGAGGAATTGCTGGAGGTCTCCAACTAGACTATGAATCAGAGAGGGCATCACTCAGAAAATCCATACGTTGATACTGTGTTGATTATTATTATTTGTGTTATTTTAAAAATTTTGTTATTATTATTAGTTTTATTATTTTGTGTCATTTTATCTTTTGTTAAGATGAAAACATGATTTTGGAAATGTTCATATTCACTAAATATGTATTACCTTAGCAGATATATTTCCTATGTCACAAAAACGAATCTTCTGAACCATTTACCATATAAGTCTTGAGTAGTAATATAGACTTTGGGGCCAGATACCCTGAGTCTAAATTCAAGCCAAAGCATGCATGACTTAGACAAGTTACTTAAAGTCTCTGAGCCTCAGTTTCTTCATCTGTAACATTAAAGATGATAAAAAATGTCTCCTTTATAGGAGTAGCTTAAAAATTGAATGAGTTAATTAATACACGTAAAGTATTTACAACTGTACCGGTATCAATAGTCAGTACAGTGTAAGGGTTAGCTATTGTGTTGTTGTTATTTACTATTGGTTTCTAAGGTTTAAAACAGCATTTTCATTTTAGCTCTATTTTATTATTAGGTTTATTTGCCAAACCCTTTGGACAGCAGGAAATGAAAGCAGAATAACAAACCTTCTAATAAGCAGCGGAGTACTGTGAACACTCTCGCTGGCCTCTTTCCCTGGGACCACTTACCTCACCTCTCAGAAACATTTCTCAGATTTGTAAGTTGTAAGCAGGGTTGTTGGAATCAGTATCATTCATCTTCAAACCGGCTCTCCCGCTCTAAAGTATCAGAGGGTGACATGATGCAGAATGCTTATAGAAATAGTTGAGGAATGATTTCGTTGAGGTTTAATTTGTGCTAAAAATTCATCAACACATTTCCAGGAAGGCAAATCTTCCCAAGACATATGGAAACTCTTTTAAGGTTGGTTTCATGATTCTGATTGGAACTGTTTTAATTTTATCATTAGGCACTTCAGAACGAGGAATGAAATGTAAGGTAAATTATTATCTATCTGTTAAGACATAGAAAGCAGAATGCCAATTTGAGAGGGGAAGAATTTAATGTAGTAAATTGAACTAGAGACATTAGCAGAAGGGGCTTGGGGAGAGGTAAAGTTAAGGAATGTAGCAAAAAAAAAGGATAATTTAATATGATGAATTACATAAAGAATCATTCCCAACAGAATGCATAAGGAAGAGTGTGAAGAGAGCTGTATTATTTAAAGACTGGAATAAGCAGTGCATATTTGGAGGGTCTCTGAGTATATAAAGAGATCTGCTTAGCATGGCGGCCAGCTGCTCACCTTCTTATGATGGGAAAGAAGAAATGTGCTTAAACTGAAGTGTAAGGGATTTGGGTTCGCCTTTCTAAACAATTAAGATTGTTAAACATTGATCTAAATTGTGTCATCGCAACCTTGGTAATACTGAAAAATGGCTTAACCGCTAATCAGCCAGAGATGTCCCTGTGCAGACAGTTATGGATCTATGACCTCTTATTAACCACAATTTTGTTTGCTTTGTGTTTTAGTATTTCAGAAAAATTCCTTCCTTGAAAGTATAAAATTTTCTCTTAGACTCTTTCCCTCTAACACCTTTTGCCTTTATTCCCTCCACATTCTATAATTTTATGTACCACCACTTTTCATGCGTTAATTCCTCTATAGTGCTGTGATTTTGTCGTGGATGCATTAGAGGAATTCCTCTCAAATAAATGATAACCTGCCACGTAACTATATTCTAAGGATGGGATGTATAATTGATTCACTAGGGTTTTCTTTTATGCCACAAATTGTTATATGTTAGGCAGTGTGGTACTCCCTGGAGATTCAGAGTTGAGTAAGGCATAATTTTCTGTTGGAATTTACTGTGTAGTGGCTGAAGATAGTTATGACTACAGTTAAAATGTAAGAAGTGATATAATAGAAATGTGACACAACATCATAGCACAGAGAAGGGAGTTAAGAATGTTGTCTTGGGAGGATATGCCTATCAACAAATATGCCCACGACTTACCTTGCAAGAAGCACATTCCTAGGTGAGGGGAAGTTACTGGGGGCACCTGTCACTGGGAAATGCTTTCACCCAGCCTTGATCCACTTGGCTCAGATGGTCACTTGGTAAGACCTCTGATGGCAGCTGCTTCTCAGCAAAGCTCCATACCATGGGAGAGAAAGCCCAAATTTTGGTAGCAAGTACCTGTGACTGCCACATCACCCCGGAGGTTATTTTGAGATCAAATTAGGGAATACATGCAAAAGTATCTAGCAAGAAATAGGCACTTAAGAAGTGCATATTTAAAAGAAAGGGAGGGTTTCTCATGTCAGTGGCATGGGGGGAATATAGAGGAGGCATATGTCTGGATTTAAGAGGCTTTGGAAATATAATAACCAAATGTAATGTGTAGACTTCATTTGGGTCCTAATTTGAATGTACCAACTCTAAGATGATTTTTTTTTAAAGATTTTATTTATTTATTTATTCATAGAGACAGAGGGGGAGAGAGGGGCAGAGACACAGGCAGAGGGAGAAGCAGGCATCATACAGAGAGCCTGACATGGGACTCGATCCAGGGTCTCCAGGATCACACCCTGGGCTGCAGGCATCGCTAAACCACTGCACCACCAGGGCTGCCCTAAGATGATTATTTTGAAGCAGTTGGGAGATTTTGATTATGGACTGGGTAACTGATGAAATAAAGAAATAATCGGCAATTTTATTCCAGTGGAAATTACATTATAGTTATGTAAGAAAATGCCCATGTATGGGCATGCTAGAGATGTATGCTGGGGTGTGCCTGAAGTCTGAGGTTTGCATAAAAGGCTTCCACAAAGCAATAAAGGAAGATGATATAAATACGGCAAGTTCTTGATATTGTTAAATCTGGATGATGGATATATGGAGGCTCATTGACCTGTTCTCACTGTTTTTGCATGTGTTTGAAACTTTTCATAACTAATCTCCTCTGCCCTTCTTCCCCCAGTGAGCTGTTCATGGCTGGATTGTTGGCTTAGACATAGGACTGTTGCCAGCATGTAATATTTAAATGGAAAGAGGAAAATAATGTGCATCTGCAAAGTTGAGAGCTAAAAAATGTGTATACAGAATTTTTGTTGTTGTTGTTACATGTGAATTTAGATATGACTCTTCGATGTGTACTCTCCAAAGCAGATTTTGGTGTAAAAGCAGAGTTCATTGGCGAAAATGAATAATTTCGGTGAGGAATGTTTTGTAACAGCCAAGAAAGGCTAATATGAACATAGTTGATATTTAATGCAGTGTCATAAGTCTCTTACTTATTCCTGTTGCTTTATCATTTGTTGAATCACATTTTAAAAAGTTACATCGTACAATATTCTTTCCTTAATGAGGTTTGTCTAAAAAATTTTAAAAGAACAAGTGATTAATTTTAGCGTTTTATTTTCCCTCAACATAAAATATAGGTGTGTTTCCTCTCCAACTTAGATTATATAAAAGCTTTGGAGATGAATTTTCAGAAATGAGTTTCCATCTGAAGATATGTTACTATATCAAATAATCAGAGTCGGAATTAAAAGTCACTTGAGATTAACAGGTTGCTGCTTTTTCCCCCAAAATGTTTTATCTACTTTCAGAGTTTTAGCTCTTCGATGTCAGATTAAAATTCTGAAGCATGTTCGATTCATCTCAGAATTGAGTGTCAAATCGAAAGACAGATATTTATAACTGAGTTCTGTTCGGGCAAAAAGTCAGTTTCCAGACAGCAGCTTGGATGATTGTAAAGCTCTCATTCATAGTCGGATGCTGCTATCATTTTAAACAAACAAATTAAAGCTTTAGGATTGGATTTGATCTAACCAGTCATTCTATTCCTTGTTCATTATGCTTTATATTTGCATGGTGCTGTAGGGTTTGTATGCCATATTCAAATAATTATATCTTTCTCATAGCAACAGTCTGGAATTGGTAATATTATGTGCACTTGACTGATGAGGAAATTGAAGTTCTAAGAGGTGAAGTGATTTACCTATCATGCAACTAGTTTGCAGGTTAAAGTAAGATTTCTAATCAGTCCTTCTGACTCCAAATTTTTCCATTATAAAACTTCTACCAACAAGAAATGGCAAAGAAACTGGATACATGTATGTCTAGGATATTACTATTATTCTTATGAGAAGGAGATGTATTTACTTGCATTAAAAATTGAATGGATAAACTATTAAAAATAAGATACGAGTTTTTTAAAGTTTTTTTAAAATTCATTCATTTGACACAGAGAGAGATTGAGCACAAACAGGGGGAGCAGCAAGCAGAGGGAGAAGGAGAAGCAGGCTCCCCACTGAGCAGGAAGCCTGACCTGGGGCTTGATCCCAGGACCTGAGATCATGACCTGAGCCCAAGACAGACCCTTAACTGATAGAGTCACCCAGGAGCCCAAGATACGAGTCTTATAGGGGATGGTGGGGACAGGTGGATAACCTAGGATTTCCTGAATATACCTCTTTATCATAAATATGATTTTGGAGCAATGTAAATATTTTAAATACATATAAAACAAAATTAAATGTGAAAACAGTCCTTAAAAGTCAAAAGCAAAGTGAAACAAGTAACCTGTGAAAAAAAATGGTGGCATAACCCCACAGAGAAAAACTTCTTAAAACTTTAAACCACTGTAATTTGACTATGCAAACCTAGGGATAGTGACCCCAAGAACAAAAGAAATGCAAACAGAATTTAAATGGTTTACTCTAAGTGTATCCTTGGGAGTAGTAGTCGGATTATGATCCTGAAACTAGTATGGTGAGGTAAAACAGATGAGTTATTATGTTGGGCTCCTCGAGAATGGGAATCTGGACCTTGGAGGAAGAAGAAGATGAGTGGGGTCAACATAAACCTTGTAGTACAGGATTTGAATTGCGTTGTCAGTAAGAACCTGTGATGTGTTTTATTTTATTTTTTTAAGATTATTCTTTTTTTTTAATTTATTTTTTATTGGTTCAGTTTACCAACATACAGAATGACAGTGCCTGTCACCCATTCACTCCCACCCCCCGCCCTCCTCCCCTTCTACCACCCCTAGTTCATTTCCCAGAGTTAGGAGTCTTTATGTTCTGTCTCCCTTTCTGATATTTCCCACACATTTCTTCTCCCTTCCCTTATATTCCCTTTCACTATTATTTATATTCCCCAAATGAATGAGAACATATAATGTTTGTCCTTCTCCGACTGACTTACTTCACTCAGCATAATACCCTCCAGTTCCATCCACGTCGAAGCAAATGGTGGGTATTTGTCATTTCTAATAGCTGAGTAATATTCCATTGAGTACATAAACCACATCTTCTTTATCCACTCATCTTTCGATGGACACCGAGGCTCCTTCCACAGTTTGGCTATTGTGGCCATTGCTGCTATAAACATCGGGGTGCAGGTGTCCCGGCATTTCACTGCATCTGTATCTTTGGGGTAAATCCCCAACAGTGCAATTGCTGGGCAGGTCTATTTTTAACTCTTTGAGGAACCTCCACACAGTTTTCCAGAGTGGCTGCACCAGTTCACATTCCCACCAACAGTGCAAGAGGGTTCCCTTTTCTCCACATCCTCTCCAACATTTGTTGTTTCCTGCCTTGTTAATTTTCCCCATTCTCACTGGTGTGAGGTGGGATCTCATTGTGGTTTTGATTTGTATTTCCCTGATGGCAAGTGATGCAGAGCATTTTCTCATGTGCATGTTGGCCATGTCTATGTCTTCCTCTGTGAGATTTCTGTTCATGTCTTTTGCCCATTTCATGATTGGATTGTTTGTTTCTTTGGTGTTGAGTTTAATAAGTTCTTTATAGATCTTGGAAACTAGCCCTTTATCTGATATGTCATTTGCAAATATCTTCTCCCATTCTGTAGGTTGTCTTTGAGTTTTGTTGACTGTATCCTTTGCTGTGCAAAAGCTTCTTATCTTGATGAAGTCCCAATAGTTCATTTTTGCTTTTGTTTCTTTTGCCTTCGTGGATGTATCTTGCAAGAAGTTACTGTGGCTGAGTTCAAAAAGGGTGTTGCCTTTGTTCTCTTCTAGGATTTTGATGGAGTCTTGTCTCACATTTAGATCCTTCATCCATTTTGAGTTTTTTTTTTTTATTTATTTTTTATTGGTGTTCAATTTACTAACATACAGAATAACACCCAGTGCCCGTCACCCAGTCACTCCCACCCCCCGCCCTCCTCCCCTTCCATCACCCCTAGTTCGTTTCCCAGAGTTAGCAGTCTTTACGTTCTGTCTCCCTTTCTGATATTCCCCACACATTTCTTCTCCCTTCCCTTATATTCCCTTTCACTATTATTTATATTCCCCAAATGAATGAGAACATATAATGTTTGTCCTTCTCCGACTGACTTACTTCACTCAGCATAATACCCTCCAGTTCCATCCACGTTGAAGCAAATGGTGGGTATTTGTCATTTCTAATAGCTGAGTAATATTCCATTGTATACATAAACCACATCTTCTTTATCCATTCATCTTTCGTTGGACACCGAGGCTCCTTCCACAGTTTGGCTATCGTGGCCATTGCTGCTATAAACATCGGGGTGCAGGTGTCCCAGCGTTTCATTGCATTTGTATCTTTGGGGTAAATCCCCAACAGTGCAATTGCTGGGTCGTAGGGCAGGTCTATTTTTAACTGTTTGAGGAACCTCCACACAGTTTTCCAGAGTGGCTGCACCAGTTCACATTCCCACCAACAGTGTAAGAGGGTTCCCTTTTCTCCGCATCCTCTCCAACATTTGTTGTTTCCTGCCTTGTTAATTTTCCCCATTCTCACTGGTGTGAGGTGGTATCTCATTGTAGTTTTGATTTGTATTTCCCTGATGGCAAGTGATGCAGAACATTTTCTCATATGCATGTTGGTCATGTCTATGTCTTCCTCTGTGAGATTTCTGTTCATGTCTTTTGCCCATTTCATGTTTGGATTGTTTGTTTCTTTGGTGTTGAGTTTAATAAGTTCTTTATAGATCTTGGAAACCAGCCCTTTATCTGATATGTCATTTGCAAATATCTTCTCCCATTCTGTAGGTTGTCTTTGAGTTTTGTTGACTGTATCCTTTGCTGTGCAAAAGCTTCTTATCTTGATGAAGTCCCAATAGTTCATTTTTGCTTTTGTTTCTTTTGCCTTCGTGGATGTATCTTGCAAGAAGTTACTATGGCCGAGTTCAAAAAGGGTGTTGCCTGTGTTCTTCTCTAGGATTTTGATGGAATCTTGTCTCACATTTAGATCTTTCATCCATTTTGAGTTTATCTTTGTGTATGGTGAAAGAGAGTGGTCTAGTTTCATTCTTCTGCATGTGGATGTCCAATTTTCCCGGCACCATTTATTGAAGAGACCGTCTTTCTTCCAATGGATAGTCTTTCCTCCTTTATCGAATATTAGTTGACCATAAAGTTCAGGGTCCACTTCTGGATTCTCTATTCTGTTCCATTGATCTATGTGTCTGTTTTTGTGCCAGTACCACACTGTCTTGATGACCACAGCTTTGTAGTACAACCTGAAATCTGGCATTGTGATGCCCCCAGATATGGTTTTCTTTTTTAAAATTCCCCTGGCTATTCAGGGTCTTTTCTGATTCCACACAAATCTTAAAATAATTTGTTCTAACTCTCTGAAGATAGTCCATGGTATTTTGATAGGGATTGCATTAAACATGTATATTGCTCTGGGTAACATTGACATTTTCACAATATTAATTCTGCCAATCCATGAGCATGGAATATTTTTCCATCTCTTTGTGTCTTCCTCAATTTCTTTCAGAAGTGTTCTATAGTTTTTAGGGTATAGATCCTTTACCTCTTTGGTGAGGTTTATTCCTAGGTATCTTATGCTTTTGGGTGCAATTGACTCCTTAATTTCTCTTTCTTCAGTCTCATTGTTAGTGTATAGAAATGCCACTGACTTCTGGGCATTGATTTTGTATCCTGCCACGCTACCAAATTGCTATATGAGTTCTAGCAATCTTGGGGTGGAGACTTTTGGGTTTTCTATGTAGAGTATCATGTCATCGGCGAAGAGGGAGAGTTTGACTTCTTCTTTGCCAATTTGAATGCCTTTAATGTCTTTTTGTTGTCTGATTGCTGAGGCTAGGACTTCCAGTACTATGTTGAATAGCAGTGGTGAGAGTGGACATCCCTGTCTTGTTCCTGATCTTAGGGGAAAGGCTCCCAGTGCTTCCCCATTGAGAATGATATTTGCTGTGGGCTTTTCGTAGATGGCTTTTAAGATGTTGAGGAATGTTCCCTCTATCCCTACACTCTGAAGAGTTTTGATCAGAAATGGATGCTGTATTTTGTCAAATGCTTTCTCTGCATCTAATGAGAGGATCATATGGTTCTTGGTTTTTCTCTTGTTGATATGATTAATCAGATGTGTTTTATTTTTTTTCTAAAAAGTATTTACTACCTCTGTCCACTGAAGAGGCTTATAAGGATGACTAATTGCATAACAATGAGCATCCCAACCTACCAGACTCAGTTTCTAAGTGCCATGTCTTCCTGAAAGGAACTAAGGTCTTTGGAGAGATAGTTGACTCTCCAACCTAGAGCTTGGACAGGAAATAAAAGATGAAGTGGAAAGTGGGGATGCTATTAATAATACTAGGTTTGTATCAAAAAGAGGAGTCATCTTGAACAGGCGCTTATTAAGCAAAGACAGAGTAATTTAATCATCAATTAGAATAATGTCAGTAATAGATTGAAACACACAGGGTATGTTAAATAGACACATTTAGAATGATACTTAAAAAGGTCCTTCAGTAGGATACTAGCAAACAAACTCAATATTTTGAAAAAAATAGAAGAAATGAAGCAATTTTCCTGCCTTTTCAGGAAAGCAACAATTGATCAAGACTTGATGAGAGGGCTTTCTTTTTGTAAGACAATACTAGCTAATAAATGTAGAATGAATGATAGAATATTTCTATTTTGCAACAATGGATTCAGGTAATGCCCACCGAGCAGCTGCTGATGTCACAAAGAGAGAGACAGGACTGCGGGAAATCCACGGTATCACCTGTGAAATTACCTGTGATAAAGATTAGACCTCAATTTGATCAGCCCTCTGGATCTGAGTATCAGTTTCAGAAAGAAAAGAAAACCAGAAGAATGCACTAAAAGATATCACAGGGATGCAGTAAGAGGAAGCGTAACATTAGGACTCCTCTAAAGCATGAACAACCTGGTTTTCTCAACAAATACATTGGGAAAAAAAAAGGGAGAGGGAGGGGAATTATGGGTTGAAAGACATATCAACCAATGGCAGTGTATGGATCTTAGATCCTTATTCAACAAATTGTGAGGGAGAGAAAGCATGCCTTACAACAGCTGAGGAAATTTGAACACTGACTAGATATTTGATGATATTAAAGAATTATTACATTATTGTGGTTATGTAGAGTTTTTAAAATCCTCATCTCTGCTCTCAGAGAAATGATATGGATGAAATAATATGATTTCTGGAATCTGCTTGAATAATCTGGAGCAGGGGGAAGGAAAAGTAGCAGAGTGTACAGGTGAAACACAAGATCATACTTAGCAGAACTGGAGAACGAACTACACTGTTCTCTCTACTTTTGTTTATGCTTTGAATTTTTTATGATAAGAAAAAAAATCCTGTCGCTTAAGATCAATCTCAGCATATTGTGGAGAAAAGTAGTCATCTATGTGAAATAATTACTGTGCTAAGAAGGCCTTCAGGTTAAGGGTTTTTTCCACCCCACTCCCGAAAGCATGTTCCTAATGAGATGCGGTTAACGTTTGTTAAATATTAAGTTATGTGCCAGACAGTTGATCTAGTCACTTTACGGGTGTTCTCTTCAAATTTACCGGGATCCTATAAAGAAATTCTACCGTCTTCACTTTTCAGATCGTGCTGAGATATGAAATATCTCAAACCAAGACACAGCTAGCAGAGGATGGAGGCAGGCTTGCAATGCAGCCCATTTGGCTTTTATTGCTGGCATGCTCCCCCGCGCTGTGTTCGGTCTGAGCAGTTACCAGGAGCCGAGATTCTGAGTGACAGTGTCTTCTGGTGTATATGTATGTGTGTACATATATATATGGATGTATATTTTTTTCCATTTTCTTGATCAGTATTCTTTGCCTAAATTCAAGCCTTTTGAGGGAGATTACAATTTGCCTGTGGCTAAATAGAGACTCCGAAACCAGTCAGCCTGCTCCAAGGCAATACTAGCCACTCTGAATCTTTAATGAGGCAAGCTGCTCCCCTTCCCCACAAAATGGGGAAAAAAAGCACAGTTTTATTTTAATATTCTTCTTAATCAGTTGTTGCAAGGCGCTTTTCCTGGGTGGAGTGTATTCACGTGGTGCGCTGCTGGCAGGCAGGGGGAGGATGCTGCGGCCTAAAGTGGAGCGTGTTCTTTGTCATGCACGTACACAAAGCGGGGGGACATCCAGGCAAACATAGAAACGGTGCTTTCAGTACTAAGGAACGAACACAACCCTTGGATCAAACTCTGATGTTTCCCCCAGGAGGATCACTCCCTCATCTAGGATCCAGGGGAGCTTGTAAAAATCTTTTTAAAAAGGTGAGTGTTCAAGTCCTAGTCATCTGTGAACTTTGAGACCATTTTGCATAAGTAACGTCTAGACAAGTAAATTAAGAACCTCAAGTCAGTAAAATCGTTTGTAAAATGACCCTCTGCATTTCTTGAAGCAATTATAATTTATGATGACTGTAGCTTTATTGGGAAAGTAGCAGCCCAGGAAGTTGACTACAAATACGTTTTTGTGCTTCCGGCAGTTGAGTGACTGACTCCAAACACAAAACTGTGGGGATTTGGGAAGCCTTGATTGACCCCAGGCATCTTTTATTTCCCACGTCATTGAAATGGAGGCAATATGAACACTGTTCCTGAAATTTATAATATGTATAAAACATAAGAAAGCAGTCCTTTAAGGAAGGTGAAAAAAAAAATACTAGAAGTAACAATTCCCAGTTAGCCAATGATTATTAGTTATTGGCTACAAATTTCCTCAAGATTGGCATGAGTACATGTCCTTCAAACTTCAAGTTAGTTGTTTCTCCCCTTTTCCATGGGTGGATTTCCCTGTGTCCCCAGCAAGAATAACTAGGGTAAACTCTTCATAGTTCCTGTCTCATGGAGAAAAGAGAGAAATAAATTAGAGTGCTCTGTCACAGTCTGGTTTTTTGGTGTAAATCTAAAATTTAATGTGCCCAGAGATGCTTCTTTCTGTGTAGTTGTTGAACAGCTTCCTGATATCTGGAAGATCATAGAAATTCTCAATTAAATTAGGGATTACTTCATCCTTTAAAATACCATTACTTTTATCAGTAAATTAATGTTAGCTCTCTGATATTAGTGATTTATAAAGTATGTATGTCACTTAGTAAGCTCTGCCAACCCAAGTCACTAACGCCACCATTTTTTCATTTCAAAACATTGTGTAATAACAACCCCAATTAACAATATTTTTAAAAAATTGGCTGACAATATAAAAAATTGTAAAAGAATGAAAACTAGGATCTCCTTCTAGACCTTGAAATATAACTAGATTTTATATTATTTACTTTGTGAGCTTGAAGGAGAAACTGTAGCTATCTCTTTATATAAAATGTATGATCTCACTCTATAAGAATAATTTATGTAAGGTTTAACATACAGCATGGTGTCACCATAGATGACGAAGGTGGCACTGACAGCCTCTAACACTCACCACCGCAGTTAACCAGACATTCTCATCTACCCCCACTTCCCTTTTGCCTTCAGGAGCTGATCTCACCTCCCACCTGGTGAAAATGATGGAAACCAACTGGGGTGGGCTCCCTCTTTGCCTCCCACTTTCCCCAGCAGTTTTCTGATCTCTATCTCCCTTCTGAGGCATTTTCTTCCCTTTGAAAACTTTCCTGGCCACTATATTCTACACCCTATCCCTAAATCCTTCTTCTGGGGACTCACTGCCCTTGTAACCCCATCTCTTCCTGCATTGCTGCCTCTTTGTGCTGTATCTTCAAAGTCTCATCTCTCTAGAAAACATTTTTCACTTGTCCTCACTAGCCTATTCCATTATTAGCCAGACTCCTTTGGGGTGAGATTTATAAATATTCTCTTATTCCTTATTCTCTCATTTATTTTCTTCCTAAACTTCCCTCCACACATAGTCTCCCCATGTACGTACCTTTATGACCAAGTCTTGTTTGGGCTGATGAAGCTCATGCATGTACCTCCAGGTCTCACTTTTCTCTCTGTTTTAGGCCCAATTTCTTCCCCTCAACATCCAATCAGATTCTGCCCACAAGTGTTCCCATCTCATCCAAGATCACTCTTGAGGTGCTATTGATCCTTCTTTCCTGTATTCGGATTGTGGGTTCAGTGCAACTCGGCCAAAAATTATGGACATTGGTTTTCATTTCCTCAATAAGATTTAAGTTTCTCAAGACCACATCTTGTGCTTCTCTCTTCCACCCCTACTCCCAGCCAGATGTAGAAAAATAGCAAGAGTCTGATGGTTATTAAATATTAGAAGTCTATAAATGATTCTCTTGGGGGAGAAAACTCACTTCAATGACAAGTGAGTGATAACATTTTAGAACTATCGCCTTACAAAATTGTAACTGTTTCATTTTTATTCTCTTCAAGAAAAACTCATTGACCTTTCTCATGACATATAGCATTTTTTTAGGTGACAGAGTTTCAGTAATTACATTTTGGATTACTCAGACACCTTCAGAAACTGAAAATCTGTTTACAAATCTAGTCACGATCAAGATGCATCATTAGAGCCAAACAACACAGGGTATATACACAGAAGTGTAAACACAAGTGAAGATTGGGTGGACACAATGGTAGGGTGTCAAATATGGAACGATATAGAGTAAACCAGAAAGATTTTCCCAGGGGAGATGGATTTCAAGTAGGTTCTGGCTTAAAAATATAAAAATGTTAGACTGGCCCAGTAAGAACAGCTTGAGTTCAGGATTAGAGACAGAAGGCACAGAAAGGCAGAATGGGGATAAATCCAGCGATGTAGTCTTAAACTAGAAAACAGGCTCAATCCAAGATTTTGTTCTTCCCTCATCAAACTATATTATTGTCTTATCTATAAATATATTATGTCATTTGCTCATATAATAGCTAACATGGACATAATGGTTGTACGTCTCATTTTGAATTTTAAACTGCAAAGTAAAACCATCGTATGTGCAAAACATTACTTTCTTTCTCCCTCCTGAATTGGTGCCCCTCACTTCTACTCTAACATTCCTGTTACCATTTCTTTTCTCCTGTGCACCCCGCTGACATCTGTCCCAGCTGCCTGCCATCGCAGCTGTTGACCACCACACTTGAGTGCATTTAGATTCCTTGATGCAGTCTGGTGTCCCTGGTGCATGAGAGCATTCACCTAACGGATGCATTTCTTGCCTTCCTCATGGAAGTCCCAGAGTACGATGGAAGTGCCCAAATTTGGAGTTAGATCTGGGTTGAATTTTTATTTTTCTGCTCAGTCAACGTGTGACTTTGCAATTTTCCTATCACTTTGAATTTTTTTCCTCATATGTAAACAAAGGGGGGACATTATTCTTACCTTGAAGGTTATTTGAAGGGGAGATTATGAGAAAATGTGTTTTAGATATATAGCCCAGTTTCTGCCAGAATGGGTGCATCTCATCAGTGTTTCTCAGCATGTGGTCCCTAAAACACCTGCATTGAAATCACTTAAAATGCAGATTCTGAGAGTTACCCTAGGCCTTATTTAATTCAAATGTATCTGAGTCAGCCTGAGAATCTACATTTTAAACAAGTTTCTCAGATGAGTCTATGTGCTTTCAGCTTGGAAATCCCTGGGATATGTATTCATCTTCCTCTTGTCGTCCCTTTTTTTTTTTTTTTCCTCTCCTTCTCTCTCTCTTTCCCCCTTGATCTCATTTAACAGCACATTGTACATGAGGTATGCCCCTTGTCGGGTTATTTTCACCTTTCAGAGTTTCATTTTTCTTTCATGTAAAAAGAAAATTGCCTACTTCTCTAGTCACTGCTTAGAATAAATTATTAAAATGGTATCAATCACTTAGAAAAGGTGCGCACACAAACGGTAGCTGTAATAGAAATCATTAGAGTTATTGTAGGGGTTGCTGCTTATGAAGAACAAGGTGCATTAACATTCTTGTGTGGCTTATAACAGAGGGTAAGTTATTCTGGAGCTAGGACCCATGTGAAATGAAGAAAGAACTTGCCTTGGTTGCAAACTTTAAAGCTTAAAGAGATGCCCCTAATTTAGTAATCAATATAAATAATATTTTATTTTAATATTTCAAAAATGTCAAATTAATTAAATCTACAAGCAAAATATTAAAATTTTAAATAAAGATAATATCAATATTTAAAATTTTTTTCCTTTTAGATCAGATTCCACTATGTTTTCCCATGACACTGTTACTGATCTAAAATATTGCGTTAATATATTGTTTATCTTAATATTGAGAATTTTGGTGCCCCCTTAAATTCCATCTTTGAGCGAAGTGCCCTCACTTGCCTCACTGTAGTCCTGGCTGACTTATCTCCAAGCTGAATCATTTCAGTGTTTAATTAGCTAAGACAGAATGGTCTGTTTCTATCCTTTTTTTTTTTTTTTTTTGCCAGAATCTCTACTTAAGCTTTTAAGTGACATTTGTACAGGTACTCTATTTTTAAAATATTTCTGAGAAATACCCACATTTTAAGAATATTAGTGTGGATATCAGAGGTTCAGATGAGTATCAGAAAGAGACATCATTTTGCAAATACAGTGTCACCTTAAAATTCTATTACATTGAGGAAGAAGTAGCCATTCTATAAACCTAGTGTTGGAGGCCCATTTCCAATTGTTCTCAATAAGAACTGGGAAACGAGGAGTCAACAAAAAAAGGAGAAATGTTCAAGTAGATCAGAATCAGCCTGGCAAGAAAAGTGATCGTGGAAGATTTTTGTATAATTAAATGTCAGTTTGCATTTTGAAATATTGCCTGCTGCCTCCCACTCAATCACTAAGTGAGATGAGAGGGAATATTCTCTATGCAAACCTGAAACTGACAGCAGCACTTGTTGGGTTCTTCGTGACGGATGAGCTATAGATCAGAAGGATCAGAGCGGATCATTTTCCCACAGCTATAAAATTTTGCCAAAAAATTAAGTTAGACATTATAATTTCCCCCTATAGGAAAAGCAAATAAACAACAGAGAGAAATGAAGCCATATAAACTTCTGGAATTTTAGAATAGGAAGAAATTTTAGAGGTCATCCAGTTTGTCCTCCTCCCTTTACAGAAGAAAAATATGATGCCCAGGTAGAAAAATGGTTTCTTAAGGTCACTCAACTATCAAGTGACTGACAGAGCTGCCACTTTTCTTCCACATGCTGCTGGGGTATTAGGTTGAGAAGCAGATGAGTGGTGCGAAGGGGATTAGTCCTGGTCTCCTGTTCCCTGTAGGCAAATGGCTTAGAAGTCTTTATAGCTGATGTGATGGGCCTAGGAAGTGGAGAGATATACTTGGATAAATGCTCAGGACCAGCTGAACACAAGTTTCTTAGCATTCTAAGACACACTTTACTTCTTTCTTTTCCATTCTACCACTACATAAATGCAAATTTACTGAATCAGAGTCTATAGAGGTAGAGCTGGGACATACGGATTTTGGTTAAAAGCTCCTTGAGTGTTTTTGGTGTGTGTCTCAATTAAACACAGCTGCGTTGGAGATTCGGTTCTTTCTGACAAAGAGGTCTGTGTCAATAACAACTTCATATGAAATAATCTAGAGATAGGTTCAGGAAGCAGCATAGGAGACCTAGAAAAGCAATTTATGAGAAGGCAAAAGAGGGAAATGCTTGCTAAGCAAATATTGTCTCTTTGCAATTTTGTCCAGTCAGTGTGAGGATGGGAGGAGCTTAGATCCATAGTTAACAGCCTTACAGGGAATTTCCTTCCTTCTGTTCTAACCAGATTAAGCTCTTGAATGCCCCTCTTGGAGCTACTCCAGAATCTTTTATGAGCCTGTTGTCATGGGACATAATACCTTATTATTCATCATCATAGTTTCAAAACAAAACTTGTTTTTTGATCTTTTTTCTAATTTTGGATATAGAGAGTTGAGTTAATTACTCTCTTCAAGTCATGGCATGTTAACACTCATTGCTGGTTTGTGAGAGGCTCCTTTCTTTGTATGTATGTATGTATTTATTTATTTATTTTCCTTTATTACCATTTCTTCCCCTTCCATTCCCAAATAGGCAAGCATGTTCATGTGTTTGGCATGAGTCCTTTAAAAATTACTCCAGTATAGTACCAATGTGTTTAGTGCTTTAGTATACTTTGCATTCCTCATCGGGGTCTTTGAGGTGAGAAGAGAGAGAAAAAAAAGAAAGAACTTGATAGATGTTTCAATGCATTTTTGAACAGACAGGCATTTGTGATTGAAAACCACTCCCTTTTGAAATGCTTAAGGTTCTCCCTTAATTTTTCTTGGTGGTGTAATACTATATTAATTTTATTTGTTGATGTAAATGTAGTGTTCCAAGAATTTACCCTAAAAAAGCTAGCCTAGCCCAAGTAGTTGGAACCTACCACACACTGCCCCATCTTGCCTGTCACTTTCACCACAATCCCTATGTACATAGGTTGGTTGATTGCCAGCTAATTATAAAGCAAAAATACCTTATACCCACTTATGCATTTGAAAACATGAAATTGGTCTAAAGCCTGCTATGGTCACTGGTAGATAAAAATTTGTGTGACTAAACAAATTGCATATAGGCTACTCTTTCTCCATGCCTTTTCTGAGCATAAATCAGAGTGATTTTAACAACTTTATAATTTTGAAATTAAGAAACTATCTAAAAATAAAGCAATATACTTCAACATTTTATAGAATAAATTTAGCAATTTTGCTTAGCGACAACAAATAAATTTGGTTTTCTGTATTTCTCCAGTTTTCTTCTATGATAGAACTAAGTCAGAATCGGTCATTTCTTTTTTTTGGGGGGGGGGATTAAGAAAATAAATACTTTAAATGTCATTAAATGGAGAACCAGAAGCAGTGCAGATATTTGGCAAAGGATAGTTTTTAAGATCAATTTTAAAAGGGCAAAGACCATTTAAAAGAAAATTGATATGGAAAGAATAGGTGGTCAGAAGAGGCAATAAATAAAAAATTCAACAAAATCAACATACTTGTCATCAGACTCAGTCTGCACCTCTCTTTCTTGGGCCATCTTCGTCTGTCTTCTCTATTTCTTATCTATTCCAACTAACAGTGGGGTGAGGACATCATTAACATGGAGGTTCCTCTTTCATTTGAAACCTGGAGGATTGTTCTTACGCCCAGGAGCATCAGGACGCTGATTTTCAATGAGGCATTTTATTCTTTTCTCTCTGAGAAGTTTCTGATTTTGACTTATAATCAAAATCTGACAATCTCAATTGTTCTGGTATTTGAGTCCTCCTGGCCTGTTCTCATCATTGTCTTTTATATACCTGACCTTCTTCTCAGTAATTGGGTCATCTTCTGCCTATGGTACCTTTGGTATTAATTCGTCCAACAGGGCTTGCAGGGTCATTGCCTGGCAGCCATATCACACTCACTGAAGCTGTCAGCTTTGAATCTTGACCTGTGTTCTAAATTCTTAAGGGAGCCTTGGGAATTGCTATTTTCTTCTCACATTACTCTTAAGTACAGTACACTTGCTGTATGCTTTGACCCAGTAGAATATAATCCCTTGTCTAACTCTATCTGTGTTCTCTGTTAGTGACAGCACCTTGTAATAGGGTACCTACAAGGGGGAGAGATAAGAACCTGCCTAAGAACCAGTTAAAATTATCCATAGAAGGTACTGACTTCAAAACCATTGATGTCTCCATCTTAGCTATTACCTAAGTGCATTGTTATGTGTGTGTGAGTGTGTGTGTGTGTGTGCATTAGAGCGTTGAATTTTCGATTATTCCAGAGTGAGTTGTAAAATTTTATAAGAGAATAAAAGAATGAAAATTACATTATTGTCAAAAGCTACACTTTGGTATATGAAAAAGTAATCATCAGGGCTGGAATCCTTATAGGAAAGTTGATATTCTGTTACTGAATACCTACAGATGTTAAAACTTTGTATGTACTGCACAACTAATATAACTTCTTTGACTTTTGAAAGAACAAATAATAAATGAACAATACATAAGTTTGGTTCCAGGGAATTGATTATAGTGCCATTCCTTTAATAGTTGCTCAGCATTTCCCATCAATTTGACTTTCACCTTTCAGAACAGTGATATAGATAAATCTCTAGGATCTACATTTCGTGGGTGAAGTAAAGAGAAGTTAACTGGAGAGGCTGAACTGAGATTATTTACCATATGTGTGTTCTGCTCCTCTAGAGTGAGAGCACGAAAAGGAAAACTGGGTGGACCTGTCCTCCTGCCTCTGATAAGATTACATTGGAATGGTCTCTGAGATATAGCCCAGTTCCTTTCACTAAGTTGAGAAGGAGAATGGTTCATCACTGTGGTCTTTTAGACTCTTGCCTTTGAACTTCATAATAGCATTATACATGATTAACCCACTACCTTTAATATATTTTTACCTTTACCAGTGAGGTGTGTAACTTCCATATGTTTTCTTGTTACTAATTCATGTCCCTTCTTTTCAGCTTAAAGAAGTCCTTTTAACATTTCTCCTAAGGCCAGTTTAGTGGTGATAAACTCCTTTAGTTTTTGCTTATCTAGAAAACTCTTTTTCTCTCAGTTTTGAATAACTTTGCCGGATGGAATATCCTTGATTGGATTTTTTCATTCAGCACTTTGAATATATCATGTCACTCTCTTCTGACCTGCAGAGTTTCTGCTGAAAAATCTGCTTGGACTCTTAAAGTGATTCCCTTGTATGTAACAAGCTGGGTTTTTTTGTTTGTTTGTTTTTTTGTTTTCTTGTTTTTTTTTTCCTTGCTACTTTTAAGATTCTCTTCTTGTCTTTAACTTTTGTTATTTTAATTATGGTATGTTTTGGTGTGGATCTCTTTGGGTTCATCTTATTTGAAACTTTGTGGGCTTCCTGAATCTGGGCTTCCTGGATATCTGTTTCTTTTCCCAGGTTAGGGAAGTTTCAAGCCATTATTTCTTCGAATACATTTTGCCTCTTTGTCTCTTTCTTCTTCTGGGACTGTTATAATACAAATGTTAGTCAGCTTGATATTGTCCAACAAGTCCTTTATGCTATTTTTACTTATTTTAATTCTTTTTTCTTTTTGCTGGTCTGATGGGTAAGTTCCTCTGCTCTGTCTTTGAGTTCACTGATCCTTTCTTCTGCTTCATCTAGTCTCCTGTCAAAACCCTCTCATGTATTTTTCAGTTTTGTTATTGTATTCTCTAATTCCATTTTTTTCTGCTTGGAACTTTCTTATATTTTCTGTCCCTTTGTCGAAGTTCTCACTGTGTTCATCTATTCTCCTGAATTTAGTGAGCATCTTTACGGCCATTACTTAGAACTCTTTATCAGGTGAAGTACTTGTCTCCACTTCACTAAATTTTTTTTCTGAGGTTTTTCTTTTGTTTGGAATGTATTCCTATGTTTCTTCATTTTGCTTGTCTCTGTATTGTTTTCTATGCATTAGATAAAATAACCACTTCTTACAGTCTTGAAGTAGAAGCCTTGTGAAGAAGATGAACTTATTATTCAACCCCATCCTAGCTTTTTGTTGTCTCTAACTTTTTTGATTGTCCAAACAGCCTATTTTATTTTTAATTGCTCCCAGTTGTTGAGGGTTTAGCCCTCTATTAAAGGTGTTCACAGTATCGTTTCTTTTCTTTAGAATACTTGTTACAGTTATATTTGATTCATACTGGAGAGTAAGAATTTTACTTCTTGTTCATCAAATTGCAGTTAAGAACTCAGTAATATTTTTATGTATTTGAGTTTTTATCAAGTATGTGTTTTCTAATCGGAATTCTTTAAGAACAATATGTACATTTCAAAAGACTAGAAATAAACAAAATGTGAGGGGTACCTGGTGGCTCAGTCAGTTAAGCACCTGCCTTTGGCTCAGGTCATGATCCCAGAGTCCTGGGATTGGGTTCCCTACTTAGCAGGGAGACTGTTTCTCCCTCTTCCTCTGCCCCTCCCCCCATTTGTGCACTCTTTCGCTCACATAAATAAATAAAATCTTAAAAAAAAGACAAAATGTGGGTAACTTCGAATGCTGAGAACATAGAGCACTTTCTTCCAATGTTTCTCTGCTCTTTGTATTTACCGAAATTTCTAGAATGATACATTATTTTTATAATAAGTAAAAAAATCCAATAAATGTAAAAATGTGTCTAGATGGCATATAAAGAGACTATGACTTGAAACAAAACTAGACTGTGTAATGTAGTCTCTTTAACTAAAATTTTCCAAGTAGCAAAAGCCAGAAAATACTGTTCTTGTTTGTAAACTTTTTAAAATTATCTGAGAAATCAATGAACTAAGATCTGTTCTTGATGGATGGATCTTGCTTGTGTGGAGCCATCTACTAAACTCCCCACATTTTCTTCCATGCCAAGGAAGGTGCAATGGCAGGCATCTCAAGGAGCCAGGAGAGCTTGTTCTTGCTTCACACAAAGACTCAACCGTTGATTGTTGGAGTGGTTCCAAGGCTTGCTTAGGATAGTGTTCAGGGTTGCACCACTGCCTAGGCAATGCTGTAGGAAAAACAGTGCTGCAACATCTGCCCTTGCCTAGGTCTTCATGATTTGAAGTTTTCCCCACTGTGTTCAGGTACAGTCTTAGGCAGGGCAGAGAGCAAATGGAATTCAGATTTCCTCACTATAAAGAAGACTGCATAGTCCAGTCAGTAAGCATTGCTCTCTCTTATGGTTAGAGGTGTACCTCATGTACCTTTTGGTGCAACTCCAGAAGCCAAGTATTAAAGTCAATAATAGCCTGGGGCTAAAACCTAATACCATCAGTAAAAAATAACTTTTGAGATATGGAAACAAAATTATATCATATTATGAGTTTAAGTATTATTTAATTATTTCCCTTTGAGGTAATAATTTTGAAGTAGCAAAGCTAGCCTTTTGCTTTTACTTCATTCTCAGAAGATGCGAATTCCTAAATAGGGTTTTGTGTTGTTTTGTTTCTTGTAAAAAAGGTTTGTGTCCTAATGGAATTAAAGAAATAAAAACTATAGTGCTTCAAGGTTATTTGTGTAATATCATGAAAGCTAGTACACCACAGAATTCTACAGAGATTAGAATTCTAATCTGATTTGTATCTCAATATTTTTAAACTGTTTACAAATATTTCTACCTCAAAATAAGCATGTTTCCTCTATATCTCTATAGCTAGTCCTGGGTTTAGTTGTCAATCAATTTCTCTATTTACTGATTAAATATTTTTAGTAATTGTTCTTTATCGAAAATTAACAGCTTTCATAACTAATGTTGATTATGGCAACATTTTATTCTTGCAATAAGAAACATACACTTTCCTTCTGATAGAATCTCAATTTATTAAGCATATAAGGATATTTTCAACCCTGGTTTTATCTGAAATGTACATATATATGAAATTGATACTCTGACAGTATGAATAAAATATATTTCTGGTTATTGTTACTGACATAGTTATACTCTTTGTATATGATGATAATTTGGATGACTCAGAAGATCGAAGGTACCGGAAAATACATTGATCTACATAGACATTCAACTATTTAGCCTTCTTAAGGCCAAGGTTTATAATCTCTGATAATGAATTAGAACAAAATAACCTTGTTTTATTTACACTTAGGTAACTCAAATGTCCTACCCTATTTACCCATCACATTACCTAATTCAAAATAGTTCAGATATCTACCCTACTTGATGTAAGAATTTCAATATTTTACCAACTTGCCCTTCTTATATACTTTTTTTCTAATCCGTAAGATATCCTAGGCCAGTAGTTATTCAACATCTTAACTAGCTGCCTGGTTCTGGGCCACTGTTTTGCTTGCTTTTTTTGTTTGTTTTGTTTTGTTTTGTTTTTGTTTTTGGCACTCACTGGTATCCTTTAGCACAGTGCTGTAGTCTACCATGTATGGCTTTACTCCAGGTGCCATTCCTGACTCTTGCACAATTCCCCACATTAGTAGAAAAGTCAGCTGTGATATTTGTATGATTTCACTAATAACTTTGGGTTAAAAAAAAAAGTGATTCAAGTGGAAAATCACATTTGTTATTAGATACAGGAGATTCTCTGAATCCATAGACCAAAGCCCTCCACAGGCATTCTCTATTATGCAGTCTTCTCTGCCCAATCTCAGGCCTATCTGTCGGTTTCAGGGATAAGTTTATCTCCTAACAGAGGGAATGCCTAGAGCAAGTCTTTCATACCTGGATCACAGATTCCTTGTTCCTCAGGCCCAGAGACCATCATAGGCTCATCCCTCTCTGTATCTATATCCTGCCCCTGTCAATCTTTTGGTAAGACTAATAGTGGAAAAATATTTTTCTTTGTGGGTAATCCTATACCCATCCAGAGAGATGTGGTCTTTCTTTAGCTCCAAAGATAATTCAGAACAATATCAGTACTTTTCCCAATGTTGAGTTTATTAATCTGGAATGACCCCAAATATGGGGCTTATACAGAATAGTCCAGTTTGAGCCTCAGCAGTCCCAGTCCATTCTGCTTTCTAAGGTAAAATGCATTCACATCCTTCCTGTGGCTTCCAGTCTCCACTGATCTCTGGTGGTTTTTTGCTTGAACAAGAAAACTGGTTCATCTCCTAGTACCTAACAAAAACTTTCAGGGACAATAAAATTTAAATCTACTTACAGGAAAGAAATATTTGTGAAAGAAAAGATAATTTACAGAGATGCAGCTGTGCCACAGTGAAGACAACCCTTTATATGATTATGAAAAGCTGATTAAGCTCTTTGGAGCCATATTATCTCCAGAGTCTCCATTATAGAATAGAATACATGCTTTACCTACACATCTTCACATAATCAAAAGATCAAAAGATCTTCCAAGATATTTTCTCCAAAACAAAGGAGTACTGTGCCCCCAAAACTGAATTCAAATCTTTTTCTCAAGGGAAACAAACTGTGAGAAGTATTAAAATGTCAGTTTTTCTTATTTAGTAATTAGTGTCAAAATCTCTTGGGATTCACATTAGGCCAGAGCACCCTGTTACAATCTGTTTCACTAGCACTCAGCAAAGTGCCAGTAGATGATCAGAAAAAAAAAAAAATCTGAGAATGATGAACTGTCTAGTGAAATAGAATATTAAGCAGTAATTTCATTCCAATGTAATAAAGCTAACATGCTGTAGAAGTATGCTGAGTACTTTGGGAACTGTTATGCAAAGAATTCTCCACAGTCACTCTCATGAACAATGAGCAGCAGAATGATTGCTTCTTCTGGTTTATTTTAAGCTCTTCATTTTACTCAATCCTTTGGCTACCATAGGGCCAAAGATAGTGTGTTGTATATAGCCAATGTTTAATAAATAATTGCCTAGTTGAATTGAATTAATTATAGCCTCCTATATCTGGATCCTATTATGAAATAAATACTGAAATATTCCACAAAATGAACATACTGTACTGCTGGCCTATTAATTTTTCCTGAAACTCTGTATTTGGGGAGAAGAGTATTGTTTGCAGTCTGGTTGGTGCCCAGGAGCTCAGCTGTCCTTTAAAATAGGATGTTAGGAATCAAGAGCAGACATTGGCAACATAGTGAATGGTCAAGAATCAGCGTCAGAGTCTTTAATCTTCCCCATTTATGTGTTTTTATCTTGCTCAGTCTTTTCCTCTATACCCAGTGCTCCATTCTCTGCAAAAGTTGAGGAGCGAGCAGAAGTCATATGGATGTTGGAACAAATGTGCCCATGTTAGTATGTGATCTACCCCCCAGTAGAATTTGAACTTTAAATTTTGTTTTCAGTCAAGAGATGAAGGAGTTTGCCCCCAAATAATTGGGATTTTAGTTTGCCAATGAGTGGGTGTATTTTTTATTTCCTTTTGGAAGTACATGGCTACTACTGTTTTTGAAATCTCAAGATGCAAATAGCTGTGTAGTCAAGTAACCTTAGTCTCTGTGTTCACAACCCATGCTAAACACCACACACATACACAATGCATTCATTTATTCAGCAAATATTTATTAAGTGCCTGCTTTGCACTAAACACAGTCTGAGATGCTGGGAATACAAAGACAAAGAAAGCACAGTTCTTATCCTCAAGGAACCTGAAATCTAGGAAGGAAGGAAAATGTAGACTTTTCCAATAGCATTTATCACACTCTGTTATAATTTTCTGTTTTCTTCTCTGTATTTCTCATTAGACTACAGAGTCCCTTCAGGTTGGCACTTCATCCACCCTGTTCACTATTGTTTCCCTAGCATCCAGGCCTCTGCCTATATAGCCAATAAATTTGAGTGAATAACTAAAATTGTATGAATATAATAAAACTATATAAATTATTAAGATGATACTGTAAAAGCTGAGTTCCAGGCTTGCCATGCAAAAAAAAAAATGCTTTGGGAGTGCAGAAGTAGAAGAGACCCTGACAAGAGGACTTCAAGAAAAATGAGCGGAGGAGATGACCATCTTGGATTTGGCAGTTAGGAAGTGTTTATAGTGACTTTTCAAAGAGAAGGACAAAATTTGGAAAACAATTATGATCCAGGTTGTTGTAGGTCAGGGAATGAATGAGAAGTGGATAAAACTGATTGACTTGAGTTGGAAAATGAGATAATAAATCCATAGGGTGGGCAGAGTCTTTCATACTTACATAGAAGTGAGAAAATCTCTTCCCATGTTCTCTGTCTGCTATGGCAACTTTGTCAAAGAATGTGTTCTTCACCTGCATAATGGAGCCCTCTTTACCTCTGAATCAGCTTCCTGATTTACCATAATAATTATAACAAATCTTCTATTTATTATAAAAACAATTGGAAAACTACACGGATCAGAGCCAGGCTTCAGAGAAAGTTAGGTATAAAAGTTTCCTGATGCATCACATCCTTAGTCATTTAAAAGTCACTCCTTTAGGTAGTCACTGACTATCCTATCAGTTCTTTTCCTCAAAAGCAGCAACTCAAGAATTAATTTTCTCATTTCTCTATCTGTTGCAAAAGATCTTATTCTTTCATGGATGTTGAATTATTGGCAATCTAATCTTTTAAAATCCTACAAAAAAAAAAAAAAAAAAAAAAAAAAAAAGCATGGAATACCTGATCCAGTTCTGGCTTCTCTTCTGTTCAGAGAAGTTTGCATGGCATTCCAAAGCAGAATGCTGCCCACTGCTCAGTTTAAAATTAGATACCCCTGAAGGTTCTTCTGCCCTATGCAAGTGAAACATGTAATTTAAGATAGTCTGATAAAAAAAAAAAAAAAACAACAACAACTTTAAAATGGAAAACGAGATTTTTCTTTCTTCCTCTACTTAAACTCACTGTTACTTTCCCCTTAGCTGGAAAATTGACATTATAAATACCACTGCCACACATATTATAGGCCTAGGCCAAAAGTGAATGTTGAGACCCTGATATATTGCCTAGCTACCACCTCTAGGTCTTTTTCTCAAGACTTCTGGAATGAAATACATTCTGGTTGAGAGTAGCTCTTAACAGGTGCTATAGGCATTTTTCCCAAGAGGGGAAAAATGTGAAGGCGGTGCTAGGACTAATAAATTGGGACTTGGTTGACAGACTGCACCCTGCCTGCCAGGCAATGCATCCTCCCTAAAGTGGCCCATAAATGGGGTGCTGGAGGCTTGGGGGATCATCTGTACATGAGAGTAACTCTGGGTGAAAGGAAAATAGGGATAAAGATTATGAAGTATGCTGGTATTCTGAAGAGGTTTACAGGAGATTCTAAAATGGCTACTCATTTCATTTTAAAGGTTTCTTTCTTAGTAGCTAAAATATCTATATTTAAGTGAATCTAAAGCATAAAATATTTCTAAGACAAATGGCAATCAGAAAAAATCACAGGTAAGCTGGTTTTATACGTTGTAAGAGAATACAAATAAGTCATTTTTTAATATTTCAAATTTAAAATGGAACAGTATGCTGTACGTCTTATTTCCATGAAACATCAGGTGTTAATTGACAGCATGGGCAAGGCCAGCCACCTCCAAGTTGGGTTAAATTTTCAGATGAAAGTGTCATCAGTCCTCAGCTGAGTCAAGGATTTTGGTTACTTGACTTGAAATATAACACTTAGATTTCAATGATTCATTGAGTTGGTATCTGACCTAGCCTTGCAAGGTTAGAAATGATTGATTTTCCTTTTTCCTTATGTTTTACAAAGGATTAGTTTTCTAGGTAGGGCATAATATATTAATGAAGAGCTCATTTAAAAATTATTTATTTCTATCAGTTCTTTTGATTCTTAGAATAGATTTTAATATTTTGAGAGGACACAAACTATAGTATGTTTAAACATAACTTTTATATAGTGTTGGTATTTTCCAAAGTTGTATCAGGAAAATGACTTTGTGATATCATAATGTTTTGGGTTTAGGGAATAAAAGCAAAAATATTGATGTATATGCAGTTAAATCACATTTTAATTATAGCTGAATTATTTTCTGCAACTCAGTTATGGGAATTGCTTAAACCTGATTTATGTATAATTTGAATAAACTTTAAAATTTTGTGAAATAGAGTTCCTTGAAATGGTGATATCAGGATAAAATATTTATGGGACAAATAGATTTTCCATGTCAAAATTAGCAATTTTCCAACAACTCAATGAAGGTTAGGATTTAGCCTACAGTATAATGCATAATGGATCTTTGCAATTGGGTGTATGGGTGTAAATAGGGAGTGCTTTCTGGCACACTGCATGCGTAGAATCAACTTCTATCTTTTTAGTCATACCCTATGCTGTAACTTTTAGTCATACCCTGTGCTATAAGTCATTTTCTGATTTTTTTTAAACATTCAACAGGTGAACGCTCCAAATATGGACTAGCCTGTGGTTGCCCTTTCCTTTTCATACAGCTCTAAGCCAACTTGGACCAACAGAACTGCTCAAACCAATGTCCTTCCATCTCTTGAGTTTTTTTCCATAGGCAGGAATCCCTCACAAGCCATAATCCTTTCATTATCTTAATTCTTCATCCCTCATGGCACACTATTGTTCACCTCAGCCAATTCTTTCTCATGCTTACTCCTTTTCTCTTAGTTTTTACCCAATTATTCCATGTATATTATTCTCTTCTTTCTCTTATGAGAGTGTCTTTTTAGTTGAGAACCAAATGCATTGCCATAATCACACTGACAAGAATGTATGATATAATAGAAAATATATTTGGTCTCTGCCCCCAGTTTCTGGTACAGAGCTTTTTCTAAAACTCTTAAAATTTCCTAAGTTATAGGGACATTAGAAACATCTTTGGTTCTGATATTTGGTCTTTGACCCCTGCTTCCTGACATGGAGCTCCTGAAAGCCTTGTAATTTCCTGAGTGATAGGAATATCTTTTTTCCTAATGAGGCAACTCTGGGTGGGCTCCTGGGTTGTTCTTGTATAAGGGCTAGCCGCCAAGCTGTGTTTAGGAGCTTGGGCTTTTTGGCCCTACCCCTGACTCTCTTGAAGAGAGGCCGAAAATAGAATATATAATCAATCACGCCTACTTGATGAAGCTTCCATAAAATCCCAAGAGAACAGGGTTCCGAGAGCTGCTAGGCTCTCGAACATGTGGAGGTGCTGGGAGATGGTGTACCCGGAGAAGGCATGGAAGCTCCGCGCCCCTTATATCAAGAGATGCCCTGTGCATCTCTTACATTTGGATGTCCATCCGTATTCTTTATTTATCTTTTTACAATAAGCTGGTAAATAATAAGTAAACTGTTTCCCTGCATTCTATAGCTACCCTAGCAAATTAATCAAACCCAAGGAGGGGATTGTTGGGACCTTCACTATTTAGGGGGGTGGTCAGAAGCACAGGTGACAGTCTGGGCTTGCAAGGTGTCTGAAGGGTGTGTGTGTGTGTGGTGGGGAGACAGTCTAGTGGGATTGAGCCCTTAACCAGTGGGATCTAATTCTATCTCCGGGTACATAGT
Organism: Canis aureus; assembly: GCF_053574225.1. NCBI lineage: Eukaryota > Metazoa > Chordata > Mammalia > Carnivora > Canidae > Canis > Canis aureus. Next base: position 7,649,206 of record NC_135644.1, read on the forward strand.
GTCAGAATTGAGTTATGTTGAAGGACACCCAGAATTGCTTCTCTTGGGGAAAAAACCTCCATACATTTGGTGACCAAAGTAGCAGAAGTGAAGTATTCTCTGTGACTAATAAAGTGACTTTCTTTAGAAATCCCTTTCTAAAAGGGAACACAATAGGGAAGAACTGGGGTTTTCCCTACATAGGAAGGAAAAATCTGAGTTTTTCTAATAAAGTATAAAAATCCCGGTAATAGTAGTATTAAATAAAATGAAAACAATTACATATGTTATAGTGGAACAGAGCAAAATAAAAAGCCAAGGCCATCTTCATCAGGTGAAGGTCCCTGACGTGCTGAAAAGTCTCCTTTAAAATCCTCAGTTAAATTATAATCTATCTCTATACCCTTATGAACTAAATGAAAAAAGGCAGCATTTAAAAATAAACAAAATTACAAACAAAAATCTTAGTCTGCTCTACTCTTTTTCTATTTTTCAATTACTAGTTTACCATTTACTGTATTTCTTTTACTTTTTATTTCAGATGTTCTGCATTTCAACCTCATCAAAAATTAAATTGATATTTATGGGCTGATCTGGAAACCTGAATATAATTTGTTTCACTACAACTATAAGAAAATATGTTCAAATTCCCATTGGCTGACTTATAAAGGGGCTTTTGGAGCACAACTTAATGTAAGTTGCAGACATACTGTGTTTTAATCTCTGTTGTTCACCTCCTCCCCAGGTTTAGGGCATTTGTCTGCTGACAGGTGCACGTGTGTTATTTATACCTTTGTGTCTATACCTAGCCTTTTCCATGATGCTGGGTTCATAACATTTATTCTTCCCTTCAATAGGTATTTAAATACCTATTATGTAGAAAGTACAGTTCTAGACCTAAGGGACATCCAGAAATGAGGTTACCGCTCTCACAGGGCTCATACTCTGTCAAAGAAACACAGAGACCAAATTGCACAAATACGTATGAAATGCAAAGGGTGATAGATGCTCTGAGGGAGGTCATATTGCACTGTGGGAGCATGCAGCCAGAGATCACCTTATCCCCGGGTCGGACGGGCTGCCTGGAGAGGGTAGTACTCTGGTGAGATTTAGGGTCAGCAGGAGTTAGAAAGGGCAAAGGGATCGGGAGGTGGAGGGAGGGTGGGGAGGATAAAGGAGGAAGTACTCCAGACAGAGGACATCTGTTCAAAGACCATATTTTCTCGATAAGGTAGTTTTGATGACTTTTTCAAAGAGCATCCACTGAGTAGCTGGAAGACCTTTAGCCTGTCCCAAATCTCGAAAATTAATTGTAATCATACTAGAAAATCAGAGAGCATTTATTTTACAAGCGCTTGTACTTTTTATTTTTCAGGTATGAAGTACTCATTACGCCCTAATAACTACCCTGAAGATGGTATTATGAATATGGCAACTTTTCTACGGGGCTTTGAAGAAAAGGGGATAAAGAATGACAGGCCTGAGGACCAGCTGAGTAAAGAGAAAAAGAAAATTCTGTTCTCCTTCTGTGAGGTGTGCAACATTCAGCTGAACTCCGCCGCCCAGGCCCAAGTCCATTACAATGGCAAATCCCATCGCAAACGAGTCAAGCAGCTGAGTGATGGGCAGCCGCCACCTCCGGCTCAGGGCTCAGGGCAGCTGCTCACCAGCCCCGGCACCACCACCAGCGCAGGTAGGTGCAAGGGCCCGGGGCTCCGTGAGCTGCTGGGAGAAATGCCACTGTCCTAGGAAATGAAGGATTTAGAATAAGATCTCTTTCACCATGAAGCTACCACCACATAACATGTATTCTTCTCCCTACAGTTCATCCCAAGAGCTGTTTGTTACGTCTGTGTGTTTGTGTGTGTGCATGTATAAAAAATTCATGTGGATTATATTAGATGCAAACATCACACGCACAAAATTTGTGTATCGGATCATAGACTTGGTCCTATATTCCCACAGTGTGGAAACATTTCCTAGTGTGTTTTGAAATGTGTTTAAAATAGATCAGTGACGTCAGTGTTTTGTTCCGCCTCTCTGCAAAATTAGGCTTTCCTGAGTTTCCTTCATCTGCCTTCTATAGGGTGGTGTACTCCTTGATGGTATATAAAAAGCTACAGCTTTATTTATAACATCCCATGATGCAGGAAAGGAGCATTAGTCTTGAGTGTTAGACGTGTTATATTCTTTTGGGGAGTTGGCAGCAGCATGCCAGTGGTGTTCTAACAATAGGGGCAGGCAGTGCCAAAACCAACAAGGCTTACCTCTGCGCTCTGGCCCTATCGCAACCACCTTCCTGCCTCCCCCTCTCACTTCTCACCCTGACCTGTGGGTGGGTAGAGACAGAAGCTTAGGAGTTCTCACATTTCCCGCATCTGCCCTGAATCTGAGAAACAGTCTTTCAGGTTCCTTATCCTTATCCTTAGGCAGCCCTTCCTCCTCCACATTGCTGGCTGTTGGGTATCTTCACTAGGACGCAACTAAAGAAAATGTGGGACTTACTGTGATAGGTGGTGAAGATTTCTACAAGAAGTGGGCCTCCTACCCAGGTTTAGGGAGATCAAGATAAGCTTCCTTCTAACTCTGGTGGAAGAGTTCCAAATTCCACTCTAGCCGACTCTGGTGAGGAGGCTTCTCTGTGGAGTGTGATGGTGCAAAGCAGCTATTCCCTGGAATTTCACTCGGTGCTGTTACATAGTTTATGATTTTGTGAAGTTATGCCATGGTCCCTATATTAAGCTCCAGTGAACACTGTGTGTCCTGTAAAGAGATAATTTTTATATTTCAAGCTAAACCTAACTGCTTTTTACTCAGTGTGTGATTTAATTCCATTAAATGATTTTCCCCAATCAATACTTAGCATGCTATGGAAGAATTTAAAGGAACGTCAAGGATATAAGATACACATTTTATTATAATAGTGAATAATTACCTATCCATTTTGTCTTTATTATGATGATAATATAAATATTCACTGATGCATTAATGTATCTGTATTTACATAGTAAAATAGAGTTGGTGTTGGGTTAAAAACTGATTTATTGTCTTATATCAGAGAGCAAATAGTCCTGACTAAAGGTGTGAATTATGTCTGTTAGAGTCCAAATATGTATGCCTAGATTGAAGTTAACCTGCGACTTCTAATTAGGGAGATTAGTAGCTAACATTAATTGACCGTATTTTATGGGCCATTTTCTGGTCCTTTCTGGGAATTTTCTCTTTTAGTCCTTTCATCAACCCTGAGGTAGGTACTATGATTATCCCTCATTTACAGACGAGAAATGGAGCACAGAAAGATAATTTTTCGAGGTTATATGGCATGGAAATGGCAGATCTAGAATACCAACTATATTTAATTAATTAATAGTGAAGCCATTATTCTTTGTCACTGCTTTGCTACTATTTTCTGCTGCGCAGTAATACTCTGGTTGAATTCAGACCTGTGTGCTCTAATATACTTGTGGTCACAAATTGTTGCTATCGTGGTGAACTATTTAACTTCAGTGGGTTTTGCGACTAGACATGTAAAGCTCCAAGTCGTGAGTTTCTCCATGCTAATGAAATTAGCTTACATAAATCTAGCTAAGGCGTACACAGAATATTATAGGTATATTCTATAAGTAAAATATAGTTCATCACTTAGTCTAAGGCAATATTAGTATAGGGGAAAATGGGTACAAAATGAGTCAGGTTTTCAGGTTGTACATTAGATATAAAGGACGACTTTTATGCACTGATAGTTTGGTCAATTACCCATTGTCAGAAGATGGATTTAAAATATAATGAGAGGGGGGATCTCTGGGTGGCTCAGTGGTTTAGCACCTGCCTTGTCCAGGGCCTGATCCTGGGGTCCCGGGATCAAATCCCACATCAGGCTCTCTGCATGGAGCCTGCTTCTCCCTCTGTCTGTGTCTCTGCCTCTCTCTCTCTCTCTCTTTCTCTCTGTGTCTCTCATGAATAAAAAAAATCTTAAAAAAAAAAAACATGTGATGAGAGGAAGTCACTTAATCTCTGAAAGTGGTTAGCATTAATTTCCCCATCTGAAAAGAAAGTAGATATAATAGTGTCTTTTTCTCTTTGAAACAGAGATTAGACATAGATGTATGTAGAAAGATGATTATGACATGATTTATAATTCCAAAATATTAAGCAGATCCCAAATGTCCAATAAGAGAAAGGTTAAATACATTTAAAGTACATTTATAAGATGAATGATAGAAACTATAATCATTAAAAATTATATTTATGAAGAATCCCTAATGGCAGGGGAATCTGTCCATAATATCATGCTAAGTGAAGCAGCAGAAAGTGAAGTGGAATATACCTCAGTGCTATGTGTACATGTGCATTTATCTACTGTTTAGTCTCAACTCACTGAGGAGCAAGACTGACATGGTTTTATTTTTTCCAGCCACTTTCTTCAGTTTTGATCTATCAAATGTCTGTTTCCTGCTGGGTAGCAGTTCCCTTAGCACTTTCTCAGCCCATAACTTCTCACTTTTGTCTATTCAGAGGGACTTTGATTTAAATGACTCAGCTCTATTTATAAAAACATCCATGTCAGAGCCAAATTAAGATTTGGCTAGATAGACCCTGGAGTTGAGAGTGGAGGAGGGGATACAGTTCGCTCTCAGCTTCCACCGCTCCAGCCTGCCCTTCTGCCTGTGGATGGATGGGGTGTAGAATGGCCTTACCTTACAGTCTTGGCAAGGTTGCAATGCTATTCTTGGTACGAGATTGCTATCCTGGTTGTCTTTGGGTCACAAGTGCTCCGGACAGAGCCTGTGGAGGAAGAACTCCCCAAAATGTTCCATAGACATTGGGAATCCCTGAGATTTAGCTGTATCCCCCAATTGACCCCCACTTTGTAGCAAAAGACTTCATTCCCCAACTGTTTGTGCCGTTATCTCCCACATTATGGCAGTCCTGACAAGATTGTGTGCTCTATTCTTGTCTATGTATTTATCAACTCTTAAGGCTTGAGGGAATGTACAGAATAAATCTGACAACTAGCATTTCTCTTACATGGAGCTGCTAAGGCACAGGTAGGTAGAAGCAGATGGGGGTGTGAGAGGCTCCTCCACATTTCTCTTGCCTGCCGAGGTAGCACAGGGGAGACTGGGAAGTCCATTGACAAAGTAGGCAATTCATCAAGGAACAAAATGCTAGTATTCCCTTTGTGCCCATTGCTTGGCTTTACAGAGTGTTATGGGCTGAATTGTACCCCCACCCCCTGTGAAGAAGATATATTAGAATCCTAATCCTCAGTACTTCAGAATGTAACTCTATTTGTAGATAGAGCCTTTGCAGGTAAATTAAGTTAAAATGAGTCATTAGGGTTAGATTGACTCTAATTCAATATGACTTATAAAAAGGGAAAATTTAGACATACAGACAGAAAAGAAAAGATGATGTAAAGACACACAGGAAGAAGACAGCCATCTCCAAACCAAGGAGAGAGGTTTGGAACCAATCCTTCTCTCAGAGTCCCCAGAAGGAACCAATGCTGCCACACCTTGATCTTGGACTGCCAACCTCCAGAACTGTGACTGATACATCTTTACCTAGTTATGGTGCTTTTGTTACAGCAGTGCTGACTGATACACAGAGGAAAATGGTATCCCATCTTCCCCGTAAAGGAGAAAAGTTGTGGTAGTAAAGGTAACCTTCCCAAGAACTGTCAGTTTCAGAGGTAACTTTCCTTCTTCTCTGTCAGCCTTCTTACAGTGTAAGGATTGGCAAGGATGGGAGTAGAGTCCACAGGGTGGTGGTTGAGACTTAAGAACCACTGGCAGTTCTTTCACTAAGTTTAGATTCAAAACCTTTAAATCTCAGCTTCTGGTAGAACAGGAGGACTCTTTTGTTCTAAAATTCATCCAAACAAACTCACAGGGCACCTGGGTGGCTCAGTTGATCAAACATCTGTCTTCTGCTCAGGTCATGATCCCAGGGTCCTAGGATCAAGCCTCACATCAGGCTCCCTCCTTAACAGGGAGCCTGCTTCTCCCTCTCCCTCTACCTACTGTTCTAGCTACCTGTGCTCTCTCTCTCTCTCTCTTTCTGTCAAATAAATAAATAAAATCTTTAAAAAATAGTAATAAAATATTTAAATGGCATGAGTTTCTGTATTAATATGGTAAAATAGACTTCAGAAAAAAGAATATTACCAAACACAAAAACTCATGTTATGACAAAAGGTCCAATCCACCAGGAATACATAATGATTCTAAGTGTTCATGTATCAATTACAATTGAAGACTTCAGCATTTCTGTCTCAGTAACTGATAGAATTACTAGACCAAAAACTCATCAAGGATATAGAAGATCCAAACAATATAGTAAGCCAACAGGTTTTAACTAATTTATTTAGAACTCCACCCAACAACAGTAGAACATATATATTTTTCAAGTGCCCATGGAACACTGAGAGGCCATATTCCAGGCCACAAGACAAACCTTAACACATTTAAAGGAATTATAATCATACACAATATGATTACAGTATGTCTCTGACCGTAATGAGGTTAAACTAGAAATCAATAAGAGAAAACCTACAGGAAAATAACATATCTCTTAAATAACTCATGAATCAAAGAATAAAGCTCAAAGGAAAGAAAACATACATAAAACTAGATGAAAATCGGAAACAATATATTAAAACATGTGGAATGTAACTAAAACAGTACTGAGAAGAAAATTTATATCACTAAATGCCTATATGTGAAATGAGAAAAGGTCTCCAATAAATAAGTCTATGCACTAAGAAACTGAGAAGAAGAGAAGAAATAAACCCAAACCAAGCAGAAGGAAGAAAATTATAAAGTTCAAGTACAGAAATATCTGAAGTTGAAAATAGGAAAACAATAGAAAAAAAAAAAACAATGAAACAAAAAACTGGTTCTTTGAGGAAAAAAAATCAATGAAATTTAGAAGCCTGTAGCAAAACTGACAAAGATTAAAAAGAAAGACGACACAAATGATATAGAATTGATATTACTATAGAATTGCCACAATTAAAAATATAATAAGCAAATACTGTAAACTTATATTCAGAAATTTGATAACTTAGAAGAATGCATAATAAAGCTCCCCCAAAAGAAATTTCTAGATCCACGGGATTTTACTAGAGAATTGTACCAAGCATTCAAAGAACACCAATTTTATACATTTCTTCTAGAAAATAGAAGAGGAAGAAACACTCAACTTACTTTATGAGGTTATTATTATCCTGCTACCAAAATCAGACAAAGACAATTTATAAAAAAGCTACAAATTAATCTCACATGAACTTAGACTTTAAAAATTTCAGTAAAATATAGACAAATTGAATCTAGTAATGTATAAAAAGAGTTTTATGCCATGACCTAATTGGTTCAACATTAAAAATCAATAATATAAAACATCAACAGCTAAAGAAGAAAAATTATGTGATCATATCAATTGATGAAGTAAAAGAATTTGAGAAAACTCAACACTCATTTATGATAAAACTCTCAACGAGTTGGGAATAGAGGGAAATTACCTCAATTTAATAAGAGCACTACAAAAAGCCTGCAGTTAACATTATTCTAAATGGTGAAAGAATGAATGCTTAACCCTAAGATCAAGAGCTTGCCAACAAATTGGATAGCTTGGAAGAAATGGATGAATTCCTGGAAACATATAACTTCTTAAAATTGAATCAGGAAGAAATAAAATTTGAACAGACCAATTACCATCAATGAAATTGAATCAATAATCAAAACCACCCAACAAACAAAGGTCCAGGACCAGATGGTTTCACAGGTGAGTTCCACCAAACATTGAAAGAAGAGTTAATACCTATTTTTCTCAAACTATTCCAAAAAGTAGAGGAGGAAGGAAAAGTTCTAAATTCATTCTATGAGGTATGCACTGCCCTAATACCAAAACCAAATAAAGACACCACAAAGAAAGTTACAGGCTAATATCTCAATGAACATAGATGCAAAAATCCTCAACAAAATTTTAACAAACCAAATCCAACAACAACAAAAAAATCACTCACCATGATCAAGTGAGATTTATTCCTGGGTTGCAAGAGTGACTCAATAGTCACCAATCAATCAGTATGATACATCACATCAATAAAAGAAGGGATAAAAACCTTATATGATCATTTCAATGGATGGAGAAAAAGCATTTTGCAATGTGCAGGATCCATTCATAATAAAAACCTTCAACAAAGTCAGTTTAGAGGGAACATACCTTGACATAATAAAGGCCATATATGAGGGTGCCTAGGTGGCTTAGTCTGTTAAGCATCTGCCTTAGGCTCAGGTCACAATCTCAGGGTCCTGGGAGCGAAGCCCCACTTTGGGTTCCCTATTCAGCAGGGAGTCTGCTTCACCCTCTCCCTCTGCCCCTCCCCTCTGCTCATTCATTCTCTTTCTCTCAAATAAATAAATAAATAAAATCCTTTTAAAAAAATAAAAGCCATTATATGAAAAAAGCTCAGCTCTATCATACTCAATTGGGAAAAACCAAGAACTTTTGTCCTAAAAATCAGGGAGAAGACAAGGATATCCCCCTTACCCCTTTTATTCCATGTAGTACTGGAAGTCCTAGCCACAGCAATCAGAAAAGCAAAAGAAATAAAGCTATCCAAATTAGTGAGGAAAAAGCATAACTTTTCACTGTTGGTAGATGATGATGCTCTATGTAGAAAGCCCTGAAGAGGGACGCCTGGATGGCTCAGTGTTTGAGCATCTGCCTTCGGCTCAGGGTGTGATCTCAGAATACCTGGATCGAGTCCCACATAGGACTCCCTCCATGGAGCCTGCTTCTCCCTCTGCCTGTATCTCTCCCTCTCTCTCTCTCTCTCTCTCTCTCTCTCTCTGTCTCTCATGAATAAATAAATAAAATCTTAAAAAAAAGAAAACCCTGAAGACTTCACCAAAAAACTGCTAGAACTAATAGATCAATTCAGGAAGGTCACTGAATACAAAATCAATGTATAGAAATACCTTACATTTTTGTACACTAATAATGAAGCAACAGAAAAAATTAGGAAAGCTGTTCCATTTACAATTGTGCAAAGAATAATAAAATACCTAGGAATAAACTTAACCAAGGAGGTGAAAGGCCTATACTCTGAAAACTATAAAACACTGAAGAAAAAATTCAAGAAAACCAAACAAATGGAAAGATATTACATGCTTAATTAAACACCAATAAAAAATAAATTTATTTTTAAAAAAATAATAAAAAAAACACATATTGCTAACACATCTTGCAGAAAACTGCAAAGCCTGTATACCTTGGTAACAATGCTAGGCACGTTGGTGGATTCAGGAATCCTAAGTGTTTTCATAAAAAATTAAGATACCCCCCCCAAAAAAAGGTATTACATGCTTATAGATAGGAAGAGCAAATACTGTTAAAATGTCCTTGCCAGGGGTGCCTGGGTGGCTCAGTGGTTGAGCGTCTGCCTTTGGCTCAGGTCATGATCCCGGGGTCCTGGGTTTGATTCCCATATCAGGCTCCCCACAGGGAGCCTGCTTGTCGCTCTGCCTATGTCTCTGTCTCTCTCTGTGTCTCTCATGAATAAATAAAATCAATCAATAGATAAATAAAATGTCCATACTGTCCAAAGCAGTCTACAAATTAAATGCAATGAAAATACATTGAAAATGTATGAAAATACCAACAACATTTTTCACAGAACTAGAACAAATAATCCTAAAATTTGTATGGAACTGCAAAAGATCCCAGGTAGCCAACACAATCTTGAAAAAAGAAAAAAAAAAAGCTGAAGATATCACAGTCTCAGAGTTCAGATTACACTCAAAGATATAGTAATCACAACAGTATTGTACTGGCATAAAAACAAACACATAGATCAATGGAACAGGATAGAAAGCCCAGAAACAAACTCATGATTATATGGTCAATTTGTCTTCTACAAAAGAGGCAAGAATATGCAATGGGAAAAAGATAGTACCTTTAGCAAATGGTGTTGGGAAAACTGGACAGCAACATGCTAAAGACTGAAGTTGGACCACTCTCTTACACCATACACAAAAATAAACTCAAGATGGATTAATGATGTAAATTGAGGCCTGAAACCATTAAAATTCTAGAAAAGAGCAAAGGCAGTAATGTACCTCACAGCAGCTATAGCAATAGTTTTCTAGATATGTCTCCTAAGGCAAGGGAAATAAAAGCAAAAATAAACTATTGGGAGTACATCAAAATATAAAAACCTCTGCACAGTGAGGAGACAATCAACAAAACTAAAAAACAACCATACTGAATGGGAGAAGATATTTGCAAATGACATCTCCAATATAGGGTTAGTATCCAAAATATATAAAGAACTTATACAACTCAACACCCAAAAAACAACCCAATTAAAAAGTGGGTGGAAGACATGAACAGACATTTCTCCAAAGAAGACATCCAAATGGCCAACAGGCACATGTAAAGATGCTCAACGTCACTCATCATCAGGGAAATGCAAATCAAAACTACAACGAGATTTCGCCCTGTACCTGTCACAATGGCTAAAATCAAAACCACAAGAAACCACAAATGTTTGTGAAGATATGGAGGAGAAAAGAACCCTCTTGAACTATTGGTGGGAATGCAAACTGGTGCAGCCACAGTGGAAAACAATATCTCCATACTGTTCCTCAAAAAAGTTAAAAGTAGAACTCCCCTAAGATCCAGTAATCTCACAACAATGTATTTACCCAAATAATACAAAAACACTAATTTGAAAGGATATATGCGCCCCTATGTTTATTGTAGAATTATTTACAATAGCCTAATTAGGGAAATAGCCCAAGTGTCCATTGATAGATGAATGACTAAAGAAGATGTGATATATACATATGTATATATACACCGACACACAATGGAGTATTATTCAGCCATAAAAAGAATGATATGTTGCCGTTTGCAACAACGTGGATGGAGCTAGAGAGAATAATGCTAAGTAAAATAAGTCAGAAAAAGGCAAGTACCATAAGATTTCATTCCTATGTGAAATTTAAGAGACAGAGGAACAAAGGAAAAAAGACACACAAACCAATAAACAGACTCTTTACTATAGAGAACAAACTGATGGTTACCAGAAGTGAGTTGGGTAAAGTGATGGGTGAAATAGGCTGATGGGGATTAAAGAGTATATTTGTCTCGATGAGCACTGAACAATGGATAGAACTGTTGAATCAGTATATTGTACACCTGAAACGAATATAACACTGTGTGCTAACTATACTAAAATTAAAATTTTAAAAAATTTTTATTATTAAATTCTTTAATCCAATATATTTTTGTACAATTGATTCCTTTTACAAAATTGTCTAACCAGTATTCCTTTAAAAATTTAAATGCAAGCGATATAAATAATAAAGAAAAAATCAGTTAACATTTACATTTCCCAGATGTGTAAACCTTAGTTACAATTATTTAGTAAGATTTTCCTAATATATAAAAATGTAATTTAAAAAGAGCAATATAAGGGTGTCCATTCTCATCTCTCTTATTCAACATCGTACTGGAAATTCTAGTCACCATGATAAGGCAGGAATAAGTAAATGAAAGGCATACAAACTGGAAAGAAGACTATCTCACTTCACAGATGACATGATATTCTATCTATCAATCCCAAAGAATCTATGAAAGAATTCCATTTACAGATGGTAGAGAATATTTGTTTTTTTTTTTTTTTAATTTTTTTTTTTTTATTTATTTATGATAGTCACAGAGAGAAAGAGAGAGAGAGAGGCAGAGACACAGGCAGAGGGAGAAGCAGGCTCCATGCACTGGGAGCCCGACGTGGGATTCGATCCCGGGTCTCCAGGATCGCGCCCTGGGCCAAAGGCAGGCGCCAAACCGCTGCGCCACCCAGGGATCCCGGTAGAGAATATTTGTAAACCACATATTTAACATAGGAAGTAGTATCTAGAACATATAAAGAGCTCTCAAAACTCAACAGTAGAAAAAAGATCAAACAATCCAATTATGAAATAGGTAAAAGATAGGAAGACAAATTTCACCGAAGAGGTACACAGATGACCACAAATGCATGAAAAGATTTTCAATATCATTAATCATCAGGGAAATTAAATATAAAATCACAGTGAGATTTTGCTATATATCTGTCAGAATGGCTAATGTAAGAAATAGTGACAATACCAAATGTTGGCAAGGGTGGAGAGTAAACGGGTCACTTACACGTTGCTAATGGAAATATAAAACGTTGTAGCCACTCGAGAAAATAGTTGGGAAGTTTCCCATAAAACTAGACCTACACTGACCATTCAACCCAGCAATTGTACTCTTGGAGACTTATTCCGGAGAAATGAAAATATATGTTCCCACAACAACCTGTATATAAATGCTTCAAGTAGCATTATTTGTAATAGCCCAAAACTATAAACAATTCTGTATTAGTTTCCTGAGGCTTCTGTAACAAATTACCACAAACTTGGTGGTCTAAAACAATAGAAATTTATTTTCTCAAAGTTTTGGGGTCTCAATTGTTGAATGATTGTGATATGTACAACAACCTGGATGGATCTCTAGGGAATTATGCAAGATGAAAAAAGTCATTCCCATAAGGTTACGTACTGTATGATTCCATTGTGCGACATTTTTGAAGTTACAAAATTTTAGGAATGAGGAACAAATCAGTAGTTCTCAGGGGTTAGGGATGGGGGAGGGTGTCAGGATGGAAGTGGGTGTGATTATGAAAAGTCAATCTGAGAGATCCTGTGGTGGTGGTTACATGAACCTACAAGGGTGACACACACACAGATGAGGACAAGTAAAACTGGGGAAATCTGAATAAAATTGGTAGATGGTATCCATGTCAACATCCAGACTGCAATATTATATAGTTTTACAAAATGTGTGATCAGTGGAAGCTGGAACGAGCTCAAGAGAACTTCTTATATTATTTCATACAACTGCCTGTGAATCTCTAATCATTTCCATAAAAATTTCAGTTAAAAAATCTTAATAAAGGTGACCATCGAAAATACCCAGTCTTCTAGTAGCATTATCAGAGATGATAATGAACACAAATTTTGGGGGGAGGGTGAATTTTTAAAATAATATCAAGTGTCTGCAAAGATTAATAAAACGCAATTTCTTAAGTGTCCAGATGGATATTTACATAAGTGAATATCAGATTTATATATAAAGTGGATGGCATAGGGAAAGGAATGGTTAACTTTATAGAGGTCAGGGAAGGTTTCCCAGAGGAGGTGACATCTGTGGTAAATACTCAATGATGAGTTTCAGGTTACTCGAGGAAAAACAACATTCCAAATATAAGTGATGATGCAATGTAAATGCATGTAGGAACAAACTATTATTATTGGAGTGAAGTATGATTGGGTGAAAAGGAGGGAAGATCCTTCAGGCAAAATAGGAAGTAGCTGGAACAAGAGAGTCGTCTTTCTTCTGTGGACGCATAGGAAAAACACTGCTTCCCAAATATATATTTAAAAAAATCACGGCAGCTGCTGGAATTCAGAGTTCTCCTAAGTTCTGTGCCACTCTGATTTATGTCAACCAGGAGCCTCCCCATCAGGTCCAGACACCTCAACTTGGTGTTTCTCGAGGATACCACCTGACGATGTAGATCTTATTTTCCACGACCCACATACAATCCCCCAAGTCCAGATAAATTTGACCTTATTCTCTATGTAGGGTGGCTAGTGACACCCCTCTTGCCCTCTGCCATCAAAGGCTGGGATCTGTTATCCTCAGTGCCTATTGCTGTGGTATTTCCCCACCATTCCTCTCCTAGTCACCTTCCTAATTCTGTGAGGGGTATTTGAACTTAAAAAAATAAGGCAACTGATGTGTGAATAACTGATAATTTAACTCAGTGGTTCTCACATTTTAGAATCACATCAGAATCACCTGGAGGGTGTGTTAGAATGCAGACTGCTGGGCCCCACCTCCACAGTTTCTGATTCAGTAGGCCTGTCGTAGGCCTGAGAACTTGTGTTTCTAACAAGTTCTCCGTGGAAGCTCCTGGCTTGAAATTACACTTTGGGAACACCAATGAAAGCCATTGAGGAGGATTGATACCTAGCAAAGGAGCTTCTTATCTCAGATAAATCTATAATTAGGAATTGGTCAGGAATGCAAAAGATGGCCTCCTTGTGTTCCTTGTGTTCTCCTGGAGCATCTGTGGCCCCGCGGTAATAGAGGGACGATGTCATGGAAACTGGTGTACACTCCCACCCCCATCAACCAAGGTACCTCTAGTTGGGAGCTTTATAAGCAACTCTGTACTTTCCACAGTATAATAAACACAGTGAAAGTAGATCCAATGGCTGCGATTAAGTGGATGAATGAGGCCTTACCCTGCGCTAAGGAGGTTACCTTACTTAAATTTTCACAGCAGATTTATGAGGAAGGTACTATTATTACATACAATTCAATGAGGAATGAAGAGGTTAGGTAGCAGCCAAAAGAGGCCAGGCTGGGATTTGGAACAAGTTGGCCTGATTCTGTGACCCGATTCTTCACCATGATATTGCCTTCCATCTACAGATGTAAGTTACGTTGGGCAGAAATCGCCTAGTTTGTGCTTACAGGTTGCTGCCCAGACAGTGTACTTGATGTAGAAGTCGTATCAGAAAAGAGAGGCTTTACGTTCTGTCTCTGGATGTGTCAGCATTGTTGCTCAGAGGCTTTCCCCTCATGTCAGCCGGGGGTACGTAATATCCTCACACCCACCCTGTGCAAGCAGAAGCAGGTAAATCACCAGATCTAGTAATACGTGTTAACTTTACATTGTGTTCTCCTTGTGTTGTCAAGGGACATCTGTGCCTGCCGCGGAGAATCAAGTTGCCCCCGAGGATTATGGTGGGGAGGATTGATTATATTCTGGGGTTTTCAGAATCCAGATTGCCTCAAAATGGGAAAGGATTCTTTCTTAGGGCGTGAACTCTGATCCTTCCCTTGGCACTCGTTTGGCACAAATAATATTTAAAACTATGAAAGGTCAGGCCCAGGTTAGGAAGGCTGTGCTGAACTGTAGTAAGAGAGACACATTCGTACCTGTTTTGAGGTGCACCGGAGATAGGGGTTATCGTGGAAAGACTGAAATAATGACGTTAGTTTTCACACCCCAACATGGTAAGTATGACTCTCCTCACATTGTAGATAAGAAATGTAGACAGATTTGGAGGCCTTTCCAGAGGCCACACAAAGATTCAAAGTCTAAGATCTTTCTCATACTCTGCATTACCTCTCATAACTTTTTGCAACAAATTCTTCACAAAGTAAAAATGAAAAGAATTCATGACTGCTTCCTTGTTATCTCATGTTTGGTTTTCCCAGTTGCTCCCAACTGAACTGCCCATTTTCTTTCTCACTTTCAATTAATTCCAAAGAATTTCTAATCTCATTGAAGTTTACAGCTTTTAAGACTAAACAGGGTTAGTCAAGCAGAGAGAGTGGAGAAATATTGATTCAAAGGGAGTAAAAGAGAATGTTTAAAATCTTAAACTGAAAAGCAGTTTGTCATACTCAAAACGCTGAGATGAAGGGGCACCTGGGGGGGGGGGGGTGCTCAGTGGGTTAAGCGTCTGCCTTCGGCTCAGGTCATGATCCCAGCATCCTGGGATCCAGCCCCTGCATAGGGCTCCCTGCTCAGTGCGGGGTCTACTTCTCCCTCTCCCTGCTCCTGTGCTCTTGCTCTTTCTCTCCCTCTCAAATAAATAAAAAATATTTTTAAATTGAGATGTGGTTGAAACTGAGTGAGAAAATCAGAAGGAGAGACAAGAAAATTTGTGGTAGTAACTTTAGACACTTTTTAAAAACAATGCTTTATTTTAATCATGATTCTCTGGGTCGGAGGAGATTGGAGCTGGTTTCACCTTGGTGGTTCTTGTCCTGGACCCAGAGGAGGTCGCTCATGCATCTGCAGGTCAGCAGGGTTGGATGGTCTATGATTGCTTCTTATACATGCATCTGGTAGTTGGTGCTGGCTGGAGGCTGGATCATTCTCCCTAGGAGACTCCTCTTCCAGTGGCTCAGCCTAGGCTTCTTTCCCCAGTCCTTGAGCGGCACTCTGAGATGGCAAGAGCAGAAGCTGTAACCACTCAGGTCTTTTGGTCCGAGCTAGTCACAAGACCAGTTCAAGCTCAAATGATGGAAGAAATAGACTCCGCCTCTTGGTGTGAGAAGTGGCATCTTTATTTGCCCTTAGGAATTTTGTACTGAGTTTGAGTAGATTTTAAGTTGAGGACACTTTGGGAGCAGAGAGAGGGAAGGTGAGGACGATATAAACGGGTGATTTTGCAGCAGGAAGTAGCAGTGATTACTTGGAAGTAAAAAACGGAGAGCAAGATCAGAAAGTGGGCTGTGGGTTGGAGCATTGTATGATGTATCCTGGACTTTGCTGCCATATTCTGAGCTTCCCTTTGATACCTCCAGGATCATCAGCTGGTTTTTCCCCCTTCTGTTCTAATGATCTCTTATTTTCATTCCTATTCTGTCTTCAAGAATCAGCTATTAAGGTCAGGATGCTGTGATAGGATTATAACTCTTAAAATCTGTATATATATTTTTTTAATTCAAAGGCCGAATGTTTCACACTGCCTCTCCTCTATATTTAAAATGAAATTGTTCTATCCTCAAAAGTGTTCTCTCAATTTTGAACTTGAAAAATCAAACATGAAACAGTAGCACTATGGACTCACCACAAGATGGTGCCACAAGTATATCGAAAGTAAGATATTTTCCTCATTCCAAGCCCCACATTTTGCTGGAACATAATGAGTATGGTAAGCAAAGAAATACTCACAAAAGGGTGAGCATGTGTGTAGACGTGCATGTCTGGGTAGGAGCATGCTTGTTTCACAGATTCTTTTTGAATATCTTCTACACATTAGGCGAAATATCAATTGAACTCACCTGGGGAGTTAGGAGATAGCTATACATACGAGGGTGGTGGCAAGTGTGTGTTGTTTCCTGATGAAGGGTGCGAGGGAGAAAGCATCAGTGGAGATTTCTCTTCAGGAATAAGAATTACTGCTTAAATATTGTAATATTGCTCCCTTCCTAAACAAAATGAAGTTGTGGTTCCTTTTGAGAGATATTAGATATGAACATTAGTGTTTAATAATGCAAACTTAGGTTTGTGTGATAGGTGCAGGGCTAGAATTCATCAGTATACACATCTTTTGCTTTCATAATAGGAACATGGTTGAAAATACTTGCTTTTCCTTCATTTCTGATAAGTCGGTCCGTTATCACTTAACTAAGAACTCTTTTGCAAAATATAGGTATGATGATGACAGTGTAACCAGTCATTGACAAAATATCAGTGAGTAAGTGCACTAGGTAAGAAAAGCCTTTCACCATGGGAGTAGATGGATTAAATTATTTACAACACACTGTTTTCCTAGGCCTCTTAAGTATAACTCCATAGAAATCTTTTCATGGAATAATTATCATGCAGCCCACTTAGTAGATAGAGTCCATATAACTTCCTATAATTTTCCATAAGAATACCAGACTTAGGGCAGCCCCATTGGTCCAGCGGTTTGGCACCGCCTTCAGCCTGGGGCATCATCCTGGAGACCTGGGATCAAGTCCCACGTCAGGCTCCCTGTGTGGACCCTGCTTCTCCCTCTGCCTGTGTCTCTGCCTCTCTCTCTCTCTCTGTGTCTGTCATGAATAAATAAATTCAATCTTTTTAAAAAAATTTTAAAAAAAAGAAAACCAGACTTAGAAGGGAAAAGGATCTTGGTTTAATATATTACTAACTTGGGTTCTAAAGAAGATGACATTTACTTTCCTTCATATAAATTCCTATTGATAAGGCCCAAGAATTCACTTACTTAAAATAGTTTAGACCTTGTGATGATATAGTAGAAAAAAATATCAATATATTCTTCTGGCTCTTTGTCTTGACCAAAATTGATCGTTATAAGTTTCTGAATATTTTACAAAATCCTAACTCTATTCCTCTAAACGAAGCTAGAATTCGTACACACATAGGTACTCCACAGGTGAGTTCAATTGATATTTATATTGAGGGCTTATTGAGGTTCCTGGTGAATGAGAACAGAAAGAGAATGGAATCTGAAGTTATAACTCCAATACCCCTAAATGCTTTGAGATAGAACCCTACCCATTTGGGATGGTGTCAGAATTCTAAAACATTTTAAGGTAGACCTGCCTGAAAAGTCATCATAAAACAACTCCATATTCTGTACATGTGTTAAAAACTATAAACAAGGGTGCTTGTCATCTAAGTACAGAACTCTAAGGAATTGATATATAAAGGAATTTTAAAGGCACTTTTTAAAATAAAAATTTAAAAGGTGTGTCTGGCCCTTTTTCAGTGAGGACAGATGGTCTTGCTTTAAGAATGCTTTGGGCTGTGGACTTTTACATATAGTTATTAACAGGTAAATGTCATTTTATACAAGTCTCGGCTTTGAGAATTTGAAAACCAAACACCGACACTTTTCAGTGTGGAACTGAATCTTAGACAACGACCAAAAGTGTTTGGGTGGCTGAGTGATGTGAATTATCAACAACCAACTTAAAATCTGTTACCTGGTTTTGTGTATATATGTATGTTACCTATTTTAAATTAATCTGTGGAGAAAGGGTTTTGGTCACTGGCTCAGTAGGAATTTAAAATTAGTAAGTTCAGATTCTCTTGGTGAGTTACATGTACTGTCCTCACCCTCATCCTGACGGACCAACTCTCTTCACACAGGTATTCCACTGCCATACCCTTTATAGCATCATAGCCAAGGAGGCCGTTGGACATTGTTCCAAATTAGACATCCCTGTGAACTGTTACAACTGACAATGGGGTTGGTGTTCATACTTGTGCTTATGGGGTTTTTTTGTAGCTGGCTCTTTGGCCAACTATGAAACACGGTTTGCTTTTTTCCTGATTACATGAAGAGTGTGGAGGATCCGGGTAGACTGATTATTGTGTTTGTTTGTTTTTATGGCCCCAGTGTGATGGCATTCACATCATGTTGACCCATTTCTAGAGCCTGCCCTCTAGCGAGTCAGCCTTGCAATCCAGAAACTCTTGGCCTGTAGATGCTGGAAGTTTATTTGTTCTTATGTGGACATGATGTAAAAGGTATAAAGAGATATTGATTTTGATCCTGGGGAGTTACCCACTCTGTATAGTCAGTTGCTTTTAGAAGCTGCAATAACTCCAGCAAACCCCCAGGGCACCATTTCAGTTACTAAAGAAGGAATTCACTAAATTATGTTGCACTGTCAAAAATGAATAAGTGCACTTTCCTTCTTCACATGGAAAATGACTTTGTGACCATATTCTAGATACTAAGATTAGAGCCACACATTCTGTTATACTTTGTACAGTGAATAGGAAGACCAGTATTCTCATAAATGCCTCTGGGACTTTTCTCCACTGTGAGTCTGGGCCCCAAAAGTCACTTAAGAAATGCTCTTCTTTTTAGGTGGAATATGTATCGTCTTTTATTTTTATTTATAAGAATTGTATATGTTTAATGTGTACAACGTGACTCAATATACATATACATAGTGAAATGATTGCTATAGACAAGCTAATTAATATATCTATCTCCTCATATAATCATTCTTGTGTGTGGTGAGAGCAATTTAAATCTACTCTCTTAGCAAAATTCCAGTATTCAATATAGTTTTGATAGTCATTATGCTGTACCTTAGCTCTCTATCTAGACTTACTCATCCTACGTAACTGCAACTTGGTACCCTTTGACTAACGTGCCTTTGAGGATGACGGATGTTTTCTAGGCCCAAAGTCTTATGTCCAAGGTCAATGCTATCTTAAAATTCTTTAATGTACCTACTTTAAAAAAGTATTCAGGAAATATACTCAGAGGACAACTCCAAGTGAACACAACATAATATTCGTGTTTTGGGGGAGAAATATTCTTTTTAAAAATGGGTTTTAAAGTTAAACAGTTTGGGTATTGATGGTAAAGAATATTACTACATTTTTTTAAAAGTGATTTTGAAGAACTTTTATACCAAATAGTACATAGTGTATAATAGTAAAATAGGGACCTTTACTTCGTAGGGTTTATTTTTGTTTGTGACATTCTCACAATGATGTTTCACATTGTGGATGTTTTGTTTGGGGGTACAATGGAAAAAGAGTGAGATAACCCATTGTTTCATGCTTCACTTTTTTTTTTTAAATTTAAATTCAGTTAACTGACATTTAATGTATTATTGGTTTCAAAGGTAGAGGTCAGTGATTCATCAGTCTTCTATAACACCCAGTACTCATTACATCAAGAGCCCTCCTTAATGCCCATCACCTAGTTACCCCATCGCCCCAACCCGCCTCCCCTCCAGCAACCCTCAATTGGTTTCCTATGATTAAGAGTCTCTTATGGTTTGCCTCCCTCTCTGATTTTGTCTTGTTTTGCTTTTTTCCCCTTCCTTCCCCTATGATCCTCTGTTTTGTTTCTTAAATTCCATGTGCGAGTGAGATCATATGATAATTGTCTTTCTCTGATTGAGTTCTTTCGCTTAGCATAATACCCTCTAGTTCCATACAGGTCATTGCAAATGGCAAGATTTCATTTTTTTGGATGGCTGAGTAGTATTCCATTAAATTTTTCCTTTTAAAATTTTCCTTTGAAGATTATAGAGTACATTGTTAAAAGAAATATTTTTGTCAAATGCCTTTCACATGACTGGATATAAAGTAGTTCATCAATGAATGTTTGATATTATTATCATTATGTTTTGTTTTTTTTTCTCGACATAGTGATTCTGAATGGCTTCTTACTTTCTGTTCCCATGCTCTAGTTTCATCATCTTTCAATACATCTCCATCTCTGCTCTGCTTTGTGTCTCAGTCTTAACAACATCTTCTGTCATGTTTTTTTGATTGTCCCATGAAAACGATGCTAATATCCAGATCTCTTGCTCAAGCAAGAGAACAGTTGTTTAGTTACCATTTTCCAATCCAATTTAATCCTTATAACAGTTTAGGTAAACATTTCTACAGGTCCACCTGTGTCCTAACCTGCAATTCTTGCAATCCAAGAAGCCCTGAAAGTCAGAAGGTTTTATAATTCATATTGATGGCAAAACCTGACCTGAACTGATATGAGGTTAATTATAGCCTTTATTTATCCCATTTATATGAATACACCCATGTTTTGCTGCAGAAATGTTAATGTGTCTGACCATAGAGTGTTGCCCCAAACCCCACTGGAGACATTCTATAATTCATTGTCTATGCATAGTATTATCTTTCAAAAATGCAAAAGCATTTGAATTCTGAAATGCATCTGGCACTCAGGTTTTAGATTAGGGATTGAGGACCTATAATCAAATATTATGGTTTCACTTTAAACTTTTATCTTATTTGGGAGCTGCATGTATGGTAATAAAAAGAGTTTTAGGCCCACAACCTCATGAACTATTTTTCTAAGATTAGAAAAGCACACACACATGGAGATAGAGACAGAGGGAAAACACTGAACAGTTGCTGAATCGGTGAATCATGAGGCACAAAATGAATGGAATTCAGGTAGCAGAAGTAACTGCAGCAGGATAAGTGAATTTTCCTGTGACTTGGGCAAACATATTTGTGTGCGTGTCTACTCCACGTATGTCTGTAATCGTCTGCAAGGAAGGGGTTTAGCTGGTGGCCTATAAGGAGTCAAATGTACACATAAAGATGTAATGTGGATACCTATGGGGTGCCATGTTAAAGTTGTTCCAAGTGTCATGTTATGTAAATGTATGTCAGGCACAGGGCTTATTTTTACACAGGTGTTTTGGATTTAGTAGATACTACTAAATGTGGGCACCTAACACTGGCGGGACCACTAGAATTGAACACAGTCGTTTATAGAGGATCCTCAAGTCAGAGTTGCCTTCATTGGATCCTGCTTTGCTCTGGCTTTACAGTCTCAGAGAGAACCTAAAACCCATCTCTAAAAATCTGAGTAGAACCTTAAATGTGTTCTTTGTCAATGCTGCTTACCAGGAATTTCTTCTAGTTACTTTTGTGATTTTTGATGAATGTTTTTATGCCCTTTTTGCTTTGCAGTTTGCATGTGTCAGAGCTCTATATTTTGTGATCTCAAATCATTGCTTCTATTTGCTGGGATAGTCTACCTTGTACCTTTTTAAAAGTATGTCAACTGGCTCTTGCATCTTATATTTTAATATTGAGAGAGAAAAGATGGTGAAAGGTAAAGGTAAAAATTTGAGGGTATCAGGAGGAGAGATTTTAATGAGCTATAGAGTCCTTAAAAATAATAAACAGTCAAGAACTATGGGTTTAAAAATATTCTTTACTTTGTATGTTTATTTTCTTGTTACACAGAGTACATTTAAATCTTTATTGTTTAAGAATTTGTCTTAGAGTAAATTGAATAGTATTTTGCCCTGGCATTAGCATATTCCTGCACACATTTACTGTCATTATTTTTTTTAATTTAGAGACAAGTAATTAGGGGTTAAAGTATATTTCATTTGTTCTTTAATGGACATCTACATCAAATATACAGAATTTTTTTGTTGTTATAATTGTGATAGTCCCTAATGATTTTATTTGTCTATAGAAAAGTCCCAGGAACCTACAGCTATTTTGGTTTTTGCAGCTTTTATGATAAGTCCTTATAATATATACTACTGATTTCTTCTCTGCATCCTGCTCATTGTTGAAAAGCCAGGGCTATTTTTAACATTTACACAATTTCAGTAGATGATTCTTCATTCCACAAGGTTTGGTGCTAAATCTGTGGAGTCTTTCATAATCATATCCTTTTTGTGGTTTGCTTGAATTTGATCACAGTGGCTGATTTCATGCATTGATAATGAAGGCTTAGGTTGCCTGTTTCTCGGCATAAATCCACCTCAGACTTGTAGGTTGACAGTGCTTCTGGTTTCAGCACGCATGGAGATATAGAATTGAAATTGCTCTGCTTTCTTTACAAATGACTCAGAGTGTGCTTGTCCTTCCCTAAAATGTTGCCAGCGTGTAAAGGATTTTCAATGAGCAGTGCAATAAGCCAGCATCTGGGAAGGTTTGGAGCTGCACTGATATAGCGTGGTACTGTCACACAGATAATCAGGGCTGGAGCCAAGTCTCGGTAGCACTGTGCATCACACTGGTCACATACTGGAAGTTTTGTTTATCCAACTTGGTTGCTCTTAAATCTGGTGAAAGCCCAGCCAGGATGTGGAGTGGACTTCCTAGCAGAGGTGAGCATTTTTATTCTAAAACTTGGATGCGGGATCTGGTGTGTCAGTAACAGATTTTTATGCTGTGTTGAATCCTGTGGAGTTATCAATTGTGTTTATCATGTCGCGCTGACAGATTGGAAGGGGCAGGACTGAGGAGCAAAATATATGATCCTTTAATTTTATTGGGAAGTAACTCCCTAAATGCATGGTGTGATAGCATTCTTTTCTTTCTGTGCTAGCTGTTTGCCGAGGACATCTTAACAGTAGGTGACTTCCTTTGCATTTTAAACATTCAGAACAAGTCAGTGATATTATGCAATTTGCTGTCATTACTGAAAGTAGGTAATTAGCAGTGCTACGATGTGCTTCAGGTATATATGTATATAGAGAGAGACTATGAACTAAATGTACTCTGTAGAATCTCTGATGTGAAAAAATAGGAAACAAGTGATGTTTACGAGATAACTAAGAAAGTAAGTGAAATGGCTTGCATACTGGACTTGACACCTTGTTAAGCTTGACATTAATAATTAGAAGTTATGACCTGTCATGCATTGCACAACCTACAGTAATTGAATTT
Organism: Canis aureus; assembly: GCF_053574225.1. NCBI lineage: Eukaryota > Metazoa > Chordata > Mammalia > Carnivora > Canidae > Canis > Canis aureus. The sequence continues at coordinate 7,672,964 of NC_135644.1, forward strand.
TAGAGGCAGTATACTGAATGAAATGAGAAAATTAGTAGCATTTCCTTATAAAGCATTTTAATTAGATGTGGCGTTTTAAATGTAGCAGATTTTTATCACTTATATACAAATAAAGTACTGACTCTCACCTGGAAAGTTAAATTAGTGGATCACCATGCCCAGAAAGCTCAGATGTGGTGTTGTAAGTGTAGAGTATTTGCAAACCAACTAGATAAGGGCAAGCTCAAAGTTAGCCTCCGAGTTGATGGAGTCCTCCTGCTTAGGCTCTTCTAACTCCAATTCCTACACGATGAGAAGCTATTTCTAAAGCCGAAAAGACTGAGAGTTATGTTGTATTCACAAAGCAGTATGCTTATTAAGTGTCGTTTTAGTAGTTAGGTCTGCAGAGAAATCTATTTTTATTTGATAGGAAGCTAACATGGCACATGGGGTATGTATTTATATATATATATATAGATATAGATAGATGTGTATGTGTTTTTCCTGCTAAATTTATTTGAGGCAGCTGTTTTATAGCTTTCAACTCTGAAGTTATAGATAAGTGTGTATTCGTTTGACAGAAGATTCGAGAACCCCGTTTACTGCCAGTACATGTAAAGCTTGGCTAAGCAGACGCATCAGGAGCAAACCATTTGTGTTCGCCAATCTGTCTCAGCAAGTCCCAGGGCCACTATCTTGCTAGAAGCCACTGTGTGCTTTTGAAAGCATGAAATTAGTTTTATACTGAGCACATGGTTTCTCATTTAGCAGCTCTTTTTATGGTAATGGTCAATTTATGGTTCACTGCCAGGATTTCAGTGTTCTGTCAAAGCCGATAGCTTCTGCTAAGGTGTCTCTCTGAGATAAATTTTTTAAAAGGAGAGGGAGAGGGGGCACCTAATTAGACCCTCAAGAAGGGACTCTTACCTTCAACCTGGTTTATTTTCTGAATGCATTGTCATTTTTCCAAAGTTCCTTTATGTTTCTAATCCAAAACCTACAGATTTAAAGTTATTGACGTTTATCACTTTGGACTTTCCTTGACATGTGACATCAAAATAGCTATGTTCTGAAATGTAAAGTATTTGTTCATCTTTTTGTAATGCATTTGTAGAAAACCACTCTATTAGTGGTGACCATATTGTGCATTTCATCATCAGACTTATCTACTTGTTTGGTAATATATCCTAGAGCAATGCTAGAGAGGGGACAAGGCTTTTATATATTTTGTAGTTGATCTAAAGTACCCATACTTTATTATGTATGTGTGTGCTATGAGAAGGATTAGTTAGGGAATAAAACTAAACACTCCAAAGATATATTAAAAATGTTGAATATGTCTTCTTTCATATAAACTGCCTCATCTTGAAGGATAAAAGCTCCCAAATGCTAAAATTATATAAATATTAAAAACAGTTTTTATTTGTTTCCACAGAGTGATAAGAGATGAAATGCACTTATAAATGTTGTAAGAATGATTTCCTTAGCTTTTTCTTTCCATCAGAAAATGACCCTTGTTGCAAGTTTTGCTAGTCATAATGCATTTTGAAATAGAGGTGGTCAAAATTAACTACCAGGACATTTGATGAAGTATTTATTCTTGTGTTTTTTTCTTTGTATGATGGTAATGGGTATTTGCAGGTGGATTAGGGTACACATTAGAATGGTGCTATTATGCTTTTTTTTTTTTCTTCCAAATGGCCTTGACAATGGAACTGAAAACACTTCTGAAATCTTGAGTTTCATGATTTTTTTTCTTGTTAATCCATGGATTTTTCCCTAGGTTAAGTGACTGCACATGATAAAGGATCCAAGATAAAATGATATTTATTAAAATGCAGGCATATAATATGTGCCATTATCATTAGAAGATTTTCTGATTTTCAATGAAGCATAATTTTAAACAACTTACTTTTCTTCTGCTCTTTTGGGGATGTCATGTCACAAGTCATCATTGGATTGTCAGGGGGATTTTGTTTTAGGCTTTGACTTACAAATAAGTATCTCATATTTCTTACTTCCCAAAGCCTATGAAACAAATTGGGTTTGTGGGTTGAGAATTAGAAGATTAGAAGGGCATTGAGATTTTCTCCTTGAATTGCTGATGATTTAACATGTTTAGTAAATGAAACCTTAAAAGAAATTTTAGAATGTCAGAATTCCCCTAGAATAGTAAAACATGTGTCATATTACACAGATCATAGAAATTCACTAGATGAAGGGAACAATAATTTAGCATATCTGCCTAAAATCTTATCAGCGATTTCTCTTTCTCAAGAAGTAGGACTTAGAAAGTTATCATGAGCATGTGAGATTCTCATGTGAAATTTACCTGGATATTTTTACTCTTATATCAAGGGCTAGTGATCCTGAGTTTCCTTCAGCAGATTTAAAAAATGATGGTAATGAAACATAGCAGATGGTAAAGTAAGTAGTAAATCAAGTACTTTTCAGGTTTGGTGAGCTTTCCTGTTGTATATATACAATAGTTAGTTTGGACTAATTATATAGTTGGTGGTTGGTTTTGAGGTTTGTTGCTGTGATGATGAATACTTTTTAGTATAAGTATATCCCAGGCAATCTTTGGGACATACTTATACTAAAAATTATTCATTGTTTAGCTGAAATTCAAATTTGACAGGGTGTCCTATATTTAACATGGGAAACCTCTAGTCTCTAAATAAGAAGGTGAATCTTTTAGAATATTGGGTCTGCCTAAGCCAAAATGGAGGCTTCACATTCCTATAAAAGCAGTTTCTACTCTTAGAATTTATGCCTAGAAACTCCTAAGAAAAGAAAGTTTCCACTTGAGAAACTTAAAATGATATAAAAAAAAAAGAAAAAAAGAAATCATGAACAAGGATATGAAAGCCTCCTATAATTACTGAGATAAAACAATAAAGGCAGCATATTAAATAACAGTTGTCAGTAGGATTTTAGATAAAGAATGATGAGAATTACATAATTAATGTTCAAGTGTTATCCTTTACCAACTAGAACATTTTCAGAATTGTCCTCCTTTAACAAGTTTGAGATTCTTATAAATTAACCTTATTTTGTTGTAGTTAAGATGCATCACGAGACGTCCCTCACATTATTCAATGTGCCATAGCTGAGTAAAAGAGAATAGAGATAAGATTTCTTATGTACCTACTATGTGCCTCATACAGTACCAAAATATTTATAGACAGGTTTTTATTGAAAAACTACTTCTTAATATAGTAATGTAATATCCACTGTACACATGTTAAGCTATTTATCCAAAAAAAAAACCACCCTGTTCCCAGCCCAGAGTTACTCCAATTTTAACCTCACCAGAGAAGAACAGAACGTTCCATCCTGGCTCCGAATGTTACTTTTAAACATCTGGGCGATCTCCCCACAGGGAAATGGAGGAATAAAGGTTCATTTTCTTTTATCTCACCTGAAGCTATATTTTAAAATTTTCTTTGGTCACTCAGACTTTGCATTACCTTTCTTCTCTCTTTTCACTTCCCAGGAAGTATCTCCCTGCCCTCACTCTGTTTTATAAATATCCTCAAGGAGAGTGACTAGACATCAGTACATAATTTGATTCTCAAGATGAGAAAAAAATATGTAGAAGTAAACTCCTGATAACAGAATCTTGAGTTAGGCTACCTTGCAGTTGATTAGTAAATAATGCAGAGGAGACATGTGGGGTAATTTCTTTAAGCTGACCTTTTTGTACCCACTCTAAAATGCCACCTCACTTCTCTTTCTGCCAGTCATGTGACATGTCAAACCAGAAAACCAATTTTGAGTCCAAACTGATCAGTTGACTATGAGAGCAATTAACTCAAGTTTTGGAAATGGATTAACAGCCCAATAAAGAATTGTTCAGTAAACCGTATCTTCTTCCAATTAAATGATACCCACCCCCCAAAAAAACAAACAGTGATCTAGTTTGTTTCTCAAGGTCTTTTTGTTCTACAGGACAAATTCTAAATTACTTCCAATTTTCCCTCTCTTTTTAATATGCCACCATATCAGTCTGATTATTTTGGATCTCAGAAGATATCATTTGCCTTCTCTTATCAATCTATTTTCTGCTTTTACCTAGTCATAAATGTTACTGTATTATACATTACTTCTTCTAGTTGTTCTAGATTGTATTAGTGGCTTTTTCTGGTACTTAAACTGTGGTCTTTGGGAAAAGTTTCTGATTCTTCTTTACCTTAAAGATCACTACTTTAGTCTCCATGTCAGCTCCAGTGTCCCCCTACTTATGTCATTCCTATTTGGCCATGTGGTCTGCTTATTATGGCAAAATACCATTGTGAATCCATAATCTAAATTTTAATAACTAAATATCTTCAAGAAACATTTTTTTTCTAACTTGTCCCCAAACTCTTAGAAAATGCACAGGTAAGTTAAAGTTGCTACTAGTTGGAGGGATTCTACTTCTTTTAATTTCCTAAAAGATGAGATTGTTCAATAGCTATATTTTCTTGACAAATGGCAATTGAATAATAAACAAGTGCCTCCCACAGGGAATCATCTTCTGTCAGAGAGAGGAATCTTCTGTCTTCTGATTCCATCCAGGGAGTCTGCAGTACACAAGGCTATTTAGCCCAACATCTTTTTGCTGACATTTCAAATTGGTGTGTGAATTTCACTTGGAGATCTATCATAATTCTACTTCTATTTTTTCCTCATCTGATTCACTCTTTAGTAATGTTGTTTTTTTAGAAAATGATGGATATAATGATTTTAAATCTAGAAACCCTCTGTTTCTTCCAGCAAGTTAAGGTGGCATTTCTTTACTCAAGTTTTTTCTTGGAGAACTGGAGAGGAGAGCGTGGATTTTGAAGAAATTTCAAAATATTCAGGAATAAGCTGATTCAGAAATTAATCCACAGGCACTTTTTTCTGGCACTTTTCTACATTTTATGTATTTTTATTATCACACAATGGGTGATACAATATTTATGATGTTAGTTAACTCTTGCTTAACTGAAGCTTTCAAATATTGTGTAATTTAGATATACAACAATTTTTATGCAAATTGGAGCAAGCAGCGGATGTCACTCTGTATACACAATAGTTAGATATCATTTAATGGGTTGTGAATCATGCTTAATTGGGGTAGGGAGAAAATGGGGTGGCTTGGAAATGATCTCTAACACTTGTTTCTTGCTTCAGCTATAAGTGATTTAACCAGCATTGGACTCTATCAGCAAATTTTATCATTGTCCTTCTTTAATCAAGTGATTGTAGTAAATAGTGCATAAAAGGGCTTCATCATAACAGCAGTGATAATTAACACTTTCAAACAACTGTATGCCAAAGCCTTTACAGGCATAAACTCATTTAGTCTTTATAACACACTTATCAGTAAGTACTGTTATAACTACTTTACAAGTAGGGAAACTGAAATACAGAGAGATAAGGAAAGCTGCCCAAAGTCGTCCAGGTAACTCAGCTGGGATTTGAATCCAGGCAGTCAGGACCCAGAATCCATGCTTTGAAACACTGCCTTAGACTAGCTTTCTAAAAGTAAGTCATTTAACAAAATCTTTATTGATATTATTTTATGAATACAATAGGAAGCTATGGGCTAAATGATAATGTAATTTAGTGGATCTGTAATTGGTTGAATGCCTACACCCAAGTGTACCTGGTCAATATTAACTTAAATTGAGGCTCTAGGACTCTGCAATGACTTGGTGAGAACATTGATGACTTGGGTATTAAATTTGTAGATGATATGAAGCTGAGATAATAAATACATAGGGAAATGCAACAAACATAAATCTCAATTCCTAGACCACATCTCATACAAATAAATCAGAATCTCTAAGAGTGCTACAAAGGAATCAATATTTTTAAAACTTCCAAGGTGATTCCAATGCGCAGCCCCAGTGAGGGCCACTGTTTCAAAAAGATGGACAACTCCAAATGGTCAACTTCAACTATAGTAAATGAAAGAGGGAGAGAGAAAAGTTGTAGGAGTATTGAATCCTAAACTCATACATGAATCAAAAGCATAACATGATTACCCTCTAAAATCTTAATCATTTCTTAGATGAGGTTAGAAAAAATAGAATATCTATAACAGTGAAGTTTCTTCAACTGGTCAGAGCATGCCTGAAGTTTTGGAAAGATGCAGAAAGCTTTAGGTCCTTTCTCTTGAGGGTGACTATCATGGCCAAGATGCACTGAGTACTTTGCCACGGAGAAGAGACCATTAGAGGATTTATTATAACATTTGAGTTAATAGTGTTTCTTTTCTTTTTTCCCCCTCCTTTTTATTTGAATTTTTCTTTTTTTAAATTGAAGTATAATTAACATACAGTGTTATATTAGTTTCGCGTGTACAATGTAATGATTCAGTAATTCTACACATGACTCAATGCTCATCACAATAAGTGTACTTTTAATCTCCTTTATCTATGACACCCTCTACCCCCACCTAACTATAGTTTAATTTTAAACTATAGTTTAATTTTAAACTATAGTTTAATATAGTTTTTCAATAAAGTTTTTAGGTAAAATTAAGATCAGTGGATGGGCTTCAGAAAGAAAGATTTTTATGTGATATAAAGAACTCCCTAATAGAGTTATCTGAATATGAAGAGATTCATTTTTTGGATATAGTGCACATCCCTGATTGGTGATATTGAAGCAAAAGGCAGAATGTGACTTAGGTATGTGATGGAGGAGAATAAAGATTGGATGGATGGTTAAAGTAGATCTTCCAAGGCCGCCGAGGTGGTGCAGTCAGTTGAGTGGCTGACTCTTGGTTTTGGCTCAGGTCATGATCTCAGGGTCCTGGGATGGTGCCTTCATTGGGCTCCATGCTCAGCGCCAAATCTGCTTCAGGTTTCTCTATCTCCCTCTGCCCCTCCCTCCACTTGTATACATGTTCTTTCTCTCTCTCTAAAATGAAGAAATCTTTTTTTTTTTTTTTTTTTTTAGTAGATGATCTAACAGCTTTCAGACTCTACAACTGCAGGAGCATGTTAAATTTATAAGGTAATATATCAGTGAACATTTGTTCATTACGTTAGTTCTGCATCTAGGAGATGCAGCACAGCACAGTGATTATGGGGGAGATTTCAAGCCTTCAAAGGTTCAAAGCCCAGTTCCACCACACCTTGGCTGTATGACTGGGCAAATTACTTCACTTTCCAAGTCTCAGTTTCCTCAGCCATAAAAGAAGAAGAATAGATTCCATTGCATGGACTTGCTATAAAGATTAAGTGAGAATAATGAATATAAAGTTCTTGGCGTGGCAAACTGAGGGAAAGTGGGAGGAATATGGTATAATCAGAAGTTATAGTAAAAGCTGTAAGGCTGCCAACAATGACTTTATGGTTTGGCATGAGGTTAAGTACTCAATATAGCCCATTATTACTTACAAACAATTCTTTCTTCTATTATAGCTATCTTCTAGTAAAAATCAGAGTCTGAGAGATAAAACCAGGTAAATATTGGTGGTAGATACAGGGCTGGAGCATGGGAGACTCAAATGACGTGGCACAGGATGGAAGGCTTTGGTTAAGTGTAGGCCACATAGATTTCTGGGCATAGGTACAGAAGGGGGTTTTTGAAAGGGAATTGAGGAACCTAATTGCTTATACTTGTCACCCATTTCCAGCCATTATTTCATTTGATCTTTACCATAACCCTGGGAAGTAGATAAAGTAGTATTTTCTCTTTTATTTTTATTTTTATTTTTAGTATTTTCTCATTACACTAGTAATAATACATCAGCAACTGGGGAGTGACTTGCCAAATAGTAGAACTGAAAGTCAAACCTAGACTTCTTGAGCCTCCATTCAGCAGCTTCCACAATGCACCACCTTCTTCAGCCTCGTCCTAGGGACAGCCTAGCTCAAATATTTACTTTTAAAGAGGACTTACCAGTTGACCATAAATAATGTAATGAAGTTTGGAAATTAAGGAAAAATGTGGAAAAGGGAGTATGATCAGTGAATCAAGTTTAGTCCAGGAATAAAAATTTTAAAGCTTTCCTGTTGATTGGAAGACAGCTTGTAAAGAAGGTTGGAATGATAATTAAAAGCTCAAGTAGTAACCTTACCAGTCAATGATGTTAACATTATTAACACATTTTATGGGATCTGAATACTTAAAAGGCTTTCGATGTAATATAATTAACTATCCTTAACGTACCACATACTAAAGGGCAAGCTTCTTTAGTATGGTATAACAAATCCAGCGGTTAATAAGAATCACCATATATTAAAAGTTTAATGGTTCAGTGAGTTGGGGGAGGAGGGAGGGCAAGAAGACAAAAGTTTGTGCCTGGATTCTGTTAATCAAAGAAAAATTTAACAACATCTGCAAAACAATTGACAGAAGACAGGCTGTGATTTATTTTTTCAAAGTTGTAAGTCCCCAGAATATGTATCAAATAAGATAGTTTTATAAACTACTCTGCATATTCTTATTTCAATAAATATCGATTATAAATATAGATTGGTCACTTTACAATAATTTTCATTGGATCAGAATCTTTAATTTTTAGCGGTGATTGTCATCGTGTTTCTTGTGGACCAACATATTATATTTATTTTCCTCATCTCATTTGACTATGTTCATCAAATGTAAAAATAGATTAGTAGGGTATATTTAAGGAACAAGCTTTTTACCATTTTATATCCAATTCATATTCTTATACTTATCACTATGTGTATATATATTTTTAATATCTTTATCTTGTACTAAACTGCTGGAGAATAGGAATTAGGTCCTAATTCTTTTAAATATGTAAATGTCAATACAACACTTGACACATAGTACATGATATATTTAAAACATTGACTAACAGATACAATATTTAAATACAGGATATGTGACTACTTGTCCAGAACTCAATAAATCATTTGATATTGCCACTCATAGTCACATTTATTATTTAATTAAGAACACAGTGAGCCTTTCTTATCAGATGGGCAAGATCAAATCTTATGATAATACAATGAGTTAGCAAATATACGATCATGGGAGCACTCTTGTTCGTTGTTGGACGGAATGTAAATTCATTCATGTATTTGTCAAGGCAATGTGGCGATAACTATCAAAACTTGGAATATAAGAAATAGTGAAAAGGATTATAGGGGAAAGGAGGGAAATTGAGTGGGAAAAATTAAGAGAGGGAGACAAACCACGAGAGACTCTTAACTCTGGGAAACAAAGGGTTACAGAAGGGGAGGTTCGCGGCAGGATGGGGTGACTGGGTAACAGGTACTGAGGAGGGCACTTGATGGGATGAGAACTGGGTGTGATACTATGTGTTGGCAAAGTGAACTTCAATTAAAAAATATATAGCAACAAAAAAAAGAACATGTATATCTCTTGGCCCAACAATCCCACTACCCCAGATTTAGTCAGCATACATGCTTTCATATGTATACAAAGGTACAGAGAGCAATACATTTTCTTGCATTTGTCTCTATGCCAGCACATCCAAAATTTTACTGTAACACTCTTTGTTGCAGGAAAATATAGAAAAAATACCCAGCAATGGGTGACAGTAATCATCACGGTTCACCCATGCAGTGTGATACTGTCTTAGCCTGTTTGGGCTGCTGTGACAAAATACTACAGATGGGCAGCTCGTACACAATAGAAATTCCTTTCTAATACTCTTGGGAGTGGGAAGTCCAAGATCAAGGTGCCAGCATGGTCAGGTAAGGGCTCTTTTCCAGATCGCAGACTTTTTGTTGTATCTTCACATGGCAGGAGGAGCACAGGATCTCTGTGGGATCTCTTCTATATAAGAGCATAAATCCCATTCATTAAGACTCTACCCTTGTAAAAAAAAAAGAAAAAAAAAAGACTACCCTTGTGACCTAAGCACTTCCCAAAGGCCCCACCTCCTCAAGCCATCACACTGGGCATTAGTATTTCAACATCTGAGTTTTAATATCAGTAACAACTGATATGGGATAATGTATAAGATAGAAGTAAAAGAAGAAATAGGCAAAACAAAATATATGTTGTTTCCGTAAAAAGATATGTTTGTGTACTTATATGTATATATACATGTATATATGCAGAAAGAGAAAAGGGGGAGGGAAGGAGGAGAAGGATGGACAGAGGAGGAGAGGAAAGAAGGAATAAGTCTGTTTCATGGGGGTCTGAGGATGGAGTTCCAAGTAGAATTACTTTTGATTTTATTCCCTTTTGTACTGTTTGAAGTAGACTTTTATTTAACTGTTATGCTCTTTTATACTCATGAATTTTAACATACTTTTACTTTTGAGAAGTTTACTTTTAAGAATAACAGATATATTCATATAAAAAAAAAAAAGAAAGATGAGGGACACCTGGGTGGCTCAGCGGTTGAGCATCTGAGCCAATGTGGCTCAGGGCATGATTCTGGGGTCCTGGGATCGAGTCCCACATTGGGCTCCCCACAGGGAGCCTGCTTCTCCCTCTGCCTGTGTCTCTGCCTCTCTGTGTGTCTTGCATGAATAAATAAATAAAATATTTTTTAAAAAAAAGTAAGATGAAAGAGGAAGAGGGAAAATAGTAGGAATGTGATGTGATTAAAAGTTATCACAATAAAAGCTTGTAGGGTTGCCAGATGATGACTTCATAGTTTCCGGCCGCAGTTGACGGATGAGGACAGCAGAAGCCATTTTACTGGTCACTGGATGATGATCCGGACTACTGCCCTTTGTCCTCCCAAGTGTCCGTTACCTGTCAGTTTAGGGTGAAAAGCTGATGTTTGGTCAACTCCTGAGCAGGTGCTGTTCTGACCCTCTATGACCATTCCTGGTGTCCAGCCGTAGCCTGCCTGTTGCTGTGCATTTTTCCTCTCAGAACTTGCTGGAAATACACTCCTCAAGTATTCGTGCTTGAATGCAATCACTTGAGCATCTCTTCCATAAAATATGTTCACGTGTCTTAGTCTTCAGTGTCCATGTAAAAACATCAGGGACTTGAAGGACTTCAGCTTTGTGAAATGAAAACTTCCAAAGTGCCTCAATGCAAGTCATGCTACCATTTTAAAAGGAAAGGAATAAAGACCAAAATTACGTTAAAATAATAGTAAGGTATGCCTTGAATCCACAAACATGACAGCATTCAGTACTGCGTTGAGCTCACTCTTTTGTGCAGAGGGTTTGTTTTTTTAATCTCATACATTTAGTTCTCTGAGAAATACATAACACTGGGTGATCTTACCTTTGGGACTTAATACAAAGTCATGATTTGACAATGGACGTCTTATCACGGATTCCTTTGCTTCTAGGGGTTTAATGCTGAGTTTGAATGTTAATTTAACTCATTCTTTTTGTTTAATAAGCTCAAAATCCCAGCTGAGCTGAAGTGGGAGTGATTTCATATTATATTAAATGTTAGCTTGCAGAAATGTGGCATGAAGGACTTGGTTAATATTATGATCAGCTAACTATTGATTAACTGGACATTTTCCTTCTGTCTTCTAATTGGTCTAAATTGGCTGCACTGCTGCTTTTTGAAATATGCTCTTGCTTGCATTTGAAGATGATACTATTGGATTTTCACAGAGCCACGTAGATATATATACACTCCCTTTCTGTTGTGATCAACCACATAATTCCTGGCATTTATGCATTGCCTACCCCAGATTAAAGGTGGTTTGGGTTTGTGAATGCATACAGAGCCAGCTAGACATGAAAGTTACAATAATAGTCTCATTAGCCCTGTGTTCTAATTGGCTGAGGTAACTAGATATAATCACTGTTGACCTAATACTAATATTCTATGAATTTCCATCTTTCCCTGCCTCATAAAAATGGCAGCAGGAATAGATCAAGGAAAGATGTCTTACAAACTTTCCATGCTACACAGTATTAATTTCAAAGAAGTGTCCAAGAGTCAGCACAGGAATTGTGATCCTCAAACTGCAGAGACTGAACATTTGCGCAGATAGGAGATCGTAATCTGAATAAGTTTCTTTCCTCCTATAGACATTATTTCTTTGTGCAAAGATTCGTGCCAAATGGTGGTCTGTTTGTGGTATGTCTGGAGGGTAGGGGTGGCCATGAAGAACTGTCACGAAACAGAATTTTGGCAAAGACAAGCCAGTTGCAGAGGGCCCCTGTATGCAAGTCTCTGGGAGCCTTCCAAGTCCCAGATGCACGTTAGAATCACTTGGGGAACTTTTGAATAATACTGATGCCCAGGCTCCACCCTGATCAATTAAATCCAAATTGCCAGGATGTGTGTTTTTAAAAGCTCTTCAGTTTGTTCTAAAACCACCTTTGAGAATCACTGGTTCAAGGGGTTTGTGCTCTACTGGGCAGGTAGTGGAGAGTCTTTGAAAGAAGCACCATGAATGAGTTGATTGTGAAACATCTGTTCAGAGTGAGATTATAGAGCAGAGTGGCAAAGGGCTTGGGATGGGGCATCAGGCAGCTATGGGTTCTAACCCTGACCCCGACTTTTATTGGCTGTGTGGGAAAGTTCTCTAACTTCTCTAAACTCAGTTCTTGCATCTGTAAACTCTACCTCATTGGGTAGGAGTGATGATGAAAAAAGTTACATACACTACAGAACCCAGCAAGATACTTAGAAACATAACAATTGTGAAAAGTTGAAGCAGAGGTACACTTTTCCACATTTATACTCTTGGCTACGCTTTTTGTGCAAAATGGGAACAATATTAGCCAGATTTGAACATTGCATGCAAAACCAATGTATGCATATTTCACTTGCAGAAATAAATGCATTTCAGTCCCTTCAGTGTTTATTTCTAAAAACTTAATCCATCTTAACAAGTGAGTTCCATGATTTACATTTTTACAGTAAAAAGAAAAAAGTCCCAGTGGACCAAGTTTATAACTTTTGGTGCCTGAGAACCTGCTAGTCATTGTGAAGAACCAATGGGTAGCAGAGATCCTTACAAACTTAATTACACTTTTGATTTTATGCTTCTTCTCCTTTATCTCGTCACCATCCTGTCTCTTTCTCTTCATGGCATACGAATTTTTCTCTTACTTCATTCACATTAAACCTCCTGTCTATAAAGTCCATTCCTAATCATTTATTCATTCCGATGTTTATTCAATAGTATTTATTAAGCATAAATTTTGTCCTAAATTATTCTTTTATCGGTATAATTTACAAATGAATTGTGTTGCAGTAATCGATTTTTAAGTTAGTGATTTTGAGGCATTTTATTATAGATTGAATATTTTAAATTAAGTCTGTGTTTCCAAGCCAATAAGCACTAGGGAATTAGGGTACTCGAGGTAGGGAATGTCAGAACAGTGATGCATGATTTCCATAGGAAGAAGCAAAATCCATACCGTTGACACAAAGTAGTAAAGGGACAGGAGGTAGAACCTAAAAAGTCAAGATTGTATATTGAAATGTTTCTATCATGGTGAAATTAGCATTAATGTCTTTTCTAGCATTAACTTACATGGGAGAAAGTCTACTTAGGGACTAGGCCAATAAGGGAAGAGGCCATTTAAAGTTCTTTTTGGGTGATGGTTATATAATTCATCAGCAAAACAGGACCCTTTTAAGAGTTGTTTATGATTAAGGCAGGACCCAGGCATAAACTCAGGTTGCTTTTTTTACTGGGATGTGTGGTCACTCGAATTAGGGATGTAGACAATCTTAGAATTTTCCCAGTGCAAGTAGTGTTAAATAGATCAAACAGGAATCCAGATATAGTTAGATTTAACAATTAGGAATTAACAATTAAAGCAATTCTGGCCTTGGAATGCTATGGTACTCAATCTTTTGAGTTCCTGATTGCTAATAGTTCCATGACCCTTGGAAAATTTAGGAAATTGGAGAAGGCAGGTATTTTCATGTAAATATGACGCAACCCGGAAAATAAGAATGAAATAGGTAAGAAGCTATCTTAGTCTCTGGTTTGAAAATGCAAGGAATACCTTCTTCATTTTTCCTCAGATTTTACCCCTGTATTCTTGAAAATGCTGAGAGGTTTATAGTGGTTTACATATTCTAAGTCCATTTCACACCCTCAAGATTCTGTTCTCATGGAATCTCAGACAAGATTGGGTTCACCTCTAGTGGTCTCAAACTGAGTTTAATCACCAGGAAAGTTCTGTTGATTCTCAGTGATGTTTCCTTGATTAATTCAGCTCTGGCTGGGTTGCCTTCTTACCTATGTCTTTCAATGTGTCCTAGAAAATTAAGTGTTTCCTTTTGGGATTTTCAGGAAACTTAAACAAAAAAGAAATTTAATTTCCCATTTTTTTTTAGTATAAAAATATTTTCATTAGTTTTCTTTAATCCAGTTTTTACTCCAGTGGTAAATATTTAATATGAACTAAATTTTCTTTCAAGTCATGTTTTAGCTCCACTATATTATTAGAATTTAACCTTTTCTCTGCCTAATACTCTAAACTACTTGAATCTTTGTAAGAAGACATTACTTTGGGGTTAAGATTTAAGAAAAACTTAAAAACTATTTGCACCACCCTTGTTTTAGTCATTTTTAATAGTCTCCTGATTTAATCTTTTATCAAGAATTAATAAATGGGTTTTAAATTTATAAATGCATAAGATAACATGACTATTTGAAGAGTATTTTCACCCTGATTTCTATCATTCATGCATTAAACTAACACTGATATTTTTTTCTGACCCAAAGTCCTCCCAACTGAGAGGTTACAGATGTTGTTTCTAGCAATTAAAGATCATTGTTTGCTAACCAATATGAAGGATTTCTGATGACATCAGTCCTTTGGAAAGAAAGTGCAACATATTGAGGCCAGATAATAGTAGATTTAAACTAGAATTATTTTTAGAAATATGTACACATATAATAATGCTGCTTTCTAGGGGCCAAAAAAAGGGCTTAATTATGAGAAAGAAAGAATTTTAAGACCCAAACCTCATAAATGTGGCTCTTTCATACTGCATGCTCCCTTCCAAATTAAAGAGGTCATGGTGTGGTAGAAAGAACACGACATGATATGGGTTTTTCTGGATTCTTATCCTGAGGCTGTCTACCTGACGTTGAGAACTTGAGTAAGTCATATTAAGTCTCTGGGCTTCAAGTTCCTTTTCTCCGAAGTGGGAAGTTTGGACTACATTTTTAATATTCTTTATGAGCCACTCAAGCTGAACAATTCTAGGGTTATTTTTCATGACTTCATCCCATAATGGATTTTTTAAGCATTTGTGAGGTTTTTGAAGATGGACTGCATTTGTAGTCTGAAAAAACAGAAGAGAATTTGGAGTGTGTTTTGAGTTTCTCCAGAATTAGCTGCTCATTTCTTACTTGAAGAAATGAGGGATTATTACTGAGATAACTATGCTGCAGGAGTTTAGTGCATTTTATTCAGGCAAACTTCTCATTGATTTTTGTCTGAGCCAAACCTGACAAAAGGGCAGTTGCTCTCTGAGAATGGGGATGAACTGCTTTTGTTTTAAGATTCAGGGCACTTATTGTGATTGTGATGCTCTTCAGAAATATCTTGAAGTGCCTATCTTGTTTGTTATCTTCAATATGTATGCATTTTCCTACTAAATATCCTTTTTATGGGCTTCACAAAAATGCCCCAGTGATGTGATTAGTCACCCAATGAAAACCTGCTGCCTCTAAGCTAGTCTAGGCATCTGCTCACAAGGAAGATTTCCTCAATGTTCAAAATAAATCTTTTCAGTCCCTTTATGGTAGCTTTGATGTGCTCCATATGGCTTAAATATGTAGAATTTAGGTGTGACATGTTGTTTTTCCATGGTGGTTGTTCAAAACAGTTTTTATTTGGACATGTTCATTGGTTACATTTTTAATCATATAATTCCCAGCTCATATAATTCTAAGTTTATAAAAATAAAAATTGTATCTTAGCGGAAAGACTATATTATTATGGTCTACTTAAGTAGATTATAAACATTTTGGGTGTTGAACATTATTGCTGTTTCTCATGGTTAATCCTTAAAAGGCCAAAAGTAGTCATTTATAACTATAGCAATCATAGATTCTTCAGATATTATTTTCCCAATTATATAGGACTTTTCCCAAGTGCTTCATTATAAGAAAATTTATGCTGTCAGGTCCTAATATTACTTGGCTAACACAACTCCCCTTGAAAGTTCTCCAGACCAGAAAATAAATCCGTTTCTATTTTACATTGTTTGCAGTGTTATTTTTTGGAAAAATAAAAACTGATGGATATTTTAAGTAGGATAATTTAAGTTAGAATCTATTTTAGTATATTTTGAATTTATAAAAATAATAAAGTGGCAGAAATTGAAATGTCATCTGATGAATTATCTTTCTTTTGCTGTGCTCAGACCAAGGCAGCTGTGATCTATTTTTAATGTTGACTACTTGTCCACTCATTTGAACTAATCACTTTAGTCCAGGTGTCCCATGAAACACCCACATGAAACTCTACTTGCTCCAAAGGATTTATATTTCAAAGTGGAATGCCATGCTGACTTAAATCATAGTGGAGGACTTGGGTTGACGTGATGTGGCTTCTGGTCTCCATTTTGCATTAAATGGCCCAATGTGCAGTAATAATTCAGTTGGGCTGCTTATTCAACCTCTCTGTGGTTTAATTTCCTCATCCTTAAAAGAAGGGAAATAATATCTGCTGTACAAAACTTACAGAGATGCAAGGCCTATTCCATGCAATGACATCTATGAAAGATGTTTACAAAGCACAAAGGCAGTATCATTACTAATACTATTTCCTCCTCCTCCTCATTACAAATCACTTATTAAGGAAACAGAAGTAGCCTCTATTTTTCTGGCTACTTTTTTCATTGCTAATATCTGACTTCACCTCATGAAGTAACATAGAAAGTCTAGAATAGGAGCAGTAAAGAGCGACATAATAAGAATACTATACCACCACCATCACAGTTTATCGAGGTCTTACTTGTGCCTACCACTATGCTAAATCTTTCATATATAAAATCACATTTAGTGTTTAAAAGATTTCTGGAGTGCCAAATAATGGTAACTAATTTATTAGGGCAGTGAGTAGACAGATTTTAATGATGGGAAATACGCAGAATAACAAAGGTGACCTTTCACACTCTTCCTTTTTTATATTGTTATTTCATGTTTTCTGTAAGGAGATTTTAAAAGGTTGCTGTGGATGGAGGGTTTGAAATGACCATTATCCACAAGAATGTAAAAGTGGGAACTCTAGGGTGCCTGGGTGGCTGAGTCAAAGCACCACCTTTGGCTCAGGTCATGATTCCAGGGTCCTGGAATCGAGTCCTGCATTGGGCTCCCTGCTCTACTGGGAGCCTGCTTCTTCCTCTCCCTCTGCCGGCCACTACCCCTGCTTGTGTTTTCTCTCTCTCCTTCTCTTTCTCTCTCTGTCAAATAAACACATAAAATCTTTAAGAAGAAAAAAACATTGGAACTATAACTTAACTCTAGGCAAATAAGCAAATGCAATGACCGTAAGATTTCATTCTTACATATCTTTTTCTGTAAGGTTGTTAGGTGGTGTGCTATTTGTCTAGGTTATCCTACTTTCATTTTTTAAACGTTTCTACATATATAAGGACTCATACATCTGGAAGAATCTGGGATTCTTTGTGTGAAACATCTCATCAAATTAGGGCATAGTCTTCTCTGTCAAATATTTATTTTTCTAGCCTGTCTCAAGCAATGTGCATAGTAATTTCATGTTTAAGCTCTGTGCTTCCAGTTGCTGGTTTTGCACCATGTCTTGGCAGTTTCACATCCTAGAACAGTGTGAAACTGACAGGGCTAGAGAAACAGATAACATTTTGACTACATACCAAAAATACATTGTGTAAAAACACAACACCTTAATTTATAGCATCTAGAGAAAATGTCTAAAATGACCTTATGTGCATATAGCTCAAAAGGAAAGGGAAAACATGCATACTTCTATATGTGTACATATACACGGGCACAGATTTACACACATGGAGACATTCATATGTCTGATGGGTAATTTTAAGGTAATTGAACCTTGTTTTTGTTATTGACTATACAAAGTATGCTCAAAAAAGTAATATTCCATTTATGACTAACATTTTCACTGAAAATTGACAACTCCCCTAGACTAATTTCACTTGACATTTCTAAATAGGTGTTTAGGTGTTTAGAAATTTGGTTATTTGATTGAGTAGTTGTACACTTTAATCACAGAAGCCCTTTTTTTCTTATTATACTGAAGTTTTGAAAAGTATGTCTGTAGTTCTTGATATAATGGATGAAACTGGATATTCTGAATATAATTAGTGTTGCATAGTTTTCCATAGATATACAGTAATAATATTAATTCATGGTAATGCTCCATTTGTTTACATGCATTGTGAAAATTCTGTAAAATTGTGTATGTGTATACCCTTACTGATAGTGGCGTAGATTTAGATTTCATTTAAAAAATACATATTGATCCTTAAATAAGCTTATTTTATAGCAAAATTATTAATATTTTAAATGATAAAAATCTCATGTTAGGAATCTCCTGTAAAAATTATTTGTATGTGCAAGCAGTATTCTGTGCATCAAGGCCGATAGAAATATTTCCTTCCTCCCTAACTTTCCTGCTACAGTCTAAAGAGAAGTTATTTATTAGAATTTGGTTTAAAGGGTCAAAGTAATTATTAACCTTTTATGAAGAGCCTCCATTTCAATATTTCTATTCTGAAAAGCATTACCTTAGCCTCATCTGCTGGTCTTGAACTGAAATTATATTTGAATAGTGTTCACTAAATATGATTTCTAATATTATAAACACTAGACTGAATCAATTTATATGAATGGCTCTGTATTATATCAACTCTTACGAATCAATTCCTAACATGTTTGTTAACTGTGTTCAAGGTTTATTTCTTAATGGCACAGATTAGAGAATGAGTCTACCATGGGAGTCATGTCTCTGGAATAATCTACATATGTAAATATTTTTGAGTACCAATTCAGTTGAACCTTCAGACCATTTTTTGTAATTCTGTAGATTTTGCTCTTGATAACGGTGTTATCATCTATCCTTTATTTGGTTTCCTGATGATTTTAAATTGCTTTTTAAATTTTCACTAAGACAAGATTATACTGTTATAGGATATACTATTTTTTATGTGATTTATGAGCAGTAACATTTGTGAGTTCTTGATTTTACCGTTTTATTGTTTTGGCACAAATTGATAATCAAAGAAACTTAGTATGATTAATATGTTAAGAGCAGGTATTATTTTTTAATGTAAAATATAAAATAGTTCCAAAATGTATATAAAACTTAGACATAATTTTTTTAAAAGATGAAACTCCCATATACCTAATTCAAAAATAAAACCCTACCTTAGATGCCTCCTACTTCTATCTACTGCCTAGAAGTGATTCTTCTCTAGAATTGTGTTAATTATTTTTTTGCTGTTCTTTAGAGTTTACCACTAGCTATGAATATGTCTTTAAAATATATGTAGTTTGAGAGCTGGCTCAGTCAATGGAACATGTGACTCTTGATCTCAGGGTTATGACTTCAAGCCCCACATTGGGCATGGAGACTACTTAAAAGTAAATTAAAAAGAAAAGAAAATATGTTTAGTTTTTACCTGTTGTAACATAATTTTTGAGATTCACTTTTTTATATGTAGCTATAGTTTATTCAAATTGTGTTGTTTTATATTCTTTTGTATCTCATACTCCAATTTATCTATTCCATTGATAATACATATTTTGGTTTTCTTTCTTTCTTTCTTTCTTTCTTTCTTTCTTTCTTTCTTTCTTTCTTTCTTTCTTTCGATTGTATTTATTTCAAAGACAGAGAGAGCAAGGGAGAGCACAAACAGTAGGGAGAGGGGCAGAGGGAAAAGCAGATTCCCTGATGAGCAGAGGGTCCAACATGGGACTTGATCCCAGGACCCCTGGATCTTGACATGAGCCAAAGGCAGACATTTAACCAACTGAGCCAAAGGTAGACACTTAACCAACTGAGCCATTCACACATCCTATCACCTTCCTGTCGTAATTTGACTTAAAAGCAGTATTGTTTTGAACATTCACATTCACAAATGTAGATTTCTCTAGGTTATATATATATATATATATATATATATTATATTATATATATAATATAATATATATATTATCTTCTGTAGGGCATATCCTTTCCAGGAAGCAGAATTTAGGTCATAAAGGTACACATTTCAACTTGAAATGGTAATTTTATCTGTTTTGCCCATACTGTAGTCCCAGAATAGTGCCAGATACATTGTAAATAGTCAATTAATATACACTGAATGAACGAACAAAATGCCAAATTATTTTTCCAAGTTGAGGTAGCACTTCATATTCTGACCGACAGCAGATGAACATTCTATTGTGTTACTTCCTTGGCGACACTTGAGACTGTCTAATTTTTTAAAATTGTTGACAATCTGGTGGTTGTGAAATGCTATCTCACTGGGTATTTAATTTGCATATCCCTGATAACTAATGAGGTGAAGAATCTTTTCATGTTTATTGGCCATTTGTGTTTCTTCTTCTGTGAAATTTCTATTCCTATTCAATTACCACTTTAGAGCCATTAATTTTTTAAAAGTTTATTTGTAAGCAGTTATTTATATAGTATAGATACTGTACTAATCCTCTTCAGTTTCCTATGTTGCAGAGATATTCTTAGTTTATAGCTTCAGTGTTTACTGGTTTTTAGCATTTCTTGTTAAAGTTAACTTTAATATAATCAAATGTTTCTATTGCTTTTATGGTTTATACTTTTTGTATTCTGTTCAAGAAGACTTTCCCTACTCCAAGGTCATATAGATCCTAAATATATTAATCTTCTACAAGTGCTATAGTTTGGATTTAAATCTTTCATTTACCTGGAATTGTTTTTATACAGTCGATTTTATGCAGTTTTCTTTCTTCTATGTAGATAACCAACTATTCCAGGGTCATTTAGTGACATAGTTTCTTCTTCACCCTGGTTTTCAGTACCCATTCTGTTAAAAACTAAGTGTCTGTGTATGTCCAAGTTTGTTTCTGGAACCCTCTGTTTTGTTCTGTTGGCTCATAGCTTAACTTTACATTTTTATGTTTAATCTTTAATCTTTATTTTGAAACTAATCTGGAGAGTTTAGTCCATTTAACTTTATGGCAATAACCGGTATGCTTGGGTTTCTTTTCTGCCATCTTATACTGTGACCTCTATTTCCTTCTTTTGCTTTCTCTTAATTGTTTTTTTCATGCTGTTAGATGGCACGAGCTTTGCTTTTCCTTAAAACCCCATTTCAGTTTTTTACATGTTTGGAGGTTTGTATTCTACATTTGCTCTTTTAGTAATTACTCCAGATATTTTTTAGCATGGTACTTAAAGTCTAAAATTAATCTGTATCTTTATCATCATCCTGAAATATATAGTTGCTCTGAAATTTGTATTCTGTTATTTACCAGTAATTTCATTTCAGGTGATTTTCTTCACAAAAATTAGATGATATTATTATTATCATTATTATTATTAATATTAATATTAATATTTTAAATTGTCCATGTATTTTTAGGTTTACCCTCTAGAGGAATTATCAAGTCTTAACCTATCTTGTGTGGGATGATGGCCTTGGATTTACTCTCTGCAACATTGTTTCCTTGAAAACATACTTAGTTAAGATAAATATGGAATGTCAGCTATATTCAGTATTGTTTATTGTGGAGAATACTCCTTATTGAGATTAAGAAGACTGTTAGTTGACATGTGAACCCAAAGGCCCATGTGATCACCTGTATATGGAAATCTGTCAGAGGAAACATAGCCTCAGCTTCCCCAGGTTGTTCCATCATAACTGAGTCTTTATCTTGTAAGAGACCTGGAAAATATACTCAGAGGCGATTACAAGATGTGAGTTCCTTCATGTCTAAGGCTTCCTTATGTCTGAGTAGCCTGCATTCACTTGTGGGATCTCATTTCTTATAACTGAGTTGAGCATGATATTGATGGGGTTTGGGAAGCAATGCCTGGATTGCCATAAGGGCTGCCATTGAAGATGGATTTGATGTTATTATGCAGACTGCTATGTTCCCCTGTTGCATTGTTCTAAGTAAGCCTGGAAGCAGTTAAAACCTTTTGTATCCTCTAAGTCTGGAAGTTAGTCTGGACCCAAACCCCTGCTGATTATATAAAGTGAGCCTCACAGCCCACAGTTTACCAATAGCTTAGTTTATCCTTCTGGAAGCTCAGATGTCAGTAAGCTAGGATTTCCTTGTATTTCATGTGCCATTATGGCCTCTAGGGAAAGCACAATACAACATGGCACCTACAAGGAGAGAGTGTGATGTGTTTATGATGGCAAGGCTGCCTTTTTCATTTGAGTACAGTGAAGGCTAGAAGAGACAGGAAAAGTTAGAGGCGTTGAGAGGTTCATGAATATAATTGTTGCCCCCCTACTACAGGTAGCTGTAGTGTTAAATGTTTAAATGGGAAACCAAAACAAGGGGCCTTTATCCTCCATCCCCTTTGAAACTTGGGGTCAGATTATGCATGGTGGCAGATAGTGGAAACCCCTTGGATTAGGCTATCCATAGGGAACATCCAGAAGCCCCAGAAAGTGGAAGTGGTGGCATGATGTGGGTAAGAGTAAGACACATGCAGAAGTCCCTGGAAACTCATGATAAGCTGGTTAGTGAAGATCAGATCAATTAAAAAAGGGGAAAAAAAGGTACTTTTTTTTTTAACACATTGAGTTGCAAAGTGTGAGTAAATTTGTAACCTCTCCACATCATTTCCCAGTTCTGTTATTGTGTGACTCCATGATTGATTACCTTTAAAATGAAAACAGCGATTTGTGAAGAAATAATATACAGAAGCATTCATTTAAAAGCCAGGCATTCATGATGCTCAATGTTTATTTTGATGATTTAGTGTGTAATGAAACGTAAAAGTACCTTTAAGTATAACTCAAACTACAGATGTTAGAATTATTCTATAATGGAAGAAATATATATTTATCTTTTGATCATAATTGAGGAAAACACTTTTAAGACCTACTGTTCAAAACAAGTGAAGCCAAAGTCTCATTATTTTAGAGTTAACATGCTGTGGATAAATAAAATTTGTTGATAGATAAATGTATTCTGCATTAAATAACAGTAACCTTTGTCTTAGTAAAGACCGTCTTTAGAAATGCCTACGTTTCATACTGTACTCTGCGTACACTATTGCTAATAATGAAATCTCATTAATTTAGCCTTTATTAATTAAGACATTATGAATGTCATTGGCTCAGCATAGCATAAACATCAGGCTACCTATCAAGAACCCTATTTGCCAAGTAATTTAATAGCAAAAATAAGTCTTCCGATGACAATATTAATCTGTGGGATGAAAAGTTGCTTTCAAGGATTTTGACACATTGATGCAAATAACAAATGACAAATTAGACATTAAAAAAATATCCAGTAAACCTCCTTTTGGAAGCAATATGTTAACTGGAACTTTGGAATATTTGTGAAAGTTAAGTTTATTATTTAACATAAAGATTTGGTTGTACTGGTTTCACTTGGACATTCTCTTAGTTTTGAATTAGTCTTCACCATGGTTTTATAAATATCTGGGGAAATCTTTTGTGTGTGTGTGTGTGTGTGTGTGTGATTTTTTCCCCCTTAAACATCATATGTTTTATACATTAAATGACTCAAATCTCACAGCTCATTCCTTTTTTGAGTATGTGAACCATTTGAAAATTAATTGAAAATGTCAGTGACTTGAAGTAAATTGGTAAGTGAGTTTATGTGAAAATACTTGACCATATAAAAGACAACACAGTAACTAATTGATTCTGTTTTACCATGTCTTTCTGGGTCAGGTTTCCTAATCGTAGAGGCAGAGTTCAGTTCAGTTGGACTGAGAACTATCAAACACTCCCTTGACCCGGCACCGAGCTGGACCCGGGGGCCTGCAGAGATGAAACAGGCATCCTTGAGTCACTGACGATGGGGGTGGAGGTAGGAGACACATATAGTTAGTACCAACCTAATGTGGGGAGCTAGGAGAATAGTCCATGCCAGAGTCCACAACCACACTGATAAAGGACTTATCAGTGCATTTGGCTTAATAAAATACTTAGGCTGTAAAGATTTCCACGTGTGACTAGATTAGTTTCTAAAGCATAATGTGAGATAGAAACAAGTAAGTAATGCCTAAGGTTTCATAGAAAGTGACAAATTGGGTCTCCCCCTCTAGAATACATTTTCCTTAGATTATTTTTCCTCTAAGATTTATCATAAGGTGTTAGGTTACATGAAGATTGTTTGCTTTTTTCTAATTACAATAAAAGAACACAAATTCAGTATTTTAAAAAAAAACACAAAATGGTGAAGAAAAATCAGCTGTAATTCTACTGTCCTACTGTGGCCACTGTCATCATCTTAAAACATATCAGCTGTCTTTTAGAGTACTGGAGTGTTGGGGAACGCATCCCCTTTCTCTACAGTTCTACTAGAGGGCTTACTTTTTTTTTTTTATCCTTATTGGTTTACAAGAGTCCTTTATGTATTACCTTTATTCTGTCATTTAAACTATGATTTTCCACCTTGTTTGTATCTTTATTTTATATTTTATCTTTGCATTTTTATTTAAAATTTATATTTTGGTATTTTTAATTTCCTAAAGACATATAAATCTTTTTCGATGTATTGAATTCTCTGTTATTACATTTCACCACTCCATGGCCATGTAAATATTCACCTATATAGTGTTCTAGCCTTATTATTTTTTACATTTGAGGCTTTAACTCATATGGAATTTAGTTTCACTTTGGGTATGAGTTTGGTTTCTTTTTTTTCTTACGTAAAACACCATTGTTCAAGTAATCTTTGGCTTTTTGGTCAATCTTAAATACCATCTCATAGGATTGATTATATTTGGGGGCTTCCAATTATTTCTCTTTGATCTTTTGTCTGCTATCACACATTTTAAAAATATTACATTTTCGGGATTCCTGGGTGGCTCAGTGGTTTAGCGCCTGCCTTTGGCCCAGGGCGTGATCCTGGAGACCCAGGATCGAGTCCCACATCAGGCTCCCTGCGTGGAGCCTGCTTCTCCCTCTGCTTGTGTCTGCCTCTCTCTCTCTCTCTGTGTGTGTGTGTGTGTGTCTCTCATGAATAAATAAATAAAATCTTTAAAAAAATTATTACATTTTCATATCGTTTTGGGGGGATTAGTTAATACAAATACCCTATAAAAATGCCTTGGAGTTAAAAAGATCTGTATGTTAAGTCTGCCAGATATACTTTAGTATATGTTATCCTTTGTTTTGTCTTAGTTAAAACTTATTAACACAGAGTTTAACAGAATTACAGGTTTTTGTGTGTTGAACTTTTCTCAGTCTCCCGTGTGCACAATATTTCATATTGGTTGTGTTGCCATATCTGAGAAATTCTCTAAACAATGGAGGTATTTATTTATTTACTTATTATTAAAATTTACATTTTCTGTAATTGCTACATAATTATTGGAGCAAAATACTCTAATGTAGCAAAGGAAAGGGTGTAGTATTATTACTCAAGGCTATTTGGGTTGTAAACTCTAGGAATTTGACTTAGTTGAAGAAAGAAGGGAATTTATTATCTTAACAACAGGGAGGAGTTAGAGAGGGTGCACAACTGGCTCTAGAGGTTCAAATAATGTCATCTTCCATGTCACAGCAGTGCTTTTAAATGCTGGCTTTATTCTCAAACAAAGTCTTTCCATATAGGAAAAAGTCAGTCATCAGCAGACCCAGGTTCTTTCTCTGTTTAGTATCCCCCATAAAAAGACGATTTCCCTCCTTTAACAGCCTTATATCAACCCTAGGAAATTCTCATTAGCCTTTTCTGGATTATATAAACTGATACAGACTGAGAATGGGTTAATCTGAGTAGCCAATCTGGACAAGATTGCCCTCTCTGTGGTGATAGATAGGCATTGATGACAGACCCAAGGACTTGACCTAGAATGGGGAACTCCCCTGAGAGACCTGAAAACTGTCCAATGGCGTTGGTAAAATGTAGTCATGAGTAAGGTAGATTTACTAGGAGCCCAGTGAAACCTTGGCTTCCGTGCCTTTATGTCCAGAAATCTGGGGCAGCCTTTCAGTGTGTTCACAGGATCATAGATTTTGTGGATATTTTAATCATGTTCAGTTAAGAACATGGTCTTCTTCAGCTCCAGCTTCCCCTCCACCATATTTTTCTGTGTGACACGGGACAGTGGAGTTGCCATGGCATGTTTCAAATCTCCGTAAGGAGAAGTTGAGGTGGGGATTCTTTAGTTTCAGTTTAGGGTTATTTCTTTACATGGTTTTTAATCACTCCCTTGTATTACTAAATCATCATTAGCTATCCTGGTATAGCAGTGACTTCTAGAAATATATTGTCCACCAGGCCAAGTCACTCTGTGGATCAATATTACAATATGATGATATCTTATAGCAACAAACCGTATGCAAAGTAGAAGAGAGAGAAATTTTTATATGTACAAAGCCAGAAGCTGGTTAGTAGAAAAGTCTTTTAGTCATCTGAATTGCAAAATTTTAAGTGAAGGATTTGGTTCTTACTATAAATGTGTATATATTATACACACGTGTGTATATATATTCAGTAATGCAGCATATATGACTTTAAGCATATACAACCCTTATAAACCATTAGTAGTAAAAAACAAACAAACAAACAAAAAAACCCAAAAAACTAGTTCCAACCAATTATGCTAGAGGAAGGCATCTTTTTTAATCTGTAGAAAATATAATTGTTGCCGTATGAAGACTTCTTCATCTATAAAATACAACCAAAAAATGTAGTTAAAAAGTATGAAGCTATGTGTCAGGCAGTTAATCAAAGCAAATATATTTGTCCTGGATATTGTGGTATTGTTAGCATTTGTCAGATTTTTAAAATTTGGTGTTTTTTGTTGTTGCTGTTATTTCTTTTCTGGTCTAAGTAAATATTTATTTTCACAATTAATTTTACATTTGCAATTTTAGATTCCTTTTCTTTAAGAGAATCTCCAACTTTGTATAAGCTTCTGTCTCCACAAAACTTGGATCTGCTCCCAACCATAGCTGCAACACTTCACCACAGTGGGTGTGATTGGAAATGATAAAGACTTAAAATACACTACAGATATCCAATGTCCCATGCTCTCCCCTTTCCTCACCCTCATAATTATTTTTGTAAGCATAATGAGAGGTAAGAAATAGTTTGGCAAAAGTTGAAGCAGACGACCTTTTCATATCACAGTAGATACAATTTCTTTCAAATCTCTGTCAGTTATGCCAATTCCTTATCCATTCTGTCTCTCTGTCTTGCTCCTTGCCCCCTCCCCCCCGCCGTATATCTATTTATCTGTCTCAGCAGAACCATATAGAAATCACGTCCTTAGGCAAAGGATCATATTTAAGGAAAATCTAAAGAAAATTGATGATTATATCATCTGAAGTTTAAACCTTGAAATGATTCCTTTAACTCCATTCACTTCATAGAAGCTGTAAATGGAAACTTTCTTGCTTTGAGGAAATAGGCCCCTTGGAAATAGTTTTTTCTCACTTTATATGAATGTTTCTACTTTTAGTCTTTTTTTTAATATTAATTTTGAGACCCTAAAACTTACATAGTTTGTCCCATTACTCTTGCCGCCTAGCAAATCACCCTCAAACTTAGGTGTTCAATGTGCAGTAGTCATGTAATTGCATCTCAGGGTTTCTATGAGTCAGCAGTTCAGGAAAAGCTTAGGGAGTTTGGACTCATGGGCTCTTGTGTGGTTGCAGTTAGGCAGTAGCTGGAGGTCGAACGACTGGAGACTGGCTGGGCATCACTCTGTGTCTGTCATTATAGCCTCAAGGGTTCTCTATGTGGTCTCTCCACGAGGGCTAGTTTGGACACCTGACTGCATGGCGGCCTTAGGGGAATCTCACTGTTTACAGGTTGCTCAAGGGCCATGTAAAAGCATTTCAGCTTCTGTCTCCACTACATGACCTAACGGTGGAATGATATTCACTGTTACTTCCACCACATTTTGTTGGTTAAGAGCAAGTCACAAACTCTCCCAGAAGCAAAAAGTAGGAAATAAACTTTACCTTTCAATGAGGGAATGTAAACCTCTAGAAACATATGTGGAAGAGGAGGTAAAAGACATCTTTGGAATATACAGTTTGGAATACAATTTTTAAGTAAATTAGATACATGATGTGTAGTCAATATTTGATGTAGTGAACAATCTAACCCAAGAGCTTTTTTTTAATGCTCCTCTTGATGTGTTTTCTTAAGGAAATATGGAGACTCTCTAGATTACTCTGTAATAGAACTTTGATAAAACGGAAAAAAAGATCAAGGATTATACGTAGTTTTACAAGCATATGTGGTTTATTGAAGACAAATTTTTTCATAACTGAGATTTCAAGAATGGAAATGTATGACCTACTCAATAATTAAAACCATTTTTCAAGCCAAAATTATGGTTTCAGAAAGTATATTCTCTCACCTCAAACTTCTTTCTTGGTGTGCTGTCACTAGGACATTGGTAGAATTTTTTAGGTTAACTCAGTAAAGGTGAAAGAAAATAGTGGCTGAGATCTTCAAATGAAAAAACAGAGGGCAAACAAATTCATAAACACACCCACTGAATTTAGCAAAATAGCCTAGGATATTTTGGATATCCTAGTAGGATACATATCCTAATATGTACATTAGGATTGATGGGGTGTTAGGCAAAATTTTCGAGGTGTTTTTTATCATGCCTTGCATTGTATCATATAGTTATTATGGGCCATAGAGTTCAATCATTTTGAAAAGCAGACAAAATACAGATATAAATTATTTAAATGTGCATGCAACTCCAACTTTTTAAAATCCTTTTTTTATCAAGTTTATTTTTTTAGTAGTCTCTACAACCAACGTGGGGCTCGAACTTACCACCCTGAAATGAAGAGTCACATGCTTTTATCACTGAGCCAGCCAGGTGCCCCTCACTTCAACACTTTTAGTGAAAACAAGAATAAAAGCAAAAGTTAATAGCAATTAGCTCATTATTTACCCATCATAAACTAAAAGGGGATTTTATATAAATCATCTTTGGTTTCGTATTTTAGCACACCGTGGGAAAATACTTTTGTTCGTGTGTTCTAGCTTTTGTATGTAACTGTAATAGACTCTGAACTGAGTCATTTTAGAAAGTTTTAGGCTCAGGGAATACCTTAGTGTTTATTCTTAACTCAAAAAATCCCAGTGCTTTCTCAGTAAATCCCTCTGCCTGCAGCCACCTACAGTCCTCATGCAAACACTCTTCTAAGTCTTATGATTGTGAAGAAATCTATAGGTTTGTAGTTGTTTACTCTGTGTATGACATTTTAGATTGAAAAAATTAGACTAAAGAAGAGTAAACACCTGGAAGTCAGAGGTGGAGTAGGGTCTCCAGAATTATCAGTGCTTAGAAGTCAGATATGAATTTGGAAGTTACTGACTACGGTGGGGGACATGGCCAGTCCAGTGGAGGGAGTCACTTAGTGTAGAAGAAGTGTGGGGATTTGGCATAAAGTAATTTGTCTTCATGGTTTGAATGTGTGCATGTGTTAATTATGTCAGCAATGACAAGTGAGGACTTGGGTGTGCATGGCTTGGGACAGTAGGTATAAGCAGGAAAGTTGTGACAGATGTTGGCTATGAAGAAAACTGTCACCATTAAACCATTTCTACATTCACAGAGCTCTCTTTTCTAAAAACAAGAAGTTTAAGGTTTGTGGGGACCAGAGATGTTGTTCTATACATCAGTCTTTATAGGGGTGATACTACTGGCTATTACCTTATTCCTTTTAGAGCCATGGATTTTGACCCCCACAGCTTTTCCTTATATACTGCAATACTTGCCCTAAATCTCTACCTAAGCTACCTCCTTTGTTAAAAAGATATTATTGCATGGCTGAAAATAAAGCAGACTTCTGGGTTCATTTTTTAAAAGATTTTATTTATTTATTCATGAGAGACACAGAGGGAGAGAGGCAGAGACGCAGGCAGAGGGAGAAGCAGGCTCCATGGAGGGAGCCTGACGTGGGACTCGATCCCGGGTCCCCAGGATCAGGTGCTGGGCTGAAGGCAGCGCTAAACCACTGAGCCACCCAGGCTGCCCATAGACTTCTAGGTTCAAATCCTCAATCCACTGTTTACTTACTGGATATCCTTGAGTAAGTTATATAAAAGCTCCTTGCCTCAGTTTCCTCAGATGTAAAATGGGAATAACCATAATTCTTACTTTATGAAGTTGTCATGGAATTAATAGAGATGATGTTACTGAGGTAATTAATGCAAGTTGACACATATGCTCAATAAATATTAATTATAATTGTTATTATTTTTATTTGAGCCCCTCACCTTCTCTCTGCATCCTCTGGCCCCTCCATCCTTCTCATTTGAATTCTATGAGTTCTGTTTTGGCAGTTTGAAGCTGAAGTGGTTTTGAAACTTTGACGCGGAGAAGTCACTTAGCAGTGAGATTCATGGATCAGGAGCTCAGAGAAGAAATCTGGAGATAGAAACTTGAGTCATTATCACATATATCATGAATAATCCCTGGGTGAGAATCTCCTTGGGAGAGGATACATAGTGAAAAAAGGGCCATGAGGGTGAACCTTGAAAAACATGAGCATTCACTATGTCGTATATTATGTGTATCTCCTAGTACCCTTAGCATATTTTTCATGAAATATTTTAATATGCTTAAAATAATACAGAATAGCATAACACCCCCGCTGCGCCGTGTACCACCGCACAACTTTGTTGTATCTTAACATTTGCCATATTGCTTCATACATGCAAGACGTACAACATTACAGCTGAAGCCCTTTGGAGATCTCCCTCCAGAAGCAACCACTATCTTGAATTTGTTGCCTATTATTTTTATGTATATTTTATACTATTTGGCCCTTTATAGGCAAACTTTGCTAAACCCTAGTATGTTCTACTCTGTTTCTCTCATTGACGTCAAAGAATAGACATAACATCAAATGGAAGAGAAGATGGGAAGACAAGGTTAGAGAAGGGAGAGTGACACAGCTTCCAGAGGTTGCCAAGTCCAGGGCGATCCTGGGGGGAGTAGGCAGGTGAGGCAAAGTTGGGTCTCTAAAGTTTGTCAACCAAAGGACCTGAGAGTATCAAATGGGTTCCCCAAATGGATATTGAAATCACATAGGATGATGACAGGTTTGGGAGTGAGCAAAAGATGGTGAGCTAACACCAAAGTCCTGGAAACAAACAAATGTTTGGTAAGGCTTTGGGGGTCAGAAACAAGGATAAAAGGATATATGGCCTGTTCATGTGAGTTTTCAAAAAAAAAAAAAAAAAGGGAAGTAATGGCCTGAAATTGGAATTTAGGAGCAAGGACAGCTACCTACTCTTAACCCCAAGAAAATGAGCAGTGATCATTGAGAGGGTTCCCAGGGAGTGATGTCTTTAAAGGAGACATTCGGGGACAAGAGGTAGAGGAAGCTTTTAGGTCAGAGATGGAGGATAGTAAGAGTTGCATTCTTTCTCTTTTTTTTTTTCTTTTTTCCCCCCACAATGGAATGAGAATTCTGTAGTGAAAAATAGAACAATAGAATGATTTTCGAATGAGGTAAAATCTGTGGATCTAGGTCAGAGAAAGGGAATAGAGTAGTACAGGAACGGGGGTAAAGGGAGGAATCGATGACAAGAGGTGCTTACCTTTGGAAGGTTGAGCAAGGGTTCTGTGGCCACAAGTCTTTTTTAAAAAAATGACTGTCCCTGATAATCACCTGGTGGACAGAGAGCAACAAGATGCTCCTCTGAAGCTCCATTTGACAGTGCCAGGAATGATGGCACCACGTGGAAATTCCAGTCAGGTGAGCAGTCAGGCCATGGTATTAGCTAATGCCAAGTATTCCAAATGTTACAAATTGACTACAGGCCCTGGTGGATAAGAAATTTCAGGCTTCCTCCGAGTGCCCTTGGGCCCTGGCATCTGCTCACTCACGAGTCAGTGACTCTGCATTACTGAGTGACTCTCCCACATGGCTGCTTAAGCCAGAAACCTCTGTCATTCCATTTTACCTCCTGTATTTCTCCCCGTTCCTTCTTCATGTCCCCCCTGGATTTGCTGCCGGACATCCAGTCTAGTGGGCCCTGCCCTCCAGTCTAGGCCCACAGAGTTGTTTCCTTTTATACCCTCCAAAATGAAAAAAATAAAAAAAAAAAAAGACAATTTTTTTCTTTTTTTTTTTGACAATTTTTTTCTTATTATACAAGCCATATATGCTCTCTGTAACATTAATTCAGATGATACAGAAGGCATAATGAGGAATGTAAAATTATCTCAAATCCAACAGCCCTCTTAGAGATTCCTACTGTTAACATTTTTCTATATGTCTTCATGGACTTTCTCTACACAGAGATACTGAAAATTTTGTGGGACCATATTTTATGTGCTCTCTTAAAGTATTTTCTAACACTGTGTCATGGAACTTTTTCTATCAATGAATTCTTATCTAAATCATTTTTAATTTACTTTTATTTTTTTAGTTTTAATTTATTTTTAAAGATTTACTTATTGATTGATGAGAGACACAGAGACAGTTAGAGACATGGGCAGAGGGAGAAGCAGGCTCCCTGTGGGGAATCTGATTCAGGACTCAATCCCAGGACCCCAGGATCAAGACCTGAGCCAAAGGCAGATGCTCAACCACTGAGCCACCCAGGTGCCCCTCGAAATCATTTTTTAATCCTTAGCATTCTGTTCTATGGATTTACTCTGATTTATTATCCAATCGCTGTATTGTTGGATAGAGTTCATATTTATTTGCTACTATATATAACAATATAATGAACATCCTTTGTATGAATGACTTTCATAAAACAAAAATCTGATCATGTCATAATTTTGTGATTAAAGTTCTTCAGTGGCCCTCTAGTTTATAGCCTTCAGGATTAAATCTAGCTGCTTAGCTTGACAAAAGAGGTCATCTGCAGTCTGGTTTAGGCCTGTTTCCTCTCCATTTCTGATTTCTCAGTATAGCCCTGGCCCTGC
This sequence comes from Canis aureus, assembly GCF_053574225.1. Classification (NCBI taxonomy): domain Eukaryota; kingdom Metazoa; phylum Chordata; class Mammalia; order Carnivora; family Canidae; genus Canis; species Canis aureus. The sequence goes on from NC_135644.1 coordinate 7,705,909, forward strand.
CACTCTGGTCAGGAGCCTCACCTGGAAACCCCCAAATGCCTCCATCATAGCATCATCCATGTGTGTTGACCTGTTCATTTTCCCAGCGGTACTAGAAACCCTTTGAGGGACTGTGAAGAGTTACACGTAGGCAGTTAACATTTGTGTGTGCCAAAGACTGAATGGCTGCACACATGCTTGTGTATTTTCTTACTTAGTTCTCACTCCCTGTGAGTGTTTTAATGATTTTTCTCTTTTCTGTGTCCATTCATGTTTTCCGTTGATCTTGAACACATTCATTCATCTATTCATTTCATTTCACAAAAGCTAATCGAATACCTACTACGTGCCGACTACTGTCATAGATGCTGGGAAATAGTGAATGAGACCTCTTAGATCTTACATTCTAGTAAGGAGACACGGAATAAATAAGGTAAATAAGGACATGTATACTATATTAGGGAGTTGTAAGTGCTAAGAAGAGACAAAAGATGAAGTGGAGAAGGGGGTTTTGAAGGGTCTGTATGTTGCTGGGGTTGATATTTTAATCAGGATGAGAGGGAGAGGCTGTGTCTTTAAGAAAGGGGGTTGTTAGTCACACAGTATCTGGGGAGGAGCAATTCTAGGCTTAGGAAAAAGCCAGTGCAAGCCCCCAAGGCTGGAACATGCTGAACGTGTTTGAGAAGGAGCAAGGAACCCAGTGTTCCTGTGCCAGGGAACACTAGAGGGAAAACAGGTAAGGTCAGCATGGGGACAGCAAACCAGAGGCCTGTGACATCATCAGAATTTTGGTATTTGCCCTAATTGCAAAGGAAAGCCACTGGGAGAAAGGGTTTCAACAGAATCTTCCTGGCTACTATGTTGAAAAGAGGCTCCAGGTCAACAGTTGGGTGGCTGCTGCAATAATTCAGACAAGGAGCTATTCTTTGGACTGGAGTGGCGGTAGTGGGAGTAGCAGTAGACGAATTGCGGCTTTCTTTTGAAGGCGATTTCCTCGTGGACTAGATATGGGATGTGAGAGAAAGAGCAGAATGACCGGTAACACTGAGGGTCCTAATCTCTCAAAACACAGAAACAATAAAAATTCTATTTACCCAGCAATTACTTAGTTTTGCCCTATTGGCCTAATTTCAGACTCACACTTAACCCATCCCAGCTATATTTAATTGGAATTGTCCTAGGGAGAATTCTCTGTATTTGAACATTTTTGGGTTTGTTTACATGGTGTTACTATACATTATGGAGACTCATCCGTGGGTGTGTGTCTTACAGGAATCAGTCTCATTTAATAAGCACATCACGTACAATACCCAAACCCAGTTTTAATATCTGTCGTAAAATTTCTTGGACCATAGTGCTGGAGTAATAAAATTTCCCTGTGTTTTCCAAGTGCATTTGCTTAACACCTGGATCACTCTTCAGTAAATAAGTCCAGATGACTCTAAATGAATTAATAAATAACGCAAGCCTGCCTTTGGCTCACCGGTTTTCTAGTGAACACAGTAATAGCTATAAATGAACAATAAAGTACTTATAATAACTTAATTATTTTCTATTTGATTAAATTATTCAAAATAGTTATGTAGAGTTATATCTTAAAATATCGAACAATATTAATAGAGTTGCACTAGCATGAATTTTAAAATATTTTGAATATGATATATTTTGAAATTAATAAGAATTATTTTAATATAGGAAATTTATTTTAATGAAAATGTAAAAAGTCTCTATTTTGAAATTAATAAGAATTATTTTAATATAGGAAATTTATATTAATGAAAATGTAAAAAGTCTCTTGGAGCAGCAGATTGTCCTCTTTGAGTACTGTTGACACAACTGTAATTTGCTCCCTTTTCCTCCCATTTATGAATTAAGAATTCGTCTCTGGAAGGCTGACAGATATTCAGTGATTTTTTTTTAAGACTTATTCATTTATTTGGGGGTGGGGGTGGTGGGAGGAGGGGCAGAGGGAAATGGAGAGACAATCTCAGAGTCCCCGCTGAGCTTGGAGGCTGACACAGGGCTGGATCTCACGAACCTGAGGTTGTGACCTGAGCCAAAATCAAGAGTTGAATGCTTAGCTTAACCAGCTGAGCCTCCCAGGTGCCCCGAAAGATTCAGTTTTTATTTGGAACAGTATCTGCTCCTTTCCATGGGATACAATTATAATGACATGTGGAAGAGCAAAAGGCGTAAGCATTTTCTAGATGTGGTAGCATGCTTACCTTGTTTTTCTCAGGGAATTCCCATTCAGGCAGCACTCTGACTACTAACTGTGTAAGTGACCCCTTTATGAAGTTCCGCAGTGAACTGCTTATCAAAATGTATGCAAAAAAACTTGTTGAGATATCAGTTGCTGAATTGAAATATCCAAGGAAGCCAGCAGAGGCCAATGCCCTGAGATGGCAGGAATCTCAGGCATGACCTTCAGATACCAGGATTTTTTTTTAAAGAAAGATTTTATTTATTTATTTATGAAAGGGAGAGACACAGGCTGAGGGAGAAGCAGGCTCCATGCAGGGAGCCCGACGTGGGAGTCGATCCCAGGTCTCCAGGATCAGGCCCCAGGCTGAAGGCAGACGCTAAACCCCTGAGCCACCCAAGCTGCCCAGATACCAGGATTTTCAGCCAGACCATATACACTGCTATTTATGTCCTTTAAATCTGTTTATAAACAGGTAAAACTGGAAAATTAAAATGAGTTACATGTGGAAAAACAACAGTGACATTTAAAACTAGGGATTAAGAGTATGATCTGGCTGCCTCTAGTGCACTGGGGTAAAGTCTAGGTGACCTTGGCTAAGTTTCTTGACCTCTCTCTCACTTTCTCTGCACACTGTATTAAACGGGGATAATTGCTGACATCTGATAGGACTGCTGGGAGGTTTAAAGGAACAGTTTAGTGTAAAACTCTTAGGACAGTTCCTAGCGTGTTATATACTCTCAACGATTGCTAGGTCAGTATACAATAGAACTCTTGAGTCTACATATATATTGCATATTAAAAAGAGACGTATTAAGGTGAAGAAAGAAAATAATTCCAAAGGAATCCTTACTCTGGCTATTCTTGGTGTACTGTTTTATTTATGTCAGTGGGTGAGTAATATTCCTGCCGGAAGCCAGGTGGGGAAGATTTCTGAACTGCATGAAAGATTTTCATAGTGTATGAGCCATAAGATCTATTAATATTAATAACCATATTAGTTAAGAAGATAGCCAGAATTACCATCATTTTTAGTTTGTTCTGAAAAATGAGGTGAGAACATGATGTGTGGCGTCAGATGATACCAAGAAGCACATTCATGGTCACCATGAAAGTTACGCCTTGTTGTTTCTGCTTGCCCAGTCCCACAGTCTTCAAACCGCATTCGGCATCCCACGAAAACTGACGGGCTTCCTTTGCTATCATCATCTGGTATCTACCATCATCACTGAGGTTGTCCAGATTTTGTAGGCATTGGTATCTTATCTAAGAATCAAGAGCTCCCATTGGAAAAGAACAAAATTTGTTGAGGGCAGGGAGCCCAAGAGTTCATGGCCTATCGGTGTGGTGGTTTGAATTTGAGAGTAAGGGTGAAAAGGCGAGCGAGGGTGAATGAACATGGTAAACTCAGGCATCGGGAAGTTTTGGTGGAAAGGGTTCCCTGGCGTGCCAGCAATGGAACGTGGATGGGGTGCAACAAATGTGGCCTGGGAGGATGCAGTCAGCAGAGATTTGTCCATCCTACAAGACTACATTTTTGGAGTGCTGGGCTGCAGAACATGAGGAGTGAGTGCAAACGGAAGAATCGTTTATGACAGACATATGTAGGTTTCCTTCCAACCAGGTCAGGTCATCTGAATCAGGTATTTTTTGCGAGTCTGTTTGCCTAAAAATGGTAATAACTCTGTTTTTGCAAGATCTGGTTTATTTTCTTAGTGACATATAAAAGCAACTCTTTCTTCTTCATTTATTTTTTAAATTAATATTAATGCTAATTATAGTTTCCCTATTTACATGCCATATTATATATATTCATCTACTTACAAATATATGGCATCTCCTGCCCACAGAGGATATGATATATCAAAATATAGATGAATCCTTCAAAGTCCATAGCCATCCTTAGGAAAATGACACAAAATACTTCTCTGTTTAAATAAATCAGGGTTGTCATCTGACTCTACAAATGTAGCAACATACTATTTGATATCCATGTCCCCCATATGTACTCTGAATCATTTATTAAAAGCAGGAATTATTAAATCATGTTTGAACTTATTATTCTGTAATATTTACAGTATTGTTATTGATGTTTTAAAATAATTGCATAGCCTAATTCCAAAATATATGACCGTTCTGTAATATCAACAAGTAGGTCTACAATGGCATGTATCATTAATGCACAGTCATTGTTTCTAAAGTGCAAACTGAGGGTTTTCTTTTTTTTTTTTGTAGACTGAGGGTTTCTGCTTACGAGTATATAATTCCAACTTAAAAACATATGTTTTTGATAAACATATTATTTAAAATTGTTTCCTCGATTGAGGCAGAGGGGAAGAAGAGCTTGATAAGTACTGACCTTCAATTTGGGAAGATGAGAAAGTTCTGGAGATGGATGGTAATGACAGCTGCACAATAATGTGAATGTATTTAATACCACTGAATTGTACATTTTAAAATGGTTAAAATGGTAAATTTATGCATTTTATCACAATAAAAATTTTATTTATTTTTTTAAAGAAGATTTTATTTATTTATTCATGAGAGACACAGAGAGAGAGAGGCAGAGACACAGGCAGAGGGAGATGCAGGCTCCCCATAGGGAGCCCGATGCGGGACTCGATCCTAGGACCCTGGGATCACATGCTGAGCCGAAGGCAGATGCTTAACCGCTGAGCCACCCAGGGGTCCCCACAATAAAAATTTTATTTTAAATTGCCTCCTCTAGACCTGAAGGGCTTTCTGTTATACTTATAACATTACTTGATATTGTTTTCTTGAAATAACTCTAAATCAAATATGAATATACAAATAAAAAGCGCATTAACAAAAAACATTGGTCAAACTTAATTCACTAAAATATTTAATAACCTGGTGTTGGGATTGAGAAGAAAAGCACTAAAGCATCAACTAGCAAGAATCAGAAGGATGATCTCTTGATTTTATTCCTATCTTGATGACCTTGTAGTTTAATATAATGGTTTCTAGCTTCGCTGAAAAGTTTAGAGATGACTTTTTATTGACTTTAGTCAAAGAAAGAGAAGATTATTCAATAAAGACCATAAACATTAAACTTCTGGTATTTGGAAGTTGTATTAGATTGAATTTCAGGTATTACGTGCAGAATAAAGTGCTTTTATTATGATCACTCCTCTTTCAACTCTATATATTTCCAGTTTAATGGCATAATAATAGTATGACTGGGATTTACCAGCCACAGTTATAAATATGTAACATTCATTTCTAGGTAATATATTACACTGTTCTTTTATGAAGAAGTAGTTGCCCTTGATGTAAAAATGGATATTTGATTTGAATAAATGATTCTGGAATTTATGTGATACTCAAAGTTATCCTGTCCTCTCAGATACTGGAATGCTTTTGTGAGATGTCAAAGTTGGATAAATAATAATTGTCTTCAAGAATCTTCAGTATATATGATGGTTATTTTAGAACCAGCTAAAAACCTTTGTGACATAAATACTTTAATTTTTTACCATACCTATTGCCCTAGCCATGATTTATTGAAAGCTGTCTAGCCTAATAGCAAGCTATGTTTCCTTCTTAAAATACTGAAAACTGTCTTCATATATATAAATGGTTATCTGGTTAGCAAGTTCTTAATGATTTCATTTCTTACAGAGTTCAGCCGTACAATTCAAACATTTACAAATATTGTTTCAATTTACTGAAAAAGGAAAAGAGCACATAAATTCTTATGATTAGAATCATCTTAAAACCATAGCACTGGTAGAGATTTTACATTCTAATCTCCAATTGGACTGTAAAAAGCCTAAAGGCTCAGCTCTCAGTCATTGGCTAAATGGACACAGGTAGTAAGGTGTGCATGAATTTTACCCCCACAAAATCAGTTGTGCAGAAACACAGCTCGTATGTTTATTTTCTTTCTTTTTTTTTCGTATGTTTATTTTCATAAACAAAATTAAATCTGACCCCAAGGTGATGGGACCTTTAATCTCAGTTAATTGGGGACACCCCACCGTGAGGGTCATTTGCAAGTACCAGGTTCTTACACCAACTGGAACAGTGGGGGATGGGAACACTGCTTTCATCCTTGGTTCTCATGGTCTCTGCTGTGACCCTCCTGTCTGTGCCAATGTTAAGCTTGAACATGGTTCTTTGACTATTTCTGTCTACATTTCCTTCTTCACAGGGTTAGAATAGGACCTCTAGATGGTCCCAGCACTGATAATATTACAATTCAAAATAAAATTTATACTTAACTTTTAAAAAAAGTATATGAGTTCCATTGGATTTCAGGTATATGTACAAGACGTATATGAAGAAGAAAACAGCTTCTCTGTATAGTTTTTTAAATGTAAACTTCTTTAAAAGTTCATTGTAGCTGAACTTATTTGGAAAGAGGGCCCTGACTTAGTGGACACCCTAAGGATATGCTCAGTCTACCTGTTAGATGGTTCAAAGCTTATTGAAAAGTAGTGAATAGGGCCCTGTATATGAGAATATCTCCCAGTGAGTCAACATTTTTTCTTCCTGTCTGAATTTTTTCCTAACCACTCCATTAGGACATATTTTTTGACTTGTGTTTTCAAACAGGGTCAGTATAAGTATAGAATTAATTGATTAAACTTTCTCAACAGTCCTCTGGAAAGTGAGTTGGTCAGATATCCAGATGAAATGAGAGATGGCAATGCATCAAAGTTTTCCCAGTTTTCTCCATATCCTTGCCAAGAGTTAATGTTATTTGGATTTTTTATTCTGGTCCTTCTAGTGGGTGTGCAGTTGTATCTTGTGGTTTGGATTTGCATTTCTCTGATGAGTAATGATGTCAACATTTTTTTCATGTGTTTAGTGACTATTTGTATATTTTCCTTGGAGAAATATCTATTCAAATCTTTTGCCCATTTTTAATTTGACATTTTTGTCTTCTTTATTATTGAGTTGTAAGAGTTCTTTATATATTCTAGGCACAGGTCCCTTATCAGATATGTGCTTTTTATTTTATTTTATTTTTTTTTAAAGATTTTATTTATTTATTCATGAGAGACACAGGGAGAGAGAGACAGACACAGGCAGAGGGAGAAGCAGGCTCCATGCAGGGAGCCCGATTTGGGACTCGATCCCGGAACAGGCCCTGGGCTGAAGGCAGTGCTAAACTGCTGAGCCTCCTGGGCTGCCCAGATATGTGCTTTTTAAATATATTCTCTCATTCTATAGGTTATCTTTTCACTTCTGTAGTGCTATCTTTTGAAGCACAATAAAAGAAAACTGATGAAGTCCAATTTATTTTTTTCTTTTTTTGCTGATGCTTTTGGTCATATCTAAGAATCCTTTGTCAAATCCTAAATCATGAGAATTTATCCCTATGTTTTCTTTTAATAGTTATTTAGTGTTAGCTCTTACATTTAGGTCTTTGATACAGTTTATGTTAGCTTTTCATATGATGTAACCTGGTATTATTAATCTTACCTTTCACTCTCAAAAATGTTAGATGATACATAAGATGGTCACTCTAGTTAGAGATGAAGTAAATGAAATGGATTAAATCTCTCTGACTCATGATAATTAACTCCGTATAAAAAGCAAGAGTCATATAGCCCAAAGGAGATTTAAAGAAAACAATTAAAAAAAAAAAAAAAAAAGAATGAGTCAAAGGTTAAGAAGATAGGCCAAAGCTCACAGATGTCTTCTTTCAAAAGTCTACAACTGCTGGACTTTAAAGCCCTGAAGTCCAATTCCTTTTCCATTCTTAGAATATTTTATTCAATTCCTGCTTTTAAAACAGTGTGGCTCTATGCCAACATGCTCTATTAACTTTGAAATATCAATTCATGAACACTTTTGTATTTTCTCTTAAGAATTTAAATACATATTTCACAAGTGAATTTTAAAATTGCTGAAATTAATCACTGATATTTGCATAGTAATGTCAGCGATGTAAATCTAGGGTTTAAAAAAAACATTAATGCAGCTAAACTGAGGGCTATTTCAAATTCTCTCTAGTCTGGCAACAGACTTGTTATCTCTTTACTCATTCTAAGGATACAAATTTAATTATTCTAATTGTATAATTCCTTTTAAATAAAGTACAGCAGTAAACTTTAGAACTGATTAAAAAAATCTGCATGGGTATGAGTTGGTTATCCACTCAGCTTAGTTATGAGTTGATAATGATGTGTTGTAAACTCCTATATAGAATTTGATAATAATAATACTGAATTTAGATCTTTAAGAAATATTTTCTCATTTATCTCTCTTAACAATTGGACGTTTCTTTGAGTTTTAATACTCGAATATAGTATAGTAAGATACGTTAGCTTCTATATATGAATAAAATGAGTCCACCTATCATTGTGTTGATATTTTTACTCTTCATATATATTTGAGCCATTAGATGCTTTTTGGGACATTGATCTTAATAAGTAAAAAGAATATGTTTCTGTTTTTGACTCCACAAACTTGGGTTATTTGAGAATTCAGTATGTAGAATTCTTTTTCTGCCTTTTGGTATCTTATTATCCAAGGATTAATATTATAGTCAGACAAAAACTGGTTTCTTCATATTTGTTTGGCTTTGTCCCTTGGGGCTGAAAGAGGTGTAACAACCAAATATCTATTTACCAAGACAGGCAGTTATTGTTTTGTTGGTTCTGTCAATCTTTTTTGTACCTGTGATTATTTCATAAAAAGTATTTTGAATGTTGTTACATGCCTGTCAATTTCAAGAACAGCTCTGTGAAGCAGAACACAAACATAAAAAAACTTAGCTAGTGGAACTCTGGATTGTTTTTATTAGTTATCAAGCTCTGAAAACTTTGAAATCGTAAAGTGCTTTTAAATTATTCAATAAGCATCTCTGTATCAGAAATAATTCATCATTGTATTTTCATTCCATTTTCAGAATGAGTCAATTTATTTGGTCTATCAGACAACCAGTACGGATGGGAAGTCATAATTCATATTTCCCTATTGCTCATATACTTAGGGAACAGTGTTATTGAAAGCAAGAAATGGAGGGGGTACTTTTCCTCCTTCTTAATACAGTCATTCAGCATCCTAGCTGATGCTAAGGAGTGATTTACAAAAGGAATATGTAGGGTAGGTGGGATGAGAATCACTACAGAGGTGAGCCCCTCTTCCTTATGGCAGCATGTGTCATCCTGTGGGCGTACCTTAGCAGAAACAAGATTAAAAACTGTTGCTTTTAGGATAGTCTAATTAATATAGACCGAATAGTGCAGCTCTCCTGGAAAATATTGAAAAATTGTGCCTGACTAGCGGTGTCTTACGTCAGTGAATCTCAAGCTTAAAAAGGCAAGTTCTGGTTCAGTATTCTCAGAGTCCAACACTACAGAACACTGCATTTTCTAACAAGCTCACAGGGAATGGATTGCTGCTGGTGCAGGAACCACACTGAGTAGCGAGGACTGTGTGGTTCAGGCTTGCAGTGGGTCCCGCAGGGTACAGGAATCAGAAGGTGAAAGAAAAGATCTCTCTTAGGAGGAGGCAGGTACTTCTGTGAACAGAAGGGGCAAAGAGGCAACTCCAGTGAGCATGGAGGGGAGGCACTAAAGACATACTAAAAAGAAATATTTATTGTTGATCTGAAATTCAAATTTAACTGGACAGCCTATATTCTATCTGGTCCAACTAGACTGGTTGAAAATTCGGTACTTTTTGGTACGTAGAGCTATAGGACAGATGAAAATACATTAACCTTGTATATAGAATGTAACATCCATCAGGGTGTACATTTTTGCATTTTTTATTATCTGGAGATTCCCCAGAATCTAGGTCTGGGAATAGCGCTCAGGATATATTTATGGTATGTGTGAAGAAAGGTAAGTGAAGGTTAAAAATATTGTGGCATGTATAATGTTTAACATACAAAAGAACGGAACTAAGAGGTATTTGTTAATAAAGATATTCTGTGTCTGATATTTTATTTTTTCAGCAGAACAGATCTTGAGCAAACTTCTCAAGAAAGTTCACTAGGGAAAATAAGGTACAAAGGAAGCCTAAGATTTTGAAAATGAATTTTTGAGTCACTAGGGTTTGAAAGTTCTGTATCACTAGTTTACTAGAATTTCCAAGAGCAATTCTGAGGATTTTAACTGATTAATAACTTGAGGATTTAAATGTGGCATGTAGCACACATTGATGTAGTTTCAAATATATTTCTGAAAAAATAAACACTTCAGAGCTCATTTTTCACCAAAGGGAAATATGACAGGGGAGCTGATTGCTGGAACCTGGCCATAGCTTCCCTGCCAGCAAGGTGGGTGCAGGTGGAGTTTATCAGTTATCTTCATCTTGATCTAAATCAGCGCTGAGGGAACTGATTGGGTTCACTCCTATTTAAGCACCCTTGACACCGCCACAATCTTGTTGGATTTCTTAAACTGATACTTGGGGTAGAAAAGGATATGATGAAGCACAAGAATAACAAGTACAACTGTCATTTGTTAAGGATTTACTGTGAGCAAGCATGCACCTGGCGGGAATCCATTTAATCTCATGAGAATCCTGTGAAGAAGGTATTATGACCCCCATTTTTCAGATGAAAAAATTGAGGCATACAAAGATGGAATAACTTGACACAATAAGTGCCAAAAATAGGAATTGAAACTAGATCTCTTTTCCATTGTGCATCATTGCAAATTATCTGATCTCAAGAATAACAGAAACTTACAGAATATATTGCCTTATTTTACCGATAGAATCATCATTGAAAATAATTACAAGTAGATCATATTACCATGAATCAAGCTTTGGACTTACGTGAAGTTCATAAACATCCTCTAACCAAAGTCATTAGTCTGGTGATTCAGTTCTAGTCTCATAGTTCCTCTCATCCTCTGCCTCCGTCAGGAGGGTGATACATTACCTCTGCATTTTCTCCTTATGCAGTCATCATTGTACTTGGGTCTGTCTGTTGGTGTCTGGGCAGGCAGCAGATGGTACATTCAAGTAGGCATTGAGGGTTTAATGAAGGGAATATTTTCAAAGGTGTGGGCAGGGTTAAGAGAACAAATGGGAGAGAGAGAGAAGGACCAGGAACTAGCAACAGCTGGAATCAATTACTGTCCCTTGACCCTGAAGCAGCAAGGAAAGGGAGCTGTTGCCAGGAGCCAGAGACAGGGGCAGGTACAGGAGAGGGACGACCAGCAGGCAAGGAGCTGCTATTTCCTGGGAAAGGTATGGCCAGTGCGTTGCCACCAGGAAGATGTAAAATCAAAGTCTAGGGTAAAAACGAAGAAGTAAACAAATGCCTGCCTTCCCTCTCTTCTTGCAGTCTAGTCTCTTGCTGGTGGCCAACATTAACTGAACTCAACCAGAAGCCAGAGGACAAGGGAGCCACTGATCTAGTCCACAAAGGTCAGTCTCCCAGGGCACAGAGCAGGGTGGAGAATGGGGAATATTGACTCTGGAAGGGCAGATGGAAAGTACCCATTGTGTAGTGCCTTCCTGCCATGGTTGCGTAGCCCAACAAGGCTACTTTCCCTTCTCTTGCACCCTGTTTTCCACATTCCTTTCCTTTTGTCTCCCAAGTTCCCTCTCTGGCAGATGTCCCTCTCTGCTCCGCATGGAGGGCTGCTAGTTAGCCCTACTTCTTGCATTTAAGTGATGTTGTCAGTGCTGGGCCCCATTTTTATGGAGCTCCTGGTGCTTTCCAAATCCATCTCCAGGTCTATGAGGGATACATTCTCCAGGGTAGATCTCCCTGGTCACCTGAATCCTTGGTTCTCTGATTTCACTTGGGAAGCCTCTCTTCCTTGTCCTGCCATTGGCAGTCTTCCTCCAGATGCTCCAGAGTTAACAGTTCTACAGGCATTTCCCTCCGATGGCTACCTTCCTAGGAAATCAAGTAGCCCTGTCTTCACAGTATCTGATATCCTGTGGCATTCTGCCTCCAGGAGCAGCCAAGTGCGTAGTATTTATTACCCAGGAGAAACTACGACTCATTTGGTACAGCCTCAGAGCTCTGGCACTCAGAGAACACAGTCCAGCAACAAGAAGGGTGTTTTTTCTTCCTCTTTCTTTTTGTTTTGTTTTTACTTACTTTCCTTGAATATTCGGGAGAGGGTATATAAAACAGTATTCAGGAAATACCCTTTCCCTTGCCTCCATGAGTTTCCTCATCCTCCCTCAGCTCCTCCAGCAACTTTTCTCTCAAGCCCTCCCCCCCCCACCTCTAACCCACTTGTCTCCCTTCTTCATCCTCTTGCCCCTTTCTTTCCTTTCTAGACCATGGAAGTCCCAGACAACATGCCTGGCGGCAGAACCTTTCTCTGAGGCAGAGAAGGGAAAGAAACTGAGTTGGTAGAGACGAGACCGTTCTCAGTAGATAGACGATGAGAAAGGCTGGGTGCATTTCTGCTTGGATAGGGTTTCCTCGCCAGCACGAGGATCATGATGGAGTAAGAACCACAGCACCAAAAGGTATCAAAAGACATTTAAACTTAAAACAACTTGACAGTACGGCATGTGGATTACAGCCTCATGACCAAAGTCATTTCTATCTGTAGTTATTACAATGGCTGTCTTGCACTGCGTGCCTGCCCTGTGCCAGGCATTTTACCAAGGACTTAAATATATTCATCTCTAAACTTCAAACCAAATCTGTAACCTGGTTGGTGTCAACCTTACTTTACAAATGAAGAAATGGAAATGCAGAGCCATGATTTGAACTAATTATGACTCTAAAGCATGTACCCTTTTCATTAACAGTAGTAGTGTTAGTATAATAGCTCCCAGCAGTTTGAACAAATACTTTCACCGGTCCTCTTGCCCACTATCGTGCAGGCAGCATTTTTAATCTCTACATAGACCCAGGGAGATAGTAGTGTTGTTAGGATGGGAGTGTTGAATGGATGGGAGTCAGAGAGATGTAGGCACCATGTTGGTCATACAGCTAGTACTCATCAGAATCACAACGTGAACCAGGCCTACTGGACTCCAGATGTGTTATCTTAATCACTGACCTATTCTCCCTTGATGCTTGTTTTATGATAATACATACTAGGAACATAGTGGTATTATTAATATAGTAGCTTATTTTGCAATTTCTAGTAACTCTATATGAGCAGAGGTGGGTATTTCTAAGGGTTGAGAAAGAATCAACACGACAGGACCTGCTGACGTATGGCTTGAAGCAGTGCAGGTCAGTTGGCGGATGCTGGGGTGGAGCAACATAGTCCATGGCAATCATTCTGAAATAGAGTAATTTGGGGTTCATGAGATGAGTCAAGAGAATAGCAAACAGCAACTGACCCTGTGAAACAGAAGCCAAGGAACAGATTATAATAGGCAGGTCCCTCAAGTTGATGTTTACTTGTTAGCCCATTCCTTTTAAGAGTAATCCAGTAAGGGGTGCCTGGGTGGCTCAGTCGGTTAAGTGCCAGACTCCTGTTTTCAGCTCAGGTCTTGATCTCAGGGTTGTGAGTTCAAGCTCAGCATTGGGCCCCCATGCTGGGCATGGAGCCTACTTAAAAAAAAAAAAAAAGCATAATCCATTAATAGTTATAATTCCTCAGAGGAATCTCTCTATAGTTTGGGTCATTCCCTTCATAATTGGCTCCCATTTAGTGCAGGACTTACTTCAAGCACTCATGGGAATTCTTGATAGTTCTCAACATGCCAATAATATTGGAGTGGGAAGTGAGAGAAGTATACTTTCAGTTTCAGCTGTACATTATAATGATTCAACAATTCTATGCATTATTCAGTGCTCATCGTGATGATTGTGTGCGCTCGCTCTCTCTCTCTCTCTCTCTCTATATATATATATATATAATATATACACCACACACCACATTTTCTTTATTCACTTATCTACTGATGGGCATTTTGGCTGCTTTCATAACTTGGCTCTTGCAGATAATGCTGCAATGAACATAGTGGTGTAAATACCTTTTTGAATTAGTGTTTTCATGTTATAGTTTTATGGAAGACAGGTCCTGACACTGAAATTAGCCTATACATTACGAAATGAATAAAATATGATTATGTTTTGATAAAACAATACAAATTTTGGCTTGACTAGTCCGTTACCTCATGAGAGAATTGACAAAAACAATAAGTGAAATAATTCTCAGAAGCCCACAGATGAACCATTGCATGGACTTCAGGTAATTTCCTAAGATGTATATTTTTTAAACAAAATTTCAATTTTGTTAGATGAAAACTGCTCACTTTTAGCAGGTTAAGATAATTTTTAATGTTTAAATATTATATTTGTTGGGTGATTTCTACCATGACTTCATGGACTGTTTTTCTTTCCAAATTTGGGGGAGGACAAGTTGAGAGGACTGTCCCTGTGGGATCAGGGAAAGTTTTCCTAAATCATACACTTAAAATATTGTCCTCTCTACCCTCCTAACATTCACATTCTTTACCTCCTGCTTCTACTGCTGAACTTTTACCCTGAAGAACTTGAAACTCAGAAACACAAGTGTATAAAAGAGCCCTCAGTAGGACCAAATTCTAAGCCTTCCTTTCCCCAAGCCGGTTTCTAATTTGAATCCTGCCTTTTCTAGGCTTTTGGTGTCATTTTTCTTAATTTGTATCTCATCTGATGCACTGTGCCAAGCACTCAGAATACACAAACCACAGAGTACTCCAAAAGCTCACAGAGAGTTTTTTTTTTTCCTTGAAAAAATGGCTCCCAGTGCAAACTGGTGCAGTCACTGTGGAAAACAACATGGAGATTCCTTAAAAAGTATAAAAAACAAAAACAAAAACAAAAACCTACAGTCCAGCCATTTCACTATTAGGTATTTACCCAAGGATACAAAGATACTAATTCAAAGGGATACATGCACCCTGATGTTTATAGCAGCATTATCTACAAATTATGGAAGCAGCCCAAGTGTCCATTGACCGATGAATGGATATAGAAGATGTGTGTGTGTGTGTGTGTGTATATGTATGTATATTATATATTATATATATATAATGGAATATTAGCCATCAAAAGAGAGAAATCTTGCCATTTGCAATGATGTGGATGGAACTAAAGAGTATTCCGCTAAGTGAAATAAGTCAGAAAAAGACAAATACCATGTGCTTTCACTCATATGTTGAATTTATGAAACAGAACATGTAAGCAAAGGGGAAAAAAGGAGGCAATCCAAGAAACAGACTCTTAACTGTAGAAAACAAACTGATGGTCACCAGAGGAGAAGTGGGTGGGGGGATGAGTGAAGTTGGTGGTGGGGATTAAGGGGTGACGAGGACTGGATGTCGTATGGAAGTGTTGTACACCCGAAACTAATATTTCACTGTATGTTAACTATCTGGCATTTAAATAAAAACTTTAAAAAAGTAAAAGTGGCTCCAAGACTACACCTCACTGACACTGTGGCTGTTTGTGAAAAATTCAGACTCCTAGGTTCCAGGGGAGGCCTGTGGAATCCAAACCTTGGCACCTGGGCAGGGAAGGGCCTGTCTTCCTAGAGCCATTGAGAGGAACCCCCACATGAACAGAACTGATGGTAACATGATGAGATGAAGGGAGCAGTCATGTAGGGAATGTGAAGAAGAGCTGGCCTTGACTCCTTTCGGGCTCTTAGAAGGCAGCAGACACAGCCTTCTGCTGGCCTTTGATGCCAGCTGTTGTAGAACATACCTACATGCTGATGGTGTGTGTGGTTCGCCCTGGTTATCTGCATTTGGTTTGGAATCTGCTGGACCTATTTCTGACTAACTATAGTTGTTTGCTGTCCAGAAAACATGTAGTGTTTAACATCAGAGGATTAAATGAGGTGTTAGCTCTACAGGCGAAGCCTAGCACTTTACATTGATTCATTTCTAGGTAGCATAAAATGGTGTTGTCCATACAGTCAAGATGACAGCAGTTACTACACTCAAATTATATAGTCCATGAATGCATATTGACTTCCATTTCTCCTTTTGCAAGATTATATAACTGTTGCACTTTTAATTAGGAGGGTGATGATGCTGATACCAAGAAATTCAATGCAATGAACTTTTTATTATTAGAGATAAAAATTAATCCTCAATTCCGTTGGCCTTTTAATTGTTTAACTGTGGAATCAGTCAAATGTGGAGGCTGAAGAAGCACCAAGGGATAATGTAATTGCAACTCTTCAAACAATTGTATCTGTCTGGAAAATGAAGATTGATGATCTGGAAAATAGATCTCATTGTTTCAGTAGTAGAATTACGGGCTTTGCCAGTGGCTATTAAAAGAGATTCTCTGGGAAACTTTTTTACCAAAAGAAAAAAAAAATGATACTTGTGAGATGAAGAAAATTTAATTCAGACACTTTTCATTAAGCAAGGCCAGAAACTCCAATTCCCAAGTTCATAGTTGACGAGAGGCCCCAGAGCAGTAATTATCCATTTTTCAAGTTTCCTGATAGAAAGCTCTTCAATTAGATATAGACAAGGGAAAAATTATGATAAAAGGAAGGGTATTTTGTCCTTTCTAAAGAGCACTAGGAAAATAGGGAGTCTATAACAATGTTAAGAGATAATTATATTAAATGAGTTGAGCACTTTGAATTATCTTAAAAGATGTTAAATTACTTTCGGTATTGCTATCTCACTTAAAGTGCTTAAGATTTTAATTCAGAAAATAAACTGGCATTCAGTTTTCATTTGTGTTCCCTAAATTTTCAGAGATGGTATGTTGCCTTGGGCAGCCTCAGACATCTCTTGGGGAAATAGGTTATTCTGTGGATGAACTAGGCAGTGTTTTTTTGTTCAAAGTGCCAGTGAATGTTTGAAATGTGATTTGGTACATTTGTCATGCTGTTAGGAAGATTGATTTGTTGTCTCACTTGTTGATTCTATTATGTATGACCATCACTTTTTCCTACTTCCCTCATTCATATATGAGGTAGATATGGATACAGACGATGGACTTGGGGGGAGGCTACGGGCAATCATGGATTAATAGAAGTAAGAGGAATTGTCTCCGGTCGTTTTCAACCACATAATGGTAGCACATGAATATTTTATTTTACCATTTAAAAGTGGAGGAAGCTTAGAAGGTGAATTGAAGTGACCTTAGTCTCTTCAGTTTTATTTATAATGTGGTGTTTCTTGTTATGTACCGCCAAGCAGAGAGTGAAGATGTGACTGTTTACCTCACCAGGGTAAATGGAAGCAGCTCTACAACCATGGTCCACCCACAAGCTGAACTCTGAGTTATGTATCTGTCCAGGGATTATTTCTAATCTGAGCACAGAGATGATACAGAACCTACATTTACAATGAAATAGTCACTGGCATTCTGCATGATTTTTTTTTTTCTGTTAGTGGAGACCACTGCTCATGGACAGTGAATTTAGATGGGAGGTTTCAGAAACCTAGGGCTTGAGAAACAGATTATATGTGCTCATTATTATTACTTGAAGGTTTTAAGGCCCATCTTTTAGAAACTTGAAAAATTATTCTTTCTTATTATATCTCTAACAGTTCTTATTTTAATAAAAATAAGGCAGTGTCCTATGAGAATGGCACTCAAGGATGATGAAGTTAGGGAATCAGGGGGAATTGAAAGCAGATTAAAAAACAAAAACAAAAACAAACAAAAAAAAACAACCCTGGGCCTTAACATGGTTTGTTCAGGATGTTCAAGATAAAGTAGCCACATTTTAAAAAGAGATGAACATTAGTGTCTAAATGATAAAGTAATAAATGTGGTTCCATGGTAAACTGCTTCAAACATAAAGACATGAAAAGAGAAGAGAAACTGAACCCCAGCAGCTGCCCCACCATGCTTTCCTACCATTCACAGATAGCTTAACCACTGGTGCTTCCCATCTTGATTATATGTGTGGCTGTGGAGGACATTAAAAAAAAAAAAAAAAAAAAAGCACGAATGAGATGCTTTTATACCTACTATTTGGAAGGTACTTTAGTCCCACTTAATCATTTGGCATTATTGGTCTGTCTTATAAGTCATTAAAAGACATTCAAAAAGAGAAAGATTCTGTATATGGGCTGCTGGATATATACAGCAGGATATATATGCTGGATGGCTGGATCCAAGAAGATGCTCTTCACCCCCCTTAGGGATGATGTTCCTTCCTGATTAGGGTCTCTTAGCCGACAGTATATGCACTCTGGTCTCAGCTATGAACTTCAGGGACCCAAAGTACTGATTCCCCCTCACTGGGGCAGTGGAGTGAATAATACAAATAAATAACAAGATTGGGGACCTCTACCCAAGTGGGGGAGGGCTAGTGTTTTCTTCTTAGGCCAAGGGGGAATAAAAAGTCCGTGAAATTATCACACACCCGAGGGCTGAGAAGATTATACATCGGTGCCATAATCAGTCTAAAGTCTAGTAAATAGGTTTGTTCTGAGACAGAGTTCAACCACCGTGAGAAGGCAAAAAGCCTTTGGAATGTGGTAAATGAACACGGAAACTATTCTGAGATTTGGGATGAGAACATAAGGCATCAGAAGTAAGATATCAAAGAGATCCCTTCTTAAAATAAAAGGTGGTTACTTTGTAGTTACAACAAGAACAGTAGGAAATGGAAAGAAACCCAGAGAAAGTCACACAGATCCGACAAATCACGGTAGCCCTGCACTTGGAAATGGGAAGCAGGGAGAGCATCAAATAAAACAGGGCAGAAATTCAGAAATTATGTTCTGAACCTGCTTAAAGGGAGTAGGGTCACAAAAGGGGGAAGAAGATGGGGAAGTGGATACTATAATAGGCAAAGTCAGGTCCTGCTGATGCAGGAAAAATGTGTCAAAAAGAACTGTTCCTGCTGTCACTGAAGTATTAAAAAGTCACAGGAGCCTCAGCATAATGTCTTCTTTTGTTTGACCCCGTCACATGCCTACATATCCTTCCACAGCCTCACAGACGAAAGGTGGCTGGTTGAGGACAGAATTTGAATATTATTTGTTTTGTCTGGCCAAATATCATCTTACCAGTTCATTTACACTGCTGCTTGTAATGGCTCCAAAGTGAATATGAATATGCCACGGGTAATTTAATATTTTTTTTTTACTATTTGACATTTATGCTACTGTAAGTTTTTACTATTATAAATTATACTACAGCAAATAGCCTTGTAGGCAGATCTTTGTCATTAGTTGTTTCCTTTGAAAGATTGCTATAAAGTGAGTACAGGGCCTTAGAAATTGCCCTTTTTAGGCTGTTAAGACTGCTTGCCGAACTTTCGTCCGTAGAATTTGTACCAGTGTATACCACCACCACCACCAACGAAACACCAACCAGTTCCCCCGTTTGAGGGTGAGACGCCTCACACATCATCAGTTTTATAAACCTCTGAATTATGTTTCTCTAGTAGTGCAGATAATGTCAATTAGGTCGTATGAGCTCTTTTTCCTGGTACCCGCTGTGATCAAAGGTATGTAATTTTAAAATACCTGGTGGAAGTTAGAGCTGCATTCTATAGTGATCAAAGAATACTTAAGCTATCCAGAGTGATCATACTCATTATTTTACTAGCACAGTGTTCTAACCTATTTCTGTAACTGAGGTCTAAAATATTCCTTTCATCCTCCTAATTTGGATAACCACTCGAAAGGAAACTAATAATTCTTCCTTCCTCTAAAACTAGAAAAATCAACTGGAGAACTTCAGAATATACGGTCCCTGGACAACTCAGTCCTATTACTATAGTCTAATTTTAAAAGAGCGCCCAAAACAGAATCCACATTTGAAATAGATTGCTGTAGTTAAGAAGGTATGAAGCACAGTTCACACACATTACTTGGTGTGGAGAAATCTATATAAAAAACTGGAAAGTGTTGTCCTTATGTAATTGACCTCTATAAATGCATTTATTTTTAAGAGGTTTAGGAGAAAATGGCAATGGCAGTTTTCAAGACTCAGAGTGGGTTTGGTCAGAATCAAATAAAAGACTCAGCTATTTGAATCAGGATCATTTATTTTAGCTACATATTATTTTAAATGGCTACATGGATAGTATAAACAGCAACAATCTAGAGATCAGGAATAAAAGTCTTAGATTGAACTCTGTCACTTTCTAGATGTGTGAACTTAGGGAACAAAATCTGAGTCTGTTTATACATCTATTTTTTGAAAATAACCCTCTTATTGCCTGTTGTCTCTCAAACGGTTGTTACAAATAATCGAGATAAATGGATGTGAAAATCTGCAAACTGCTATATACTTGTAATGCTGCTTGCTACTTTTAATAACTATAACCATGTATTTTTCCTCAAGACCTTGAGATCTTAGATTTAAATATTTAACATGCAAATGTGAAAAATAGGGTAGGGATGGATAAAAGAAGAAAATCGATAAAAGATGGATATTCCAAATAAAATGTTTTGAAATAGAACACAGCTCAGAAAAGTTCATAAATCATAAGTATTTACCTTAATTAATTATAATGAAGTGATTACACCTAAGTAGCTACTTATTGAGGTTAAGAAATAGAACATTACTAGCAACCCAGAAGGCCTCCTTGTGACGCACCTTAAGCTAAAGACTACTGCCCTCCTTCCCGAAGATAACCAACATCCTAAATCAAATTTCATACTTCCTTTTTGCTTGTTTTTTAATATTATAAATGGAGTTTTACAATATGTATTTTTGTATTGAGTTTCTTTTGAGATGTTGTATAGAGCTGTATTTGTTACCCTTATTACTGAATAGTATTCCATATTCCAGATATACCATAATTATCTATTGAGAAATGTGAGTTTCTAGTTTGAAATTATTACAAATAAATACATATATCCAACATAATATATACTTCCTATATATATATCGCCACACGTATGTACACACACACACACACACACACACACACACACATCCTAGGTGTAGAATTACTTGATCCAAAGGTATACATATGTTCTGCAATGAGATTTCTTCAAAAGGTTTTCCAGATTGAAAAATTCATAGTTTTCCTATAAAAACTATGAGAGTCCTAGTTTTCCCATATTCTCGCCAACACTCGGTACTGTTAAATTTTTTTTTTTTTTATTTTAGTCATTTCCATGGGAATATCGTGGCATCTTATTTTGGTTTTAATTTGTGTTTCCCTGATTACTATTGAGATTGAGAGCCTTTTAATAATTTCATAAAAATTTGAATACCTCCTTTTATGAAGTACCTATTTAAGTCTCTTGCCTATTTTCTTTTTTTTTTTCTTGCCTATTCTCTATTGGTTTGTCTATATTTTTTTAATGTTGTGTAGAAGTTGTTTATTCTGAATATGAGTCCTTTGTCAGATTTATGAGTTGCAAATATCTCACAGTCTGTGGGTTGGCTTTTTAATTTCTTAATGGTGTTACTGTAATAAGTGGAAGACCCTAATTTCACACAATCCAGTTTGTTAATCTCTTCTTTTGTGGTCAAGACTTTTTATTTATATTTAAATTATCCTTGCCTACCACAAGGACGTGAATATATTCTTCTTTAGAGTGTTACAGAAATTTTGTTTGGCCTTTCATATCTAGAGCTACAGGTCATCTAGGATTAAGTTTTATGTATGGTGTGAAGTGGGGTTTGGGACTCAGCGTTGGTTTGTTTGTTTTTTTTTTTCCCTCATGTGCAATACAGTGCCTTTATTTAAAAGGCAGGACTTTCCCCCACTGTTCTGCTACCAAAAATTCAGTGTCTATATATGTATTGGATTATCATAACTATTTGTTTCATTGTTATATTTGTTTAATCCGATACCAATACCATACTGACTTAATTACTATGACTTTATAGTAAGTGTTGTGATGTACTTGTGCTCTTCCTCCCACCTTTTTTAATCTAAGTTTGTCTAATCTATTCTTTGTCCATTGTATTTCCATATAAATTTTAGAATAAAATCATCTGATAAAAAAAGAAAATTTCTGAAATTATTATAGATTGCATAAAACTTATAGGTCAATTTGAGAGATATGACATCTTTACAATATTGAGTTTCTCCAGTCTACTAGTGTGGTATCCCCAGGTTATTTGGGTTTTCATTTTTTTTGGGGGGGGGTTTCATTTTAATAATGTTTTATAGTTTTCTGTACAGAGGTCTTGCGTATCATTCTTGAAATTTATTCCTAGGTATTTGATGTTTAAGCTGTTGTGCATAGTTTAATTCTTTTAATTTCATTTTCCAACTGTTTTTATAGACAGTTGAGTTGATATTATTGACTTTTTATTTAACATCCTTGCTAAACTGGCTTTATATATTTATTTGTCTGAAATCCTTGAGATTTTTATACATACACTGATCACATCATCAGCTAATAATTACAGCTTCATATTTTTGTTCCCAGTCTTAGAACATTTTTTTTTCTTTTCCTTGTCTCATTGCTTTAGGTAGAATTTTCGATATGGTATTAATTAGAAGTATAAAGTACATTTTTGTCTCACTGCCAATCTCAAAGAGAATTTTTTCCATTTTTAACCACTAATTATGAGATCTACCTTAGGAATTTTGTAGATAACCTTTTTCATACCCCCTCCCACATTTATTGAGGTGTAGAGGTATTTGGCAAATAAAAATTGTATATATTTGGGATGCCGGGGTGGCTCAGTGGTTGAGCATCTGCCTTTGGCTCAGGGAGTGATCCTGGGGTCCCAAGATCGAGTCCCACATTAGGCTCCCTGCATGGAGCCTGCTTCTCCCTCTGCCTATGTCTCCACCTCTCTCTCTATGTGTCTCTCATGAATAAATAAGATCTTTTTAAAGATTATATATATTTAAGGTATATGATGTAATGGTTTGATATGCATACACATTATGAAATGATGACCACAATTATTTTATTAACACATCCATCATCTCTCATAGTTAGCTTTTTTGTTATAGTGGTGCAGGTGAGAACACAACAAATTTCAAGGATACAATACAGTATTACTAACTAGACTCACTTTTAATCCCCCCAAAATCTTATAACTGAAAACTTAAAACTGAAAGTTTGTAGCCTTTGACCAGTATCTCCCTATTTTCCCCACACCACCCTCTCTTAATCACCACTCTGTCCTCTGGTTCTATGAGTTCAACTTTTTTAGATACCACCTATAAATTAGGTCATATAGTGTTTGTCTTTCTCTGCCTTATTTCACTTAACATTAATGTTCCCTGGGAATGTCCATGTTGTCACAGAAATTTCCTTCTTTGTAGAGATGAATGATATTCCATATATATATTTTTTTCTTTATCCATGGATATGTGGAGATATATATCACATTTTCTTTATCCATTCATCCTTTGGCAGGCACATAAGGTTGTTTCTATAACTCAGCTATTGTGAATAATGTGGCAATGAACATGAGAGTGCAAATATCTCTTTGAGATATTGATTTCATTTCCTTTGGATATATCCCCAGCAATGGGATCGCTGAATCATATAGTAAGTTTTATTTTTAATTTTCTATGAAACCTTCCTATACTGTTTTCCATAATGGTTGTACCAATTTACATCCCACCAACAGTCTACATAGGTTCCCTTTTCTCACACTATTGTCAACACTTGTTATCTTTTGTCTTTTTGATATCTCATTGTGGTTCTGATAGGCATTTCCCTAATGATTAGTAATGTTGAGTTCCTTTGCATCTACCTGTTGGCTGTTTGTATGTTTGCTTTGGAAAAATGTCTATTCAGCTCCTTTACTCATTTTTAAATCAGGTGGGTTTTTTGCTATTGAGTACTATGAATTTCTTATACCTTTTGGATAGCAACCCCATATCAGATATTTGGTTTGCAAATATTTTCTCCCATTTCATAGATTGCCTTTTCATCTTGTTGATCATTTCCTTTGCTGCGTAGGAGATTTTTGGTTTGATATAGTACCAATTGTTTATTTTTGCTTTTGGTGTCACCCAAAAAATCGCTTCCAAGAACAACATCAAGGAGTTCTTTCCCTGTGTTTTCTTTTAGGAGTTTTACAGTTTTAGGTCTTACATTTAAGTCTTTAATCGATTTTGAGTTAATTTTTGTATATGGTGTAAGATAATGATACAGTTTCATTCTTTTGCATGTGAACATCCAGTTTTCCCAATACATTTATTGGAGAGATTGCTCTTTTCTTGTTGTGTATTCTTGACACCTTTGTCATAGATTATTTGACTCTATATATTTGAGTTTATTTCTGGGCTCTTTGTTCTGTTTCATTGGTCTATTTATCTGTTTTTGTGCAGGTACCATACTATTTTAATTAAAGATAACTTTTTTCAAATTAAGGAAATTTCATTTTATTGATAGTTTACTAAGATCTTTTGATCAATAATAGAGTTTTATTTTTTTTAAATACTTCTTTTACATTTGTTGAGATGGTTGCATGATTTTCTCCTGTTAAAGTGGTAAGAATTAGATTGATTTTAGAATCCTTAACCAACTTTGCATTCCTAGAATAATAAGCACAACTTTTTTATCAAAAGTAAATGGAATAAATTTAAAATTATTCCAAAGTTAAAAGATTAAAAAAAAAAAGAAATGAGAAATGAGGTAGAGCCATTTCTTATCAGCCAGGATTAATTATAATCAAAATTCACTGTAAACAAAATTAAGGCAAAATAAAGAGAAATCAGGAATCAGGCTTAGATTTATAGGATATCCAAAAGCAGTAATAAGAAATATACACTGTCAAGACAGAAGTTCAAAATCAATTGGTAAGCCATGATTAATGCTGGATACATAAGGAAATGTAAGAACAAATTTTGTTTCAACAAGTACAAGAAGATACTTCTAATCTGGAAAACTCAGTAAGAAGACTGAGTTCCTTATTCTCTGTCAGCAACAGTGAGAAACCCTGTCCTAACTTGACCCTGGCTCACAGACATCCTTGGATTGGTTTCTGGCTTTTCTTCAGGCACAGGGCACGGTTTCAGATAATCATTCTGAGCTTCTAGCAAACTTTTAAGCCTTCTTCAATTTCATTTCTTGTTAGCAGTTGCTGCTGTTGTTATTATTATTGTTTCAGCAAAGAAGAACCGCAGAATGGCTTATAGGAGATTCTTATTCTCTAGACTCTTGGAGAGTTATTGTTTCAAGTTGAGTCATCTCCCACCCGCAAAGATTTCCACTCAGTTATGCATTCAAAAGTGCTACTGAATACAGGAATGTTTAACCAATAGGTGCTTAAATTGATCCTATAATGGCCCATTAATGCCCACAGGTGTAAACATGCAGAAGTTATTAGTAAGCATCTTTGGGGGCAAAACACATTGCTGCGTTGCTTTTAATCATTTATTGGATTGTCCCTCTCTGTCCCTCTCTCTTCCATTCTCCTTTTCTGTCTCTCCCTTCTTCACTCTCTCCCTCCTTTCTTTCTTTTACTTCCCCTTCCTAGCAGATATGTGAGCACCTGTTAACTGTAGCAAAGTATTGGGAATACAAGGAAGTGGAAAGCATATTTCCAAGCCTTAAGGAATTTATCATCTAGTTGTGGGGGCATAGGGTAAATTCAAATTAATAAATATTTATATACAAATGCTGTCAAAGTTCAAAATTAGGTGGAAATGTATAGACAATAAGTCCTAGTTCAATATAAGGAAAAATCTCTGTGGAAGTTGAGAGTTCCTAAACAAACAAACAAAAAAGCCACCCATAACCTGAACTACATGAAGACTGTATATAAATGAGAATCCTAGGGGTGCCTGGGTGACTCCCTTGGTTCAGCATCTGCCTTTGGCTCAGGTCATGATCCCTGGGTCCTGGGATTGATCCCCACATCAGGCTCCCTGCTCATGGGGGGGTGGCCTGCTTCTCCCTCTCCCTCTGCCCCTTATCCCTCCCCTGTTTCGTCTCCCCACTGCTTGTGTCTGTGCGTACTCGCTCGCTCACTCTCTCTCTTTCTCAATAAATAAAATCTTTAAAAAATAAAGTAGTTTGCAAAGGCATGTAGCAGTTGGGATTAAAGTCATCTACAATGACAGGAAAACAAAACAAAACAGTGGCTTAAGAAAAATAGAAATGCTTTTCTTGCTCATGTAAACATATTTTGTTGATCATCCATGCTTGGTGTGGTATTCCATGGTGTCAGGGAACCAGGCTTCCACTCTCTTTTACTCTGACATCCGTATCATGTGGCTTGCACCTCCACATCCTGTGCTGCTTCTTGGGCATGTCATTACATCTACTTCCCAGGCATCAGGAAGAAAGAAGTCAGGTGGCTTCCTCTCCCTTTAAGGAAATACCCAGAAGTTTCACTTGGCCTTAATTTTATCTCATGGCTGCTCCTAGCTGCAAGAGAAACTGGAAAATGTAGACTTTATTCCAGGTAGCTGTGTATTTATAGTCCTAGGCACAGGAATATAGGCATGAGGAGTGCAGCATAAGCATGAGGAGAAGGAGGGACTGAAACAGATGCTTTTTGTATCTCAGGTATCTAACACCGGAAAAGAATCTGCCCACGAGTGGAGGAGTGTATATATTTATTGCTGTTAAAAGAAAACACTAATAAGACTTAATTTGACTTCAACTATGAAACTGCTGATTGTTGTTTCCTTTTTTGCTTATGGCTTCTTGGTAGAAAAAAAACAAAAACCAAACTGTCCATACTGTGGGATATTAATTTTGAACTCTTTCTAGGTTCGTTCCAGTGATATGTATCTGGTTAGACAATTGCAGAATGCAACAATTGAGCATACTTTACTGAGAAGAATACGTCTTGAACTAAAATTTCAGAAAATAAAGCAATTTTTTAAAAATCTCGAACTGCAATTTAGAAGGTCCTATGAACTGAAGTGGAAAAAATGAATCTCATTGGGTCAGTCCATCTGGATTTTGTTTGACTAGAAGAGAGGCTTAACAGATAAATTAAGGTACCAAGCACACTGTGGATTGCTCCCCATTTGCAGTAATAGGCCTGGCTCAGCTCTTCCCCCATTCAACTTTTATCCAAGTCACATGTAGGCAATTAGTAGATTTTCTGTTCAAATAAAAATGTTTATTTGCTTTTCTAATTTACCATTGTGACACTGGAACTCTGATTGAAAGCATTTTAACTTTTATAGTAAACAGTAAAAAATCCTCATAAAGCTCTCACAAAACTTCAGGAGTCTTATAAGATCTATTCCTTATGAATGTCTGCATTGTGATATTTGTGTTGCCAATTATTTTATCTAGAATCATTCCCTTAACTCCATTTCCTGTTTTTTTTTCAAGAGCACTTTGCAGAGGACATGTTTTTAATAGGCTATAATCATCACATGGGCAACAGGGATCTTGGCAAGTAGCTATTAACAGTATAGACAGAAACTTGGAGTGTGATGGTTTTAGACTTCCTGAGCTTCTTGATGCTATTTTAATGCACTAAGAGTATAAACTAAAATTAGATCCTGCTGACTGTTACCAGAGTGAAGTGCGTGCCTCTTTTGCAGACAATGCTAGATTTAGTCGCTATGTATTTCTGTCAAGCTGGGAGTGCAGTTTACAGCTCTCATCCCTTCTAAGCATTTAGTAACTCTACGTGCGTACTTAATAATTGCTCTGAATTGCACCTGTTTATTTAAATTTTGTTGTCCCTAAAGCAGTTACTGACACTGTGTTGTTTTTCTTACGGATCATAACATTATCTTCATAAACCTGACATTATACTTATGCTTGTAATTTCTGATAGGAAGTCTGTGTTACTCCCTGAGTATTTCTCCAGACCACAGTTTCTCAGCCTGGTACTATGGCATTTGGGGTCAGACAGTTCTTTGTTATGAGGGGCTATCCTGTATGTGCCTTGTAGGAGCATAGCAGCACCCCTGGCCTCTATGCGTTAGATGCCAATAGCCCTTCCCTCTAGCCCAGTTGTAACAACCAAAAATGTCTTATTTGAATGCCACCTGTGGAGCAAAATCACCCTCAGTTGAAGACAACTACTCTGATCTGTCCACCGCTCACCATCTCCTTCACTCCAGCCCTAGTCTGGGCTGCTGTCATCTCTCAGCAAACCACTGCAAGAGTTTTCTGCTCCATCGCCCTGCATACGCCCCAGCTGCTCTCCAGTTCATTCTCCACGTTGTAGCCAGAGTGCTTTCCAAAACCGAGACCTCGTCATGTTGCTCCCAGTGACCTAGGACAAAGATAGAACTCTTAAAAATAGCCTCTAGCATTCATCCTAGTTGGACCTGGAGTATGCCTTGGCTTCATCTCAACCCAATTTCTCTTGCCAGTTCAGGCTTTTCTGTGTGCCCTTCCTCCTCCTGCTGTTGCCTTGCTCTACGCTTCTCTGTCCACCTGACCAGCTTGCACTCACTCTTCAGGTCTGGCTGCAGTCTAGCTTCATGCTGCCAGGGTATTCTTATCTGATGACTAAGGACCAAGTCAGATTGACCTGCTATAGTTAATTCTAGGCCAATTGGACTAATGTCAATCACCCAAAAGCCAGTTTACCAAGGAGCCAAATTACTAAACTTAGTCACTAAAATACAGATTTAAGAAACTGTTGTTTTTCGTTTTTATGATTTATAGTTTCCTACTATTAGTTTCACATGGGTTGGGTTTAGAGAGCTATGAGGGCTGTAAAGAATCAGTATTTGTGGATTCTGGGGTCTTCAGACTCTCTCTCTGTCCCTATGAGCCCTTTCAGTTCAGATTTGCCTCCCTGGGACTAGCAGACCAGCCCACCAGTGTGCTGGCCTGTGTCTCCATCTTTCCTCAAGTAGGCAGTTGGAGTCAGAATTGAATTAAACATTTCTTAAACTGCAGTCACGACAACACATTAAAAGTGGAAATCTTCCAAATCTAGGAAAGTATCCCATAAAATCTGTATTGCTTCAAAGTTTGTAAGTAAAGAAACAAAATTTGGTGAAATGTTGAAATTAATAAATTCACTGTTTCTTATTTGGGATTATAATGAACAGTTTCTAAAATTTCTAAAAATTGACAAAATCGGTAATGACTTTAAAAAGGTTAAATAAGTTTCAGCATCAAGCAAATATCTCCAGTAGGAAATTTGGGTTATATTTATAAGATGAATGTATCTACAGTAAGACCTGAGTAACTTGTTGCCTCTTAACTTTTGACAAACTAAATATTCTTTAAAAGGGTTTTAAGGGACACCTGGGTGGCTCAGCCAGTTGAGCATCAGACTCAATTTCAGCTCAGGTCACCATCTCCAGGTTGTGGAATCACTCGTGGCCTGTGTTAGCTACAAGCTCTGGTATGAAGTCTGCTCATCCCTCTGCCTCCCCCATCTTCCCCCCCCCCCCCAACACTCTCACACTGTTCTCTCTCTCCCATAAATTAAATAAATAAATTAATTAATATCTTTTTAAAAAGGCTTTTAGGATCAATGTATTTGTTGACTACAGTCAAGAAGAATATGTCATAGTTGCCCGGTTGCAGTTCTACATTTGTTTGATGATTACTCCAGTAATTATCTGTGCACCTCACTCAGTTGTAGACTCCATGAGAGCAGGAACTGTGCCCAGTTTTGCTCAGTGATTATTCACAGAGCATATCATGGTATCAGGTGCAGAGCAGATACCCATTCAAATGTTGTTGAATAAATAGATATGTTACTTTTAAAAATGCAGTATTAGCCTCCTAGTATGTAATAGTGGCATTGCCAATAGTTCCTAGCCTTAAGAAAGCTGTTAATAATTCCCAACCTAAGTCTGTAAAAACGTTAAAAAGATAGAACAGACTTAGATGTAGCATTTATTGAAACACTGTGCTTTTTCTAAGATCAAGATATTTTCCTCAGTCTTTTGGTAGTACACTAAACAAGATTTCATTTTTCAGATAGAAGTCTGTGTGGTTTTAAGTTGCATAAAAATAAAATTTGTAAATTTTATTTACTACCATATTCAAATGAAATAGCATGGCTTTTTATCAAATTTAAGTAATATGGCATGAGAGTGTTTTAAAATCAATGTTATAAAACAATATCTTCAAATAAAACTAGAACACGAATATTAACTCTGGATAGTAAAGATTCCAGGTAATCATTGGCAGTGATGTTAATATGGTTAGAGTTGGCTTTAATCTATGGTTACTCAGAGTGAATATTCTAGGCCCTCAAAAGGGGGATAAAGAAAAGGGTAGGTAAGAGAAGGATATAGCAGGGGGACTTAAAGGAAAAATTGCCTTTTCAATTCTATTCGGGGTCTTATTTCAAAATTTTTATTATTCCAAACACATGTTCCCAAGTTCCCTCTGTATTTGACCTCCATATAGAATGTAAATGCCACTCATTTGAATCATTTAATGACCATTATATGATCCACAACCCACAGTCTTTCAAATATTTCAGGTGTATTTTATATTTTTGTATTTAATAATTCTAAGAGATCAGTGAAAAAGTTTAAAGTATGCTGTTTGTGTCTTTCTCTTGTTCATGGTGGTTTATTTCTTTGTGTATTTTGTAATTTAAGATTCTTAGCTCATGTTTTACTGGGATTTCTCTCAGGGAATTCTGTAACACTTGGATTGAAGGTGCACTCATCTAGAAAAAAATCTTTTAGCTTCTTCTAGGTGCTCTGGGATAGAACCAACCCTGGACCATATCTGTTATTTTTCTTGTTTGGGGTTTCCTGGACCAGACATGTAGTGAATATCTAAATTCTGAGCCATTCAAGGATAGGACTATGGTTATAAACTCCAAGAAAGCTACCCTCTGTCCTCAATTTTTGGCCAAAACAGTCAATTTTCCTTGCTTTCCCTTTTACTAGTGAGCAGGCTTTTTGCAGGTTTGCTCTTCAAAGGACTTGGCTTTGAGTTTCATTTTCAACTCCCTACCTGGTGAAGAAGCAAAGCCTTGATTTCAGCTCCCATTCAGTAGTTAGAGAACACATGATACTAGGATAACATGCTGGCAAATGCCCTCAGGGCAGTCATGGTTAGTATCATCTTACAAAACTGGCTTTCCATTACTGGCCTTTGAAAACTTTCCTTGATTTCTTTCTAAATCTCCTATGCATCTAAAAGGATTCTTAACATAATTTTATCCATTTTGCAATGGAAGGGATTTTTTTTAGAATATTTGCTCAATTCATTATATTGATGGAAATAGAATGCAACAATGATTCTATATTTAAAGAGATACTTCTTTTAAGGAAAAAAAAAAAAAGGCCAATTGGCCTTCCATCTTTCCCTTCCTTCCTTTTTTTATCCGTTGGTCCTTTCCTTTCTTCCTTCTTCGTTCCCTTACATCTATCTATACAAGATAATTGATCATTTAAATAAAATTTAGAGCTACTCTAGGAAGGAAAAGGAAATTTATAGTTATATAGCTTCCTTTAGTATACAAATGATATTCAATTAACAGGAGAGAGCAAAGCTATTTTTTTTTCCTGAACTTTGGGGTTTTTAAATGATTATAGCAACAGATTAAATGACATTAAATACAGCCATCATTTATTGATTACCTAGCACATACTTGAAACTGTGCTATATAGATACAAATAGATTGAAATACAGTGCCTTTAAGCTCTACCAGAAGGAAAACAGAAGGAAGGCATAGATATCATGGAGTTATGGGTGGCCCTTAAATTTAATAATTTCCAGGATCCCTGGGTGGAGCAGCAGTGTAGCGCCTGCCTTTGGCCCAGGGCGCGATCCTGAAGACCCGGGATCGAATCCCACGTCGGGCTCCCAGTGCATGGAGCCTCCTTCTCCCTCTGCCTGTGTCTCTGCCTCTCTCTCTCTCTCTCTCTGTGTGTGTGTGACTATCATAAATAAATAAAAAAATTTTTAAAAAAATTTAATAATTTCCATTTAATACAAACTTCACTTGTGCAATGCTTAGATGCCCCAAAACTTTAGGAATCAGACTTTCAGGCACAGAATAGGTTTTGTTTTTGTTTTATTTTTTTAATATGGATAGTCAAGGAGGATTTGAGCTGTCACCTGAAGAAGCTGTTCATGTGTGTGCAAGTTCTGATAAAGAGTGATTAGCCCCTGAGGAATGAGGATGCCAGCAAACAGACACATTTACCCTACCTCAGGATGTACGTGCCTCTGTTCAGCCTTCAAATGCTTGACCTTAGAACATGTTTTCGGGAACCTGTTAACTACGTTTTAAGAATAAATTAAAAATATATCTTATACAAGGCTTTTGAATCATCATCCATGGTGCAAGCCAATCAGAGAATGCCTAAGAGAAATAGTATTTTCTAGGTGAACTTAAAAAGACACAGCAAAAGTTTATTATACTAGGTGAAAGGAAGAGCATGAGAAAAGGCAAGGATACTTGAAACTTCTTGGTGTGTTCAGAGAACTTTAAGTAACTATCTCAAATATATGTGGTTTATGTATTTGAAAGCACTTTCCTATGGTAGTGGTAGGTAACATTTGCTGAACATTTGTGGTGCATCAGACACGGTTGCACATGCTTTACGTATAATAATATTTAGTTCTGGCAACAATTGTTTGAGGTGGGTCCTATTATTATCCCATTTTATAAATGGTCAAATTTTTAAAATAACTTTCCTAGAGTTATAGGGTTATAAGTGGGCAAGGAACGACTCAGATCTGGGTGTTCTGACCCCAGAACCCATACTCTTAACCTTTATGTTCTGTAGCTCACACAATGAAGGCTGATTTATCTTGAAGGATTTAATCAAAAATTCTCATTCTTGAGAAAGCTCAATAAATGGAGAAAGATAATTTTCTCCCCTATAGACTGTAGGTACCATAAAAATTGACTTATTGTTATTTACCTTATTTGAATAAATATTATTCTTCTCCAAGAAAAAAAAAATGCATGATAGAAGGGACACCTTTTCAGTGGTATGTTGGACAGGTTTTGCAAGAGCTGATTATTAAATTTTCAGGAATTTTGCAAGCCGGTTATTAAACATAGTGTTGTTGAAAATTAAATTGTATAAATGTATGTTAAAGGAATTATATTTAAAACAAAGGTGATAAGTATTCAAAACCCATTACTTCCTAATTATTTATAATTTATTATTATCTATGCTTTTGAGGTTTTCTATGCCAATTTTATATATACATGTTTGTGTGGAAATACTACGTAATGGTGTGTCACTGAGCTCTACATTCAGTAATGCCCATCAGTTTGGTATCTTGAAGTTAGAATCATATTTATACTATGATTTGGTAAACACTACAAATCAGGGCTTTCTCCCCTGGGAGCTGGCTGTTCAACATTTACCACAGTACCCCCTTTATTCTTTCTTTAAAATATTTTGCCTTAAGCTGATTCTCAGGAGGGCTCTTTATTACACAGAGAGTTCAAATTGTATAGCAGAGACCTCTGGTGTCTAAATTATATTAGTGCTACAACATTTAAGAAAGGGAATTTGGAAATGTTCATCAGTTTCTCATTAATATACCTAATTATTTCAGAAAATCGATAATCCATCTTCATTTTAATAACCACCAAAAGAAATCCTATCTTTCATGAACCTCAGTGAACTGACACTTTTTGGTTTAAGAAATTCAAATTCATCACTCCAGAATAACAATGTGTTTTATCTTCTCCTTCAATTTGCTGAAAGTAGGAGCTACTAGATCGTACAGGAAAAAGTCAAGATCCCTAGATTTTGCTCCTGTTTGAACTACTAAACAGCCAGGTGACTTGGGCTTGGTGCTCTTGCCTCTCTGAGCTTTAATACCACCTTTGCACGTCTTTAGATTTACTAATGACAGGTCCCACCCAAACCCATTAAATCCGTGGAGGTGGAACCCAGGTGGGAGTATCCTTTGAAATATTCTTGAGATGATTCTAACATTCAACTGATTTGAAAACTACTGGTCAGAATATTTACGTAGAGGGGTGGTCAGCCTCTGGTTAAGGGCTCCAGTTGCAGGACCAGAACTGCTTTCAAATCCTCATTCTTCAACTTCCTGGCTGTATAGCCTCAGATAAGTTACATACTGTCTCCACGGGTCAGTTTCCTGATGTATAATTTTAGAATAACAATACTACATTAGTGAATGCAGGCAAACATTTAGAGAAGGATCTAGCACTGAAGCGTTTGTTCCTAGTATTATTACCACTAAGGCACTCTCTTGGTAGTTCTACATGTCATCTCCATATTTGGTAACTTAGAGCCATTTATGTACTTGAAGGCCACATCTTAATGTCCTTTTTGCTATACTTTTTGTCTTTCCTACTGTTTTCTAGCCTTTAATCATTTGGATGTTTCTTCTTTCAACCGTCCCCCATTTTTTTACCTTTTTCCCTTAGGTTGGAAAACCCCAGCGTTAAGTGCTTCAGATGGCTCAAAGCCATAGCTGAATGATATCTGCATTGTCATTGTAATAGATCTTTCTAATTAAAGCCTTTATATTGACTGAGATTGATATTTTCTTTACATTATAAAGAATAAAGCCTTCTTTCTGGTATATGAGGTGGCAGCAATAAAATTTTTGTAGACTCTGTTCCCGGTAGCCCAGTAGGAGCAAAACAAACACAGAAGCAGAAGAGAAATCTGTTTGCTACAGGAACTGTGTGATAAACAAGTAGCAAAAATACTTCAATCAAATCTTTAAAAGCAAAACAAAGGAGAAAATATTTTCTCATCCATTCAGTTTGAGGAGGATCGATGACTAATTAGACGAAGAATAAAGGAGAAAGTCCTTTTGTACTTTAAGTACAAAATTTATTGGGAAAAATAGCCAGAAAGCACTTTGATAAAGGAGAATGTCGGGGTCATGGCAAACCAGAAGACTGCTACTTATAAGTTTCTCTGAGTGCCTGTTTTCTAACACCTATGATAGAGAACAGCAAAGAGATGAAAAAAGCAGATATTATGAGCAACACCAAAAACTGTTTGAAACTTGAAAATTGGAAAAGATTAATTCAGTACTATGGTCTTTAGTAACCCTCCTATAATTTTATATTTAGAAGGTTGTAAAAATTAACGTATTAAATGCCACTAAGTCAAAAACAAGCCCTGCAAACATGCATTGTATTCTGTTTTAATTACAAAATGGAATTGCCTAAGGCTAAAAGTTGTAGTACATGCTCAGCACAAGGTTACTAGTGAATGTTAAGACCACAGCTAAAATTTTTCCTGATTAACTGCTGCAGTTCTAGACTGTTACAACATCGCTGGATATTATATAGGTATTTTTCTAAATCATTCACTCAAATCATAATGTAATGGCTGCTGAATGCTGTGATTAAACTGGGATGGAAATAGCAAATCATTCTCTTTGAATCTCAGATTTTTTTTTCCCCTTCTGAGGGGTATAGAGATTAAAACAAAAGAGAGAGAGAGAGATCTTTTCCAATTGTATTATGCCATTATATCCCAAATAAGTTACCTTGATATAACAAAAAATATAACACAGGTCTTATGCAAGTTGCTCGTTAAAGTACACACAACGTATAGATCTGGGGGTTTTCTGATTAATATGGATAAATGTGATCACCTCCAAGGAAACCATTTTAGATGAACCTAGGCAGAAAAACACAACAAAAAACAATAGACATTTTTATCAGATGTTGGAGTGCCCTCAATCAATTGTATGGGTTAGCCCTTTTGGTGAGAGAAGTATGTAAGCAAGGAGCTTAATGATGAGAATCAGAAAACATTAATGTAAGTTCCAGGAGAGCAGGGTCTCCTATGGTTTCAGCACTCAGAATAGTGCCTGGCATAGAACAGAACTCCATAAACAATTAATAAATATTCCTATGATTTTTCCCTCCACCAACTAGATGACAATAAGCAAGGTTACTTGTCCCTCTGGTTCTCAGTTTCTTTGTTAGTAAAATATGATGACTTATTTAGGTTCTATAATTATATGACATATATTCAAAATTTAAAAACCCCTATTTGTTAAATGTTTCCTTAAAACTGCATTTTAAGCAAGTAAACTCATTCCCCAAAACAAAGGAGTCATCTTTTCCTTATTCATATGGTTTAGAGTTTATATATATGTGTTGTCTTAGAAAAGTATATTATTGATAAATATTTTTTATAGCTAATTCAACTATACAGATCAGTTGCAGGGAAGGTACCCATGTGCTTCTAAAACCCTATTTCAACACTTTTGACTCCAGTGAATTTACCTTTTACAGAGTATTTTAGATGATTTTCGGTCTTGTTTTCAACACCTACTGTGTGTAATCAGCTCTTGAAAGGAAACAAAGCCTATTGGAGATTTTTTTAAATGGTTTTTTGTTTGCTGGTTTTGTTGTTGTTGTTTTTTAGATTCTGTGCTAATGGAGAGGAAGCCTTAAAATCTCTTTGGGTTTCGTCTCCCAGAGATAGATGTACCTAAACATTTTTGTTTGCAGAGTATCATCACACTTCAAAATTGTCTAACTGGTCCCAAGTTATAGGGTCTCGTCCGTCTCCCTCCAAATATATGCCACAGGCAAACTAAACAGAGCACATTTCTCCCAGCTGACGATCACTCTCAGGGGATTAACAGTTGCAGAGCATTGTGTTGCCCTAAACAAACTCAGCCTCAGAGGACAAGCTGGCTTTACATTAAAATAAGCAAGGTAGAGTGGGTGCCATTTAGGTAGATAGAGATTTTTTTTTTAATGAAAAGAACAAAAATGATGGCATTTCCAGTTTAACCCTACTAAAAATCTTAACACATCTGAGAATCTATCTTAAGAAAACCTACATGGTATTATTGGAACATCTGCTCTCCAGTATAGGAGGGGAGCAGGTGGTCTGCTAGACTCACTGATGACATAACAATTCCTTGATGTGTCCAGTTGTTCAGGGATTTAATGTGTCTGAACCATGTTAGTTATGTGTCATGATGTTGTTGTGGAAATTTATTCTGATGACATTAATAAGGAATAGTTTTATTTGGGCCATGTTATAAAGGGTTTCTGGGAGCCATATCTTTCCAGCCTGTAAATCATTTCCTTTATATAAGTTAAACAGTTGCATAAAAATGACAGTGGTTAAAAAGATTTAACACCTTGAAAGAAGTCACTAGATATAAGCCTATTTGTGGGCTGGATTTTCTCCCATCTCCTCCCTGCAGGTTCTCTGGGCTCATCTCTATGGATGCAGATAGTACAGGTGAGGAGATTGACTCACTGAGGAGTTGTGGGAATTGATGGCTGAAGTTCCCTATAAATATTGTCTTACCATTATCCTCATTCCCTTTTATCTTGTTTATTTCACACCATTTATATACACTTGCACTGTGACCGTGATCAATGTGAGCCTCCCGTGTGTGTTTAGTCTGTACGCTTGCTCATGTCTGTAACCTTACCAGTTATATCAGAGGATCATTGAGACCCTAAGAAAACTTAAGAATTTAGCATGTTCTCAATATTTACCTACAATAAGGTTTTTAAGTGGGATTATCTAAATTAGCTAATCCTACATCCAGATTTTTATAAACTATATACATGTTCTTTTAAAGAGCCAAATCCCTCTCACTGCCATTTTTGAGATGGATTTTTTTTTTTCGGTTTAGTACCAAAAGATGTAAGGATACAGAAAAAAAATAAACCAAAATAAATTTTTCTGTAAACCTGCAATATTAACTTATTTTGGAGTATTTTCTTCTAAACATATTTCTGTAGATATGCACATAGACAAACATTTGTATAGGTATAGAACACGCTTTTCTTACATATATGATCAATTCTACAGGGTTTCCCCTACTTGTTAGATAGTAAACATTTTCCTGTCACTTAATATATTTTATAATCTTTCATAATATTGATGCACACATTCCTCTGCTATTGAGCATTTAGGATGTTTCTATATGTTTGTGATTTTACATAATGTAATGAGCATCTTCACTAATACAATTTTAATTCTTACAATTTGTCTTTTCTGGGTCCATTCTGGATTCTCAAACTCAGAACTCATATAACTCCCTAAATGTTTGCTTTATTCAAATATGTGGCAGCCTAGTTAATAGTAATGATCTTTCATCTACAGAGAGCTGTATTGTAGATAATTGAAAAGCTGATTAGGCTACAATTTTTTCTTCAGCATAATCTTACCAGAAATAATAGTAATTAATGCCTTCAGGTGGTCTTCAGCAAAAACGCAGCACTAAGTATTAAAAATGAATGTCACTAAAAAATTTTACATACATTTTAGACACTGTAAGAACTCTTAAATTAATATATAAGATGTGCTAGAACTTAAAATTAATCATGAGAGAAAAATAATAGTATAATTCAAAGCAAAATAATTACTCACAGATATTTTCATTTTCCCCTGAAGGAAAACAAAAAAATGAAAAACTAAATTTTCTTCTAAAGAAAAAAAAACTTTAAAAACCCACAAAAGGACCACTTGTTTTTTGTGTTCTTTTGAAACATGTTTGTTTAAAAATGATTTATAATTTTCAGGGGCACCTGGGGGCTTCAGTTGGTTAGGTGTCTCTTGATCTCGGATCAGGTTTGATCTCAGGATCATGGGTTGAAGCCTTGCTGTGGGCTCCACACTGGGCATGGAGCCTATTTTAAAAAAAGATTTATATTTTAAATTTCCCCCCAAATATAAAATATTTTATATTCTCTGGCAATCACTAGAAAAAATTTGAGTTTAACCTTGCTGTCTCAATTCACTGGTTACTATGAGGAGGGAGCTAGGGAGGAGCACTGGATTGGAAGATTTGTGACCTTGGGCAATTTACTTATACTCTTAATCTCAGTGTCTACATCTGTGCAATAGCTGTTATGAGAATTTAATGTAAATTACCTAAAAGAGTGCCTGACACATAGCTGACTCTCAGGAAATGCTAGCTCATTTTGCTTCTGTTTTTCTCTCCTGTTTTTAAATGATAATGCAGAATGTTTCAAGATGTGGATTTTAAAATAATCTCTTTCCTTGAATGAAAGTCATCAACTAAAGCTGTACTAGTAGGTGAATGATTGCCATTTTGCTATAAAATTATAAACCTACAAACAATTTGAGAAACAATAATACATCAAACAGATATGAGATGTTAAAACTCCAAAATTAAGCCATTCTGATGTCCCCAGGTTTACCCTGCTTCTTTACATATAATTAATTGCTCAAAAATAATTAAAATAATGACTTAAATTTATGTAACAATTTATGGTTTCAAATATTGTCATTGAGTTGGTTTGATCCTCACACAAACAACATCCTAGAAGTTCATGGAAGGTAAGTGATTGGCCCAAGGCCAAACTAAACCAATACTAAAGACAGAATAAAAGATAATGTTATTTCTACTTTCAGTTCTATTATCCATTAAGTAAAAAGAGAAAAGGAAAACCAAAACTAAGATGATAGATTATCTAAAAGTTAATGGAAGGGAAAACTTATCAAAACTGTTCTTAAATGGTTTTTAGTGTTAAAAAAATAAAAATTAAAAA
Source organism: Canis aureus (assembly GCF_053574225.1). NCBI lineage: Eukaryota > Metazoa > Chordata > Mammalia > Carnivora > Canidae > Canis > Canis aureus. The sequence goes on from NC_135644.1 coordinate 7,745,241, forward strand.
TAAATGAGCCATGTATGTATCTTAGAAACTAGGAAAAATGAATCAAAATTAATCAAAGAAAGTTAGGAAGCAGACATTAATAAAGACAAAAGCAAGTATGAAAAAAAATCAACAGCTAGTATCATTCTTGAGGGGAAAATCTACTTGAGTAGACACATGCATGACCAACCTGATTAAGGACAAATTAATCGAAGAACAAATATAAAAATCTGAGTTTAACTTCTCAAACATGGCTGCTCATACTGCTTTTCAGAGGAAAGAGAGAGTGGTGATCTGCTCTCCAGTCTTTTTATGAAGTTAGCAGGTACTTAAATATCAAGCACCTGGTAAAGATGCTATATTCCTTTGCTAAGGCCACTGTAACAAGCACCACAGACTGAGTGGTGCAAACGACAAAAACGTATTGTCTCACAGTTTGTGGAACTAGAATTCTGAACTCAAAGTGTTGGCAGGGTAGGTTCCTTCTGAGGACTGTGAGGGAAGGATTTGTTCCTTGCCTCTCTTTGGTCTGTAGATGGCTGTCTTCTCCCTGTGTCTCTCCACATCCTGTTCCCTCTGTACCTATCTATATCCAGATTTCTCATTTTTATAAAGACACCAGTCATATTGGATTAGGGGCCACTCTGATGTCTTCATTGTAGCTTGATCACCTCTTTTAAAGGCCCTACCTCCAAATAAGGTCATATTCTGAGACATTGGGGGGTTTCACGTCCTCAACATTTGAAGTAGTGGGGGGACATAATTCAAACCATCACACATGCCCTTTGTCTTTGATTACTTTGTCATTTGCTTTCATGAGGTTTTCCTAATAAAACTTTGAAAGAGGCCACACCCTCTTATGAAAATTTTTAAACAAATTACATAATTTTGGAGCTGGAATGGGCTATAGAAATCTAATCTAACAATGCCTTTATTCTATTATAGACTAAACAGGCTGAGAGATATTGGGTGACTTTCCAGTCAGTCAATTATATCTGGTTTTCTGGTATGACCTTTTCCAAATTTTTCACACCCCTGGAGGGCTACACGGAATCTCCAGTCAGTACCGGGCTGGTGTTGGAGTCTTTGACTTGGTGATGTGGTATTCCTCCTACGTACTTGTTCTTCCTACTATCATACCTTCCTCTTAAGCATGACTTGCTTTGGGCCTAGTCAGATGAGCGCATCCAACCATCGCCCCTGGTGACTTCTCTGCCTTCACATAGGTCCTTTGGAATATTTATGCAGTTTGGTGTTTCGGTTTATAAAAATTCCCGTGGGGATAAACGGAGTTGTCCTTGTATAGTTTCAATCATTAGGCAATACCAAAGACTTATTGTAATTGGTTTGGAATCAAAGATAGTTTTCTTAAGGAATATATTATTACCACTAACATTGAGGAGTCCTCCAGAGCCATTCTTATTAAATTGCTATTTCCTTGAAGGTGAAATGGTCAGTCATTCTCCAACCAAAGCTGTTGATTCAATAGCTCTCAAGGAGTCCTAGACACCTACATTTTTAGCAGGGAATCTTGGTGATTCTTTAGGTAATTTTAACACCACACTTTGAAAACACCAAAAAATCCCACTTTAAATTAACACATTAATCATCAGTTTTTATAGAGCTATTATTAGGAATGATTGCTTCATTTCCCAATAATATCATATTTTATCAAACCTAAGGGTTTTTTTATGTAACTCACATCATTATTCCATGTGTCACTAAGAAAGAAAAAAGTGTCAGTAAACTTTGACACAAAGCCTTAAAGAGAGTTCTCTGGACTTCCGTGAATTATTCACACCAGCAACTCATCACATTCAAATTTCTGTTCAGAGGGATCTGGCAATTTCTTTCCCCTTCAGTTGCATTACTAGGCCTGTGATAGGCAAAACTTTTACATGTACCACATCTTCCACTTGAGGTTACCTTTCTTACATCCTGTAATGCAATAGAATGTTACTTTCCAAGAAGAAAAACTGCAGTTGCTGTCATTCCTCCAATAATGAACATCTGCTTCACTAATAACAAATACATACTTCACACCTGTTTATATGCCATCTTTGTATGCAACAACTTCTATGTCAAATCATACTGTGGCTCTTAAAAAATATAGGTTTAAAAATAATTTTTAGGGATCCCTGGGTGGCGCAGCGGTTTGGCGCCTGCCTTTGGCCCAGGGCACGATCCTGGAGACCCAGGATCGAATCCCACGTCGGGCTCCCGGTGCATGGAGCCTGCTTCTCCCTCTGCCTGTGTCTCTGCCTCTCTCTCTCTCTCTCTGTGACTATCATAAATAAATAAAAAAATTTAAAAAAAAATAATTTTTAAATGGCAGTTAAACTCAATACATGATATCACTCAAAAATTATGTCACTCAGCTGAAGAGACCTTATTAACAGCTATGACCAAGTCCATGCACACTCTGACATTGACAAATACAAGTTGTGAGTGCTGCCTTGTGTATACTTATCATAAGATGTGATTAATTAGACACGGATCTCGACTCAGAGCTGTGAAGATGTGGTGGTAGGGGTGGGGGAGATCTCAGAATCCATGTAATATGGTAATACAACAATTTGCAACAGAGACTATCCTCGTACTAGATGCTAGGGTAACATAATGAGCTAGAGCAGCAGTTCTCAAAGTGTAGTCCTGGGACTAGCGGCATCAGCAGAGCATCACCTGGGAATTTGTTGTAAATTCTCAGGTTCCACCCTAGAGAGTCTGAATCAGAAACTCTGGGAATTGGGCCCAGCAGCCTGTTCTAACAAGACCTCCAGGGATCTCTGAAGCATGCTTAAGTGTGAGAACTACTAGATAAGAATGAATGGAAGTCAAAGGCAGGGAGGGAGGCCTCCCTTCACATTTATAGAGAAATATTTATTTATTTATTTATTTTTTTAAAATTTTTATTTATTTATGATAGTCACAGAGAGAGAGAGAGAGAGAGAGGCAGAGACACAGGCAGAGGGAGAAGCAGGCTCCATGCACCGGGAGCCCGACGTGGGATTCGATCCCGGGTCTCCAGGATCGCGCCCTGGGCCAAAGGCAGGCGCCAAACTGCTGCGCCACCCAGGGATCCCGAGAAATATTTATTAATTTAAACACACACACCTCTTCTTGAAACTTGGTTTACTCAATGTAAGAATTTATATGTGCAATCCTTCAGATGACTACATTCAAATAGATATATTTGATACACAAAAGTCCTTCGTTTTATAATGGCCAAGAAAAACAACAAGAACAACAGTCCTTGGTATATTTTATTATTATTATTATCCTTAGCTATCGCCCTCCCTTTTTTCCTCTTAGCTCCAAACTGTCCTAGCTCTAGTCTTTTCCCACCTTCCCTGTATCACATAGATTCAGAAAAATCTGCAATACCAGGATAGTTCAAAATTTTCCCTTTTACACTTTCCTCAAACTCTCTCTTCCTCTCCTTTTCCTGTTTTTAACTTTCACCCTTAACAATAATAGTAGCTAATCCTGTAACAGTTGAATCCCCAAAATAAGGGATAGAGAAATATGTTTGAACAAAAACATCTGTAAAACGTCACTTCAAGTATTTGGATTCAAGGAAGGTACAGTTTAACTGCTGTCCTCTGTTATTATAATATGTAAATGGTAATATGTGTTGTAGGATAACTGAAAAACAGTTGCTATTATATGTAATATTTGGACATGTCATTTCACTTTCTATTTTAGAAAACATAGTCTCAAAAATCACATTCAACTTATTGACTCTAGTGTTATCTGACATGCTGTGTATCCTTCTTTTGGGCTCAGATATGGATTTTTCTCTTTTTAAATTGTTAATACACATCTAGCAGAAAAATAAAAAGAAACGAGATATTCCTTTGTTAAGTGTTCATTGCAATATCCTTATTGGTTTAAAACTGCAAGATTTATTCCCTCAGGAGAAACTGATTTCAGAAATAATTATCTTTGTATTGGAGTCAAACAAATAATCCATTGTGAAACGGAAATCATTTTGGAGGCTCAAGCTCATAACATCAAATAATAAATATATTTGCATTCTGTGATCCTTGATGGGTGATATAACTTTAATCATCAGTCTTCCCTAAAAACGTGCATATTATACAGAGTTTATTTTCTAGCAGAATTTCTTGTTAGTTCGAAGCGAGACGTATTTTAAATTCTTGAGAGGAAAAAAAAAAGGGGAAAAAAGAGGACACTTACATTTTCTAAACAGGATTTCACAAGCTTATTTGCATAAGTTTAAATTTTGTTTCCTTGTGAATTCAGTAGAAAATATTACTGGAATTTTAAAGAAACAGCATAATCGATTCAGAATTTACATCTGCAACCCCAGTGAAGTAACCTAGTTTTCCATCATTTTTTTTGGCTCTGTCGGCTGAGGAGGCAGCAACTGACAGTCCCTGTATTGTTGGTTAGTTTCCACCGAGGTGCACAGTGGGTGAGTGAGTGGAGTCCGTCCAGTACTCCAGCAGGCGGGGGACACAGGAGGAGTTGGTGAGGGCTCACACTATCTGTCACAAAACGTGCAGCAGGTTAACATACTTCTCAGCTCTTCATACCTTTATCGGACAGAAATTACAGACTGGCTCAATTGACGATTGCTAAGAAACATGCTTCTCGGTAAGTAACATAACTTACAAATGGTAGATTTGTTCTAAAGTGGCAGGAAAAAAACGTGTATATATATATATATATGGATATGTACTTGGCTTAGGCTGTAATTTTCCAGGGTTTCTGCAGATTTTGTACGGTGCTGGGCAATACCATGATCAGTAGTATGTGTCCTACTAGGATTTTAGTTGATGAGGTGTGACAACTTAGCATGATCTTGGACATGTAAATGTAAATTAAAAGGGCAGCATGACCAGCATTGCTGTACTTTTTCTCCTTCCGTTAAGATGAGCATAACATTTGGGGGGTTAATCAGTAGTTGTTATAGACAACAGAGTCTGTGCAGTCTAAATGTTAACATGACTCCGGGGTTTAAAAATATATTGGACTTCCATATGTTGTTAAAGTGCTATGATGTGTCCTCTAAAAGAGAACCATTTCTGCATGATTATTTTATTAATATTTAAAATACATGGAAATGCCTAGATTGCCAGTTTTAAAATTAGTTTCAAGTAGAACATGGAAAAAGTGAAGTGTTAAGCATATTTTAGTAATATTCACAATTATATCTCATATGTTACAAAGTATTTTTAAAGATAGCATTTGCATGCATTCATCTTAATAGAAATCTGACAAAACCTTTCAAAGAAGATCCTATATGGAAAGCTTTCTCACTTTATAGAAGAACATAATTAAATTAGAATTTCACTGGGAGCTACATAAACACTTTAAAAATGCCTCATAGATAAAACGCTTCATTTATTGTCAAGTTAATATTGTGAAACACTGGCTGAATTTTATGCCTTGGATTATTTATTTGGAAAACAAACATTTTCCTACTAGAATATGTCAGTAAGTGCACAATGCATTAAAGAATTTTCCAGTTAATAAGGGCTAAACAAACATCTGAAATTTCTAGGAAATTAAGCGAAAACATCTTTTATTGCAATGGTTCTACTTTGACCAATTGTACACATGATTTCACATGTGAGAACAATTTTAGCCTTTATTTGGAGTTACTTGTTATGTCACTATTTAGGGATGTTTGATATCCCATTTGGGAGATAGTAAACATAACTGTGTTGGTAGTTTAAAAGATAAATTATATTTGTATTTCATTGTCAGCATGTTTAAATAATTTAAATATTAGGTCAGTCTCCACAGAGAAAGCCTAAAATTGATGATGTATTTCGGAGGTCAATTTTTGCTGTAATTTCAAACCTATTTATTGTTTTTACTTGGTAACAGTATACTGTTATGAAGAAACTGGTCCAGGAATTAGGTGACCAAGTTTGGGTCCTGAGTCCTCAACACTGCCCCTAAATATGGGTTAGCAACTCTGTAAATCCATAAAATTATTTCTTAGACTTTTACTTTATTTTTGCTATTCCATTTCTGCCCTCTTAGTTTTTATTGTCCTGTCATTTTGGTGGTGGTATATACATGTATAAAACAAACAGGAAATTTTAAATAGGGGCTTTTATTTATTTTATTTTAATTCCAGCTAATTACATACAGGGTTATATTAGTTTCAGGTATACAACATCGTGATTCAACAATTCTTTGTATCACCCAGTACTTACCCTGACACTCCTTAGTCCCCATCACCCATTTATCCCATCCCCCCCACCTCCCTTCTGGTAACCATCAGTTTGTTGTCTATAGTTTACAGTATGTTTCTCGGTTTGTCTCTCTCTCTCTTTTTTTTCCTTAGCTCATTTGTTTCTTAAATTCCACATATGAGTGAAATTGTATGGTATTTCTCTTTCTCTGACTTATTTCAGTTAGCATAATACACTTTAACTCTATCCATGTCCCTGAAAATGGCAAGATTTCATTCTTTTTGATGGCTGAGTAATATTCAGTAATATAAATTCATACCACATTTTCTTTATCCATTCATCTATCAATGGACACTTGGGCTGCTTCCATAATTTAACCATTGTATATAATGCTACAGTAAACATAGGGGTGGATGCATCCCTTTAAATTAGTATTTTTGTGTTCTTTGAGTAAATACCAGTAGTGCAATTACTAGATTGTAGAGTAGTTCTATTTTTAACTTTTTGAGGAACCTCCATCCGGTGTTCCACAGTGGCTGCAGCAGTTTGCATTCCCACCAATAGTGCAAGACGGTTCCTTTTTCTCCTCACCCTCACCAACACTTGTTGTTTCTTGTATTTTTTGTTTTAGAAGGGCCATTCTTTCATATGGGGCCTCTCTTCATATTATAAGGTTCAATGCCATTGATGGAGAATGAGTGATGGAAACAATTTACTATAGTGACCCTGGCCTCTGGAAAGCACACCTGTGCTTTGGTGAAGTAGCCACCATTTTATTTATCATCTGTGAAGGTCCTGATATATATGCATGTTTTTTACAACCTTCAAAGTCAGAAAATCCTTACTAATACCCATCTTGAAAACATTTACAAAAAAAATGGTCCTTCACTTGAAACATCTAAACAGTAGCTTCTCACATGCAAAATTGCAAAAAAACAAAAACAAAAAAAATATGTTGCATACCATATCCATTACCTCTCCATTTACCCAAGACTTTTCCATCTGATTGGAAACTAAAATGTTAGACTTGATCCTTTCTATCATTTCACTGAGATAATTTCAACGTGGCTGAGGTTGGAGAGCATGAGCTTCAGATGACAGTTGGAATTGTTCTACTTCTTCCTTCACTTCCGAGTGGTTTCAGGAAAATTGCCCATCCTTTCTAAACTCATTTCCTCCATAAATATGAATACACATGTACATCTCATAGGATTGCTCTAAGGACTGCACAGGTGATATTTATAAATGTAAACTGTGGTACTTGAGTCTTTAAATTGGTGACCTATAAATGGTAGACAATTACTGTCATTGTCTTATTAAATTATCAACTGTTGATTTCTATTAGAATTCACCCTACTTTCTAGGATTGCTGAAACTGTATAGGTTTTATGAAATTATTCACTCCAGTGTTCCAATGAGATGAGTGAATTATTTTCCTGTGTGGATTTAGAGTCAACCAGAGCGAACTCTAAATTATAGTTGTGAGCTATAATTACTTCAATGGTTAAGACCATTTTGGCCTCTGGGAGTGAAAAGTTATATTTTACACTGCATGTGAAAGAAGTATTTGTGAATTCATCTCTGTCTTCTATTCATACCTGGGTTAAAATGAGCCACGGTGTTGAGCCATTTCTTTGGAACATTACATAAACTTACTTGTTCTTGGCCACGTAGCAGTTGGGAATGTACAAACAGGCCTCAAAGGAACCAAACAGCAAATTCTTCACAGGCAGGAAACCCAATATTTACACATTAATCAATAGGGTGATGGTCACTACGGTGGCTTATGACTAAGATTTCTTGTTCATCATGAATGGGAGCTGGCATTTTGAAGTACTTCATGTTAATGCGTTCAACGGGACTAGACTGAAGCAGGGTTGTGCCACAGGCATCCCGGCACCAGAGGCTCTCTGTTCTCCCTCCCCTGCTCTGGTAGGGAGTGCCTGCACATTCTTCTTTTTTTCCTTCAAACTGGTTTTCCTATCTTCTAGCCACACTAAAATGTAAATGGTTTATAGTGCTTCACCAACATTTTCTATGTATTTACATTTTAACGTAATGAAAAACTTCAAGCTAAAAATCTAAAGTCCTAACCCCATATAATTTTAAGTCATAGCCAGTGGGTTGGAAGGTGTTGAAGTAACAAAGAAAAACAGAGAGATACATCCTCTAGATTCTACATTCTCATTGTCCTCCAAGGAGCAAAAATTCATTCTAAAAGGCAAAAAAAAAAAAAAAAAATCTTAACTCTTCTTATATGTAAAGCACAGAGATACAGATAGTACATAGATAGCTATATGGTATATCTGTGTTATTAGAATTTTGTGGGAGGGGTAAAAAAAATGTCAAGAAGACCCCGTGGGGTGGGGCGGTGGGAGATAAAGAAAAAAAATGTGTTGAGAAATGCTGCTCTAGATGAGAATTTTAAAGGACTCTCTTAAGCCTGTAGAGTCCAAATTCTACTGAACTGTTGCTGAATGTTTTCAGTATGAAGTAACTTTTGTCCAACTTAGTATTTACATTGAAAATCAGTATTTATGTTCTAAGAAGTCAAATATGCTCACTTGTACCTTTTACTCTTTTTAGTTATAAGAATAAATAAAGAAGAAAGACTTGAGAACAAGAGATACTTGAACTTGAATTCCACTTCCTCTCTTATTTGTTTTGTGACCCTTGGTAGATCACTTACCCTCTTTAAACTTCAGTCCTTTTGTCTTTAGTTTACTTGGGGGGGGAGGTCATAATGTCTACATTGTGGAATTCCAGTATCATAGGTATTAATCAAAATAATGTACATAAAACCTTCTGCACATTGCCTAGTACATAGTAAATGCAAGCCAATTACTAGCTATAATTCTCTGTTCCTTTTTGTGTCACTTACTGTCTTAAAATTATTATAGAAAAAAGATTTAAATTTGGGAGGTGAATATTATGACTCATAAAATACAGAAGTCCCTCTGAGAAAAATATTAATGTTATCCATTAAAAGAAAGATAAATTTCTAGTTTTCCTTTAAGCCAGTGATGATACCTATTGACATAAATCACAAGCAGATAAAATCTATGGGGTGCCTGGCTAGCTCAGTTGGAAGAGCATGTGAGTCTTCATCTTGGGAGCCCCATGTTGAGTGTAGAGATTGCTAAAGAAAAAAATTTTTAAAAACTTAAATTTTAAAAAAAGATAAAATCTAAATTAAACTGTTTTATTTATTTTTTACTTTTTTATTTATTTATTTTTTTTGGTCAGAGGCAATCCTCCGCTAAATTAAACACTTAACATCTATAGTTGCTAATGTAGTCTGTTAAATGTAGAATGATTAATTTTTCTGGAAGTTTTGTTGAAATGTGTTTCTTTACATACTATTCAGCCATAAAGTCATTGTTTTACTTTCCCTAGTACCGTGCGAACTCTGTATCCTTTGGAGTTGAGGTCTGTTTGTGACATCACTTTTGCCTGAAATGCCATCATTTTCCTGTCTGTACAGATACTGTTTGCTTTTAGATATTCACCAACATGTATGGAATTGTAGGCTAGAGAAATTAATTGAAAGGAAGTAGTGAGAGTCAGCCAGTGTTTCAAATTTGAGAATTCAGGTGAAGTGGAGTGAAATTCAGTATTGATACAGCTCTTGAGAATTCATGTAAAATGGAGTGAGTTTCAGTATTGAGATGACTTTGTGGAAGATCATGCTTGTTTTCTTGGAAGAAGTATCTACAATTCTCTCTCTCTCCTTACCTCTCCACAAGTGATTATTCTGCTTTTGTGATAACTATTAAAACTCTAACCTACTAACCTATTCCCTGGTTATTTTTATTTCGTTCACTTTGTGAGATTAATATTCTACAGATGAAAATCCAATGGAGAAGGAAGAGTGCTTTCATTGTAAGGATTGGAATGTGCAAAGCAGAATGACGAACTCTGAAATGCATGGTATCCCTCCTTGCCTTTTCAGCTTATCTTCTTCTTAAGTAATTTGTCTTGTCAGCAATGTTTCCATTTTTCTGTGATAGAAGTCCTTTAATAACAAATAACCATGTAGTAGTGTTCTCCACACCAGAGTCTGGCTTTATAACTATTGGCTTTGACAGCAGAAAATAAGAGTTTGAGGAGCAGGATTAAGAGAATGCTATAGATAGGCAACATGTTTATCCAGCAGAAATTGTCCCCAAATAGTAGAATTCAGAAAGCACCAAAGATGGCAGTTATTTAAGACTTGTCCTAGCTTTCCAGGGAGCTGAGAGAACACAATTTCACAAGGTAGACAGATATCACATTTCAAAAACATATGAGAAATCAAAGAACCTCATTTGGAATAAAATATATTGGCTCAGATTCTGTCTCCATATGCTTCAAACATCATACTCCAAGAGGGTTTTGGAAGAAGTTTTGACTTTAAAAAGTCATTAGACTGCAAAGTTGGATTAAGAATACATACGTACTAAATGACACCCTGGAAGTTCTGGTGCACACGAGGTATTCTCTAACCCATACAGAATCATCTCACATCTACTTGCTGGCATTCCAGCAGAAGAATTTGAGGGTTTTCAAGACAGTAGGAGGCAAATGTTTCAGCAAAAATGGCAGGATTTGTAAGACAGCCCCTTTGAGGACTGACCAGTGAAACAGTTTCCCCAAACTAGAAGTCTAAAAGTATCATCCCTAAAAGGTTAGAATAATCTTCACATAACTTCTAACCACAGCATGAGACGGAATTAATATGGTATTTTTTCATCTTCTCTATTTCACTCAGGACAGCCAAAGTGACTTACACAAAATGTCTCATCTAGGAAAGTTGGAATTAGAACCCAATCCATTATTTCTTTCTGTTCGTTCACTATGCTTCCCTCTGTTCCAGATAGGGTGAGCAAGAGGTCTGGCGCAGGTGCTAGGCTGCTATAGACCTGTGCTAGGAAGTCATGTAATGCCCCTTACTCCATCCCTTAATTTTGTTTGCATCTCGAGGTCACTAAGTATAAGATCTTCCTATGTAGTCTACTTGAAAATCGGTGGAGTTAGACCCATGATCTTTTTCTGTTAAAACTTTTTTTGCTTCCTCTCAATCATGTGCATTTCTCTGTTTCATTTTACAGAAATGTTTCAACATAATTTAGAGAAGCATCACCAATTAATTTTCATCTGTTTAGAAAGATTAAAGTGGCCTTGACTCATGTGGGGAAGTCACTAGCCAGTCTGTATTTGTTCACCACCCTGGGTATTATTGAAACAAGAAAACACTTGACGCTGCTGGTCCCATATTATCTTTGTTAGCACTTTTTTACCACGCACTCTCTTGAGCCTTGTTGGGCACTTTCATGTAGTAGGAAGAAATAGAAATGGATTGGTTTGATAATTAACTTGTGCCTGACATATTGTTTTTAAGTCTCATACAAAGTAAGAAGGACCTGACTGTTCTATGGTGGATCAAACAGTTTGATTGAAGGCATAATCAACTGGGTTTTCCAAAGAATTTAATAAGGGACCTGTTTGCAAAGATGTAGTAAGGTTAAAGGGAGTCAGCAATAGATGTCAAGGTTCTTATTGACCAACCATAAACTCTCCCGTTCCTGAGGGAGAAGGGGGTGGCAGTTAATAGAGGTGTCTAAGTTTGGTGAGAGCTGAAATTGGAGGCTGAAAGGGAGACTACTCAACAGAAGTTGTTACCCTAAAAAGATGTCATTGACAGATGCAGGCAATGAGGGAGACTGAAAGAAATATTCCAATTTCTCTGTTCTTCCCATACAGAAGGGGCAAAAAGTAGAGCAAGGATCTAGAAGCAAACAGAGAAGAACCAGCATACAGGGTCTCCTGACCTCATTTCAAATGAGGTATTTAATTTGAACAATAACGGATGGGAAGTGTTCCTTTAGTGCATCATATCCCTTGGTAGGTTCTAGATGTTGTTCTAATGTTCTAGATACTGTTCTGGATATTGATTGGCTTTTAAAATTTTATATTAACTTGGAATCTTTTATGCAAATGTGAATTGTTGAACTGTGTAGTGGTAATGCACACAGTCTAGTGAAGGATTGGGATCTGTTTGCTCCTAAAAGAAATGATTCCTACTTGTCATGCTTCTGCATTTTTGACCGTGCTTTTTTATGGTCTTCTGCTATTCTGTCTCGGCTGGCAGATGACACAGCCCTCCATGTCTATAGCTACTCTGGCTTCTAGTCTTGGATTCAACTATTTTCATTTTTTCTGTTCATTTAGAAAAGACAAAACTACATCACCGTAGTCATTTGTGCGACACATTTTGTATTGAGCATCTATTCTGCTCAGTAAAGGCCCTAAGGATATTGAGGTGAGCAAAGCAGGAAAGCCTCCTGCTCTATGTCTCAGTTTTTTTCTAACTCTTTGAGACCTCAGGGATTCTCTTAAGAATATTTAGGGGCACCTGGATGTTGCACATGGTTGAGCACCTGACTCTTGGTCTTGGCTCCGATGATGATCTCGAGGTCATCGGATCAAACCCCGACTCAGACTCCACATCCAGCACAGAGTCTACTTGGGACTCTCTCTCCCTCTCCCTCTGTCCCTAATCCTCCACATACTCTCAAGAAGGTAAATAAATCTTTAAAAAAAATGAATATTTACTCTTCTGATGCTTTTTTGAGGGGTAGGGGTGAGGGTGGGAAGAGGTACATTTTCTGGTGCTTAGCTGAATTCTGAACTGTCAAGGTTACCAAATTAATATGTGAGGTATTTATGGTATTCTACGTAGCATCATTGTTGTCAGTCATTCAAAAAATTATTCCTGAGTATTTACGGTATACTTGTACATGAAGCAATCGAGAAATTAATAAAATATCTTAGTGTTTAGGGTACTGCACACTTAGTTCGGAAGCAGATATGCAAATAACAACAAAGGCTGAGTGTCAAGGGCTATGGATCTAGCAAATGATTCCGCTGTTTTGGGTGTGGGTGACTATAAGAGTTACAGTAATAACCATAACACCGAATTTCCTGGCTGCTCAGGCGAGCCGCTTAAAACCTCACTGTTAGTAATGTAATGTGTTGTTTTTATTTAAGAGGAATCCCATAAGTACTGACTCGTAAAAGTAGCGTTTCCCAGAATCCACTGGCACAGACTCTTCAACTCTTTCAAACACACATGAAACAGTTCCAGGCTCAGTGTTAGCCCTGAGGATGAATGACATGATTCTCAATTAGGGGATTCAGTAGGAACTATGGTTTTAGAGATCATTGAACATGTACTTTATACCAGTAGTGTAGACCTGGACTCTGGAAAAATACCAGAACTATGAAAATTGAAACCACATAATCATGAAAATGTTGTCCTAATCGTGATTGGCATTATTTATATATTTGAACAGCTATAACTATGGACTCTGTAACTACTTAGAAAGTCACAGCCCTTGTCCTATTTCCAAATCTATGCCTTCAAATGCTTTGTGTAGGCCAGAGTTGGCTGATCCCTAACATGTTGAAAGGGAAGCTCAATAACCTTAGTTTTAATCTAAGATTGAGACTTTTCTCTGGCATTACAGTTTTGGCATGCCCAATGAGGCTTTATTTTTCTAAACAATGAAAAGAAACACTCCTATGGAATGTATTTTTTATTTCTTCCTGGCTCTCTTTTCCCTAATCTTTTTTCCCAAGAAGAGATGTCCCCGATAAAGAAAAGGGAAACTAATATTCACTACTTTCCATGAGGCAGATAATCTTTAGGTTTCTCCACAATATTCCCAGTGATAGGGTTCACATCTTAGCCCCTGTTTTACCCTCAGCCCATACGTGTGGTTTCATGCTGTAAGGTTAGCACTCAGGGACCTAGGAGGCCTCTACAGAGCAATATTCGCATCTTCTCTTGCCAACTTACAGGTCATATTTGCAGTTCTCATTAAAAAAAAAAAAAAAAGCAGTCTTAAGAGACTGTCTTATTAGAATTTGAGTTATTTATTTATTATTTATTGTGGTAAAAGAGGTTGAGGCATTTATGTGCTGTATAATAGAGTGTGTCTATGAGGCTGGAAAAAGTAAAAACTTATTTTTATACTGTGTATTAGCTATATTTTATAATATTCTGTTTGGTATACTTTTTCTTCAGCCTCCAGACACATTCTAGGTAAAGTACTTCAAAATGCAAAGCAATATGTCCAATTAGTAATCGAAAAAAAACCAAATATCTTACTTTCTCTTTTTTTTTCCAGACTTTTTTGGACACTGTTATTATATTTATTCAGTAACTTTTTTTTTTCCAGACTAACCATTAAATGAATTGCTTTACATTTAGAGATTCTTTATCTGAAAACGCATTAAGGAACAGTTTATCCCTACAAATGCCAAATCGTTATATTGTATACCTGAAACTGATATAATATATTGTATGTCAATTATATATCAGGAAAAATAGCTTATCCTATGTTAGTTATCTAACTTTTCAGACAACTTGTATCATTTGACCCTTTTGCCAGATTGTCTTCAAATAGTAAAAAAATCTTGGGAGAAAACACGCACTCTGAAGATATTAAAGTCAGAATTATTTAAACAAGTCAGTGTCTTTATTCTATATTTTCAATTAAATTAACGCATGTCTTTGTGTTTTCATCCTTGAGTAATGTCAATGACAAAGGGGAATCAATGGGCATTGTTTCCAAATGTTTGCCATTTTGATACTGATGATAACTATTATGCTGCTTTTTTGCCTTAATCAATTCTTACCTTGTATCAGGGTATGACTGTATCAATTGTCTAGTAGATTTAATGCCCCTTAGCTGTCTAATAAGACAGGGAAAGGGTTAGCTATCAGTCAGCCAAGTCTTGTGCTGTGACACATTGATCCAAAGAAAATTCATAATGTTGTGTAGATAACCACAAAAGACTTTTGTGTCTTGGTTTCTCACCTTCCCACCTTATTGATTGGCTTTTCTTCTACTTCTGATAAAGGCAATGAATTATCCACTGTGTATGGAATCAACGTGAGTTACTGATATAGCCAAATGACTGAAAAAGGCACGGTGCCACTGTCGAAATGACGGCTTGTTACGGGATTCCTTTTTCAACAATACACCCCACAGCCTGTGTACCAAGTCCAAGCATGAAAGATATCATGTTATCCTTTCAGCATTCAATACTATCTATTCCTTGGGCATTTATTTATCTTCAGGCACCCCTTATCTTGAATAACGTCTGTCACCTTCTCTCACATCTGCTCATTTTTGGTGTTTGTCCCTGAATATAGAAACCCTATGTATCAAGCAAAAATTCTCTTAGACCAGTGTCCTAAACATGGGGCATTGGTATAATGGAGCTAAATGGGAATCACAATTTATTTCTTTCTCTCATACTTCAAACACGCTCTCTTCCTCAAAAACATATTACGTACACACAGTCTTTCCAAGTGAAATCTCTCACTCTACTTTTTTAGTCTTCTAGAGTCTTCAGAGAAACCTTGTTTCTTTGAGTATAGTATAGACTATACTCAAGTATAGACTATACTCAAGTATACTATACTCAAAGAAACCTTGTTTCTTTGAGTATAGTATAGACTATACTCAAGTATAGACTATACTCAAGTATAGTATGTATACTATAGTATACATACTATATGTGACAGACGTGACAATATACACAGGTCTTCTATTTCTCAAAAAGAAAAAAAAAGGATGAAATGATACAGTTGTGAAATGGTTTGTGTGTATGAGTTACCGGCTCATGCATTTATTCAACCATATGTAATTGTTGCCTCCTATGTACCAGGCTCCGTGCCAAGCCCTGGGTCTCCAGGGGTGATATTTCTTTTCTTCTACCCTAGCAGAGTGGAGAGGAAGGAAATAGATATTATGATCAGAATTATGTTGTACATTTTTACGTAGTACTGATTTTATTTTATTAAGCTGAGCCTTAAACTTTTCAAACCAAAACATACCATGGGAGAACTTAAAAATCTAGAAAGATATGTAATGGAAAGCAAAATTTTTCTTTCCTCTCTCCCGAACCCTTACCCCCTCATTCCTCAAAACAAAACAAAACAAAACAAAACAAAAAACTAAAAACCTTTGCTAGTAGATCTTGTGCTTTGTTTCTGAGTAGAGCAGAACAAAACAAAAACTAAAACCAAATACACATACATATACGTATTTGCAGGCACACAAGTAGTATTGTATGTATGATATATTCTGTACCTTAATATTTTCACTTAGTACTTTATTGGGTGTATCTTGGGACTTTTCCATAGAAGGACTTACATATTTATCTTCTTTTTTAAGAGATATTTAAAAAAATGTAAACAGAATCAAAGGTATAGAAAATGTGTGATATTATAATTCAAGAACATTTATTTTCTGAGTGAGTTATCCTATTGGCTAGGAATATCTTGCTATTTATTTTTTACGAACAAGCTGTATCCTTAGAATACAATGATCAGAATTGGGAATTAACATAGATGCATTTCTACCTCTCCTTTTCAGACACCATTGGGGTTTTAGCAGTTGTCTCAATAGTTAAGGGATCTATTTTTAGTAAAGCTATTCACTTCAAAATCTTTCATTTCATTTAGTTATGTCTATGTAGTACTTGGAAAGGTTTGTTGGTGGTTTCGGTTTTGGTTTTGATTTAATTTTCATAATCTTGACTCTTGAAAATTACAGGCCAATTTGGATTTTTTTAAAGGTCCCTCTTGATTAACTTTAGGTCATGAATCTCAGACGGGAGTAATAGGGAATCAATGCTATGTTCCTTTGATTGAGTTCCTCCAGGTATCAGGTGATTTTAATTTCCCTTATTAATGATGATGTTCACTTCGATCTCTTTATAAAGTTAGTGTTTTCCCAGCTTTCCTACCATGGAATGACTCTTTTCTTTCCCCTTTACAACTAGGAAGGATTTTGTAGGGTGGCACTTTGAAACCATAAAACTATCCTATTCTTCATAAGATTCCCCATTGGTTTACTTCTATCTGTATAGATCACGGTTCCTATTTTGTGTATTGACTTATAGTCCCTATAGTAATCATCATTTATTTTGATGTGTAAATTGTCCCAGTCTAGGCCACAAGGACTCTCTCAAGCTGACTCATGTGTCCTTATGACCCAGGAGACTCCCTACTTTCTGAATACCTCCTTGCTCTGTGGCACCGTAAGATATTTCAGGTTTATCTTGTCCTTGCCTTACATCAGCCCTGATTTCAGCCTTTTCTCCCCGAGTCCTGGTTCTTTAGGTGGATGGTATTTAGAAACCAAGACCTGGGTGACAGATATGCTCACTGTGTCTGGGGATGTTGTTGCTATCAAGCCCTCTCAGCGGACAGAGCATATGTATGGCTGTACATGCACACACATACAAACACATACATGTTTACATTTATTTTTATATCTCCCTTTCTCTGTTTGTAACTGACTTCTCCACAGTAAGAAACTGGCAGTCATTATTATTATTATTATTATTATTATTATTATTAATTATTTAGGATTTGTTTATTTGAGAGAGAGAGACACACACGCACACACAGAGAAAGAGAGACTGGGGAGGGGAGGGAAGGGGGAAAGAGAGTCTCAAGCCGACTCCGTGCTGAGCTCAGAGCCCCACTTGGGCTCTGTCTCACGATCCTGAGACCACAACTGGAGCTGGAACTGAGTCAGGCACTTAACCAACTGTGCCACCCAGGTGCCCCAATTATTTTTTAATATATCTACATATTTGATCAATTCTGTTGTGACCAACCTCCCATTGCTACTAACCACCTTTTCCCTATACAAATGCTTCCCTCACCCGACCTAGGCTCTGATACACCACGGGGCTGCCAGCAACCTCACCCCCAGTCTGCTCCACCACGTGAAAGTCCTCCCCACCCCACCCGTTCCCCAAGAGCCCATTTGCAGGCTGAGCCCCCTGCCCCATTGTAGTGGCACTGTTTGCCCCACCCAGGCTGCGAAACTAGGTTCTGGGCTGCTCCCATATAGGATCACTTTCATTACCCTACTGGGGCTTTGACTCCCCATACTGGACAATCCTCTGCCAAGGACACCTTGCTAACCTATTCTCTTCTGACACCCTGTTCTGAATCACCAAGTTTCCTCCTTCTCACTCATGCAGACTACACCTTGTTTTACCCAATCCAATAATTTTAGAAAAAAATTATTCAAGGTGAAGAGTGAATTTTACAAAATTATTATCTGCCAGTATTTTAACGTGAATGACTATAGAGCAGAAATAAAAATATGATCACTAATTGTTTTAATTAATAGCTTAGCTTAGACCACTTCTCTTTTCGAGTCTCTGCCTTAACCCTCCCCACCCACACACACATCCCAGCTGTGATCACTGCTGCTGTTAGCAATCACTTTGGCTCTTTAATGTAGATAGTCTCTAAGTTATGAGGTTTATATGAACACTCTATATACCTAAACATCCTCTTCTGGTTTCCTCCATCCCTGGGATCTCCTCGGTTATATACCTACTCTTTCTTGTGTCTGGGACAGCTGCTAATGGAAGGAAGCCTTACTTCAATACTACAGCCACTAAAACAGGAGATTATGGCTCTCTGATCACCTTTTGCTAATTTGGACCTCCGTGATCTCTAAGTCTTAAGACTTAACTATATGGTATGAAGGCCTGGAGCCAGAGGGCTCTACATAGCTCTGGGTATCTCCAGGCTGGGAGCTTCAGGTTGGACATGGTTTGACTTGGCTTTAAGATTAAAGGAGCTTTAGGGTCCTGCACAGACATTTCTTCAAAGAAGACATACAAAGCCAACAGGGACATGAAAAGATGCTCAACATCACTACTCATTAAGGAAATATATATTAAAGCCTCAATGAGCTGTCACTCCACACCTGTTAGAATGGCCATCATCAAAAAGACAAGAGATAAATACTAGCATGGATGAGGAGAAAAGTGAACCCTTGTGCATTTTGATGGGATTGTATATTGGTGCAGCCACTATGGAAAACAGTATGGAGGACCCTCAAAAAATTAAAAATAGAATTACCATATCCAGTAATTTCACTTTTGGGAATATATCCAAAGAAAACATACTCAAAAAGGTATCTGCACCCCATCCCCACATTTATAGCAACATCATTTAGGGTAGACCAAACACAGAAACAACTTAAGAAGTCAAAAGGTACAAACTTGGGGATCCCTGGGTGGCTCAGCGGTTTGGCACCTGCCTTCGGCCCAGGGCGTGATCCTGGAATCCTGGGATTGAGTCCCACATCGGGCTCCCTGCTTGGAGCCTGCTTTTCCCTCTGCCTGTGTCTCTGCTTCTCTCTGTGTCTCTCATGGATAAATAAATAAAATCTTTTTAAAAAAAGGTACAAACTTCCAGCTATAAGATACATGAGACTAGAGAGATAATGTACAGCATGACGACTAGGGCTAACATTGCTGTATGATCTACAGGAAAGTTGTTAAGAGAGTAAATCCTCTGAGTTCTCATCACAAGGAGAAAACTTTTTTTCCTTTTTTCTATTCATTGTATTTATATAAGATTGATGTGAGCTGAACTACTGTGGCAATCATTTCACAATATGTAAATCAAGCCATCATGCTATACAGCTTAAACTTATACAGTGATGTATGTCAGCTATCTCTCAACAAAACTGGGGAGAAGATAAGGTAACAGCGTCTATGATGGAAATATACTTGAGGGTTCTTTAAAATAAATGCATTCTGTTGAGAAAAATATACATAAAGTCATCTGGGGAGAAACCAATAAATACAGATTCTAAGAATTGAGAAAACAAAAAGGTGTTTTCTTACACACACACACAGGGAAAGAAAGAAAAGCACTTTGGGGCCCAGGGAATTTGAGGATTCTAGGCTATTTACATTGACAACTTCAGCCATATTACAGTGTCCTGGGCTTTTGTGTGATAACTGGGAAACCTAGTCAGTTTTCTCTGGGGATTCCAACTATAGTAGAAATTCACAGCTGTTTAGTGTTCTATTCACATATAGATAAAATGTAATAAGGGAAATTTGAATTTCTGGATGCTAGGATGAGTTCGTGTCAGCCTGACCTGGAGGGCAGGCAGTCTGTCTCTGTCTAAAAGTCAAAGCTATGACATCTGACACTGGCAACTGAAAAAAAAAATGTTTGTATGACATTTTAATCCCTAAAAGTTTTCTGCTTCTAGATTATAGCTCTGCTTATATCTATGGTTATATGTTAAAATAGTATATACATTTGTGGCACACCTCTTTGAAATCTTCTCCCCAAAGGAAGACATTCCTGGCTATCCTAATAAAATGTTAGAATGATAACAAGTGAACTCAATACGTTTTACCTACTAACCAACCTTATTATAATCTGTTTTATGTGTGACATTTGAACGAGGAGCATATTTTGTCATGCATTCATGTCACAAATTGCAGATTGTGATTTTCTTCTGGCACAGTAATGTAGATTTCATTACACTTGCTCCAGTGCCAAGCCCACAGGTTCAAGTGTCTTGGGGTGTCACAGGGAGCAAATCAGGGAGATTTATTATTGGGTCCTGGGTTGAGGACTCAGACTATAAGCAGCTGTTCACTTATCCATCCATTTCTTCAGTGGATATTTATTGAGCACTTCTTGTGCTCAACACACTGTGTAGTGTGTAACAGGACACAGAGTGGACTATAACATTGGGTTTATGTGTTTAAAGGACCACTCTAGTAGCCTGTGGAGGATGGAATACAGGAGAGGCGGCAAACGTAGGAGAGCAGGCCGGAAAAAATGCAGTGTTGAGGAGCAAGATCCTGATGTGAGGTGAAGGCAGTGGGACAGACCAGATGGAATAGATTAGACCCAAAGTGGTTCTTAAACTCCAAGGGTTGTGATTCCCTTTGATAATCAAATGAAAACCTATGGTCTCCTCTATAGAGAAAAAATGCATGCAGGTGAGCATGTATACAAGTACACTTTCACAAGGTCCCCTTTAGGAAGGTGGGCCCCAGGCCTGGCCCTACAGGTCTCCAGGGACACATGTCCAGGAGTGCTGAGCTGCTGGACTTCAAGACGAGAGAGCACCTGTCAAGCTGGGCTGATAAGGAAGATCTATAGAAGAGGTGTGACTTGAGGTAGGACTTACAGGAAGAGGGGGTTTCAACAGGTCCGGGTGGGGAAGCCACCCGGTGGCTTCAGGTGGCCTTAGCAAGTCTTCCAGGCTTTTGGCAGTTTGTGGATCTTCGTGGATTGTTTGAGGAGCCATAAAGCTTGAGTTTCCTTTTTTTTTTTTTTTTTTAAATGCTTTAAATCGCTCCTCAAGTTTTATTTATTTTTATTTTTTTTTATTTATTTATGATAGTCACAGAGTGAGAGAGAGAGAGAGGCAGAGACACAGACAGAGGGAGAAGCAGGCTCCATGCACTGGGAGCCTGATGTGGGATTCGATCCCGGGTCTCCAGGATCGCGCCCTGGGCCAAAGGCAGGCGCCAAACCGCTGCGCCACCCAGGGATCCCATAAAGCTTGAGTTTTAAGAGTAACTGCTACTCAGGGACTATCGTAAAAGTCCTCCTCTCATGTGATGGTGCATTTTGCCTGATACACAAACCTCAGTTCTTGTTATTATTAGATACATCAAAATACTCTAAAGACAGTAATTCGTGCTCGTGTTTCCCCAGATTGATAGATGGTTATTTGACAGTGATGGCTTTTCTGTATCAGCAGCCCAAGAATTAGGAACGAAAACCAGGTAAGAACAAGCCCTGAAAAAATTTAGCATTTCCCAACCATATTGTCAGAGTTTCTCCTTTGTAAGATTGGGTGTCACAATACACGTCTCCTAGAAGTTGTCCCAGCTGCTATGCTGAGCCACAGTGTTGTCAGATGGTTCTCTCATTTGCTCTGTAAATCTAATGAAGTGCTAATGTGGAGTGCAACCATAGTATTTTAATGTTTTTCACCAATTTTTCTACCATTAAAATTCTGACATCTCATTCTCTGCCAGGAATTACATACAAGGGTGACCCTGCCTCAAATGAAGCCATCCCCTTGCCAGTAAATAATAATGAGAAACTATAGTACATTTTTTTACACCTTTAAAAAAGTTCATAACAAACTTTAAACAAATTTATGTGGTCTGTAAAATGTAACAGAGTATACAAAAATGGGACTTTTAAGTCAGGAAGTTTAGATATAGTGAGATCCTGTTACCATTTCAAACACATTAAGAGAGGGAAGATGCCAAAAAGGATGATTTTGGGGAAAACAGGAGGAGAGCTGGGGTATTATAGAATTCATGAATCATAAGCCCATCATCTGATGGGCTTAGACTTCCTTCAGGTTTTATTTAAGTCTAATGTCCCAATCCTATCACCCGCAATCCGAGAAATGATAAGAATACAAAGTTGCCAAAATTACCTTTGGAGAATTTGACATCTTGATTTAAATTTTCACGAGAGTAAATCTTTGACCAGAAATTGTTTGGAATAGAAAATTCTCTGAAAGTGAGTTTAAAAAGATTTGTGACTTACAGGATATAGGATAAAAGTCAGTTTTCCTGTCGCATCTATTTTTGGTAAATATTGGGCCTTGGTAACAGAGATGGAGAGCTCATTTCACACAGTGGCCGCATGCATGCGTCTTTTGGTCTGACTGAGCTATGTGACCTTGGAATGACATGATCTCACTGGTAGGATTGTTCTGAGATTTAAATGAGAGAACTGGGCGTAGATAGGTCTTGGCACAAGGCCTGGAGATAGCACTCACTCAGTAAAAGTTCACAGCTCTCAGTACCTTCATCAAACTCTGGCAGTACTAACAAACAGAACTTCATGGTATCTAGGATGGCGATGAGAGAATGGGTTATATCTGCTTTCCTCCAGTTAGAAGCAGGACTGGAAGCAAAAAAAAAAAAAAACAAAAAAAACAAAAAAAACCTTTTTTTTTTCTCTTCAAATAAGTCTCAATTTTAATAAGATCCTCTACATACACATTTGCTATTAAAAATGAAATAGCACATCAAAAAAAATTACAATTTCTGAAAACCAGAAAAATCTACCTTATGCACACCCTCCCCTAATTATACTCTAACCAAACCACCCCAAGTTTTCTGTGTATTCCTTCTGCGCAAGTTACTTGGCTTCCGATTTTTTGATGTTAGGTTTTATCTTAATGACTTTAGGCTTCTCAAACACTTAGGCACACTCAAAACCTAGTAGTGCTTCCTTAGGTCAAATTGAAAAGTGGACATAAACTGACACCATTCAAATGCAAACTCAGGACTGGAAGCAGGATTTGAGCTTTCACATTATTTTCACACGACTAACAAATGATTCCCAAATGTCATCAGGGGAAATATTTGGGAATTTGTTTTATCTCTAAGTGTGTAATCTAATCAAAGAATCTTAAGTAAGTGCCTTGAAAATGGTGCTCAGAATTTTGAATTTTCTACATATATATAGCTGATATTTATTGAGTATCTTCTGTGAGCTAACATGGTGCTATGAGATTTTTTTCGTTTATTTTTAACATAGAGTAAAATGGACCTTTTTGTTCTAGGAATGTTAATATACATGTAGATTTACATAAGTACAATCACAATTCAGTTGCATCACCCTAAAAGTTTCTTTTGTGCTAAACCTTTGTAGTCACACCCTCTGGATGTCCCTAACCCTTGGTGACCAGTGAGCTGTTCTCCATCACTGTAGTTTGCCTTCTCCAGACTTTTACATAAGTAGAACCATAAATATAATACATAGCCTTTTAAAACTGGCCTCTTTCACTCTCTCAAGGCATAAAGTCTTTGGGATTTATTCTTGTTGTTGCATGCATCAATAATTTGTTCCTCTTTATTGCTGTGCAGTATTCCCTTTGATATCCATTTGAATTTGGTAAGGGGTAGTGTTTCAAATATTAGTAGGAATGTTGGAGTCTGAAACCATATCAGTGAACTTTTCATACTATGTTATAAGAAATGCATTGATCTGCCTATACTTTGAATGGATCTTATAACTCTTCATGAGGCTGTAACATCCCGCATTAGTCATTTGAAAAATACTGGTTTCCTGAGATAAGCAAATCTTTCAAATATTGATACATTTCCTTATAAAATACCCAAAATGCACATTCATTGATGTTAATATCAATCAATCTCATCAGAAAAGTCTTGCAAAGCTGTCAAGCTTACAGTGGTTAATATTAGTTTTCCAAAAGATTAATTTTTTTACCTGAAATCTTGGATTTTATTATTGGCCCAAAAAATGTCAATTTCCCTTGAAGATTCATTTCTTCTGGTTCTTTTTTTCCCTAAGTCTGCCAAATTGCCAAGTCTGAAACTATAGTTTGTCTGCCAGTCACTCTCTTAAATAAAGATGGTGTTTCAGAAAAAAAGTGGCTACTTCAATTCACAGTTCAATCACACAGAGGTTGGTTTTTGTTTTGAGACGGTCATGATACTGCTGTTTACAGAAAATGTGCTTTATGTGTACTTTCAGTTTTGTCACATAGAATATTCAACAGATGTTTATGGAAGGGTTGAATTCATGAAATTAAACATTTTATTGCTTTTTAAAGACATTCTTATGATTAAAAATTTTTTTGAACTGTGAATAATAGCAATAAAGACAAGAACTGCTAGTGTAGCGTGGTGCCACTGCCTTTACTCCTCTAAGGCATCAACAAATCCATACACTATTGTTTTTGCACCATCAGTGCAAATGTCAACAAGGTAAAAAAGGCACAGACGCAAGTGTTTTAGGATTTTAAAAATAGTTTTGACCTCACAGACCCCTGACCCTTAGTGGTCTAAAGACTACACTTGGACAACTGCCTGATAGATTATGCTGGATATTGATTCAAAGAAGAATAAGATCATTATGGAATACAGGCCCTATGAGAAGGAGAAAAAAAGGATAAAGAAGTTAAGGCATGAGAAGACATAGGTGAAGAAAAAGAAAATTATCGACCATTAGAAGTGAGGAAGATGAGTCTTAACCCCTAGAGATCTTCAAAACAGAATCCTATTTACTGTCTTAAAACATTTACTGTTACAAATGGTTGAAGGTAGAAAACCAAATCAAATAATCTGTTGACGTTACTCCACATTCTAATACTATGATTTTGTGCTCCCAAAGGATTTGTGGCTTATGATATCTCTAAGTAGAGTTGTCTTTGTGTCAAATATTTTCTTCAGACTGATTTTCAATATCTTTGCAAACAAGATTCCATTCTAAATCAGTCTTTAGTTTTATATAGTTTCTTATAGCCTCGCAAAGATGCTGTTCTCAATAACCTGCAGGTTAGAAGTGAATCAAATTCTTTGAAACTGTCAGTGCTGCTAAGGGAGCTATGTGTTGCTCACACACATGCCAAGGATTAATGGGGACAGATAATCTTTGACAGTTTAGGCCTTCTTCCCACCTACATTGAAAGCATCTCGGGCCATGAGAGCCTCTGATCACTGTTTGTTCTACACTGTGGGTCCTGAAATGAAGGAGCTTGACCTTCATTTGGCTCACCAACTGCGAGGGTTGGACAAGATTTGCTCTGGTTGGCAATAGTTCTCTATAAAGATAAGCAGACTATAAATCGCTTTCTTGACTCCTCTCAACCTTTGTATCTGAAGATTGTATTATAGAACTACAAGTATCAGAAATAAATTTTGAATGCTTAGAGACTACAGAAGTTCAATATTGCTGTATGCATGTGTAACATATCCCTTAAAAGGGATAAAATCTAAACTGTATCTGTACAATGGTAATTTCCAAGAGTCAGTTTCTACTTCAGGAAAAGATAATTTGTCCCTTGAAGTTTTAAACTAAGTTACAGTTGCAGACAAAGTTTATCTTTCATTAAAAAATAAATAAATAACTACTGGAAATCAAGGCCTCAGGAATTAAACTAAATATTTGGAGAATTATTTTCTCTTCTAGTTGTTTTCCTGCTACAGAATATAACTAACTCATGGGGAAGATCAAAGAAGGGCAATTAAAAGTGAGTGAGGTGAGGGGTGCCTGGATAGTTCAGTTGGTAGAGTGATTCCTATTTTGGCTCAGGTCTTGATCTCAGGGTCATGGGATTGAACCCCACATTGGGCTCCCCACTCAATGGGGAATCTGCTTGGCATTCTTTCCCCACCCCCTTCATCTGTTCCTCCCTTTGCTCTCTCTCAAATAAATAAATCTTTTTTTAAAAAAGTGACTGAGGTGATATTGAAATGGCAATATCAAGGCCCATCAAAAGGATTAGAATGTCATTTCTTCAAGCTGGAAACCCAAAGGAATATGATTGAAAACTATGAAATGTTGTAGCATATGGATAGGACCAAACATACTTGTTCATCAAATCCCTGAAAAATACCACAAAAGGAAATCTTTGGAGTTCTAAGGAGGCAAATAAAATATAATAAATAAAAAGAATCACTTTCACATGCAGTAGTCACATTATGGAAATCACTGACGCAGTAGGAGGTACAGATCTCTAAAAAAAAAAAAAAAGACTCAAAGAGGATTTAGGAAAACTCATAATTAATAGAGCTATAATAAAAAATATAAGATTTCCCTCAACTTCTATCTTTTGATGGATAAAATGCATGCATAACTTATAAACTATAAATTAGAGAATTTTGAACCAAATAATCTGTGAGTTTGACCTAAGGTGGTAGCGATCATACCACTGTGTTCAAAAAGTAAAAAGTTAAAAATTTAAATTCAAATCAAACTAACGTTAATTATTTTGTTTTTTTTCTATTTCTATTTTCCATAGTTTACAAATTATAATGCTAAATAGAACCTCCTGAGTTCACTTGGTCTATTCTACTGCTCACCTGAAGCAGTTTCAGAAAGGGGATTGTCTACTCTTCCATCATCGCCTTAGAAATATATTCTCCCTCTTAGCAATTTGCTGATCTTTATTTTCAAATTGAACCTAAATATCTTTCATTGTAAAACCCCCAACTTTTAACTCTGACCAATCTCAAAACCATAGCAAACTGCAAAAATAGTACAAGGAACAATAGTCCATATACTCTCTCACCTAACTTTGCTAAATATTCACTTTTCCCCACACACATGAGCTCTCTTACTTTCTAGAATATGGATTTATGTTTCATGTATTTATGTTCTTACATTTATATCATTAATATGCATACATATGGATATATATTCTCATGCTGAACCATTTGAAAATTATTGCAGACATCAAGACTCTTCACCTCTAAATGCTTTAGCATGGATATTCTAAGAACCAGAACATTCTCTGCAAAATCCCTGAGAGTACTGATAGAGCAATCTTGATAAGAGTGCTATTATATAACAGTCTGCTCATTTCCCCCAGTTGTCCCAATAATACTGTTTTGGTCATTTCCTTCTTTTTTCATTAGAGGATCCAATCAAGGATGCTGTGTTAGTCATCATATTCTTTTAGTTTCCTTTAAATCAAACAGGTCTCCAGCCTTTTTTGATGGTGTTGCTGTTCTATATAATATTCATATTACTGAAAAGGCTGGTCTAGTTTTACAGAATGTTCTTCATTTTGGATGTTTTTGATTGTTTCCTCATTAAGCATTTTTGACAGGATATCTACATAGGTAATGCCGTGTCCTTCTCAGGAAACGTAGAATGTCAGTGTGTCTCCATTTGTGGTGATGTTAAGGTAAAAGTAGTATCTACATGATTTTTAATTTAAAAGAAATTTTTCCCCCTTTTTAACTCAAGTATAATCTGTACAGTGATACTTTGAGATTGTATGAATTTCCGGTTCTCCACACTTTTTTTTTTTTTTTTACATAGTGGTTTTGGTATCCATTTATACTGATTTACTTATTGCTATGTGCTTGTAAAATTCTGTTTTTCTATTTCCATCATTTTTTAAAGGTTTTATTATTTATTTATTTATTTATTTATTTATTTGAGACAGAGGGATACAGAGAGAGAGAGAGAGAGAAAGCATGAGCACGGGGAGAGGAAGAGGGAGGAGAGGCGGACTCCCCTCTGAGCTGGGAGCCCGATGTGGGGCTCAATCCCAGGACTAGGAGATCAGGACCTGAGCTAAAGGCAGACACTTAACCATCTGAGCCACCCAGGCATCCCTCTATTTCTCTCCTTATTTTTAAATTTATTAGTTGATATTCTTTGTTTTTTCTCCTTAAAAAAGGAATTTTTAGTATTACTATGTACCGATGACTATACTTTTTCTGCTCAATATTATTGTAATCTATTCTTTTTATTATCCATTACTGTTCACATTGTACCAAATTTTACGAGTGCGGGGGGGCCCTTCAGAGTTGGCTTCTGTTCCTTTTTGATGTGCCCTCGTCAGTTTGAGCACATTCTCCATGGCACCTCTGGGTACTTCAAGCTTAACTTGTACTTTCCTGTCCAGAGAGGGCTCATTCCTTTTAGAATTAGGCCTATGTCTAAAACTTAGATCTGGACAAGAGGTTTGCTCATTACAGTTTGAACGTAATTATTTCCAGGTCCTTGCAAAAGGCTACTAGAAGCTCACATGCACGCATGTACACATACCTATGCCAATATATATATTGTACTATTGTAGCTTTATAATATTCTACTGCTATGCTACTACCATCAGTTTTATTCTAGCATCACGGGGTCATTCCTCCCCTTTCCCCATTCCATACTTCTCTTCTCCCAATCCTTGTACCTACAGTACAATATATTTACTTATTTCCTCAGTCCTGCAATAGTTTCATATCAGCTACACCAATATTGTGACCAACAATAAACTTACTGTGTCAGGTTCAAGATTTCTGGTTAATTCCTTTATTCTTTATTCTTTTTTTTTTTTTTTTTTTTTTTTTAGTATAGTTGACACACAATGTTACATTAGTTACATTAGTTTCTCCTATGATTCTTTTTTGTCCTCGGAATATGTCTCTCTAGATATAGTCAGAATATTTTTAAAACAGCTAATCTGTGGATTAATTCTCTTTTTTTCTCAACAGCTTAATATAGGTTTACATTTACTTGGCTTGTAATATTTAAGAGTTTATTTTCCAGTATTGTTGATTTAATCCACTTTTGAATATGTAAAAACTGCTGTTTTTTAAATGCTAAGAAACCTAAACATTAACAAACTGTATGCAAAATCTGGTGCCACGGTCATCATCATATGCAAGACCTGTTTAGAAACTAGGAGAGGGAAAGCATAAATGTTTTTCTTTCTTGTACTAATAATTTATATTATTATTATTACTATTCCAAGTTCAGGATCAAGAGAAGTTTTTGCAACATAGCAAAATTGCAAGGCAGTATGGAGCAGAAGTTAACAAATTGTCTCTGGAATTAGATTGCCTGAGGGCAAACCCTTGTCCCTATCCCCACACCACACTTGCTGATTACAACCAGGTCAATCAGCTATCTTGTCCTCCTCCCATGTAAAATGAGGATACCACAAAGTTTAATATAAAGCACTTAGTTAAGTGCCCAATGAGTAGTAAGTACAAAATAAGTATTACCTGTGACTTTGGTGGTGCTGACAGTGATGCTAGTGTCAAATTTGAAATGGTGTATTCCAGATATGCAGAGTTACTAACACTAAATTTAATGGCTTATTTTCTTGGCAACTGGATTTTTTGTGGGTTTTATTATTTTGTATTTTTTTCTTTCCCTCACAACTTTTGATGCACAAGGGAAAGTTATGGCTTAGCTAAAAGTTCTGATATTGAGAATGACCTTGTCCTTGTTTTGAAGCATCTGAAAAATAAAAATAAAAATTCCTCCTGTGAAACACCGGTCAGTTGCTGCTGCTGGTCCTGGGGCAGGCTGTCTACCGGGATGCCGAGCATTACAGCTGCTGTAATCACCAAAGCATCTGCTAGAGATCTCAGGGCTGAAAACTAGGTAGGAAAGTCTGCATTATACCTAATAATAGCTTTGGAAATTTTCCTGAAATGCTTGCTGGCAACCCCCAGGCTCGACAGGCACAGCATACTATAACTAAAGCTAGCATGTTGTTGCTACTCTTACTAGTGAGTGTGCTACAACACAAACACACAAACCAAAATAATGGCTAGAAATCATTTGCTATGACTTCTTTATGTTTTCACTTGTAGTACTCTTGGGTTACTGCCAATTGTAGCTAGATATATTTATATAGATATCCTGTATTTTTAATTCACAAACAGTATCTTATAAGCTATAGATTCATATAAACTATTGATGCCACCAGTGAAGAGTTCAGATAAGAAAAAAATTATATCTGACACTATTACTCTCTCAATACACACAGGGATTGCTTTCAAGATGCAAAATTATGATGTTTGCATCCACATGGAGGGTTTGTGAAGAATGTCTGATGAACGTGAAAAGCACAGACTTCTGTTTGTGTGCCCTAGGGTCACCTGAGGATAGCGCCAAAGAGTCAGAGGATGCTCCATAAATGTTCAAGGAACTGGGAAAAGATCCCAGACAGAAAGATTAAAGTGTTTTGATTAACCACTGGGAAAGAAAAGACTGAGTGGTGAGGTGATGGTTCTCTCAAGACAGGGAAATACCACGAAGTTTACATTTCAGGGTCCCTCACTTGTACGGGCCCTCCCAAGGCCCTGGGAGGAACCCGAACCGTGTGTTCACGTGGTTGTATGCCTTTGTAGTATTTGCTGAAGTAAAGTATTTTAACCACAATTGGTTAAAACCACTGTTTCCTTCCACTAGAACTTCCCCTCCATCTCACTTTTCTTCGTATTGAGTGGAATTAGAGGTAGCTGTGTGCATGGAAGACAAAGGGCGGGAGATATATTTACTTAGAGTATAGTTGGCTCTGTACAGGATCTGCAATTGCTTCTGTGTGTAATTAAGTTATTGCCGGCCATCCCAGCAAAGGAATGGCTTCTGGGTCCTATCACGTATTTGGCCAACTCACCCAGCAGGGCCAGAGGCTGTGTTGTATCGCTAATGTGTCCTGCAGTACAGCCACGGAAGTATATAGGCAGTGCAGGAGAAATAATGATTGAAACGTACAGAACCCAAAGCTAATCTGGGTAAAATTTCCTTCAATCACGAGGCATGTGAAGTTGTAACTGGATGATTGAGTTCTAATTGATACTTGGTCACAATGCAAGTTTTTTCCTATCAAAATGTACTATACTAGAAAACATACTGGTGTGTATAATTATAAATATGTCATATATTTTTCCCTCTTTTGATGGGAATTGGTTAAGATAGGATTTATCAAAATTTCTGAGTAAGGCACAAAGCATAGTAGTGCTTCAGATAAGAGTATATTTGTTTAAGTCACAAGCTTTTATACATTCTATCAAAAATTAAAAGAAAATCTGGTCAACTACACAAGAGAAAAGATTGGACTATCTTTCTTATCCCTCTATAGAATGATATCACAAAATCATTATCATGTGGAAAGGTGTTCAAAGAGCACACAACAAAAAATGTAGGAATATCTTAATAAAAACATGTTATTTTCTATATTTTGTGATTTTTTTTTAGCCTTTTTGCACTTGTAATTTGCATTGGTATTTTTGGTCAACTAAACACCCACCTTCTTGTTTAATTTTGTATTTGTAATTTTATATTCATTTTCTAAAGGAGAGGCCCCTTCCAACTATTTAGACTTCAGTTTCCACAAAACTTGGATCTTCCCCATCCTCTACTAATATATAAAGGGTGTGTCATCTTGTGAACAATCACTCATTCATATGCTTGAGGCAATCAGTAATGAGTTAGGATATGGTAAAGATTATAGGGATCCCTGGATGGCGCAGTGGTTTGGCGCCTGCCTTTGGCCCAGGGCGCGATCCTGGAGACCCGGGATCGAATCCCACATCAGGCTCCCGGTGCATGGAGCCTGCTTCTCCCTCTGCCTGTGTCTCTGCCTCTCTCTCTCTCTCTGTGACTATCATAAATAAATAAAATTAAAAAAAAATTAAAGATTATATTGTATACATTGAACCTGACAGATCCTGTAATAAGATGGCAATTTTTGCTCTAAGAAAGTTCAGACACTAGCTGCCAGTACTTTGTCCTTCATCTGTAGTCTGTGAGTGCTCAGAGTGTTCCAGTTGAGAATCTCTCCTGAGTTGAGACAGAATCAGTTCAAATAGTGCACAGAACAATTTCCCACTGCAAGAAATCAAGCTCCTCAGAAAAAATACCTGTTTCTAGGACTGGGGCAGGAAATGTCAAGAGCTTGAAATGTACTAGAAAGCAAAGAAGCTATCAGAAATTACTGGAGTCGTGTCAGAAAGACATAGGAACCAAATTGAAAGAATTTCTAAAAAGCTGACTGAAATGTATTGAAATACATCAAATATGTTAAAAACTTACGAGTGTATAATGATACCAAAAAGTAAAAACCAAAAACCTCCTTGATCCAAGGAAATGAGGGCATAAATTCATTCTAAAAATTGGTTGATAAAGTGAAAGAAAAAAAATATTTATCTTACCTTTTCTGACAAACTGTAAATCAGGTTAACCAAAGAGTTGGTAAGAAAAAATGTCTGCTTTGTAAAAGAATTCTAGGCAATAATTGCAGAAGAAATACAAAAACTAAGCCATCATTATTTTGCAACTCCTTTTGAAATAATCTGAGAAATGATCATCAATGGCTGCCCGAATCATTGGGTGAAAGTTGATGAGGAATCTTTAGAAGAAATGAGTTAGGGTGGGAACACCAAAACTCATTAATTACAGAGAGAAAGAGAGAGAGAAAAACAACAAGTATTATACAAGTAGCAGGTGCATAATCCTATTCATGAAATATACTTGCCAAAAAATAGAACATAAACTTGTTCAAACCCCTAGGTTTAGCTATTAATTTTCAAAAATATAGAAGAAAAAGGAACATGTTATATGATACCATGGAATCCAGTCAACAAAACCCAAAAGTTAAGATATTCTATAGGATAGATGACTGAATTTCTTCTACAAATAAATGACATGAGAAAAAAAAAAGGGAAGAGGGGAGTTGGTAAAACAATTTAAAAATTAAGTAAATGAGTAAGATAAATTAATATTTAAGAGACATTTTGTTCAAGCGTTATGTGTGAACTTTGGCTTTTGATTTGAGCAAAGCAAACTTTGTAAAAACAGCATTGATGCTATCAAGGAAAACTGAAAATAGAGGGGATGGGGTATTAGATGATGTTAAGGAATTACTGGTAATTTTAAAGTAGAAGTATGATGTTATTATAATGTTTTAAAATGAGCTTATCTATTAGGAATACAAACTGATTATTTACAAATAAAATGATAAAATATCTGAAATTTGTTTAAAAATAATCTGGCTGGGGAGAAAAAGGTGTTAGGGAGTATAAATGAACTAAGGTTGGCTATATTTTGATAATCACTAAGTCTGGATAATGAAGACATGGAGATTTATTTATTATTTATTATTAGATTTTTATTTATTTATTTATTCATGACAGACACAGAGAGAGAGAGGCAGAGACGCAGGCAGAGGGAGAAGCAGGCTCCATGCAGGGAGCCTGATGAGGGACTCGATGCCAGGATCCAGGATCACGCCCTGAGGCAAAGGCAGACACTCAACCACTGAGCCACCCAAGTACCCCAGATATGGAGATTTATTATATTATTGCAGCTACTTAGATAACTGAAGTTTTTCTTAACAGTAGGCAAAAATACATAGAAAGTAAATTTGAGAAGCACATACTGAGAGATAGTATGCCTGTATCTCATTGTTATTTGTTTTTGAAAATGAAAAAAAAAACTATGAATAGAAACATCCAATCATGACATTTGTGAAATATTAAATATGAGTGTTAGGGGTGCCTGGGTGATTCATCAGTTAAGCGTCTGACTTTTGATTTCGGCTCAGGTCATGATCTCATGGGTCATGAGATAAAGCCCTGGATTGGGCACCATGCTCAGCAGGCAGTCTGCTCGAAGATTCCCTCCCTCTTCCCCCTCCCCTACTCATGCATACACAGTCTCTCTCTCTCGAAAATAAGTAAATCATTTAAAAATATATATGAATGCTATAGGTAGTGGTGTGCTGGTAAATGACTATCTGAAGAAGAAAGCCCTGATTTATAGTGTTTACCAGTTTGCATGGTCTAAATACTCCCACCACAGCCAATTTCAAGCTACTGGTATGACCTCACCAAATGTGGAGTTGGAAAGAGCTGCGCACCACTGGCTCTCGTGCGTCTGCGTGGCCAGCCCTAGCCCACTACTGGGAAAGCTGACAGAGGAGCGTTAGTTATTGCAGATTGCTGGTCAGACCCCAACTCACATGCACTCTTTGTCCTTGATCAACTTACTTAGTTTCTCTGAGCCTGACTTCCCCTTCTGTAAACTACAGATAGTAATTCCTAGTACCTTAAGATACAAGGCCTAAATGAGATCAAATGTGTAGTAGACCTAGCATGGTTCCACTCACGTAGTGAGTGATCCTTCATGCTAATATCCTTTCTTCCCTCCAAGTTAAAAGAGAAGAAAGAACTCTTGCCTTGGGATGGTCTCAAAGTTTTAAAGGAAAGTAATGAAGCTGATCATCTTCTTAGAGGGCTTCCTGCCCAGAATTTCTGTAATTACTTAAAATTGCAGGTTTTAGGGACTGTCACAAACCTGCCAGAAGTTCACCAAGCTCTAATTTGGTTGGATATTAATAGGTAGGCTGGGAAGTTAATGTGATATGATTGTGGCTAGAATAGAACCATCTGTTAAAGGTATGGTTTCTGTCCAATGTGATCTGGCACTAAAAACACCCAGTAAGAATTAAGTGTTATCTTAGAGTTGACATGGTAAAACAAAAACAAAGACAAAAACACAACCCAATAACTTACTTAATATTTTCCCGGGGAGTGCTAAGACTCAGCTAAGAGGTTTGTGGCATGAATAAGCCTAAAGGTTATGCTGGCAAATTTGAAATGTTTCCATTCCCAGTTTTGATTGATTGAGGAGTTATTAA
The DNA here is from genome assembly GCF_053574225.1 of Canis aureus. Classification (NCBI taxonomy): domain Eukaryota; kingdom Metazoa; phylum Chordata; class Mammalia; order Carnivora; family Canidae; genus Canis; species Canis aureus. Next base: position 7,780,186 of record NC_135644.1, read on the forward strand.
TAATAGTAGCATTGTACTTTTCAAATTCTTTAAGTTTGGTGATTAACCATGGTATCAGTTAATGAAAGAAGGGGTTTTATTTTCCCCTTTTGTTTCCTGAACAATTTACTTTTTCTGTATAGAAATCTAAGATTAAGGTCATCATTGATTAGTCAATAGTGATGCGGTTTTCAGAATTACTGAAGTATTTGCATATATAAAAATATCTTTTAAGTTCATTAAAGCCAAGGATAGAGAGAAAGGAAATTAGAAGTCAAGCCCATATTTAGAATCTGGAGACACTAATACTAGAGGCACTTGAAATTTGATTTACGTGTGTGGGTTGATATGTTCCTATTGGGAATACAACTTGGGGATGTATTTTCTTCTCTCAGGAAGAGTTGCATGACTCAACTCTACATATTTTGGATTTCTGAGCAAATACTTAATGAGCTAAGAAGCAGTATGCTGCATCATCCATCTGAAGTTGTTCCAATCTCCTTTGATCTTTAAAAAGAATAGTTTCCTTCAGTAAATTCAAACACTTGCCCCTTAGAAATTTGAATTTCCTATTTTCTCAAAGCAATGCTATTTATACTAAACTTAATTCAACAGGTCATAATAAGAATGCTTTAAGAAATGAAATGGAATGAAATAAGTTTAAAAATAGTGTCACAAAGAGAAAGGATCAATAGCGACTTGTAAAACTTATGTTTTAGTTATGTATATGTATACATCCTAAGCTATGAAGTAAAATTTATTTCTCGCTGAGTCACAATAAAAAAAATGGGAAATTTTAAAGTGTTTTAAAATATACAATAAAAAAGTCCCTGAAAATAAAGTAACTCTCCCTCCTGTGGTACGTATCAAATCAGTATTTTTAGATTAAGAAGTCTCCTTCAAAGCTGTTGTAGACAAAAGCATTCTGGATTTTGAGAGGATGGTGAGTCCGCCTAGGCCTCCCTGGGGACAGCAGAGGGAGGGGACTTATACTCTTGAAGGGACATGGTCATGACAATGTTCCTTCTGTCTGTTGGAATTTCTTCCTTTCTTATGTAGGATGGATACTGCTACTTGGCTTGCCTGCATAAACACAAACATCTCAGTTAGATTTCAGGACTTGAGGGCAGAAGTTTTGCCTTATGCTCTCTTACCTGCTCATGTATGCTTTCTTAAGTTCTCACCCATCACATGCCTCCCACACACGGTAGTATGTGCTTACCATTCCTGGTAGGAGTAATGATACCACTGTTATTAGTCATTCCTGTTAGTAATGAGCACAGCTAAAGTTTACCCTAATATGCTATTTGGCCACATTTGTTCATATGTTTATATATTTATTCATATACTATCTGCCACAAAGGATTTATTGCTGCTGCTAATGTGAATAAGAAAATAATGGCTGAATATATATATATACAAATACACACATTTAAAGAGACTTTTATACACACACATACATGCACACACACCCTTATATATCATAAAGATAAGTAAGGTCAGAGGAAAAATATGAATAATCAAGCATTAAGTTCCATCTTGGTTCTTTCTTTGAGGCTCATTCTTGCATCTGAACTCCCCATTAGACAAAGTAAGGGGGAATATATTATCAGTTACATAATTCTTACTATTGAAGAAGAGAGACACCCTCAGGAAAGGCAGAGGCTTCCTTGTATACGTGAGAAATATGACTAAAAGGCATTTCTCACATGGAGTTTCATGTGGGAGACAGTGTCTGAAACTCGAAAATATCTGTACCATCACTCCTGAAGAAACTGTAATGGATTTTATTTCTGTTATTTCTGTTACTACTTCTCTTCCATGAAGGCTGAAGGCTTTCTGACAAAACCCGGTGAAAGTACATCTGTAAGGAGACAGAAAATTATGATCCAGTTAGGTAATCTTTGGCCTGTTCTAAACTATCACGAGAACATGCAGAAGAAATTGTTTAATAAATCATCCCCCAAATATCGCCTATCTCGACCAGATTTTTAACTAAACTGGATGACAGTCTAAGATTACATCCCTCGGCTAGGGCCTAGATGGATAGGCACTCAGGATTGTTGGTGGAAAATAAATCCATCTACTTTAGAAAAAGTTATGATTAGGAGATAAGGTCAATATTCTTTGGTGGAAATTGGCAACTTCACCAAGGTTCCCATCTGATGAATCACTCCACCTCCTCACCAAGATGGGTCATTCCAAGACAGATGTTTCAAAGGCTGGAACCCATAGTATCATTCCAGAGCAGTTTCAAAATGTGTGGGAATAATTTTTGCTGAACTTTGTTTTTTCTCTGTACCACACTGCCAACCACTGGCTTTTGTTCCCTCTGGTAGTACTGTTTTCATTTTGTTAGCCTTCATGTATGTCAGGGGGTCATATTAGTGTTCAAACAAAAATTGACAAGCTATTTGCAAGTGAACTGGAAAGATAGAACACCTTGTGTTTCGGGCACCAAATCGCTGGAATGTTCAGGCATTTATGAGCTATCTACTACATGTTGCAGTGGAAGAAGCACTTCCACAATTTGAAACTTCACAGTAAGCATTAATCCAAGGGAGAAATGAGCTCCAGAATTGAGAATAACAAGGGAACATCTGGACAGCTGTGAGAAGAATCACTGTAAGAAGCCCGTGATGGGGGCAGCCCGGGTGGCTCAGTGGTTTAGCCTGCCTTCAGCCCAGGGCATGATCCTAGAGACCCGGGATCGAGTCCCACATTGGGCTCCTTGCATGGAGCCTGCTTCTCCCTCTGCCTGTGTCTCTGCCTCTCTCTCTGTGTGTCTTTCATGAATAAATAAAATCTTTTAAAAAAATAAATAAAATAAAATAAAATAAAATAAAATAAAATAAAATAAAATAAAATAAATAAAAAAAAGAAGCCTGTGATGAAACACAGGATAGCGGGGGTAGGTACACTGGGGCCTCAGATTAGGGGGTGTCAGCAGAAGAATGGCAAGTACCTAGGAGAGAGAGAGATAAAGGGAGATATACAGGAATGAGGAATGATCAGATAACTTTTACTTCCAATTTACTCTGACAAATGAGAGATGGGAGAGCAAGGAAGAGAGGATGAAATAGAAGATCCTTGGGCTTGTTCTAGTGAACCTAAAGAGATTCCACTTTCAAGAAAGCAAAACAAAAACAAAAACAACTGCCATTCTATTTTAAAATATGATTGCATATGAAAACCCATTTATAAAGAAATAGAAGTTGGGGCACCTGGGTGGCACAGTTGGTTAAGCATCTGACTCTTGGTTTCAGCTCAGGTGGGATAGGGTTTTGGAGGAACATAAATATTCAGTCCATAATAGGCTCTCATAGTGAGGTGTGGGCTTACCTCCCACCAAAACTAAAAAGATATGAATTCCTCAGAGAGACATAAAGTCCAGATTCTGGGCGTCCCTTGTCCTCCCAAACAGGCAACTGCCCACTAAATTTTCTCTCAAACTTTCAAATGTTCTTGGATGGTCTATCTAATGAGTCTTAATCTTCAGTTCCTATTTATTTACTTATTTATATTTAAATATTTTTATTTGTTTATTTTAGAGAGAGAGTGAGAGAAAGATATAGAGGGAAGAAGCAGAAAGAGAGAGGGAGAGAGAGAATCCCAAGTAGACTCCATGCTGAGTACAGAGCCTTGACACAGGGCTCAATCCCATGACCCTGAGATCAGGACCTGAGCAGAAATCAAGCGTCAATCGACTGAGCCATGCAGGTGCCCTAAACATTTTAAGTTTTAACATCAAATTTATTCTGTTTTTGGTGCTTATATTTTAAACAGAATAATTTAAAATAAATCTAAATGTTTGGGATTTTACCATGAAGGCTCTCAGAGAAGCCCCCCGATAATGATGGTAGTGCTCTTGCAGGCGCTGGCTATGTGCCAGCCACCAAATCCTTGCTGCGGCTGTGTTCTTCCAGAGTGTAGGCCAGTCTTCTTTCTGTCTCTTGTTAGTTGACAATGCCAGTTATAGAGAATCACGCCAGACCACACACCAGTGTGGCAGTTATACAAGTGGGAAAATAGATATCCAACTAGTTGTGATTAAAAATTCTTATATTTGTAGCTTAAAATGATACAAGGTTCTGAAAATGCAGAACAAGAATATAAATAACTTCTCTAAGGTTCTAAAATACAGAGTTGGAGCCAAAATAACTTTTATAACTATTCCTGGGAAGATGCCCTCCCACGTCATTCTAGCCCACACTTAGAAAATAAGGTTTATTTTTAATTTTGGTACCTTTCTGAGTTATTCCAGGAAGATTTTCTTAGGGATTTTCCAGTGTCATTAGATGCCACAAAGTATATGTTTTCAAAAAGCTAGATTTCTTCTGCGTATCCTTGAAGATAAATCCAGGAAACTCCATGAACTTATTGTTTACACCAGCCCAAGGGTGGCTGGAAGATGTTAGAGTGATGATGCATCTGGTAGTGATGATCCTGAACAAGTTCAGAAGATGGGCTATTGTATTACATTTTTGTTAATAGTCACATATCTTGAGGTCTGATTCATGCTACTCATGGATCTTTGAGCCCTTACTAATTCGCATAAATACTCAGAACCATGCAAAATTTTTTTCAACTTATTTCAGTATATTTTGTATTAAGAGAAAATAAGCACATAGATTTTTGATAAGTAAATATTGGCTCAACTGATGAAGTGCACCCTGTAGCTAGAAAGTTACCTCTTAGTATGTAACAGTGGAGAAGCTAAAAATGCCAATAATTCAGTAGTTTCAGCCTTTCTCATATATAAGTTTATAGTTTTAAGATTCAGAGGAGCTAAACTCTCATCATTTTGTCAGATTAAGAGTAATATTTATCATGATTCAAGTCTTCCTAACATTTTCATCAGTAGCCTAAAAGAAGATAGTAGGTTTCATTTCATTTTATTTCCAAAGTGATTCTTGGATTTTCAAGTTGCTCTGAAAAGTGAAGTGGAAAGTATGAATTGGAGGTGATCCATTGTCTCCAAAACATAATCCCAAACGGGAAACTGAGAAGCAAAACTTTATGTGAAGCCCTATTCTTTTACTGCCCTTTCCCTAGATCTACTCTACTCCATTCCTCTTCCTTGGAAGAAAGTAAAAGAAGGAAGGTAGGGGAAAGGGAATTGGCAGTAGTGTGATGGAACCAGCTTCACTGAGTTGAGTGAGCCAACCGTGTGCACCTCTTTCCAAACTTGTATTAAGTAATTTATTGATACCTTAAAATCAGCCATGTTGGAAATATTTACGCTGTAGAAATTGGTGTTGCTACAAATCAGGGCTCCCTTTTCCCACCCTGGATAGTAGGTTGCTAAGATTTACTAGCATTCCACTGATGACCTCTGTTGAAAGGGATATCACAATGTTACCCTTACCACTTTCTGATTATGACTTGTTAGTATAGGTAAAATTTCTAAAGACCTTGACTGTAATCTGCCTTTACCCAAAAATATATAGAGTTGGAATAATATGCTCTGTATTTAAGTTATTATGATGCATTTTTTCCTGTGTGATTTTACCTTCTTAGATTTCTCAATGTATTGTTAGTTTTCTTTTCACACTCCCCTCTTCTTTTTCTATCCCATTCTCTGTGATCTTTTCTTGATTACTTAGTCTTCTCAGTGTAGACTGTGACATTTTATGAAGAGATATTCAGATACACACTGCCTGATTAGTATGATCTAAGGCATCAAAGAGTATTATAGACTCAATTCAGCAAACATTAATTGAATATATCCTTTGCATAAGACATCATGCCAGAGAAAATAAGGCACTGTACCTAGTCTCAATCAACATAAAATCTAGAGAGAAAATCAGACATGTACATGACTAAGAATAATATAGAACATAATGTGAAAGGTAGTATTAGAAAAAGTAAAGATGCAAGCTGGACCACAGAGACTGGAGGTTATTTCTGACTGCAGAAATTAGAGAAGGCTTCATGAAAATGGAGCCATCTCAACTAAGTCCTGCAGAATTGGTATGCATATTAAAGTTCAACTCTATTTATAGGTTTTATGAATAGATGACTATAAAGTTCCCATTAAAGTAGTTTGAGTTAATTCACATTGTTTACTGATCTGCCAAAATTAGCTCATCATCATGGAAGTTGGGAAAACTTAAGAAAAGTAAGATTTTAGCATCATAAATATATGGAATTGCTGCTAGATTCAGCAGATGCCAGTGCAGAAGATGCATTCTGCTCATCTTTGTACACCTCATAGTTTATACTCAGAGCACTATTTATAGAAGATCCTTAATAAAAGCTTCCAATTAATGAGAACCAAATACGATTCAGGCACGTTTACATGTATGTTATCATCAAAGACAAAAACTAAAAAATAAGGAAATCAGTTTTATTCAGGCTATTACAATAGGGAGAACACCCTAGACCCAAAGATCAGAGTGTGTCTTTACAGAGTGGTTTTGCTTTAGTCTTTTATAGGAAGGAGTAGACAAGTTACAAGTAGGAGGATTTACAGTTGGGATTTTGCAACCAGGGAAAATCTCGGTTGGTTAGATTGAACAAGAGATGTTTATCTCTGTGTCTAGCTAGTTTCAAGGGGAAAACAGTTCTAATCTTTGCTAATCACTCATGAGACTTTGCTAATAAAGAGAAGCTGACTAGTCAGTAGGTAAACCTTACAATTACCCTGATAAATTTTACTATCAGCATTGTTTTTTAAGCTCTTTTTAAAAAATCAGAAACTAACATTCAGAGAGGTTGAGAGACTTGCCAAGGCCACATAGCTAGGAAATAACAGAATTGGAATTTTACCCCATATCTTCTGGCTCTAATATCTTTTCAGTATGTCATAGTATGTCACATTATACTGAATGGAATGCTTAATAATAATTTTTAAGGTTAATTAAACTTTCATTTATTTTCTGTGTGTATATTTTCATACACACTACCTCGTTTGGAGAGATTGCCTTCAGAGAACCAGGTATAATATTTAGAATTGGCAGAAATCTGTTTGCAGGCTGGTTTGTTTTTATTTTTTAAGATTTTATTTATTTATTTATTTATTTACTTACTTACTTACTTACTTAAGAGAGAGGGCACAAGTGGGCATGAGATGAGGTGGGGCAGGGAGAGGAAGAAGGAAAAGCAGACTCCCCCACTGAACAGAGACACCCTCCACCCCGATGTGGGGCTCAGTCCAGGACCCTGAGATCATGACCTGAGCCGAAGGCAGGTGCCTAACCAACTGAGCCACCCCAGGTGCCCCGGCAGGCTGGTTTATAACAAGAGTGTGCCTCCTTCCATATAAATAAATCTAACTTTCATGTGAACGAATAGAGAAAAATTTGGAATTATATCCTAGTGTCTTTATAGTTATTGTTCTTTCTGGGAATTGGTACAATATCACTGTTGCTATTTCACCTGTGTTCCGTGGGGCTGTAGAGGTCTGCAGGAGATGCTTTGAGATCCTTATAGCGTTTCTTGGCTGGGTCACGGGAAGCTGGTTACTCAGCTTCTGCCAGAACTTTTGGATATACATGTTGAACATCAAAGTAGAAAAAGGGTCACCTAAAGAAGGAAGGAAAGAGTGAAAACCATTGATCTAATAGAATAAATCATTTCTGTAGAACAAATACTGAATATGTTTTGCTCCTGGAAGCCTGTGAGTCCCTGAATTTATTGGCTTTGCCAGCTTTGGGGGACCCTTGCTGTGCTTTTGATATTCACAGCAATGCAATGTTAAGATGCACCTGAAAAGTTCAGCCACACAGCAGGGGAATCTAACCTGCCTGGTCTGAATCATTTGGCATCTGTTCCACACTCAAATTATTGTGGTAATTATAGGTATGAGGTGACAATTTGTGGTTGAGTTTTGTTCTGGGACCCCGGTCATCCAGTTCTTTTTTTTTTCTTTTTAATTATGTTTTACTTTTATAATATTGTGTTAGTAAACAGAGCAGGTGCTATTTCACAGTAGTTGTGTAACACATTCTCTGAGCATGGAAGCAAAAATTTAGCACAAAACAAAACCCTCTAACCTTCTGGCTGGGCTACCTTCCTAAGCATGGTAATTGTATCTGCTCTAAATGAGAGAGAAAAATAAGCAGATTACAATTAGCCTCTGGGGGCCACTGAAGCCAAGATATGCATGGGAGCTTTGTCATCGTTGGCCCTGACAGTGTGGATTTTTTAGAGGCAGGAAAGCCAAGTTCAGTGCTTTCCTGCTTCTCCTTGGTCTCTCATTCAGGGATAACCTGGCTGTGTCCTGCCCCATGCATCATTTACAGAGAAGCTCAGGCGGTGAAAGGAGATACTATCATTAGTTTTTATTCCCTGTATCTCCCAGTGTTAGGGGAAGAGTGCTGTGGTCAGAAGATAGCAAAATTAAAAGCAGGAAGACAAATCAGCAGTGCCTGGGTGACTCAGTCGGTTAAGCATCTTGCCTTCGGCCCAGGTCATGATGATCAAAGTCCTGGGATCCAGCACGTTGGGCTCCATGCTCAGCAGGGAGTCTGCTTCTTTCTGTCCCTCTGCCCCTGCCTCTCCCCCTGCTCGTGCTCTGTCTCTCAGTCTCTCTCTCAAATAAATAAAATCTTAAAAAAAAAGAGGAAGATAAATCAGCCAGAAGATACTAGAAAATAATAGAAAATGAGATATAGGAACTATGAACTGTGTTTACCCACTGGAAAGCAAAACAAGTGAATTATCTGTGAGTCCATTTCTAAAGACAGGTATTACGGAGGCACTAACTCTTAGGAAACTATTTTCAAAGTGGTGATGGATGTAGATAGACAGGATGGAGTGACATTCAGGGCAGGGAAACTGAAAGTGCACCAGCTGAGAGTACAGACTTGCCTTAGGGGCCATGAGAAGGTCTGCTGAGTGACAAGTCCGTCAGCAGAGTTACCGAGGCTCACACCTGTAGAGCTACATTTTACATTTTGCTGTTAAAATTATAATCATCGGTAAAGTGGTGATGAATTTTTCTAAGGCAAGGGTTAGAGATTTCTTTGGTTCTTGTAGAAAAGTTTCTCTGAATTTAGTGAGCATGGGAAGGGTCACTTTCTTGGGCTGAAATTGGCAAATCTGAGTCCTAGTCAATGAGTAGGAGGAAGAAAAGAGAGAAACAGGGTATGACTAGAAGTTTCCTAGCACAGTTAGTACTAACTCTCCTCCCCTTTTAGGGCAGACCAAGTTCTCAAGATTCTTAGGATAGACTCTTTTAAAGAGTAGTTCTCAGAGTGAATTTCCTGAGCTAGGGTGTCAGCAACCCCACAGGAACTTGTTAGATATGGTAATTTTCAGACCTCATTGTAGGTCTACTAAATCGGCAACTGAGGTGGGACCAGTAACCTGGGTTGTAATAAGCCCTTGTCTTAGTCCATCTGGGCTGCTTTAACTATGAGAAAATCATAACCTGGCTGTCTTATAAATAACAGAAATTTATTTCTCTCGGTTTTAGAGGATGGGAAGTCCCAAATCACTGGTAGATTTGGTGTCTGGTGAGGACCCACTTCCTCATAGACTCACCTCCCAAGACAGAAGGGCCAAGGGAGCTCTGTGAGGTCTCTTCTATAGGGGCACTAATCCCATTCGTGAGGGCTCCACCTCAGGACCTGTTCACTCCCCCAAAGCCCCACCTTCCAATGACATCCCCTGAGGTGCTAGGATTTCAAAATATGAATTTGTGGAGGACAGAACATTAGATCTACAGCAACCCCCTAGGTGATTCTCATGCCCGCTAAAATCTGAAAACCATTGCCTTAAAGTAGTTGTTTTCCATATAAAAGTGCTTCAGAAAGTAGAAAGTTGATCAGTTTCTCTCCTAAACCCCTTTCCTCGGTGTTTTTACAAGTGCCTGATTAAATCTGGTAGAAAAAAAAGATCCCAATCAGGTGCTAAGCCTTTGGCACATATGAAATCTCTCTTTGAAAAAGGGAAGTGTAGCTCGGTTCTGGACCTGACAGGAAGCACCTGCAAGCAAGACTGCATGGGGCACAGCATCCGTTCTTGCCCTTGATGCACAAACCTGGGAAGGATTTTTTTTTAATCAGTTCTTAATCTGAGACTCAGGAATGTTCTGCTTGATGGAGCTTCAGAAACTCAAATCATGAATTATGTCCAAGGTGGAAAAAGAATAGTTGGTGATGCTGAACTTTAATCCTAAGAGAATTTAGCAAAGAAAAAAAATGTATTAAATGCACAGTGATAACCCGCAGTTTCAGCCTTTGGGGAGTCACATAAATATGGCAAAGGTAACAGACACCAAACTGAAAGGGGAAAAGTGGAAGCATGAAGGTGCTGGGCACTGGATGGAGAAAGAGCTAGAATGAGGCTTTTTGTCAAGAGGAAGGAGAGTGAGAATCATGGCAGGGGACCAGAATCAGATGAAATGGTGGAAGTCCAGGGTGATGCACAAGAGTTATTATCCACGAAGAGGGACATCTTCCACTTAGAGACATGACCAATTTTTTTAAGCATTATAAAAAAATGGAGAGATTGATCAATATATGACTCGTAGAAAATAGAGCTAAGAATAGGTGTAAAACCAAGGGCCATAGATAATCAGAAAACATAGTTATCCTTGTACTGCTAAGAGCTGACATTTGGAATTCTCATTATGTGCTAAGCACTGTACTAAGTACTCATGATTCCCACAGCAACACTGTGAAACAGATTCTATCTGTGCTTGAGAGATGAAGAAATGGAGGCTTGGGCGAGGAGATTTACATAGCTCCTCAGTGCCTCTAGGATTGGGACCCACCAGTCCTATGCCAGAATCTGAGCCTGGCACCCCTCTGGTATGAATGATGTCAACGAAATAGGTCAGCCCCTTGAGTTCCTAGGGCTCCAGGAGGATCTGATGCTATTCTGTCCACTTTTATTCTCACAATTGCCTTGTTGTTATTTTCTGATTATAAAAGTAATGTAGGATTATTGCCATCCAACTCAAAAAAATGCAAAAAAAAATGTAGGAAGTAAAGATCATTCTCGGTCCCATTGCCCAGAGATAACTCATGTTACCCATAAGCTATACTTTATTCTATGGCTATAATACTTGGTGCCTCAGAACTGTCTGGAAGGAGGCAATCAGCCCGGACTCCGACACTCTAATTCACTAGGTCTGGGTGGGGCCGAGGCTTATGTATTTTTAGTAAGTACCTCTCCTGTGTTCAAGCCCAGTTCTAAAAATGCTGTTCTATATACCTTAGATTTTCAAATACTTGTATGTAGAACATCTCGTATTCAGTTTATCTCTGGATTCTTGAGTACCTTCCTATTTCTCATCAATACCGTCAGACAGGAAGATGTTGAATAGAGAAGAAGTTGCTTCTCATACCTTAGCATGCCTTGTCATCACCTGGAAGGCTTAAATGTTAAAATATAGACTACAGAGTTTCTGATTCCATGGGCCCGGAATGGGGCCTCTATTAGTCAAGATCTTCTTCCAGTGAAACGGAACCAATAGTATATAGAAAGACAGATAGCTATGAAGAGATTTGTGATAGGAATTGGCCCACATGGTCATGAAGGCTGAGAAGTACCATGATCCACTGCCTGCAAGCTGGAGAACTAGGAAAGCCGGTGATACAATTCAGTCCAAGTCTGAAGGCCTGAGAACCAGAAGCTCCAATGTCCAAGGGCAAAAAGATGGGACATCCCGGCTCCAGAAGAGAGAATTCATTCTTCTTCCATCTTTTGTCCTATGTGGGTCCTCAACGGATTGGATGATGCCCCCCATATTGGTGAGGGCAGATCTTCTTTACACAGTCTACTGACTCAAATGCTAATCTCTTCCAGAAACACCCTCACAGACACACCCAGAAATAATATTTTACCATCTAAATGGACTGGTAAACCATCACAGGCCACAACAATTTGCATTTCTAATAAGTTGGTGGGAGATGCCAATGCAACTGGTATAGGGACCACACTTTGAGAACTACTGTAATAGTCTTCCAGATGAGATTTCCTGGTAAAAACTATTCTTGTCTTTGAAAATTCCTTAAAATTCAAGGGCACGGATCTGTCCTTGATGCAATCATTTAGAAACACATTCAGTGACAGATAGTAGCATGGTTAATATCACCCCTCCATCAGGAACTCCATATGTAAAATCTCTATTCAGCTGTTTCTGTGTCTCTATGACAACAGTAAAAGTGTAACAAGAAAAGAATAGCTGCTGATGTTGTCAGCAAAAAAAAATCTTTAATGTCCAAATGGTTGTTGGTAGCAACAGAAGGGATAGTGGGACAAGGTCGGTTACATCCAATAATAGGCATAAGACCTATCACAGAAGTCTAATGTGTGACATTTCTTAAGTAGGACAAATACCAGAAGAGGATGTTGATGCTACTGGCAGTTTTTATGAATTATACATGATGCACTATTTTAAAATTCAGTGGAAAACTGCCATTTACCCTCCCTTGTAAAAGGTATTATATGAAAAGTGAAGTGCTGGGTGAGTAAACATAAGATGCTACCAATATAATGGATCTTAAGCATGCTTCTCTTTGTTCTCTAGCCCCTGACAAAAGATAACCAGGCTTTTGAAAGGAAAGTTGGCCTCTGGAAATCTTCCTGAACTTGATACCTCAGTACTGTTTGTCTGTGCTTCTGAACCAGAAACCAATTTCTAAAATGTTAACTCTTACATTTAATTGGCTTTCGGCCTTAACCCCTTGATGCTGGGGTAATATGACTGTGTAGCTACATTTCTTATTCAACATCGTCCTGGTCTGTTTGGGCTGCTATAACAGAATACCACAGACTGGGTGGGTTATAACAGAAATTTCTCACAGTTCTGGAGGCTGGAAAGGCCAAGATTAAGGCACCCACAGATTTGGTTGAGGGCCTTGCTTCCTTGACAGCTGTCTTTTTGTATGATCTCACAGACTAGAAGGAGCAGGGATGTTTCTGAGGTCCTTTTATAAGGGCACTAATCCTATTCGTGAGAGCTCCACCCTCATAACCTAATTAGGTCCCAAAAGCCTCACATCCTAATAGCATTATTTTGGGGGGTTGGGTATCAACATATGCATTCTGGAGAGGGAAGGACATAAACATTCAGTCCATTGCAAACATTTATTTGTCAGTCACCAGAAATATAGAAAAACCCACTGCCAGCCAATGCAGTTTATCCTAGAATTTTGAATGCTAAAATTAGAAATCTTTTTTACCATGAGTAGAGATTACTGAAGTCATCTAGGGGAATTTATTCATTTATTATTCAGTCAACATATATCAATTATGTACTTTCCCCCATTCCAGGCATTATTGTAGGGTCAAAGGCTAGAACAGTGAGAGTTCTATATAGAATTCTCTATATAGAAAGAAACCCATACAGTCTTGACCCTTCAAGGAGATTACACTATAGCAGTGTTGAGTTTTGTCTTATTTTATGTCTTCTAGAACCTTACTATGTAAAGGGCCAACAGTGTCGATGTCACTTGGGAAGTTGTTAGAAATGCATCATCTCAGGCTTCATCCCAGATCTCCTGACACAGAATCTGTATTTTATTTTATAAAATCCCCACCTGATTTGTATCCATGTTACATTTTGAGAATCACTGCTCAAAAAAAAAAAAAAAAAAAACAGAGCCTGAGGCAAAGATTACAGTTCTGATTTTATTTGAGAGTGCAAGCCCAGGACAGTACAAATAAAGGAAAAGGAGTTAGTCAGGCAAGGGAAGCTGCAGCACAATGGGATACCGTGCTGGCTCCTATGTCACAATGAATCTGGAAAGGGCACAGCGGTTCAGGCAGCAGGTGCATTTGCAGGGAATGGGGAACTGCTTCTCCAGACAGTTTGCAAGGAAGGTTCACACCTGGCCCCCTCCTGACTCCTGCTTTCTGCTGCCTGAGGTTCACACCAGTGGGAGGTGCCACCCCTGCACTTCTGAGTGACAGCGTCCAAATCCGAAGTGGAGGGGTGGGTGCAGACCAGGAAAGAGAAAAAGCAGGGAGCAGCTAAGGGCTTCTGTGAAGACACACAAAGCTCCTGTGTCAAAACAACGTATATGGAAAATTCCATCCAGTAAGTCAGCAGAAGTGAATAGAAATGGCACTGATTTGTCAGCCACCAGAAACACAAACCCCTCTGCTGGACAAGGGAATTCACCCTAGAATTTTGAATGTTAAATTTTGTCATCATGACTAAGAGTTATTAAAGTCTTTTTTAACGTTCACCAGTCACTCTGTCACTCCCTGACTTATGACCTACTCTTGACAGCTCGCGGGATTTCCGTGTATCTGCTATTCTGTTGGCTCCTCCCACCCCTAGATTTCTAGCTTCTCTTCTCCACGCTTATGAATACCTGTGGTGCATTGATCAGTATGTGTGAGTCTCAAATATTCAGTCCCCTCTCTACTCACCCAGTATATAGCTGCGCACATCATACACACGTCTGCTTTAATGTCATCATGCCCGTATCTTCAGCCTTAGACCAGCCAAAAACCAAGTCCAGATAGAACCAAACAGTCCAGGCTACTAAATCCAGATAAGCAGATAGTAAGAGGTATCAAAGGAGAAACCGCAGATCCCAGAGTGAAGCGGATCCAAGACCCTGCAAACACTGTTGCTCATTCTCTCCCAGAAGTGTGCCCTCCCAGTGTGTTCCCCGAATGAGAAATTCTTATTCAGGTCATCCAGATTTCACTCTGTCTGGAATCTATGGAAATTAGGAAAATGTGACCAATATCTAAGTGTCAAAAGTAGTTATCCCCAAGTGATGGAAATAGAGATTTTCATTTTCATTTTTATCATATCTTGTGCTTTTCAAAATTTCTGTGATACAGCTTTACTGCTTTTATAATGAGAAACTCTTCAATTATTATTTTTAGAGTGGTATGTTTTGTCAAGGAAACTCTTTTAAACACAGAATACAGAAAAACTGGAATGACATGTCAGTCATTAAATTTTAACTTATTTGCATATTTTATAGACACTCAGTAAATCTGCCTAAACTCTAGTCTAGAATTTAGAAAACTCTAGATTTCCACAGCTCCCAAAACATAAAGGAGATAATCTTTTTTTGTCAGAGCAAAAGAGAAGAAATAGATTCAGACTCAGAAAGCAGAAATGGTGCTTTCTGAAGGCAACGCTGTACTGCCCAATGTCTAATAAGGCATTTCAAGAATGTCTGTGACTCCCATGTACTGGTGAAATGCAGACCCTCTACCGCCCAGCCCTACAGTAATGAGAGCTAAAAATGACAGCTTGTGTTACTGGTCAGGCCTAAACTCTAGACACCTGTCAAGGAGTCACTCAGTGTCACATACTCTGAACCTTTTAAATTTTTCTATGATCAAGGAGAGCCCTTTTCAAACTCTACTTCAAATTCTAATCTCAATTTACATGCTTCACAAGTAGCAGAATCATGTTTCCCACTAGTAATCATTTGATCAACTCTGATCTGCACATTAGAGGTAATCTTGTATAAATTTTCACAGACATGTTAGTGGGGCACCTGGGTGGCTCAGTGGTTGAGCATCTGTCTTGGGCTCGGGTCGTGATCCCGGGGTTCTGGGATCGAGTCCCCCATTGGGCTCCCTGCATGGAGCCTGCTTCTCTGTCTGCCTATGTCTCTCATAAATATTAACAACAACAACAGATATGGTTAGTGTATTTTCTACACATTTGTTGATGGCCAACTACTACTTGTACTCCTTAAGTTATTACAAAAAATAATAATAATAATCTCTATTCAGATTTATAAAATAATGGGTTCTTATTTTCCAAAGGTCGTTTATGATCAGTTCAGAACTCACTAATGTTGGGATGCCTGGTTGGCTCAGTTGTTTAGTGCCTTCCTTTGGCCCAGGGCGTGATCATGGAGTCCCAGGATCGAGTCCCGCATTGGGCTTCCTGCATGGAGCCTGTTTCTCCTTCTGCCTGTGTCTCTGCCTCTCTCTGTGTCTCTCATGAATAAATAAATAAAATCTTTTTAAAAAAGAACTCACTGGTGCTGAGAAACCCTCCTCGCCCAGATAGTTATGTTTTCTTCAGAAGAGTTCATAGGTTTCAGGCTAAATCCCTGTGTTAGAAGAAGAAAAGGTGACTTTCTTGTTATTTGCTGTCCTGATTTACTGGGATGGTGGAGGCCTCAGGCCTCTAATACCACTGGCATTTGCCGGGTAGAACCAGTTAATTCACCTGGGAACACTATACATAAGGAAGTGAATTAATAATGGCCATTTGGGCTCCCTGTAATTACTAAGCTCATTTGATAATGTGTGAAAATAAATGCATCTTAAGGCATAAGGATTCCTGACTGTTCACTTTTGACATTGAACCAAATCACTCAATAAGTATTCATATAGTTCCTGCCAGGATGCACATTTTACGAGTTAGGGTCTATTGTCACCCTACTTGTTAAACAGCGGTATGTGATACTTACTTTGGGGATCCAGCATGAATGACTGCTATTGGGTCCCACCTTCACGACCCATAAGTACACTCTAAATCCAAGACCATGTGTTGGTCTCTTTCTTAAAAAAATAAAAATAAAAATAAATACATAAATAAATAAATGTACTTACAACTGATTATTCTAGTGAAATTAATTTTCATTTGTTTCATGCTTAGAAAACAATTCTTCAAGTGGTAGATGACTTGGGTTGGTTTATAAACTGGAGAATATGACCCGGATGAAATAGCACAGGAAGCGGTATGTCTAGATGTCCTATATTTAATCAGAAAATGTTTCCAGTCAGGTAGAATGATAAGTAGCATGTACTGGAATTAAGACATATATTTTAAAAAATGATTACCTAACATTAGCATGTCAAGATATATTGCTACATGCATTTAAAAAAAATCAGTGTGTGTATTTTAAACATGCGTCTATTAGGTACTCAAAATCCTTGACATGTGGAAAAGGACTTCCTTACATTAAAGATAGAAAATACACTGTTTCAACAAATATGAAGCCAGAAACAAAATAATATCAGACAAGCACTTCTTAAAATGCGCAATGTGGAAAACGAAATCGCTTCACAATTACGTACTTTGTATGAAAAGAAAATACTATTCCCTTGTGCTACTGAATATAAAGTGTTTTTGGATTCAGTTAAAAGGTGTGTTTAGGCATAGTGACATTTTACAATTTTAAATGTTATATAGTACTCTTTGGAAATACAGTTTGAGAAATTCCCTCCAGAAACCACGTTGACAAAGATAGCATTTATAAGCAGGCGAGGAAATTTCCTCCAAAACAAACTTGCTGTTTTCCTTTGCAACAAATTAAAATCTGTATGGAGTAAGCTCTATGATATAGTTATGAATACTTACCACATACAAAAATATTGACTTTGGAAAAGCCTCTCCAGGTTTTAAGGCCTACTGATAATATCATTTGCATTTGAATTTATACGAT